>NC_092749.1:27261428-27891250 GCF_047496795.1 Chiloscyllium punctatum | reverse complement strand
ATGATTTTTGCTTCCCCAGTCCCCAACGCCTTATCTTCACCATTAACCCCTTACTTCCCTCCAAGGCCCCAAGGGATCCTTCCATATCCGCCACAAGTTCACCTGCACCTCCACACACATCATTTATTGCATCCGCTGCACCCGATGTGGCCTCCTCTATATTGGGAGACAGGCCGCCTACTTGCAGAACGTTTCAGAGAACACCTCTGGGACACCCGGACCAACCAACCCAACCACCCTGTGGCTCAACACTTCAACTCCCCCTCCCACTCCACCAACAATATGCAGGTCCTTGGACTCCTCCATCGCTAGACCATAGCAACACGATGGCTAGAGGAAGAGTGCCTCATCTTCCGCCTAGGAACCCTCCAACCACAAGGGATGAACTCAGATTTCTCCAGTTTCCTCATTTCCCCTCCCCCCACCTGGTCTCAGTCAAATCCCTCGAACTCAGCACTGCCTTCCTAACCTGCAATCTTCTTCCTGACCTCTCCGCCCCCACCCCACTCCGGCCTGTCACCCTCACCTTGACCTCCTTCCACCTATCGCATTTCAAACGCCCCTCCTCCCTACCTTTTATCTTAGCCTGCTGAACACACTTTCCTCATTCCTGAAGAAGGGCTTATGCCCGAAACATCGATTCTCCTGTTCCTTGGGTGCTGCCTGACCTGCGCTTTTCCAGCAACACATTTTCAGTTTTAAAGTAACTACTTTGAAAGGTCCCATGGTCTGATCACTTTATGTGAAGCTCAGGTTGAGATCAAAAGGATTGAGATCCACACACTCATGGATTTGTGGAACTGAGTGTTTTCTCTAAGAATAGATCAAAATAGGTGATACACTTGAACCAAAGTGAGAGAGGGTTAATCCCAACATTTCTACCTGTCTGGTTTTGAACTGCATTGTTTGGAATCTATCTGTGCAGCCCTATTTACAGCTGGGCAATGACACGGCTCCAGCCAGTGTTCCAATGCCTGTAATAAACAGCATAATTTTAATACATACACTTTGCATTGTTTTTACTACTACCTAGATTGAATATTAGCTCTGGCTAAGTAAATGTCTGTTGTGGAGCCAAAGTTTGAAGTTACCAAAAATGTCGTAACTTTTAAGTGGTAGAATGTGGTGGTGTTTACTGTTTAATATGGTGTGGTTATGTCTTAGCCTGAATAAAAATTAAATTATATTGGAATTGCATTGGTCAATCAACATTCTGGGTGTGAAGTAGTTTCATGTTCATTGATGACACATCATCTCAGTCAGACAACTCAGAGACAGTAAAGGACATTCACTTTTGGATAAATATAACTCAATGTTGGCAAAACTAAAGCCAATTTCTTGTGTCATCACTGTAAACTCTATTGCCAGGCAACAAACTTATTTTCTAAACCAGGGTAATCACAACGGTAACTGTTTTATTTCAGCCTTAATGCATTTCCAAACATGTGATCATTCAGTTACCAAAATCAATAACATCCTTCTCTGTAAAATTGCTTCCCTTGCCTCAACACATCTGCTAAAATGGACAAAAGTGAGGACTGCAGATGCTGGAGATTAGAGTTGAGAGTGTGGTGTTGGAAAAGCACAGCAGGTCAGGCAGCATCAGAGGAGGAGGAAAATCAACGTTTTGAGATTATCTTAGAATCCATAAACTGTGGAAACAGGCTATTTGGCCCAACACAGGCACACCAATCCCCCCAAAGAGTAACCTGCCCAAACCCATTCCCCGAGACTCTACATTTCCCCTGACTAATGCACCTCCCCTACACATCCCTGAACACTATGGGCAATTTAGCATAGCCAAATCACCTAACCTGCACATATTTGGACTGTGGGAGGAAACTGGAGAACCCAGAGGAAACGTACAGACATGGGTTAAATGTCAAACGCCACACAGTCACCCAAGGCTGGAATCGAATCTGGGTCCCTGGCGCTGTGAGGCAGCAGTGCTAAACACTGAGCCACCATGCCAGCTGATTGCTTCCCTTGTCACACCTTTCATTGAAAAAGAATCAGTTACACAACATTGTATCTGTGCTGATGATGGTTAGATTTTAGCTCCTGAAACAAACCAAACCTAATTCATAATAGCAAATGCTTACTCCAGTGAATGTCACTCAAACAGGACCATCCTCCTTTATATCATCCATTGGTGGAGGTCCAATCCTCCCAAGTGAAATGACTTCAGCCTGGTCTCAGAGTGAGTATCGAGAGAATGACCAGAGCCTCGTTTCCTATAAGAAGGGCAGCTGCACAGCAGCTTAAAAACCTTGTGTACATTTGATCATCCTTCACCTTACAACTTTCATTCTGGTTTAAATATCTAACTCAAGCTACTCAGAAATCCCTGCAGGCACAACAAAAATTAGAGGTAACATTGCTTGAGACTCAACAATTCCAGACTTTCTGTCCAATTCTTGACCAATTCACCCAATGGCATTGTAATAATTGCTCGACCAATAGACAATTTGGATCAAAGTCTCAATTTTAAATTTCTCACCTTTATTTCCAAATCCATTATTTGCTTTACTAATTCCTTGCTTTGTAACTTCCTACAGCACACTCGATCTGTGTTCCTCCACTTGTGGCTTTTTCTGCATTTCTGAATATAGTAATACCAACATGAACTGCCACATCTTCAGCTTCCTGGGGCCTGAGCTCTGGAACTCCCTCCATAAGCCTTTACCACTCTTTCTTCTCTAAGATATTTCTTAAAATCAGCTACTTTGACCAAGCTTTTGGCCACTATTCCTCATATCTCCTTCCTGAGCTCTGCATCACATTTTGTTTGATTCTACTGTGAAGCACCTCAAGATGCTTTGTAATTTAAAGATGCATCATAAATGAAACTTAATATTAGGTCTGGAAGGAAACTGAGGAGAAATGTGTTTGGTAAAAATGTGTGTCAAGACGAAAGATAGAAAAGAGTTATTGAACTTCATCATTCTTCGAGATCAAAGATAATTGATAATAATAAGTGAAGTTAGGTATCAGTGAACGAGGACGTTAAATTATATTTCATGTGGTCCATCGAATCCACTCTGACCCTGTAACCTTGCATTTCCCATGGCTAATCCGCCCAGCCAGCACATCCCTAAACACTATGGCAATTTAGCATGGCTGATCCACCTAAACTGTACATCTTTGGATTGTGGGAGGAAACCAGAGCACCCTGTGGAAACCCGCGCAGACACGGGAGAATGTGCAAACGCCACACAGACAGTTGCCCATGGGTGGAATTGAACCCAGATCCCTCGCCACTGGGCCACCGTGCCACTCCAATTTGTAGGCAGCATAGAAGTACTTGGCAAAGCAGTTACTGACCTGCATTTAGTATCCATACTGAGGAGACTGCATAACAAGTTAATTTAGAAAACTTGGTTGTATTAAGTATACAATATAGAAAGGCTTGGAACTCTGAACAATAATGTGGAGAAGCAGATACATGAACAAATATCTTACACAAGAAAGTGTCAGGAAAGAAAGTAGTTGGATGTGTGTAGGGTAGAAAAATGAGCAAAGAATTCAAGGAGAGAATGATACTTCCGGAAAGCAAGAAGGAACAGGTGATGGAAACTGTGGAAGATAATCAAGGGAAGATGGAGGTTGATGTGTTAAATGCATGAAAAAAATGTGTATTATAAAGGCAGGAATAAAACCAAGGCCCGAGGAAAAATTATGAAGTCCCCTGAAGTTGCTGGGAGGTCACACTGATTTAGTTCACAGTCTCCTGACTAAAATGACACAGTTCAGGTAAGATGACCATCAATAGGCCAACTAATTGACTACCTATCTTTGATTGACCGACACCTAAACATTGTCATTCCCACTTTTAGGAATATCTCAGCACAACAATAGCATTAAACTTCTCTCCTGACATCATCTACCAGCATTTAGCACAATATGACATTTCAAGCTCGTTTCTGGATTGATCAGTGAGAATGGGTCCCAACTACTTTTGTCTTCATTTATTCACCAGCTTTTGACTAATGGAATCTCTGTGTCTCTGGCAATGGGTCGAAGACCAGGATTCATTCTCCAATGTTGCTGTAACACATCAAACGTAGTTTTAAAAATAAGCTAAAATATTTTCTATCAAAAGAAAGAGCAGCATTGTCTTTGCATCATATATATAAAATAATCATATTGAGTATTAGTGACTGGTGTTTGCTTTTGAATGATGACAGACCTTTTTTTGAGTTTTTAGCAATTTGCTTTTATTGAAATAACATCGGCGTTAAACTATTTCCACACTTTTTTATGTTTTTATAGTAGTTATAAATGTTTACAAAAAGAAGTGTGGCTTGGCCTATAGGATAGAGTAATATAAATTTAGTTTTCTTCTCAATAGTTGATTGATTTTCCTCATCTTCTCAATGCTGAATCATTGATTAACTTACTGTGAAAATGGTCTGGGAAAATGTTGTGCTGAAAAATACAATTTTCACGGAATCTAGTTAAATCTGACGAAAGCACTTCTAAGGAGAGCAATTACTTTACACCACATGGTGCAATTTGTAATGAAGTAAAGGTTATTTGAAATGTCACTATTCAGCAAATTTTATTTGTGTGTGTTACTAAAAGTTAAGTTTCCATAGCGAGCGTCTGACCTTAAGCATGCTGTGTGTTCATCATTAGTTTTCATTTCCTTTTGTTTTCAACCTCAGGAAAGCAAAATGACCTCTTTAGCCTTTCAGCTGAAACGCTTGGCTTTACCACAGAATGATCCAAGTCTTCTGACTCGCACAGTAACAGTATCGTTGTTGTTTGATTGTAAGGAAGCTGCTACTGTTGACAGAGACACTTTCTTTGCCATAGGTAAGTGATACATCCACCCTGCACTTGCATGCCTCAACATATTTTCTTTGGGAGCTGTTACTGCTGTTGTCTCTACTCTGCTATACCTGTCATAGATCTATTGGATTGGTACACGACCACTGCAAAGGTTTACGCAGACCATATACTTGTAATTTATTTTATTTGATCCCCATTTTTGCTTCCTCAGTTAATCAAATTTTGGAGTCTAACTTTTTTGAAGTATTCACATATATATTTAGCATCATCATTTGCAAATATTCCAATTTTTTTAACTAAAAGATCCCTCCCAGTTAATTAAAATGTACTTATCACTCCTTTTGAATCATGTCATTTCTAAAATCATATATCTTGTATTAATCTTTAGTGATGTGAGCTGCTGTGGTCGATCCTCACTGGAGATTCTAGCACTACACTGAGGGCACCATCCAGAACTAGATATCAAGTGGGGTCATCGATTTTTTGTTACTGCTGTAACTCATTTAAGAAGTGCCATTTTATTCCACTTTCCAGTTTCCATTGTATGAATTAAAAATCAAGCTATTGTATTTACATTCTGTCCATACGTCATCAAATGAGCATAAGAAATAGGAACAGAAGTGAGCCATTTGGCCAATTAAGCCTGGTCTGCTGTTCACCTCTACCATGGCTGATCAAACTCAATATCATTCTCCTGTACTGTCTACATGTCTTTTGATATTGGTAATACCTAGAAATGTATAAGTGTCAGTTGTGAATATATTCAATGACTGAGTCTCCAAAGCCCTCTGGGAATGGGAATTCCAAAGATTCACCATCTTTGGAGTAAAACAATTCGTCCTTGTCTCAACCCTAAATGGGCTGCGTCTTATTCTGAGACTGGGTCCCATGGTTCCAGACAATTAACTGGGGAAATATTCTTCCTGCATCTACACTGTCAAACTCTAAGAGTTTGTACGCTTCAATGGGGTGAACTCACAATCGTATGCTTCAATGGGATGAACTTGCACTCTAGAGAGTATAGGCCCAGTCTGCTGAATCACTCCCCAAGTAACAATCTGTCATTCCTGTAATCAGATTGTTGAATCTTTGTTACACTGCCTCTGTGGCAAGTATGTTCTTTGTTCAATCTCTGCCACAGTTTGCAGAAAATCACCAGCCCTTTTTGGGAATCCCTGTTTTGCTAGAATTAAGTAAAACCGCTGTGACATTTTCTCAATTTGTCCTCCTTCTTCCTAAAATGCTGCATACATCATCCAGTCACAGATTTCAGTTGGCATTTAAAATAATTTTTTCTCATACTGTGTAAATTGGTGACTAGGCCAGCATTTATTGCCTCTTTTTGATTGTCCTTGAGAAGATGGTGACAAGCTACTGTCTTGAACCCCTGCAGTCTTTAATCTGGGGTAGCATTTTTAAAAGATTCACTCATGATGTGGGGGTCACTGGCCAGGCTAGCATTTATTGCCCATCCATACCAGAAGGCAGTTCAGAGACAACCATATTGCTGTAGATCTGGAGTTACATGTAGACCAGACAAGGTGAGGGTGACTGATTTCCTTACCTAAAGGATGGGTGCTTCCCCAACAATCGATGATGGTTTTGTGGTCATCATTAAACTCTTAATTCTGGATTCTTTATTCACTTCAAATTTCACCATCTGCCATGTAAGAATTTGAACTTAAGTCCCCAAAACATTAGCTGAGTTTCTGGATTAATAGTTTAGAGATAATGTGACTAAGTCATTGCCTCCCCCTGTGGTGTGGTGGCAGTAGTAGGTACACCCACGCTGTTGTTAAGAAGGAAATTCCAGGATTTTGAGCTATTGACAGTGAAAGAGCTGCAATATATTTGCAAGTCAGGATAGTGTAAGGTTTAAACTGAACCTGCAATTAGTGGGGTTTCCATGAATCTGCTCTCGTCCTTCTATTTCTATTTTCATTCTGCCCTTTCAGCCTCTCCCTTCACTATTACTTTTTCCAGCTGTTCCTCATAGAAATTTGTTTCTTTTAGCAAATCACGTCACATTTCATTTTGACCCTTTCACACTCACCATTCTTTGTGTTGTTTGCTCCATTCTCCAATTCCACTAGTCCTCCTTCAGTTCTTTGATAACAATATTTATATTAACAGTGGTCTCTGAATTTCACCGTTCTCGGAACCCTAATAGTTGATGTTTTGATGTGATATTTTTTATGTTTCGCTTTTCACCAGCTTGTGTAGATGAAGCCACAACTTCTTCATATCTATAGAATATCCATTTCCTTTTTGTCATAAATAATACAAAATTGCTAATTTTACTCAGAAGCAGTTACTCTTTGCCACAGTTTAAGGTGGTTCTCTTTTTTTTCATTTGGTACAAAGTTTTTTTTCTGGTTGAATACAAAAATGGTACGAAAGACCTAATGAGTTTTTAATGCTTCTTTTGCAATCCTTTTTTGCACATCATCTTTCCAGAAAGTGTGTAAACTGCCTCTAATAATTAAACAATTACCATCTACTGGATTGGTTTAGGAGGAGGCTTATTAAGGGAGTGTACACACATGTAGATCTTATCAAATGCATGAGAGATAATTTTCTTTTATCATGTTTACAGTGTAAAGATAATATATACAGGACCATCCAAATAGTCTTTTAGAATTTATAATGCACTAAAGATCAAATCCTTCCATAAAGGTGTGATGACTTGTATTCTAAACTTTGACTAAAATCAGTAATAGATTTTTCTTTTATTGGAAATTCTTGTGGAATAATACTTTACATGACTTCATCATTGTGTTAACACTCATTTCTCTAATCATGTAGGATGTACAGGTTTAGAGGAACTTATTGGAATTGATCCAGCTTTTGAAGAATTTCAGTCGACACTCTTCAGCCAAGCTTCCAAAGGTCTAGAACGTAGTGTTCAAACTAAAGAAGTGAATGCCAAGCTCAATGAGAATATATTGATTTTTCTAACACGCTTATCGCCATATTTCATGCTCAAGCCAGCTCAGAAGTGCCTCGAATGGCTTATTCAAAGGTAACATGATACCAATGATTTGGAATTTAGAAAATAATTTATTTCTTTTTTTCTTCAACAAGCATATTTGAACCTATGTTTGAATGTCTCTGTTCTTAGTCAAAACGATCTGTATTCAAACCTGTATTATATTAATGAAACATAGTTAATTGCAATTTTCTTTTATTTTGCAGTAACTAGGAATCAGCAGATTTAATTAAAACAGATAAAAACATTTTGCTGAATGATAGTTTTGGGATCGTAACATGTTTTGAAGCTGTGATACAGTTATTTTCATTGCATGAAAGTAATTACAGCAATGAGATCTCCATGGTTTTAACCTGTATGTACTTGTTTCGCTAGATTCCACATTCATCTGTATAATCAGGACAGTTTGATCGGCTGCATTCTTCCCTATCATGAGACCAATGTATTTGTCAGAGCCATTCAGCTTCTTAAAATTGATTGCCCAACTCATCGCTGGCATTGGCTGATGCCCATGCAGGTAATAAAAAAAGTTCAAACAATGTAATTAAAGTCTGCAGAAATGAGGTTTTTATTCTGCAGTTATGATGTTTGTGACATTCAATGGATAAGAATAATTGGCATTCATCAGGTTTTATTTCAGTAGTTTTAAACTAAAAAATCCAGCCATAACAGTATTTCACTTAGATGGCTATTTGGTAAAAATTGTTGAATGCATTTGGACCAGTCTGTTATTTTCTTATCCGTCATAAAATTGCTTTTAAATTGACTAACTGGTTCTGTAATCTGTAAATTCTACGGCTGAAATTCCTTTAAATATGATTCACCCTCCAGCTGGGGTCCCAGCCTCCACCTTACCTCCCAACCTCTTGTCAGTGGCACATTCACTAATGATGGTGGCACTGCACATGGAATGTGCATCCACTGTATCCATATTGTTTGTTCAATAATCACTCTGAAATTCTACAAGAGCATGGCTAATGGCAATTGACTATCTTTCTACTGTCTGGGTATATTTCCAGTGTAAAATATTTTATCAGTGCACCTCATGGTTTATGGAGGTATTTGTTGTACATGTTATTACTATCAATGATCTGATAAATGGTTATAGGATAGGCCACTAACCAAGCATCCATATCGTCAACTGCTTGCTGTTGAGATCACGGTGTTTGAGTTGCTTTTCGTCCAAGTACTAGAAAATGTGCATCTATATGTGAAAATGATGCAGAGCGAGAGAGAAATGAAAGATTTGATTAATCTTGTGTGACTTTGTAGGACATTATTTCTTTAGTAGAGGGTGTGGTGTAGCTGAGACACAAAGATGGTATCTGAATGAGAAAATAATCAGTTCCACCAACAGATGCATTCTGCTATAACCTTATTCAAATAAGTTGTTTTTTTCTATTATCTATGCAGAAATGTGGCGTCCCGTTGGCAAGAAGTACATTAATTACACATTGTTACAAAGATTTGAACTTTATGGATTTCATCTGCAGTCTGATAACCAAAGCTGTCAAGGTTTGTACACCCAACCTCAAATTTGAAAGTTTTGGTCTAATTTGAATTTTCGCTCTGAGTGTTTTCACATTCACACTTAGAAAATATGAATTGTTCAAAAGCATAGTATAGAATTATTATTGTAGTAGCAGTACAAAAGATCCTTAAAGATACTGCAATTATGGTACTGACTGGTGCAGGCCAGCAAGTTTCAAGGCTTAATGCTTTTCTTGTGCTCACTTGGTGAATGTGCTGGTTTCTGTTCCATGACTAGTGCATGATGAAAGCAACCAGGGTTGTCCATCTTGATCTCAGTCTGAGATTAAAACAGGAAATTCTATGTAGATTTACATCAGCAAGCCCAAAATCTGTCTCACACATTATGTTCTCAGCAGTTGAATAAATTAGCAATTTATTGAAGCTTATAAGGGAATATTAAGCACACCAAATTTCAAGAATTGTGATTATGAAATAAACCTAATTATCAATTTCTGTTTTTTATTTAGGCATTTGCAGATTATCCTAGCAATCCAGCACAGCTGAGGGTTCTTTTTTCTTTTTATGCATCCACCATTGTGCTAGCATTAAACAATGCGGAGAAAATAACAGACACCATAGTGGCCAAACTGCTTCCATATATCCAGAAGGTAAAACATTTTGCATGTGTGAAGCTAAATCATGTGGAGCATATTTACTTTCAATTTTATTATAAATATCTTGAAATAAAAGCAATATACTGCAGGTGTTAGAAATATGAAATCAAAACAAAGTTCTGGAAATATTCAGCTGCAGTTCAGTTCTGAGAAAGCGTCCTATTTGACTCAGATTATTAACTCTTTCTCTCTTCATAGTTGCTATCAGATGTGCTGAGCTTTTACTGCGCTTTCTGTTTTTATTTTATAAACGTCTTAACTTTTTTTTTGCTAGTTAGATCTGCACTATTCATTTTGTGCAAAAATGCAAAATATACTGTAAGGGATAAGAGGGGATGGGGGGGCTGGGTTCACTATTGTTCCTCATTACCTTGTATATACTCTGACTTCTTATGCTTCACACCAATAGTTGAAGCTATGTAACAACATCCATTGCTGAAATGACCTCTGATTTGTATGCACCCTGCTGGTCACCCACATTATAATATTTGAATGACACTGCTTTTATATGTGTCATACTGTGCTTTAGAAATTGTTGAATTTTTAGAAATTTTAAAAAATTTTTAGAAATTAAAACATTTTTCTTCAAATTGATAGGGATTGAAGTCTTCATTTGCTGATTATAGAGCTGCTACCTATATGATAATCTGTCAGCTTGCTGCAAAAGCTGTCATGGAAACCTCTCTGGTAAACACACTGGCTCAGCAGATCACCAAATCACTTGTGAAGACGCCATCACTGAAACGAGAGGGATTGAGTTGTTTGATAGTTTTACTACAGCACCAAAAGAAAGAAAGTATTAGTGAAAAGTAAGTGAATTATTTTCTTTTACAATCATTTGGTAGTACAGAATTTGAGTATTCCTGAAAAAGGACTTGTAGAACGTTTTTTGTCTGAAGAATTCACAGAAACAAACCAACTAAAGGGAACACATGATTTATACTGTTTGAGAGGAGAACGCCGATTGGTTAGCAGCAAAACTGTGATTGATACCTGCATTGACTTTGGAGAATACACCAATTAATAATGGGTAGTGTCTGACTGTTTATTACCCAGCGATTGTATTATACATCTATATGATGTTGTTACTCAACAGGTCAGATTCCAGACTGAATTCTGGCTTGATAGATATGTTTTATCTTTTAGTTTTATTGAGGTGGTCTCTTGCTGAAACATAGGCACACAATGTTGCTGGTTTGCTTTTAACATAAAGCTAAAGTTTATTAAGCAAAATAAATCAAGACAAAAATAGAATAAAGCAGTCTGTATACATATAGTATAAGCCTAAAGACCAAAACTTTAAACATACTAAAAGTTTAATCCCAAAACACTCCTTTATGGATCCCAAAGGAAACTTTTTTGGATCCCAAAATTATCCTTTGTACAGTACCCAGAAGTACTCCCTGTCGAGTAATTTTACCAAGGAGAAGATATTTTCTTAACCCCTTGATAGGCTTACATTAACTGTGACTTTAACATTAAATCTGGAACATCTGGGAGCTTCTTCCTGGAGCTATCATACACCTGACCTTCAGAAACTACTCTGTTTCAAATAATCTCTTCAGGGGTTAATCCAAACACTTTGGGACTGAAACTGATTCTTTATTCTACCTGAGAGTAACAAACCCAACTATTTTCTCTCTCTCTTAGGAGCACAGTTTTATACATCTTTTTCCAAGGACTTATTCAGTACCGACTAAAACTGAAAGGGCTCACTCGCTCAGCTATGGGTGTTTCTCTTAAGCTTATCGAAAGGTCCAGAAATTTCTAACAGATCTTGATGATCATTTGTTTACCTTGCTTGGTCATAATCCCTGCTAATTTATGCACACATCCATTAGTTCTAAAAGATAGCTCTTAGAAACTGTTTTCAAAGAAATCATCATTGCTATGGAATTAGTTACACGTTACTTATTAACTTCAGACACAAAGAAAAACCCATTTTTGACTAACTCAAACTTAATAAAAATGCATTTTGTATTATTTATCACAATTGGATGTTTACTAAAACAAAACCTGACAGTGTGAAGAATTAAGCTGACAATTTAGGAATGTTATTTAGGTTTGCAGTGTGGCAGATTTGCACATTGTGGAAACTATGCATAGTATTACATGGGGCCCTGTCTTTCCAACAGACAAAGCAAGTAGACACACTGTACCTTAACAAAGTAGGGGTAGCCATGTTTTGGTTCATTTCTCAGAGCCATATCTTGACCAGTCAAAGTCAACCTGCCTGGTTTGAAATTTAAACAAAGCTTGGCAGTTAACTGTCAGTTACTTTAGCCAATGCATAATTAATAGTTTTTTTTAAACTTCAAGTGGTACTTCCAATATGCAGTATAACAAACATGCTTTCAGAACATTTCCCAAAGTGACAACCTGTTTTAAATCTATGCTGTTTTATGTTTTCAGGCGAACAAAGTGGCACAATAATTAATATTTCAGTTCTGATCTTTTTATAAAGAGACAGTGACTTACAGCACATGACCAAGGGCTTTTGCCCGAAACGTCGATTTCGCTGCTACTTGGATGCTGCCTGAACTGCTGTGCTCTTCCAGCACCACTAATCCAGAATCTGGTTTCCAGCATCTGCAGTCATTGTTTTTACCACCTTGATGGTAATATTGGACAGGCGACATGGTGACTCCGCTGCTTCCTCAGCACCAAGGACCTGAATTGGATTCCAGCCTTGGGTGACTGTCCGTGTAGAGTTTGCATGCTCCCCCTGTGTCTGCGTGGGTTTCCACTCAGCCCTTCCATAGTCTAAAGATACACAGGTTAAGTGGATTAGCCATGGTTAATGTGGGAGTACAGAGATACCATGGAGCCTGGATTGGTTGGGATGCTCTTCTGAAGGTCAGTGCGGATACAAAGGGCCGAATTGCATTGACGGGATTCTGTGATTCTAAGTCAGATCCCAGAATGTAACTTGGCTTGATAGATCATATGTTTAATATTTGCATTGGTTAGAGTGGTAGTCAGTATCTGAAACCTGTTCACATGCAACTGCAGATGCTCTTTAATAATTTTAGAAGTATAACCTCTTTTTGGACGTAATAGAAAGGAAATAGCTTCGTCAGTTCCGGATCTAATAATGCAAAGAAGAAAATATTCTGAATTGTCATGGTGATAGAAACTTTTGTAGCAATTCAGTTTTTGAGGTGCCAGATCAATTTTGAGGAATGATTTAATTTCTGCAGGTTTGCATTTAAAGCCTAACCTCACTTTCAACCGGTTTTATTTATTTCAAGACTGAAGTACCAATTTGAGTAAAAATAATCCATGTTAGGACATTGCAAATTGCAAAATCCTGTGAAAAAGGCAATACTGTTCAAGTTGTTTGACAGTAAATTTACAAACCAAAATATAACAGATTATGGAGCTCCAATTTGTTTTCCATCTTCCGTAAACAAGGATTACACATCATCGTTGACAGGGCTCTGTATGGTGTCTGAACCATTCTACATCTACTCTTATCTTTCCCCTCCCTCCCTGAAGCATGATGGGATGCCCCTTGTCTCACCTTCTGCGCAACATGGCTCATCCTTTGCCATTTTCACCACTGTGATGCCTCAATCAAAAGCATCTTACCCTGACCCATTCCATGCAAGCATGTGAGATGGAACACATGTCCTTTTATCCCTCCCTTCTCACCATCCAGGGCCCCAAACCTTCCTTCCAAGTGGAACAGCAGTTAACTTGTACTTTTTATTGTAGTACACTTTATTCACTGCGGTCTCCATCACATCATGGAAAATAAATGCAGACTAATTGACTGTCTTACAGAACATTTCCGTTCTATCCACGAATATGACCCCTAGCGTACTGTTGCTTGTCATTTTAATTTCTCATGCTGCTCTCTTTCTGACCTTGTGACAGAAGCCTGTTAATGTGCACCAGTGAAGGTCAATGAAAGTTCAAGGAATGACACCTAAATTGTTTTAACTCTCATTCTATAGTCTTTTGGGCTCAGTGTCGAGTTCCACAATTTTAGATCACAACCTCTGCATCCATCTTATTCTGTCTGGTGGGTCTTGTCTTGTTTCTTTATTTATCCCTTTATGTGTCATTCCGTTGACTGATATAGCCACTCGTACCTTGGTTAGATACATCTTTTTCTTTATTATACCCATGACAACTCTTTTTGGCTGTTGCATCATGAAATATTTTATAATTTTTTTTCCTGCCCTCCAGCCTATCATGGTCCTTTCCTTTTGTTTTTCATGCTATCCCACCTGCTCCATTGGCTCAAAACTGTCTCTTCCTTATTTTTAATGGGATGTCAGTATTGCTGACAACACCAGTATTTGCTTTCTATTCCTAATTGTCCACCAAATGAGTGGCTTGCTGGACAATTCCAAAAGGCAGTGAAGAGTTGACCATATTGCTGTAGATCAGGAAGCGCACATACACTAAGATAAGAATGGAGGATTTTCTTCACTAAAGAACCTTAATTAAACAGAAGGGCTCATTGAGAGTGGACAATCAATCTTGCCATTCAATCAATCACTTTATTGAGAGTGGACAATCAATCTTGCCATTCCAGAGATTAGCTTCACATTTGTAATTTGTTAATTGAGGTTAAATTGCCATGGTGGTATTTGAACTGCCAGCAATCCTCAGAACATTAGACTGGTTCTCTGGATTATGATAGTGGTGACATTACCACAAACTTCTACACACAGATTTCTAGGACTCTCTTCCACAAGTGGCAGTGGATGCTAGATAAGTTGTTAATTTTAAATCTGCAATAGATATTTGTTTGTTGAGCAAAGCTGTTGAGGGAAATGGGCCAAAGTTGGGTATATAGAGTTAGGCAACAGATTAGCCATGATCTCATTAAATGGTGGAACAGGCTCAAAGGCTGATTGGCCAACTTCAGTTTCTACGTGCCACTGGGCCATAATCTCTCTATGTTCATAGCTCCCCATTTTATCTTCAGTTCTCAAGACACATCAACTTAACCTGAAATGTTAACTCTGCTTCTGTCCACAGATGGAGTCTGACCTGTTGAGCATTTCCAGTATTTTTTGTATGTTTTTATTATCGTGGTATTGTTTAATCACAGATACATTTTAAATTAGGCATTGTGAATATCAATATACTAAGACCGAATAGAAACTTAACTGTTTCTGTGTGTTCATCAAAAGTGATTTGCTAATTTCTCCATTTGAAGAATTGCTGAAGGATTCATTTATATTCTTCAGTTAACTACAGATTGCATCCTGGAGAAGATAGTCTTTATTCAGTAGTTTCAGAAAAACCTAACACGTGACATGTTTATCGTATACAAAAATCCATGCTGGTAGTGATTTAAACTGCTACCACAGTAAATAGTGGTTCCAGCCATATCGTTTTCTTCCATGTGGTTACTCAGTTTGCTGTAATTGCCCTTTTTCTTCCACGTTTTCCACGAACTCTCTTTTTCTTATTTTCTATCACTGAAGTGATGTATGTCTTTTATCTCCTAAGACTGATCGGGAGAGAAAACTCTACGAGATCCATAAATTACATTCCTACTTTAGCATCTGATTATTGCTTTCTTTATTTTACAGGACCTTTAATCATCTCTGTAATATTCCTGGCCTCATTACAACTCTCCAAGAGATTGATACTAGGTATAAGGTTTCTCCATTGCTCCAATGTTTTCTCCCGAAACTGATACATTCCGTTATCACAGAAGGCTACAACAGAATTAGAAGCAAGACGAAGCCATTCAGCTCATCAAGCCCGCTCCACCCGGACACAGGTATATTTTCTAATGATTTACCTAAAACACTTGCTCTGTATTCCTATACATATATGTGATGAAATAATACTTGATATCAATGGACAAAAGCATCTTTATCTGCCCCAGCGATATTAACATTCTTAAGGTTTTGATTTTTGTCAAATCTGTTGATTTCTTTTATGCCAATTTTACAAAATTTACTGTTATTTAAATGAAAGACTTCAGTAGCTTTTCAGCATGACAGTCAAACGTTTCGAGGCATTTAAGTTCTTCAAAGTGCAAGAGCCATTATACAGGTAGATGTGATAATCATTTTAGATACAGCAAAATTCCGTAGACAGGAGTGCAATGAATTAGATTAGATTAGGTTAGATTAGATTACTTACAGTGTGGAAACAGGCCCTTCGGTCCAACAAGTCCACACCGCCCCACTGAAGTGCAACCCACCCATACCCCTACATCTACCCCTTACCTACACTACGGGCAATTTAGGATGGTCAATTCACCTGACCTGCACATCTTTGGACTGTGGGAGGAAACCAGAGCACCCGGAGGAAACCCATGCAGACACGGGGAGAACGTGCAAACTCCACACAGTTAGTCGCCTGAGGCGGGAATTGAACCCGGGTCTCTGGCGCTGTGAGGCAGCAGTGCTAACCACTGTGCCGCCCAATTAGCTAATTGGTCTGTTTATTTTTTGGTCTATTAGTTGAGGGGAGACTGTTACCCATGTACTCAGAATTTGATGACCTTTTTCAAACAGTATCAAAGGAATAATATGCATTAACCAAAGCAAAGAGCCTCCACATAATACCTCATCTGAAGGACAGTGTCTGTGACCATGCAGCAGTCTATAGTATAGCACTCAGTGTCACCTTAAATTTGGGGCTTCAACCCCTAGCATTCTGACTTAATAATAAAAATACTACTAACCTATACTCTGATTCTAGCCTTTTGAATATTCCTAATTATAAAGACTCCAAAACTGATGGCATGTTTTTCACTGTCAAGGCCCTAAGCTCAGGATTTTCTCCCTAAAGCCTTGAGCTTCACTCTCTCCATGTGACTTGACTTTTTGTTCAAAGACACTGATATTGCCATAGATTGCTAAGTGTCATATTTTAATCTATAAAATGATGCTTGGAAGTGCAGAATTTGAATATTGCTGATGGAAGAAACATGTTGTTGAAGCTTTTTGTCTTGCACTGTCCAGGGCAAATATAAGATTAGGAAATACCAAATGATTACAGGTAGCTCTTCTATAACATGAAGGTTGCGTTCTTGTGCAACCCCACATTATAGAAAAATCGCACTTTAGAGACATTGCTTAAAGTGTTGGCGATGTGATTGTGTTGCAGCCAACACACATTTTAAAAACTTCCACTTCAGAAACAATGTCCCCAATTCGTCAGTCGTGTAACAGAGAATTCGCACGTACAACAATTTATGCTAGAGGAAGAAAGCTATGCTGATCAGTTGGCGTTTGTCTTCAGTTGAGGCATTGCAATGAAGAGCAGTAGTACCTCCTACTTCTACCTGCCACCTGTGTTGACTGAATCTCCTAATGATCACCTAATTGAATCAAACAATTATTCTTTTGTCTGTCCTTGGGAGGCAGAGTTGGGAGCATATTCAACCAGCCCATACTTGCAAAACCCAAAACTATATGTTTTCTGTTTGAAGTGATTTACCAATTGGGCAACACTTGCTGAATAATTCTAAAAGCTCCAGTAGCAATCAGTTTAACACAATCAGTCGACTTCACAGCATAGCTTGTTTACACTTGCTAGAAGCACCTATGTTTATAGGCAGGAACCTATTCTTTACAAACAAAAGGAATATGTTCAAGTCTTAAACTCTTTACTTACACAGAAGGAAGTGGAGCCTCTACTTCTCCATTTTCTCAATTGCAATGCCTTGACCAACGAGAGTTAACTTGCTCTTGTATTCTAGCCCTCTTGAAATGAATACTAATTTTGCATTTGCCTTCCTAACTGCCAACTGAATCTGCATGTTAACCTTAAGAGAATCCTGAACAAGGTCTCCTGAGTCCCTCTGTGCATCAGATTTCCACAGCCTTTCCCTATTTACACAATAGTCCATGCCTCTATTCTTTCTACCAAAACACACAACGTTAGACTTCCCTGCATTGTATTCCATTTGCCACTTCTTTTCCCACTCTCAGATCTAGAAAGATTTGCCTGAGCAAATCCTTCTGCAATCTCTTTGCCCCTCCACCTAACTTTGTGCCATCTTTTGGATTAGTGGTGCTGGAAGAGCACAGCAGTTCAGGCAGCATCTGAGGAGCAGCAAAATCGACGTTTCGGGCAAAAGCCCATCTGCCAACTTAGCAACAATGCCCTCAGTTCCTTCGTCCAGATCATTAATGTGTAATATGAATAGTCATGGTCCCAACATTGACCCCAGTTGAAATCCACTACTCACTGGCTGCCATCCAGAAAAATAACCTTCTATTCCCACTCTCTGCATTCTGCCAGTCAGCCAAGCTTCTATCCATGCCACTACCTTGCCCTAACACTTGGGCTGGTGTTATCTTAATTTGCAACCTCCTGAGAGGCACTTTGTCAAAGGCCTTCTGGAAATTCATTGGTTTTGCTTTGTCTAACGTGCTTTTACCTCCTCAAAGCATTCTCTCAGATTTGTTAGGCATGTGGTGAAGAACACCCCTCGTGCTGCTATTATGATACTTCTGTTCTCTGTATTATCTCTCTTTTGAGCTCTAAGTCACAGTCTTTGTGCTGAATTATGAAGCTTTATGCTGAACACTAATGTGTAGTGAAAACTAATTAAAGAATTGTCGATTGTTATTTAATGCTCCTATCATCTGGCCCAAATTTGTTTCTTGTTGCCGGAGGTAAGAGGATAGTATACTTGATTCATTTTACCTCTTAGATTTATCAGCTCTGTTTTCCTGCACAACAATGACTGATATAAACCCTGTGTGTCTCATGTATTCCTTTATCTCCTCAGCTGAAATGCCTGAAGAGCAGGAAGAAGGTTCTGATGGCCCAACCCACATCCAACTTCTGGAAGGCATACTTCAGAATATTGCATTAGAGAGCAACCTGGACCAAATTGTAGCCAAGTAAAGATCATTAATGTATTTCTGTATCTATAATGGCAATTCTTGTAATTGCCAGTTATATCAAATTGGTTTGTTTGATTTTTCAGGAATTAAGTATTTCAGTTCCAGTGTTTCTTGTCTTTCGTTGGCTGATTTTTGTTCACAAATGAGATTTCACTTCAGTCCTTCCCAAAAACTTGAATGAGACAATGCCCCTCTCCTGCAATTCCCTCCTTGTCTCACAACATGCTGAAAAATAAAATTGATAGCATTCATTCATGCGTGCAACAATTCAGAAAAAATCTCTAACTCTACATCCATCTTCTGATCATTCATCTTAAATACCCTCTGGCTGTTTATGCAAGGTCTGGCATCTCCGGTATTAGAAATTCTCTTGTCTCCTCTTCACTAAGCTTTTCTCCTTCATTTGATCCTTTCATATATAACCTTACTCATTCCACACACCAATTTGATTTTCTACTCCCAACTTTAAACCTTGTAAATTTAACATTTGCTGACTTCCCCCTGTTGCATCCTAATGCATCCGCTGAACCATGTTATTTGGTTGTGACAGTTTCTTTATTAAAAACAAATACTGAACATGTTTATGGTGTTAATTGAAAACACAGTCCCGATGTCATTTCTTTTGCTTTGCAGGTTGCACACACTTCAAATTGTTTGATGCAAAGACAAAAATAATTTTGTCCAAGAAAAACCATAAATTACAATAAGTGTAATCTGAAGATTGCAAACAGAATAATAGAGAAAAATACCCAAACGTAATATGGTGATCTAATTAGGGGATTCATAAATTACTTTGTTTTGTGCTTTATTTAAAGTTTGTTAACATCAGGACATTGTTGTCCTGAATTATTATGTGATGGATTACCCGTGGTAAAATCTTTAGAACAGATTTGCTATTTGATAAATTTGCCAAATAATCTGTTATTGCAGCTGTTAATCACAGCTGTCTTCTCCAGGGGCTTGTAGACAGGAATCTTTTGGTGGGGTTTATCATGATAAATATCTGACTGTAATTGAGTAGGGATTTACTACTATGGTTCGTTTATCTTTATCCTTGTTTTTCAATCACACTACATCTTACTGTTTTTCTTTATTCCAGCGTGCTTCTTGAGGAGTACATTTCCAATTGGACAGAGAATATAAACTTTGACAGTCTTTCTGCTTTAAATAAAGAAATAATGCCCGTGGTCAGACTCATGGAAGCAAAGTAAGCAAAGTAAAGAATTCCTATTTTGAATGTGGCATGATTGCCAAGCAGGTTGGAGCAAGGATCCCCATGTGTTGCTTTTCTCAGTCATTTTACTCTGGAGAATGCTAAGTTGAGTCCAGATGCTTTCCTTGCATTGGAAGGGAACTAAACTGGGCACAATGAGTAAACTGGGATCTCCTCATTCCCAACTTGTAGTTGAATTGGTATTTGCAGCAGATTACCTCTTAGCCCTCTTCTTAAAAAGAATATATTGCAAAATATAGAAACCTTTTTTGTTTTGTAAAACAATTGCTTTTGTAAGAGCAATTGGATGCGTTCAAGGCTAGCATAATTTTTCTTTTCGACCTATTGTGTTAAATGCTCTTTCAAAAATGCAAACTATCTTAATGTTACTTTGTTTGTGACTTCTATTTAAAGACTTGCTTTTCTGTTTACATGAAGGTATTCTAACGTTTATGATGTAGTCTTGGAAGAACAATTGAAAAAAGTCAAAACCCAGCATGAGCAAGACATCTTTCACCAGTTTGTTTCTCTGTCATTGAACAGTGCCAAGCATCAGGTAATATAAGATTTTAGACCCAGGCTCAATAGGAACTATTAAAGAGAAAAATTACTTTGCAGTAAATTTCATCATTCGACTATTAAATATGCAACTGTGGGGTTATCATTTTACCAAAACGTTTATTTTGGTTGCATGTATTTCTTATAAAATGACATTTAGTGTACCATGCAGAATGATATACTGCTGTTCACCAAATCTAAAACTATTACTTTCAACATGCACGATAAGCATTTCTTTCCCAGCTCTTGCATCGTATAAACTATAACATCAAGACATTTTCAAAATGGGCTTTTGCCCAAAACGTCGATTTCGCTGCTCGTTGGATGCTGCCTGAACTGCTGTGCTCTTCCAGCACCACTAATCCAGTATTTGGTTTTCAGCATCAGCAGTCATTGTTTTTGCCATATATTGTTGGAACAGAGTTAGGGAAGCTTTAGTTTTAAGGAGCTTACCTTGTGCCTGCCCTGGGCGAGCTTAATGTCACAACTGGGTTGGATTTAAATCCATATACACTGGTTTACCTAGCCTTCCTGCTGTTTGCATCCTCACTTCCATCAAGGTTCATTCTTTCCCGGATCATTAAAATAATGGATTTGATTATTTCTTTTCTTATTTCCTCCTCCTTGCAATCCCGATCACCTAACCACTACTTAATAGTGTTGTTGAAATGTAATTCATGCCCTGCATTCTAGTTCTTCATCCTTGGGATTCCTTCATTCTTAATTACCAAGTTTGAAGGTTTTGGGCTGATGCACAGTTCCTGAAACTTGAGCACGATGAAAGTAGGTTGACATTGCATATTGTACTGTCAGAACTACTGTACTCCAGCTGACAGACATCTGCGTCATTTGGTGAACATAAAAGTTCACAAGCACTACTTTGAGAAGCAAAAGGTGTTTTCCAAAAGAACTGCTTAATATTTAACTCATTGTGAGAGTATGCTGTGCATAAATTGTCTACAATGTTTCCTTTGTTTTAATAGTTATTACACCATAAAAGTACTTAATTGGCTGTTTCTTTCATTGAAAAAATAAATAAACTATGTTGTTTTCCTTACAATAGTATTTCTTATCCAGGATGATAGAGAACAGCAGGGTTAGAGGCTCCATTGTCACCTGTGAATGTTTCATTTGTGGATTAGTGGTGCTAGAAGAGCACAGCAGTTCAGGCAGCATCCAACGAGCAGCGAAATTCCTGATGAAGGGCTTTTGCCCGAAACGTCGATTTTGCTGCTCGTTGGATGCTGCCTGAACTGCTGTGCTCTTCCAGCACTACTAATCCAGAATTTGGTTTCCAGCATCTGCAGTTATTGTTTTTACCTCAATGTTTCATTCGTATCAGCCACAGGCATATTAGCTGTGTATCTTCTTATTAGCATCAGTGGTATTGGGTTAGGATGGGGGACAGACAATGGGAGTTCTTCTTTCCAATTGCTATCAATAAATCTCACAGAAAGAATAGAATTGGTTATAATGTGTGCTTTCCTATGTTTGAGTAGTGTGTTATCAATCTGTGTACATACTCATATGAATAAGAACATTTAATTATGGGATCTCTGGAATCATGCCCCAGAAACTAGTCAAAGCCTTTAGGAGTAGGTAAAGGGGTGGGTGTGGGGGGAAAGGTAAAACTAAAAGGGCTGTGAAATTCCTAACTGAGCTTAATTTTTATTTTAGTTGTTGGCAGATTCTAACACATCTTTGTTGCTGAGTCTGAATCACCCACAGCCTACAATCAGAATATTTGCTGTTGAACGCTTGAAGGAAATTATTAAAACATCACAGGTATTCCAAGGTTTAAAAATTAATTGAATTTTTATTGCATTATTCATCTTAAGCTTCAAGAATTTTCAGCATTTCCAAAAGTGCAGAAACTATGCAAAGTAACTCTAGTAGTTCCAATGAATGCCTTAAGACAAATAAATTATTTTAACATGGTGAATTTACAACATTTTTAAGTATGCAAAATGTATTCAGAAATTATAATTATAACAACTAGCTACGTGTTTGTGAAGTTACCATATTGTTAATTGCTGGTGATTCTGAGTCCAGACCAATTGCAAAGATACATGAGGTTCCTTGGCTTTTTTCAGTTTAAACAGTCTTGAGGTGCGAGTTAAGCCATCAAAGAGCTTGAGTGAAATAAAGTCCTCTTTGAAATTAATTGCTACTTGTAGTTAAGTCATTTCCCCCTGGATTTCCTAGGGGGGAGAAAATATATAACACCTGACTGTCTAAATCAAATTTGTTAGAGGTATTTTAAAAACAAGGCACCTTCAATAATACAGCTTCAGTGATTGAAAGTTAACTGTTTAGATTCACCAGCGCATTCAAAGTGTTGTCACAGGTTTGGTCCCACGTGGTATGTAGCTTCCTTGCAGAGAGGGAAACTGCTAACAAATCAGCTTGAAAGGTTGTGCAAGAGCACTTGTATATTTGCTGGTAGTTGGAGCAAGGAAGACAGAGACCAGGGGAATTCCTGATCGAGATCCACTAAGCACTTTGGAAGGCATCAGTCTTTGAGTTGTAGCACACAGTAATCTTTGTTTTTGTTTAAAACGTGGAATATTATGGCATAGTTCTGTCATTTAATTATTGAGTGTCCAGCTGTCTCTTTAAAGGTTTATGGTCCCTACGATGTATGCAGCATGGTAAAACATGTCATATTATGGGCACTAGAATACTTGTGGAAGGATTTGAAGATATAGCTGTTTAATCACAGAACGACGCACCATTTTAAATTTATTTATATACTCATTTTATTTCGAAGGAGGGATGTGATGATCTTTTTCTGAAGGAAGCAATTTTAGAGCGTTTGAAAGATGACAGTCTAGAGGTAGTTCTGGTCGCTATGCAAGCTCTGGAGGTGAGTTGTATATGTTTTTTTCAAAATTACAAAGCTACTCCACTTATTTAAATATCAGAACAGAGCATACGTTTCATGATATCAATGTGTTTCAAGTCAATTCACAGGCAGCATTATCTAACAAATATCTTGGTACTTAATGTGCACTGAACATACTCCAAGGATCAAAGTTTTGCACTTGAATGGAATTGCAAAATGACCCATAATCCAAAATTTACAAGCACAGTATTTGTTCTCTGTTCACTGTAAAAGTAGCTCCAGTTTGCTTTTCTAGGCTCCTCAGTAAGGAGTCCTTGGTATGTGGCCTTAAAAGGATGCATGGCTCACTCATAGCAGCTGAAGGTCACAACCATGTTCCAGACTACAAGATGACCATAACTAATGCTGTACATGACTGGTCAGTTCTAGTATGTTTATAAATTGATGCACATTAATCCCCAGTGACAGCTAGGGCCAGATGCAGTCCTGTGTTATCTTAAGTTGTTATCCTCTTGCTTGATGAAAGGCGAAATGCTAATGCTAAATTTTTTATTTTGTTCTGATCCTTTTGTAGGCCTTCTCTGGAAGCCTTGGCCAAGAAGAGACAGTTGCTTGCCTTTTGACAGTGCTTCAACGAGTGAACCTTTCTGATAATGAATATTGGTGGGTATAATTTTAACACCATGACAGCATAATACAAGTATTATGGAGTCATAGAATGTACAGCAAGGAAACAGACCCTTCAGTCCAACCCGTCAATGCCGACCAGATATCCCAACCCAATCTAGTCCCACCTGCCAGCAACCGGCCCATATCCCTCCAAACCCTTCCTATTCATATGCCCATCCAAATGCCTTTTAAATGTTGCAATTGTACCAGCCTCCACCACATCCTCTGGCAGCTCATTCTATACACGTACCACCCTCTGCGTAAAAAAGTTGCCCCTTAGGTCTCTTTTATATCTTGCCCCTCTCACCCTAAACCTATGCCCTCTAGTTCTGGACTTCCTGACCCCAGGGAAAAGACTTTGTCTATTTATCCTATCCATGCCCCTCATAATTTTGTAAACCTCTATAAGGTCACCCCTCAGCCTCCAACGCTCCAGGGAAAACAGCCCCAGCCTGTTCAGCCTCTCCCTGTAGCTCAGATCCTCCAACCCTGGCAACATCCTTGTAATCTTTTCTGAACCTTTTCAAGTTTTACAACATCTTTCCGATAGGAAGGAGACAAGAATTGCACACAATATTCCAACAGTGGCCTAACCAATGTCCTGTACAGCCGCAACATGACTTCCCAACTCCTGTATTCAGTGCTCTGACCAATAAAGGAAAGCATGCCAAACGCCTTCTTCACTATCCTATCTACCTGCGACTCCACTTTCAAGGAGCTATGAACCTGCACTCCAAGGTCTCTTTGTTCAGCAACACTCCCTACGACCTTACCATTAAGTGTAGAAGTCCTGCTAAGATTTGCTTTCCCAAAATGCAGCACCTTGCATTTATCTGAATTAAACTCCATCTGCCACTTCTCAGCCCATTGGCCCATCTGGTCCAGATTCTGTTGTAATCTGAGGTAACCCTCTTCACTGTTCACTACACCTCCAGTTTTGGTGTCATCTGCAAACTTACTAACTGTACCTCTTATGCTAGCATCCAAAACATTTATGTAAATGACAAAAAGTAGAGGGCCCAGCACCTATCCTTGTAGCACTCCACTGGTCACAATCTGAAAAACAACCCTCCACCACCACCCTCTGTCTTCTACCTTTGAGCCAGTTCTGTATCCAAATGGCTAGTTCTCCCTGTATTCCATGAGATCAAACCTTGCTAATCAGTCTCCCCTGGGGAACCTTGTCGAACGCCTTACTGAAGTCCATATAGATCTCATCTACTGCTCTGCCCTCACATATCATCTTTGTTACTTCTTCAAAAAATTCAATCAAGTTTGTGAGACATGATTTCGCACGCACAAAGCCATGTTGACTATCCCGAATCAGTCCTTGCCTTTCCAAATACATGTACATCCTGTCCCTCAGGATTCCCTCCAACAACTTGCCCACCACCGAGGTCAGGCTCACCGGTCTATAGTTCCCTGGCTTGTCTTTACCGCCCTTCTTAAACAGTGGCACCACGTTTGCCAACCTCCAGTCTTCCAGCACCTCACCTGTGACTATCGATGATACAAATATCTCAGCAAGAGGCCCAGCAATCACTTCTCTAGCTTCCCACAGAGTTCTCGGGTACACCTGATCGGGTCCTGGGGATTTATCCAACTTTAACCGTTTCAAGACATCCAGCACTTCCTCCTCTGTAATCTGGACATTTTGCAAGGTGTCACCATCTATTTCCCTACAGTCTAGATCTTCCATATACTTTTCCACAGTAAATATTGATGCAAAATATTCATTTAGTATCTCCCCCATTTTTTGTGGCTCCACACAAATGCCGCCTTGCTGATCTTTGAGGGGTCCTATTCTCTCCCTAGTTACCCTTTTGTCCTTAATATATTTGTAAAGACCCTTTGGATTCTCCTTAATTCTATTTGCCAAAGCTATCTCATGTCCTCGTTTTGCCCTCCTGATTTCCCTCTTAAGTAGACTCCTACTTATATACTCTTCTAAGGATTCACTCGATCTATCCTGTCTGTACCTGACATATGCTTCCTACTTTTTCTTAACCAAACCCTCAATTTCTTTAGTCATCCAGCATTCCCTATACCTATCAGCTTCCCTTTCACCCTGACAAGAATATACTTTCTGTGGATTCTTGTTATCTCATTTCTGAAGGCTTCCCATTTTCTAGCCATCCCTTTACCTGCGAACATCTGCCTCCAATCAGCTTTCAAAAGATCTTGCCTAATACCGTCAAAATTGTCCTTTCTCCAATCTAGAACTTCAACTTTTAGATCTGGTCTATCCTTTTCCATCACTACTTTGAAACGAATCGAATTATGGTCGCTGGCCCAAAAGTGCTCCCCCACTGACACCTCAGTCACCTGCCCTGCCTTATTTCCCAAGAGTAGGTCAAGTTTTGCACCTTCTCTAGTAGGTACATCCATATACTGAATCAGAAAATTGTCTTGTACACACTTAAGAAATTCCTCTCCATCCAAACCTTTAACACTATGGCAGTCCCAGTCGATGTTTGGAAAGTTAAAATTCCCTACCATAACTACCTTATTATTCTTACAGATAGCTGAGATCTCCTTACAAGTTTGTTTGTCAATTTCTCTCTGACTATTGGGGGTCTATCATACAATCCCAATAAGGTGATTATCCCTTTCTTATTTCTCAGTTCCACCCAAATAACTTCCCTGGATGTATTTCCAGGAATATCCTTCCTCAGCACAGCTGTAATGCTATCCCTTTTCAAAAATGCTATTCCCCCTCCTCTCTTGCCTCCCTTTCTGTCCTTCCTGTAGCTTTTGTATCCTGGAACATTAAGCTGCCAGTCCTGCCCATCCCTGAGCCATGTTTCTGTAATTGCTATGAAATCCCAGTCCCATGTTCCTAACCATGCCCTGAGTTCATCTGCCTTCCCTGTTAGGCCCCTTGCATTGAAATCAATGCAGTTTAACTTATTAGTCCCACCTTGTCCCTGCCTGCCCTGACTGTTTGACTCACTTCTGTTCTCAGCTGTACCCGTCTCAGACCGATCTCTTTCCTTACTATCTCCCCGGGTCCCATTCCCCCCCCCCCCCCCCCCCCCGGCCACCTTACTAGTTTAAATCCTCCCAAGCAGTTCTAGCAAATTTCCCTGCCAGTATATTAGTCCCCTTCCAATTTATGTGCAATCCGTCCTCCTTGTACAGGTCATTTCTACCCCAAAAGAGATTCCAATGATCCAAAAATGTGAATCCTTTTCCCATACACCAGCTCCTCAGCCATGCATTCATCTGCTCTATCCTCCTATCCCTGCCCTCACTAACTCGTAGCACTGGGAGTAATCGAGATAATACTACCCTTGAGGACCTCCTTTTTAAATTTCTGCCTAACTCTCTGTAATCTCCTTTCAGAATCTCAACTTTTTTCCTTCCAATGTCGTTGGTTCCAATGTGGACAATGACCTCTTGCTGGCTCCTCTCCCCTGTGAAAACATTCTGCACTCTCTCTGAGACATCCTGGATCCTGGCACCAGGGAAACAACACACCATTCTGCTTTTTCTCTGCTGGCCACAGAAACGTCTGTCTGTACCTCTGACTGCAGAATCCCCAAACACAATTGATCTCTTTGAAACCACCGTACCCCTCGTTGCATTAGAGCCAGTCTCAATACCAGAAACTTGGCTGTTCGTGCTACGTTCCCCTGAGAATCCATCACCCCTACATTTTCCAAAACAGCATACCTATTTGAAATGGGTATATCCACAAAAGACTCCTGCTCTAGCTGCCTACTTCTCTTACCCTTCCTGGAGTTAACCCATCTATATTACTGTACCTGAGACCTTCCCCTCTTCCTATATCTGCCATCCATCACATTGTGTTGCTTTTCCAAATTCCTCATCGCTTCTATCTGTCTCTCCATCTGATCTGATTTGCATCCAACGGCATTTATGGCAGATATAATCCGCCGTAACCCTTAAACTCTCTTTAAACTCCCACATCTGACAAGAAGTACATATCACTACAAAGGCCATTCTTGCTCCTTCACAATCTACAGACCCAGAAAATAACACCGTCTTATTCCTCTACAAAACACTGCACCAGGTTAAATAGCACCAGGTTAAAAAACCAAGTTAATAGCTATGGCTTATATTTTAAGTTTAATCAAGAGACTTATCTCCAAAAACATATAATCAAGAAAGAATCCACTGTACCCACTACTGCAGCCTTTCTCTTGGACAGACTTAAAACAACAATTTACAAATCTGATTCTGTGCTGTGAACTTCACCCATCAGTTCCTCCAAGATTAGTTGTGAATTTTACTGTTTGTTAATTTTCCCAGACGCACTCTGATGTCCAGCGATACACGAATTCAAACAGCAAAGGCAGTAACTGTGCAGGTTCTCTCTCTCTCTCTCTCTCTCTCTCTCTCTCTCTCTCTCTCTCTCTCTCTCTCTCTCCTGCACTGCTCTCACCATGTGCTTCCTTTGTCTGCTCTTCTCCCTTTTAAAACTGCTGTTGTTTTGACTTTTTTTTTCCAAACAATGCTACAGCATATAAAACAGTAATTGCTGCTCCTGGAATTCGAGGAAATCACCTCCGACACCTAAAATACCGCAAAAAAAGGAGCAGCTCTTACAGCTAGAAATCTTTCTGTAGATAACCAAAATAGTAAAAGCAGAGTTATGATCGATTTTTGACTACACTTCCCATATATCACTGTTAACTTTTATTCTCTGTCATTGCTCTGGTTATGGAGCAGGCCTCCAAAGTCCATGTGTAACAGTGGCAGGAGAAACCAGAAGTGAATGCGTCGGCTTGCCAATTGACATGCACGGAACCTTAAAGGGAACGTTGCCCTCAACCCTGTCTCCATTCTGTGGTTGGAAACACAACAGATGCTGCTATGATCAATTACATTGTCCATATGGCTATATGTTGGCTTTGACTTAGAACATCCAAACCATATCAGCTCCTGCCATCACCACTGCCCCATACATTCCAAGACAAGTCACGAAGTGTCAACCAAGAGCTGAAGCACTAGCCATAGTCCATTCTGCACACCACTCTGTCTGGCCAACAATAGCAACAGTGCTGAGGCACAATGACACACAGAACACAGCCAGTCATCAAATTAATGAATTTTTAATACAATAGCAAAAATATGTGCAGGTGCTGGAAAACTGAAATAAAAGTAGGAAATGCTGGAAATATGCAGCAGGCCATTTGAATGAGAAAGAAAGAGTTAGGTCAATGGCCTTTCGAATGTCATTGGTCTGAAATGTTAGCACTTTTTCTTCCCAGGTGCTGAATGACCTGAGTAGTTCCAGCATTGTTTGTATTTACTTAAGGCTTTTGTAGCCTGTATTTGTCAATAATGTGTGTTATTAAAAAAAATACAAAGTGAACTTTAGAATTAAAACTACCTTGAAATTATTAAACTTTGGAGCAGAAGTAGTCACAATTTTTACCTAGGAACCAGATTGTGTGAACTAGTGCTCGGTGCAGTGGAAGTACAGGATAATATCAGACAGAATTATTTGTTGTACAATATTATCACTCCTTGGAAGAAGAAAATATTGCATCAATAACTTGGTTTCTATGAAATTTTGAGGGGAGGGCAGGGAAGGTGCTGTTTTGTTTTAACTGTTTCCATTCTGTGAGTAGGTGCTTACGTTCATGTGCATATATAAAAACTATGCCTCCACCACTCCCCTGTGACATTTGTATATGTTTAATATTCTTAATATTTGCAGCATATTATATTTTCTATTGTGTAATTGCTCCTAGGCAAGTTATTCTGGAAGAGGCAATTCAGTTTTTAAGCTCAGGGGAATTCCATCATGGGAATGAAATATTAACTAATCAGATATGGATGGAACTCTTGCCCTATATGGTCCCAACCAACCCAGCCAAAGCATCAGCTGAACAGAAAATAACAATCTTTCTTGCTGATTCAAGTTTCTGCTCCATGAGTCCACTGCTGCATGGCTGGCCAGCAGGTAAAATATATTTGATTTATGGTAATAATGCTCATCTCAAGCAGTTAATTTTATCTTCAGATTAGCCTACATACAGAAAGTATTAAATTATCTCTAAGGAGTGGACAATGCCAAAGCTCCTGAGCCCTGCAGTTTTTGAATGATTTTTGAAATGAGGAAAACATTTGCTGAACTGAATATTGATCTTTAGCAAGTTTGCTTGTTTTATGGCTGTTGACAGCTCTGCCCTCATTCCTCTGCATACCAAGCATCCTGCAATTGGCAGGAATCTCCTGCAAGAAATCAAAATTTTCATTCTGCTCTATGGCATTTAGTCAAGGTTGTATTATGCTGTGTTGATTTCCCCTGTTTAAGAGCTAGTGAACCGAAACACGCTGTGTATAACATCAGTAAAAGATTCCTTTGAAATAAATAGGGAATTCTTCGACAAAGTTGGCGTTTTCACCTATGTGGATTCTGGATATACTCTAACATTCTACAGCAAGGGAAAGTAAAATATAGTATGCTGAATAATATATCTAACATTTGTTAAAATTTAAATTAGAGAGGGTGGCTGTAGAGAGAGATGTATAAACAATACAGCATAAATGGAAAAATATTTTTGAAGAAACATACAGTAGAGAGGAAGAAATTTGGGGGGAAGCATGCAGAAGCTGAAACAATAATTTTCATATACCAATCGTTGCATTGAGCCAGTAATGGTGCTGTTTCACATGAATGGAAGGGAAGTTATGTTCCCTATTTGCTCACATTGAGCCACGGAAGACAGATCCCAGCCAGTATTTTAAGATCCAGTGTTTCCAATCTCCTTCCAAACTGTCAAAATGATTTTTAATTCAAGAATGTTGGCAATACCTTGTCATTTTCGGTTTTATTGTTTTTAAGCTTTGTTTATGGTATTTCATTTTATATTTTAAGAAGAACATTCTAAGTATTTTATACCTTTGAAGTTTTGATATATTGTTAACAGAGGCCATTTCTACGCGGCCAGTTCAGTGGATACTGCTGATTACCATCCCCATTGTCACAATGTGCATGCCATGATTTTTTTGTATTTGTATTTCTTTTAGATATTTTCTAATCAACCTCTTCAGAGATGTTATTACACATCTCTGGAGCAGGTGGAACTGAAATAAAGGTGAGCTGGCTCAGAGGAAGGGACATTACCACTACCACTTTAAATATATGTGCAGTTGAATTATATTTCTTCTTTGGGTATTTGTGCAAGTGTCAGATATCTTCAGAAATTGTCTTGGTAACAATACTATCAGTTGTTTGAATGCCTTTTTTGATGGAAGCTGACTCACTTGCATCTTTATTTTCAAATTTTGCTCAAAGAATACATCAAAAAACACATATGTCCAAGCCAATGTTATGGGACCATGACAAAATAACCCTGAGCTATGATGTATACTTTATTCAAAGATTGAAGAACAAATTATTGGCTTCCAACTGACTAGTCACGGAAAAGATCACTATTGTACGTTTACTCTTTATTATAGTATGTCTGCTGATTATACACGCAAGGACTTACCAGATTGCCAAACTCTTTTTGTACCATCTTTCAGTTCAGAGCAAATTAAGGCAGCTCCTATGTTCCTACAAACGCTGTATTCACTGCTTGAAGCTGTTTTCACCAATTGTGTTTCCTGTAGAGCTCAAAAAAGTTATTGATGGCTGTAATTCTGAAGAAATTGTGGGTGAAGCAAGTCAGAAATTGATCCAACTTCTGGCAAATAATTTATGTTTAATGGAGCCTCCTTCTAGGACTCGAACTGTAAGTGAAAATGTTTAAGGAAATAAAACTTGTTATGGAGCATGTGAAAAGTTACTAATCAATCTTGCCCCTCAACATTTTGGAAAATTGAATAGAGAGGCGATATGAATATTTGAGAGATGGAGCAATTTTTAGGTATGGCGAGATGAATGGTAGAATGTTTATTGGGTAAGTAAGCATCTATGCTTCTTTGCTGCTGGGTGTAGTTAATTAAGCTTTGATTGGAAGTATTGATCATCTGTTCTATCTTAGCCAGCTCAGCAGGGCCAAGGGGTCACAAATTGGATCATTATGTCTGTTTAGTTTATCTACTGTTTAAAACTTCTGTCTTAATTAATATTACACTAATTAGTTCTATACAATTGGTCATGCCTTGTCTTTCCTCTTTTCTCATCCTATTTTTCTTTTCCATCTTGCTGTTACTATTCTTTGCATGCTTTCTCACTGCCTCCCATTTAATTTATTTCCATCTGAATCTCTTGTTCTCACACTTTTTCTGTAAATCTTTCTTCTCTCATTATCTGTTTTTGTCCATATCTCTGCATGTCTCTGACACTGTTTCTCCAACTGTAACTGATTAGCTTATTCAGAGCTACAATAGTGGTTATACAGTCAGCTTAGAATCTTTCAGGCAGACTAAATGGGCATATGTCACCTTGTTAGGTTAATGTGACATTTCCCAATTTCATAGAAGCCTCCAGTGAGCAAGATGAAGGGCCTTAATAAAGAGCAAGACTGGAAAGGAGCAAGTCAAGGGTGGGCAAATACAATAGCTATACTTAATGGATAATAAATAATTTTAAATGAGTGACCTACATTATTTCAATGTTTCGTTTGTTGATGGTAAGAAAAAAATTGCAGGGATTAAAATTTTAGAAAAATCATTTTTTGTGGTTCAACATGGAAATAATTCTGTCCAATGGAAACTAAAGGATTAGATGTACTGAAGGAAATTAATATTTTTTCTAAAAGAGGCTTGTGCAGAGCTCAACACAACTCAGCAGACATATATATGGTAGCCCAGGAACAAGAGAATGAAGTAAAATACAAGTTTAATACATTATATTAAAATACAAGTTCATAGCAAATATTTAATCCTAGGGAACTCTGATTGATAACTTGTTGAATTACACTTTTAGAACCTGTCTAAATATACAGTCATTTGTAAAGAACTATGTAGAAGAAGGAGCAATTTTTTTTGTATTCATATGAGATGTGTAGCTGGCAAGATCAGCATTTGCTACCCTTGTGTGATAGTTATAATAAATTGTCATGATATCAAAATTAAGTTTTACTGGGGTGGTTGGGAGCAGGAAATTAGTGAGTTTCTGAGAATTTTGACGTTATTCTCTTCTATATTTGCAGATGGGACATCTCATAGAAATCATTGCAAAAGAATCCTCAGATGTGAAACAGAAGCTGATATCTGATATACTAAGTTTTGCTTTAATTCAAACCTTGGATAAACAGTCTGAACCAGATTGTTTGCACGTGGCTTTGCAAGTGTATTGTGTTCTGGAGAAAAAGTTGAAGAAACTAATAGCAAAAAAGTCACATTTGGTAAGTAGCTTTTACTTCAAGCACTGCAGCAGCTTTTCAGGATTAGAATCAAGCAATGACTGTATTTTTAGTTAATTCCTGGAATTTGACAAACTAGGAAGCATTTTCTTCCCCCACTGTTGATGCTTTCTCTCTGTCTGCCTTCCTGAAGAGTTTTGCTGAGAATTTCCTCAGGAATTTTCCTGATACGCTGTCATAATCTTGACAGAAGGTCAAGGAAATGCTGTGTTCATGCAGTTTTTATGGAATTGTTGACAAATCAATAAAGTGGAAATGGGAGAAGCCCTGGGGAAATTCTTACTGCAGAGCAATACACTGCTTGTGAGCGAGCATGACATTGCTGAGTGCCAAAGAATATTCAGTGGGAAATTAGCCCACTCCTAGATCAGGATATTTCCCATATGGAACATAGTAACATTCTTGTCTTTGCCCAACATCCATACATATCCACTTCCACTAGGTAGGAATTAAGAGTAAGGATACTAGTGTGTCTGACTTGCCTCTATCCAAGCTGCATTGCTTGACTGATAACAGTTAACCCACCGTGACCTAGAATCAGTACTGGGGCATGCTCATTTTTGTGGCTCAGTTGCATTTCTTTCTATTCTAACTTATTGTAATTCTGTCTCTCTGTCTTCAAGTTATTTCTTTACTTTCATTTGTGCGTGCAGTAAAGGTGTGATTAAACATGTTTAAATGTAGAAACATATCTACTTGTCTTTTGGCAGCTATCCATAGTTTTGAAGTTCATCTCTTTGCACTTTAAACATGCAGCTTTACCCAGAAAGATGTATAAAATACAAATTTATAGAAACTTGCATCATCCTGGTCTCTGGCTCCACTGAAAGAGCTTTGAAACCATAGGTGACGTATTCTTCTAATCAGTCTGTTCAGAGATGTTATTACACATCTCTGGAGCATGTGGGACTTGAGCCTGGGTCACCTGGTGCAAAGATAGGGACACTACAACTCCGCCACTAGAGATGAATGAGTTTTATCAAGGTAATTTTCTCTGATATTTGTCTTTTTCTCCATAACGTGAAAGCTCATTCGACAAACTGTAAGTTATTAGTATGTCCTGTTTATGGCTGTATTTTTCCCTCTGGCAGCTTACAAAATGTCTTTTATGTCCACGGTTACAGAATATTCTGCATTCATTCTTTTCAGCTATTAAATATTGTGAGCACACATGTTGCACTTTCATGAAGTGTTTGTGTGTTATATAAAACATACACACATATGTTTGCACTAAATTCACACAATGGTTTCATCAAGACAAATTTGACTAAATTATTCAGACTAAAAGCATTTGTTTTCCTTACAAATTTGAATATGTGCATTCAGTATCACCTCATGATATATATTGTAAACTAGACACAATAATGTATTCTAGCATCTACTCTGGATCATCCACAGTGTTGAACAATTGTAAATTCAAACCAGACGTTAGTTATTTCTGATGTGATTAAAATATAATTCAAAATTTTTATGATTAATGAACAGGAAAAGGAGAGGAGAATCTGTTTTGCCAGCAAATCTACTTGTATAATTAAAGTCTAGAGTCAGATGAGAACAAGATTAGACAGATTGAATGGGATTTGTGCACTTCGTTCATGATAAACATAAAAACTGAGTACACAGTCTTTAAAATTGAGAACTTTTGGTTTTCCAGATGAAACCATGGGATTCCAAAGAATAAATCTCTTAGCCTCCAAGACATCATGTCTAAAAACATTCCTCAGTTTGCTGAGTATTTCAAAATAAATCTAATTATTCTCCTCTTTCATTTCAGAAGGTTTCTCAAAAATGGCATTGTGACTCTGTTGAAGGGAACATGGTACCAGCAGGACTACTTACACAATATGTGAAAAATATGCGGCATTATAGTGCTGAAAATGCAGAAGCTGGATTAATCCTTACTTTCTTGCTAAAGAATTTTATTGTTGCTTTCAAACCTCCCAAATCATTTTTGAAAGGTAAGGTATTTAAAATGAGGTATTGACTATTCACAACTTGAGCATAAATAGAGTGATCCACATATGTTCACACTTTGGAATGCTGCTTTTAATTTGTTTTTTGAGAATGTGGAAATAGCAGGTGTGAGAAAGTACAGGCTCAGGTGTCCAAAATCCAGCACTCTAGAGACCAAGATTATGCTGGTTTTCAAAATTTTCCTAGATTTTGAACATCGGCCTTGAATGTAGACAGGAGTGTTGTGAAAGAAGGTAAGAGAGCATTTCCGAATCTCACCCAAAGGTGGAAAAGACAACTTTGTGTTTGGGGAATAGGGAGGGTTGGGAAAGTTCAATCTTAAAGCGCTGTACTGGACTCATTTCCTACCCATGCACAACTGTCACTGATTCCATGCTCAAGGATTAGCCCAATAATGCATGTACTTATGAGATCAAGGGATTTTACTGAATATCGGACAACTAGATTTTAGAAAATGTACCAGTAGTGTAACCAAAATCAAATCTTAATGTTGATTTGCTTGAAACAAACTTTTTTATTGCCATTTGCTCTTGTTCAGGGAATCAACCCTGTTCAATACACAGTGTAGGATGGTGTGCCAGGAGCAGCACCAGGAATACCAAAAATATGACATGTCAACCTGGTGAAGCTATCAACCAGGACTACTTGCATGCCAAACAGCATAAACAACAAGTGATAAATGGATTCCACAACCATCGGATCAGATCCAAGCTCTGCAGTCCTGAATGGTGGTAGATAATTAAACAACTCACTGGGATAGGAACTCCACAATATCCCCATTCTCAATGATGGAAGAGCCTGTCATATCAGTGCAAAAAATAACGCTTAAGCATTCGCTGCTGTTTTCAGTCAAAAGTGCCAAGTAGATGATCCAAATTGGCCTCCTCCAGCCAATTCAGTTCACTCTCTGTGATATCAAAAAACAGTTGGAGGTACGGATACTGCAAAGGCTATGGATCTGATAACATTCTGGCAATAGTACATCTCTACAATAGTTCCTCTGTTTGGTGCCTTAGGCCCAGCCATCTTCAACTGCTTCATTAATGACCTTCCCTCCATCATAAGCTCAGAAATGAAAATGTTTGCCAATGATAGCCCAATGGTTAGCAACTTTTGTGACTGCTCACATACTGAAGCAGTCCATGTTCAAGTGCAACAGGATCTGGACAGTATCCAGACTTGCGCTGATAAGTAATTTTTGCATCACACAAATGCCAGAATCATAGACTCACTGCAGTATGGATACAGGCCGTTGAACCCATTGAATCTGCACTGAGCCTCCACAAAGCATTCCACTCTCTTCCTGTAACCCTGCACTAACCATGGCTAATCCATATAACCTGCACATCCCTTGACGTTACAGGGCAATTTTGCATGGCCAATCGCACCTAAGCTGCGCATTTTCAGACTGTGCTTTGGACTGCCATGCAATGGCCATCTCCAGTAAGAGACAATCTAACCACCTCTTGACATTAAATTTTGTTGCCATTACTGAATCCCCACTATCAACATCATGGGCATTTACCAATAGACCAGAAACTCAACTGGACTCACCACATAAACACAGTGGTTACAAGAGCATGTCAAAGGCTTGGAATACTGCAGTGAGTGACTCACCACCTGACTCCCCATCCAGGACAAAGCAGCATGCTTGATTAGTACCACATCCACAAGTATCTACTCCCTCCATCACCGGCGTTCAATAGCAGCAGTGTGTACCATCTTCAAGATGCACTGCAGAAGTTCACCAAAGGTCCCTAGACACCACCTTCCAAACCCATGACCACTTCCATCTAGAAGGGTAAGGCAGGCAGCTACATGAGAACACCACCACCTGCAAGTTCTGGTCTAAGTCACTCACCACCCTGACTTGGAAATATATTGCTGTTCCTTCACTGTCACTGGGTTAAAATACTGGAATTCCCTGCCTGAGGACATTATGTATGTCAACTTACAGCAAATGGACTGTAGAGGTTCAAGAAGGCAGCTCAGTACCATCAATCAAGGGTAACTCGAGGTGGGCAATAAATGCTGACCAGCAAGCAACACCCACGTTCCACGAGTGAATTTTTAAAAAAAATCATTATATGTGGCCAGGGCAGCATAGTGGCTCAGTGGTTAGCACTGCTGCCTCACAGTGCCAGGGACCCGTATTCAGTTCCAGTCTCAGACGACTGTCTGTGTGGAGTTTGCGTGTTATCCCCGTGTCTGTGTGAGTTTCCACCCGGTGCTCCGGTTTCCTCCCACAGTCCACAGATGTACACATTAGGTGAATTGGACATGCTGAATTACCCATACTGTTCAGGGATGTATAGGTTAGGTGTGTTTGACATGGGACATGCAGAGTTACAGGTATAGGATGAGAGGATGGGTTTGGGTGGGAAGCCCTTCCAAGGGTTGGTGTTGACTTGTTGGGGCAAATGATCTGTTTCCACAATATGTGGATTCTATTAAAAATCTAATTTTTTTAAAGGGCTGTTTATGTAACCATATTTTAGATAAGCAAAAACGCTGAGTGTGCCCTCAACTTCAGAGAACTGCACATCGTCTTTGATTGTCAATCTGTGCTGATTTGGCTTGTATGGGAGTGTTCCACAAAATCATTTTGACAGTGATTTATTTGAGCCCATAAGAAACAAAATTCATTGTGAGGTTATGTTACAGCACTGCAGTAGCAGATTTGTAAAATGCAAAACTCTGCAAAGGTTATGTATGTTACACATTGCCTAGAATATGTGTACAGCACGGTAAACTCTCAAAGCTATGTTGAGACTTGTCATTTGTCAGTGAAGTTTTGACATTGCCTGGACCTTGCTGTAGGCTGGCATGAGCAGCTTTGTTATCAGTCCAATCACAAGTGGAACTGGCATAGAATGGTGAACAAACCACTGATTTATTTATGTTAGATGAATATTCTTAAACATCTGAAGTTGGTTGCTCTTTGCCTTGCAGTTATGTTACAAACTGTTCTGTCTTCCTTGTGACTCCAGCCAATGGTTTTCCCATTGATGCCAAAGTTTGGTCTAGCAATGCATCAATGCCAAGGCAATTGCTTTTGCTTGGCCTTATTGGCATCTTCAGGTGCTGCACCACAAATTGGCAGATTTAATTGAATTATGTTTAACAACTTGTTCTAATCAGTTCATTACCGTGACCACTCAGATACCAGACAAACCTTGTGTTTTCTTACTACAACATTTCAGATCAGGCTTGGTGGAATCCTGAAAGTTTGGACAGGCAAAGCTGTGAATACCTTCATCTTCTCATTAATGTCTTTGACATTACTGTCTGTGCTGCTAGTGAAGAAGAGCTTGGAGGAAACTTCAGGAATCTTGTGAAGTTTCTAATTAAGGTGAGTACATTGAGCCAAGGATCTCAATGATCCTAATGTAACTAATTGTGATGGACCAGCAATTTAAGCAATTGAATAAAAAATCCATTTGTATCTGCCACATAATAAATTTGTATGTTTTTTAAAAATGCAGTATGTTGTGAATAAAGTATGATTTACTGATTGCTGAATTTCTGGAAAGAATAAGATCTTTCTTTGACCAAGTTCCAACAGCTAAACAATAGTTTTCAGCTCTGAATGCAGGATGAATAATTATTCACATATATATAAAATATATACATATAATGACTTCCAGGATTATTTCACTGACTATGTCTGAAGTCTGACTGGTGGATCATAAAACCAACTTCCATCAAGAGGAGAAAGAATGAACATGGGTTTAGGAATAAACAGTTAAACCTTAGCTGCATATCCCTTAATATCTTGGATGCCAAAATTAGAGTCATAGAGATGTACAGCATGGAAACAGACCCTTCGGTCCAACCCGTCTATGCCGACCAGATATCCCAACCCAATCTAGTCCCACCTGCCAGCACCCAGCCCATATCCCTCCAAACCCTTCTTATTCATATACCCATCCAAATGCCTCTTAAATGTTGCAATTTTACCAGCCTCTGGCAGCTCATTCCATACATGTACCACCCTGTGTGTGAAAAAGTTGCCCTATCGGTCTCTCTTATATTAGTATAACTTAAGTGGTAATTGACAAAAGATAGTTTTGGATCTCTTTTATTCTCTACTGATTATCAATAAGTAAGTCTGTTGAAATGTCCTTCAGAAAGTGTTGGAGGCTGTGTCATTGAATTTTTAAGGTAGGTTAAACAGATTTGTGACTAACAAGGGGGTCAAAAAGTATCAGAGGCAGGCTGGAAAGAGGAATTGTGGTCAAGTTCAGATCAAGTTTGATCATATTGAATGTTAGAGGAATCTCAAGAGGCTGAATGGCATGCTCCTGCGCCTATTTCGTATTTGTCTTACAGACCCATCTGCATGATTCCGATCATCTCTTCAAGTTCTTGTCGCTTCTGTGGAGCCACAATTGTAGCCTGACCAACCAGTTAAACCGGCCAGTTAGTGCTGTGTTGCAGACTCGAGCCCTTTACTTCGGTCATGCTGTACTTGCATCGCAGTCTGCAGAGAGTAGAAGTCTGATTGCAACTCCATCATTCCCAGGTATGGTCAACATAATGGTTTCAGTCCACGAACTTGAAATTATTAACATTTGTTTTAGAATTTTGAAACAGATGCTATGACGTTATTAAATTATGATTTGCTTTCAGTGGTGGTCTCCTTAATCATCAGTTTGGGAAATCCTGTGAGAGAGGTGCGTCGAGCAGCTATTGCCTGTCTGCAACCATTAACTACAGTGCACGGATCTATCTATAAAGTGGTAGTCAATAAGCTTGCCTGTATGGCTGAAGAGATTATTGCAGATCCCACTCATTTAAGCCAGGTAAGAAAGGGGGCAGGGGATATTCTGCTTTTCTGTTCATACCCTTGTGTAATTTTAATAATTTTTCTTGCAATTTCAGTTGGTTATTGTAATGTTCTTAAATGTCGCTATGTTTCTTCTCTTAGTTTTATATTTGGTTTACTGGCCTTAAAGGGGGATTCATGGAGAACATGGATTCAAGAATAACCAATTGAATCTCTCAAAAATTCCATATGTCCATCTTAGCTACATATCCCTTAATGTCTTTGGATGACAATATTCTAACAGTAACAAATTTATAATTAACAGTTGGCCTTATGTCACCACCTGTAGCTTCTTGAAATGTGTTTTTTCATTTAAATTCTGAAAGTTGTGGCTTTAGATTTTAAGACTGTCCAACCAATGGCAACAGTTTATTTCTATCTATCCTGTTAGTTCCATTTAAAATCTTGTGAATATCAATCAAACCACCTGATCTTTTAAATTACAGGGAATGTAAACCCGGATTGTGTAATTTTTCCTCTTCTGAGTCAACCCTTAGAATTCAAGTGTCATCATTAATACATAGAGTGAACAATTAAGGTTCCAACTCGCATCCCTCTGGGACAGCACTGGTCAAATCTTGCCAATTAGAATACCTATCCAGCTTCAATTGATGTACTTACATGTGATATTCCACACATGATGGTTGCAAAATTAAACACAACATTGAGATGTCCCTTAAATTTCCTATGGCTAACAGATTCAGATGCACAATTGATGAACCTTGTGTATCTTTCCATCTCCCTCTACCATATTTTTCCATTTTTGTATGTGCACAAAGAAAGTATATTTTTTGATTTTGAGTTGGTTGGAGGAGCATAAATTGGAAGTAGTGCATGCGATTTTCTTCCTTTAATGGTTGCCAAATTGAGCATAACATGAACCTGAATATTTGGTGTGCACCCTTCGTTGACAAGGCTCCATCTTGGGAATATGAAGTTGAAAGTTCAGTCAAGTGTTTCCCTAGTAGAATTTCAAGACTAATGGCCTTGTCCCTGTCCTTTTCTCTTCACATTCCCTATACCCCAATCCTCGTTTCACTCTTCACATTTTAACCAGGAAACAATAGAAAACCCCAAAGATTCTGTTTGCTCCTTTGTGGCTTTTTTTCTCTTCAATTTCCTATTAACTGCATCCTAAATATTATATTGTTATAAAAACTGGAAATAGTCTTCAAGTCTGGCAGGATCTGTGAAGAGGGAAAGAGAGTTAATGTCCCAGGTTGATCACCTTTCATCATATTATTTTGTTCTTATACCCCTTTTTAAATCTTACAAAATATATTGTATTTGTTTGCCTTGTTCTTTATTCAAAATGATTTGCCTTTCTTTTCCCCTTGGAAGTAGCCAGGGAAATCTAACCAAAGGTGAGAAAAGTAGCTAAGCCTCAAATATGCTTTCAAGTATAAGTTTCAAGTATACTTTTTTATGCAAAGTTACAGCTCAGACTGCTACTTGCTAATACCAGTACTGCATTAAGGCATATGATATATTGTTCAATTATTCTGTTTACTTAGGCTCTGAGTAGTTTATTTGAGGAGGCTTTAACACCGAGGAAAGCAGGATCACAGCACGAAAAACTTACAGAAGCTCTGGAGAATCTGCTGTACTGCATCGGAGATGCTGTGCGACCATCATATGTAGCTCATAACTTGTTGAAAGCACTTGAGGAGGTGAATGGAGAGGTGAGATTTTTAAACACAGTACATCAAAAGAGAATTGTAATTATGGAGGACTGTGTAATTTAGAACATTATTTTATTTAGTTAAACTATAATTTTAAGTACATTGATAACAGTTAATGCAAGAAAAGTAATTAATGGGAAAGAATATTAAAAAATAATGAAAGCTGTTTCATGTGTTATCCATCATAAAATTGCTAATGGCTTTATTCATTGGCAATGAAGATGTCCTTTGAAGCTAGCACTTGGGTTCATTGAAAGATTGTCCAATTTAACCATGTTAATTGAACTCAGTACTTTTTGAGATTTTCTTTTCTTTATTGTTTCCCAGGGTGTGGGCATCAGTTTTAACACCAGCCAATCAAAACTGTCCTTAATCTATGAGGTTCAACCACTTAAGACAAAAGTTCAGAGTTGAACACTTAACTGTTGCCTGGAGTTGCATGCAGAAGAATACAAGTGATGGTAGCAGGAGTAGACCAAATAACCCCACAGCCTGCGGTACCATTCAATTTGATCATGGCTGATCCCTCCACTTTCCTGGCTGATCCCATATTCCTGTTTCTCACAGAGATCAAAAATCCTCCCTATCCCAACCTTGAATGTATTCCAAAAGGTTTAATTGGCCACACTAGCTTTCGGAGCGCTGCTCCTTCATCAGGTGGATAAAGGAGCAGTGCTCCAAAACCTATTGCTTCCAATTAGATCTGTTAGACTACAACCTGGTGTTGTGATTTTTAACTTTGTATACCCCAGTCCAACACCGGCATCTCCAAATCTTGAATGTATTCAGTTTTTGGGAAATGTTTTAAAGTGTAATACTTTGATCCATTAAAATCATGAAAGTCTCTTGAATTAAACATGATGGTCTGTGCCCCGTTATCTAGGATAATGGTCAGGTGTTAAAAATTTGTGAGGAACTGGGTATGAAGTTCAGTTTGAATTGCATCATGTAATGATTATCAAGTGGACTTTTCCCCACACTGGAATGTTCATTGATATGAATATGCCCTCAAGGTTGTTAAGTGAACATGTTGACTGAGATATTCATTTAGAATGTTATTAACTGGGCAGGTGTATAAAAGCATTTTGTAAACAAAGGAGACTGGCTGAAGCACAGACAAATGATGCATTTGCCAAGAACTCAAACTGCTCAACTGGAGGCGCCAAGTCTTCAACACTTTTAAAGAGAGGTAGCATGACTCAGCTATTGCATTTAATAAAGCTGTTGGATTTGAATATAGAAGCAGAGAGAAAATCTGCCTGGAGTGTCAGCTTTGCTTTCTCTGTATTTTCTCATCAAAGTTTGAGAGTTATAAATCTATTGGAAGATCTTGACCCCACAAGTGAAGGGATCCTCAGGGAACAATCTTTGTTGGTGCAACCTAAGAGATCTTTAAGGAGAATCCTGATTCTGCCATCACTGTCTCCAGAGGATTTCTGTCAACTCTAACAACAGCTTTGGCTACAGAGGAACCTTTGACACCCTCTGAATAATTGTGTTTTTTAAATGATACTGTTATTTGGCCAGAGTACTTTTAGGAAAACAATCACTAGACTTTTAGCAACTTTTTCTCAGACTGGGAGGTTGTGTTCATGTTAGCTTTCAAGAGAGTTAGTCATGTTTATTTGCACAGTTTAAAACTTATGTTAAACTTTTCTGTATGAGTAAGTTTTTTTGTTTGCAAAAATATCTAGCTGTTTACTTGTTTCTTAAGGAACCTGGCTCATTTCTTTCTGATACTGAACTAAATAAATCTGATTTTGATAATTGATAATATCACCTCCCTTTTTAAATTCAAACATTGTTATGAATAATGGAGGAGTGGGACAAGGTATGGAATCAGTTCACACCCCCTAATTCATGGGAAAGCATTTAAGTGATGTTCATTTATTATGAATTCTGTAATTCTGCAGAATTGCCCAGTGATGCTGGAATCACTTACTGCAGTGTGGCATGAGTTGAAATATGAAGAACAAAATACAATTGAAAGACAAGCCAGTTATTCATTGTGGCAGTATGACCAGGACTTTCTCCTCCATTTTGAATGCCAGGCAATGATTTTACTTCCTGTCATTCCAATAAACCAAGATTGAAATGATCTAATCAGCTTAAATGTGTTTTGAAATAATTATTATATCTCTCGAAGAGTTTTCTCATTTGCCGTGTTGTGTAATAATGGATGTCGGGTTCATTTCACTATGTAAAGGTAATAAGTTCTGTCCTATGATATACTCCTTTTCAGACTGTATTGTCCAAGTTGCTCCCTCTAATGGGGCGACTCATCGAGAAAGGATCTGATACTCTTCTCAAAGAAGAAGCCCTTATGCTGCATTTGATCCTCTCAAAGTACAACGAGCATTCTGCAGCATTACTGGCAAAGGATCCACATAGTCTGGATCTTTTCATCTGTGCCTTAAATAGTTCCAAGGAAGTGTACCAAGGGTTACAGCCGTTGCAGATCACTGCACTAGAAAAGGTATTTTATGCTGCAATGTCAAAGGAAACATACAGGACTCTGGTTTGCTGGGAAATATTAAATACTTCCTTTCAGCAATTTGCATACTATTAGTACAGGCCAATTGTTATTTTGCTGATATCTATATATATATATATATATATATATGCAAATTGGAATGGTTAAGAACAGATAATCACATGGAGTGAAGAGTGCATATATGTATGTATACAGACCGAAGAAAAAATTATATTCTGTTTGCGCATGCTTTTTAGTCAGAGCTTCCCGTGCCGCTCTGTGTTCATTTAGGAATGGAGTTGTGCTTTTGAATGTGTGAGAGCATTTAATGAAGATTTTATATACTGTTGGGTATAAGGATAAAAATATTCTTAGTGAAGGCAATGCTGTACTTATGTGCATTTACATTCACTGAGAAATGTTGCTGTGATTGTGTATGTGGGTATTTCCGGATGGGTATTGATATGCTTATCAGCATTCAATGAACATTCATGCACTTGTGCATGTGTATCCAGTGAGGCAGAAGGTTGCATATTCTGAAAGATTCCCAGCATTGAGGCAGGTTTGAGAAACTGAAACAGCAAAATATAATTTAGAATTTAAAGAAAAAATTCACATCACATAAATGAAGAGCAAACCTTATTGCTGTAAAATTAATCAATCCACTATCATTTTGCAGAACTGCGAGTATAACTTAAATTTTCTGAATATAATTAGAATCTGATATAAGTCTTTATGTCGTCAATTCTGTTTGATCTGAGATGAAAGGAAACATTAACTTTGAAGGTATTTAGTAACTGCCCATAGTAATTTTCAGATATAAGTAGAGGGAGATTTGTGCTTGTTCTTTTCCCATTATTTGTAGATACCCATGATGCTGTTACAACCTTTATACCTTAACGGTTTGGTGAAACTTTCTCTCTTACTTTTTTATCAGATCACAAAACAGTTCTTCGCAGCTCTGCCTGATGGGAAGATTCAGAAGAGGTTACTGGGAGTACTATTTGACTTGCTTGTGCAGTGCAAAAACCCAATCTGTGCACAGACAATAAGCAGTGTTTTCAAGGCGGTGAGTAACAACAGCTTTGACATCTGGAATGTTTTAGCTTTGGCTTAAGTATATTAAGGCTTATGAGACTAACATTTCCTTAGGCTTAATTGGGAATATAAAAGGAAAGTGCAAGATTGCTTACTTCAAATGTTATAAATCAAAATAAGTGAATAAGAGATTGGGAATGTATGCATTATAGTATTGCAAATCTTCATCCTCATCTTATAACCTTGGTGCTGAGTTTCTTATGCATTATGTTTCTCAATAGTGCTCGAGTACCTATTCCTCTGCCTACACTGGTATATTTTTGTCATAATTTATTCTGTGAATATTACTCATTTAGATAAGCAGTAATTCATATATTGCTCAAGATTCTCTTTGCATCATGAAACTAAGATATGTTGGGGGAGGTCATTTTTCAAATGTATTTCTCGTTTTATTGAAAGCCACCACTTTAATTCTCTGCTCAGAAAATTAAACACTGCACTAATGATCAGAGTGCAAACCTTTTTTAAAAGGAAAGTAGCTTTATGTCACCAGAGTGTATGGTCTCAAATTAATAAGCTTAAGCATTGTCAAAACTCATCTTGGAGATGTAATTAGAATGAAAGCATGTCTTTGCTCAACGCTACGAAATCCCAGTTCATGACCGTCGGATCACTTCAGGTAGAGCCTTTTATATTTTAAGTTAAAGAAGGATTTCTATGCTTGTTCATTTGTAGGGGGGCAGGAATATAAATTACGCCTGAGTGTGAAATCTCTGCCAAAGAAATGCTGATCTTCTTCAACCACAGAGGTTGAGAGAGACAGCTCATATTTAAATTGCTTTAAAGGTTTTTTTTTAAAGTAAGTATGTTGGATCTCGAATTAACCCTCTTATAAGTGTCAGGTTTCAAGCAATTAGTGGGCATTTGATGTGCCAGTATTATTTTACATTTATAGTTGAGAATAAGTGTACAGATTACCAGGATTTTCTTGTTGTAGTCACTCATTCTAAAACCATCTATTTGTTAAAAGATTTCAAATGCTAGCTTATTCTTGCTGTGTCTTGTGACTTATTGGCCATCTCCAAAATATTAAAACAGGGTAACACTTGCTATGTGGCAGTGCCCAGTGTGACTATTTTTAGATTAGCCAAAACAAGTCTAATAATTATTTGCACAGAATATACGTGCCATTTGGCCCAAGGTCATATCTTCTAATTTTGATGTTGAGATCTAAGCAAACGCTTTACTTTTGTAGTATCACTTTCCATTTGCTGGACATTGCTTTGGCTGGTGCTTTCATAAATGGGATTTTATAATCTTGTTCTTATTTCTTCATAAGTGTGATGCCATCGACACAGCCTGCTGCTGATGTTTCTCCTACTCGGGTAGTTTGCCTTTACCTTCTCACCTCTTCTTGATGTATGTAGAAAGAGATTAGCACTCAAACACAATACAAATTGGTGTTCTTAACTGAATTATTGTTTAGAAAAGATTTGAATTTATTTATCCTCAGGATGTCCCAAAGCACAGTATATCCAGTTTAGTAGTTTGGAAGTGCAGGCACTCTGCCTAAAGCTGTCATTTCGCACAGAGTGATAAAGTCATGACAAAATTGTTTTATTTTAATTGTTTGTCAGGAAAATGTGCAAGTTAGTGCAGGACCATTTTTGCCAATATCATAAAATCTTTCGCGACTACTTTAGAGGATAGATCAAGCCCAAATATTTACAGTGAATGGGGACAGATTTAGCTGATTAAAGACCACAGCTTCTCTATAAGGTAAAATGCTTTGATCTCTGATATAGAGTCATAGAGACGTACAGCATGGAAACAGACCCTTCGGTCCAACCCGTCCATGTCTTGGATCATCTGAATGAGTTTTGGCACCATTTAACTTGCAACTTTAAAAATATACATTTTAGTCAAAACACAATTTATTTGTTTAAAGGTGTCCATAGTGATCTGTAATTTTTACCTTTGTGATACAGATTGTAGTTGATGCTGAACAAATTGCCCAGGAGCTCGGACCTTTGGAAAAGCCTCAAAGCCGTGTAACCATCCAGCAGACCAGGAGGCAGAAAATGCTACAGCAGCGGTACGTTGTTTCCAGACCCAGGAAAATTGTTGGCCTTAATTAACTATGTCAGTATTTTCCACCATATATGCTATTGAATCATTCTGTCAGAAACAAAGTGTTAGATTGCTGTTTAACTGAAATTGTTTTACTTCAATTTCTTGTCTAGTTCTACAAGGTCTTTGATGTTGCGAACACATATAAGAAATAGGAGCAGAAGAAGGCCATTTCATCTCTTTGAGTTTACTGTGCCATTCAAATGCTTATGATTGAACTTCCACATGAACTCTACTTTCCTGTCTTAGCCTTGTATCCCTAGCCACCCCGAGTGCTTAATAATACACCAATCTCAATTTTTAGTGACGAAGCGTCAACAGATCTTTAAGGTATAAAACTGCAAAGATTCACAACTCTCTACATGAAGAATTTCTCCTAACTTCAGTCCCAAATGGCCGACCTATCCTGGCTATGACATCCGTTTCTCTTGAACTTGCCTCTCATCAACCTATGCTTGAATTAGTGATAAGAAGTGCTGGTTGAATGAGCTTTGTCAGATTTAGTCTTCATGTGGAGGTTATTTCCCTGCCCATTTACTCTTTATTTATAGTTGCCATTGTTCATTTGTCTATGATTCTTTTGTATTATAAGGAAAATCCAAGATTTGAAGAATGAAGAACCTGATTTTTCAACAGGCAAAATTAACTGGCAGAGAGCCATACTCATCATGGAATTGTTGCAGCATAAGAAGAAACTCAAAAGTCCTCAGGTTCTGGTTCCTACCCTCTTCAGCCTTCTGTCCAGGTATTAGGTTGAGCGTATTGACGATTTTGCCTTGGTACTAGACTGGAAGGTATACAATAAAACCCCTAGTGTGCTCATCTTTCAGCTGTGATACTGATTGAGGTACTTTATTTCTCCTGGATAGAGTAAGAGGGGAATTTCACCAGAGTTCTTGCCCCTAATCAGAGCTCCATGACTGCTATACAAGCAGTCCATTGTTGCATAATGTCTTCACAGAGTACTATTTCAGCTTCCACCATGACAATAAACATTGGGATAGGCACATGTCAGTAAAAAGCAAATTCATTCGTGGTAGCAGAGGCAATATCTCCGGAATCATTCAAGAGATTTGTTGGGGAATAGTTGACCTTCATAGAAGAATGGACCAGATGGGATTTTGTGGCCGTCACACAGTAATAGCTGGGAAAATCTATAAAGGAAACACTTAAGTCACCTCCTAAAGTAAATTGTGCTTTCTTACTATCCTCGGATTTTGCACAGAAGATATGGAATGGTGGGGTGCTGTGAACTGAATTACGTCCTGCAGTGGAGTAATGGGTTCCTTGTGACTACAGAATCTGAAGGAATATAAATTGTGACGAAAGAATGAAGCCATTTTCTGTTTCCTGCATGATTAGTTTTAATTGGCAAAAGTGAATATTTATGTCTACTGCAGCAAATGGATTAGGAACACCACCTGGTTATCTTGAGCCATTAAATGTTTGCTCTCTCACATGATTTGAGATTTTAGTTTTCTAAACAATGTTTCATTTCTTATATCATGCATCTCATTTCTTTGGAGTGCGAGGATTTAAATTTCTTTAATGCCGTTATGAACAAGACATTGTAATTCCTGATTACACCCACTTGGTGTTTCACCAAGCAAGAAAAAAATGTCAAAGTGTAGTTTCACACTGCCACCCAGAGGTCAGAACTTAGTACTGCAGCATAGAGTTTTAGAGGCCAACAGCTGAGAAAGAGGCCCCTCAGCCCATCAATCCTGCAATGGTCAAAAACAAGCACTTAAGTATTCTTAATTTTCAGCACTTAGCCCAGAGTTTTGAAGGTCTTGGCATTGCAAATGCCCATCTAAGTACTTTTTAGATGTCCTGAAGGTTTCTGCTTCTACCATCCTTAGAGACAATGAGTTCCAAATGCCACCCACTCTCTAGGTGAAAAATATTTCCTCACATTCTGTCTAAACTTCCTGCCCTGACCATAAATTTAAGCCCCAGTCATTGATTCCTCCATCAGGAAAAAAAATTTACTTCCTGTCTGCCCTGTCTATGCCCCTCATAATTTTATACATCTCAGTTATCTTCCCCATCAGTCCCTTCTGCATCAAGGCAAACATCCCCAATCTATACAGATTCTTTGCATAACTAAAACTCACCAGCGAGGCAACATCCTGGTAAAACTCCTCTCCAATATAATTTCCCTCCTATAATGTGGATTCAGGAACTGCATACGATTCTCTAGCTGTGATCTAACCAATGTTTCTTCAGTTCCAGCATGACCTCTCTGCTCTTAAACTCTATGCCTCAGCTAATAAAGGCAAGTCTCCTGTATACATTCTTAACCACTTAGCCATGTCCTGCTACCTTAAGGGACTTGTAGACATGCGCACTAAGGTCTCTCTGACCCTCAGTTCTTTCCCAGGTTTTGCTGTTCATCGTGTGTTCCCTTGCCTAGTTTGTAAGTGCATCATCCCTCGCTTATCTAGATTGAATTCCATTTGCCACTGACCAGTCAGTCTATATCCTCCTGTAACATAAGGCTGTCCACCTCACTATTTACCACCCCACCAGTTTTCGCACCATCCATGATCAACCATACTGATCAACCCTCCTATATTCAAATCTAAATCATTTACGGATATCACAGTCAGCAGGAGCCCAACATTGATTCGGTGGAACCCCATTGGATACAGGCTTTCAGTCATGAAAAATCACTCAACCATAGTGTTGCCACTCAACCAATTCTGGAATCAGCCAAATTTCCTTGGATCCTAAAGGTTATCACTATCAATCTCCCATTCAGGACTTTATCAAAAGTCAAAAAGCAGCCTAACGTATTATCAAATATTATCCATTCTCAAGAATAAGGCATCATAGATGCAGAGACAAATACAAACCCAGCTGTTTTGAAATAACCGTAGGTTTGACGTAATAAAAAGAGAAGATGCTGGAAATATTTATCAGGTCAGGCAGCATCTTTCATCAGAATCTAACTATTCTCTCAGTACTTCCGTCACATCTGTTCTCATAATGTCACTTTTCACAGAGGTGACTAACATGATCTCATCTCTTCTCCCCAAAAAAACTAACCTGACAGAGCCTTAGCCTTCTCCTCTCACCCCTTCCCCTCTCACCCCTTCCCCTCATTCCCATATCGGTGATAGAGTTCCCCATGTCCTCACCTTCTACCCCACATTCAAAGGATCATCCTCCGCCATTTAAGCCACCTCAGCAGGATGCCACCTCCAACATCTCTTCGCCAACCCTCCCAAATTGTCAACATTCCATAGACTATTCCCTCCCCAACATCCTAATCCAATCCGCCATCGTTCTCAACATTCCTCACATGGGCTTTGGCATTGCAATCACAGAAGATGTATCACACCTTCCTCACTGTCCAATGTCCCAAACACACCTTCAAGATGAAGCAGCTGTTTACTTGTACTTCTTTCAAACTAGTCTACTAGATTTTCTGCTCATAATACAGCCTCCTTTACTTTAGTGAGAAGACTGACAGACTGGGTGGCTTTGAAGAACACCTGAACTCTGTCCATAGAAATGAACTTGACCTTCCAACTGTCTGCCACTTCAATACATATCCTTGCTCCCATGTTAATATTTCCATCCTGAGCCTGTTGCAGTGTTTCAACTAAGCTCAGTAAAGGTTATATTAATTTGTGTATGGAAGTGGAATGGCTGCGTATTTGGCTACCATTAAGAAAATTCTGCATGAGTATAACAGTTAATCATTGTCATAACTTAGGTGCCTGGATCCATCACTGTCTGAGGATGGCAGCCTGGAGTACACAAAGCAGCTGATCCTCAGTTGTTTACTCAACCTCTGTCAAAAGCTATCACCAGATGGTACAAGGATCAGCAAAGGTATGAAGAATGTAACAGTTTGTCTGAACAGTATGTTTGTTCTGCTATCATTGCATATTATTTCATATTGGTTTTAAGTGAATATGATGCAGAATCAAAACCATTTGCAATTACAAAGTGGACTTCTTTGCTTTTCTTAAAATAAAGTTTCTGTATGCAAATTTGAGATAGCATGAGAAAGATGAAAACAAAGTATAATGAGAACTGGTTATATTTGATCAGCTGGAAGCATGCCATCGTGATAGAGTCTTCAAACTGATATTTTGAAGAATCCACACGAGTATAGCTTCTGCTTACCTGCAATGTTTTCTAAAGGCCCCAGAGAATTTGGTTTTAAATTGGCAAGAAACTGTGATGTGTGAATACTGTAAAGCAGTTCTTTACACTTTACAGCTAAAGCAGCATGGCATATCAGCACAGGCATCTTGTTACCTTCCTTTTTCCCCCCAAATAGGACCACCCAACCTGTTCGGGTCATTGTCTTTCAGAGTTATCTGGAAGTCTTTAGTAAATTGCAGCATCTAGAATCGGCTCAACTTACTCAGGTCCCAACATTAAACCAATCTAGTTGGCCAATCCTCAACAGCATCCTGTGGTATTGAGGTTCTGGCAGGTCTCCCACAAAGGATTGACATCTGGTGTGAGTGTGTCATTTTGAAGCCAGTGAGCTTTTAAAAATACCATTCTTACCTGCTCCTTTGAGAACAGATAAATCTTGAGTGTCTCGCTAAATACTTGTGAATACTAAACATTACAAGCCTGTCCTTCATGGGGTGGTGAGCAGTACAAGTTACAGTACTTTTCAAGGTTAAGAAATAAATGTTTTAAAGAGGAGGAATATGAGGAGGTATACTTTGTGATAAGTACTGACCATACTTCATACAAGAATAGTGTTGTCAGCGTCCCTCTATCGACACAAGATGGTGGCCATGCAGCAAATCAAATCCATGGGGCTGGTATTGCTTCATATGATGCACTCTGTGCTAATGGTTGAGAAGACCAATTGTGAAAGGCAAGGTATACCACAAATGGCACTTAGGAAGTGTGGTGAATGATTGTTATGCATTGCTGTGTTTGGTGTTGGCACCTGTTGCTAAGCTGCTGTAGCCACTGATTGTCATGATGGCATGTGCCTGCCCACAGGTGGTGTAGACGTTTTCTTCTATCATCAGTTTGTGTCCCTCAAGGGCAAAAATCAGTTTTTCAGGCCTCATGTCATGCTTGTATGCATCCTTAAAGTGAAGATGTGGACATCCTGCTGGCTGTCTTATTCTAGCTACCTTGGCATACTGAAAATCTTTAGATATGCAGCTATTTTCCAATCCTGCAAGCATGCTCAAGCCAACAAAGTCACTTCTGCTTGATGAGTGTTAATGTAGTTGGGAGATTTGCCTTGGAGAGAGCTGCTGTATATGTGATTTTGTCCTTCCATAAGATTGTCCAGAATGTATTGCAAGTGAAGATGGAAGTTGAGTGTTTTATTTCTTGTAAATATTCTTGTTTCACAGCCATAAAACAAATGGCATGAACAAGGTCTCAGATACCAGAGTTTTGGTTCTAAGAATCGGCTTAATATTATTTCCATGCATGCTTTGAGTCTGCCAGGGTGGTATCTGATTTCCGTTTGCATGTATCATATTATTCATTAAATTGTCTGTCACAGTGGACCCAAGGTAGCAGAATTTGCTGACCACTTCCTGCAGTGTGTTATTTAGATTAAACAAGGGCAAAAATGTGAGACTATCTAAAAACCATGGTTTTCTTGATGCTTATAACATGAGTGACAATCATAGAAGATTAAGGTTAGGAGGTATTGATGTCCAAAGAGAGCTGGTTGTCCTTGTTAGTTGAAGCTAACATACAGGTGCAGGAGGCATTTAGGAATGGTATGTGGGTATTTATTGCAGGAAGGTTAGGGTACAGGAATGAAGAGGTCTTGCTGCAGCTGTATAGAGTCTTGGTGAGGCCACATGTGAAGTATCGTGTATAGTTTTAGTCTCCTTACCTAAGGAAGGATGTACCTGTGCAGTCTCACTCACTCGCACACACACAAACTCACACACTCTTCTTACAGAGCTCAACAGGATAGATGTAACAAAGGATGTCTCCCCTGGCTGTTGCATCTAGGACAAAGGACACACACTCAGCTTATGAAGAAAACTGTTTAGAACTGCAATAAAGAGAAATTTCTTCCCTCAGAAGCCGGTGAATCTTGGCAATGTCTACCCAAGATGATTGGAGCCTCAGTGATTGTATTCGAGAGTGAGACAGATAAATTTCTAGATATTAAAGACTTCAAGGGAAATGGTTTTGAGGTGGTGAGGTCTCCAAGTTGGTGCTGCAATTTGCAGTGTTCATAAGCTGTAGAGATGAGACATTAAGCCAGAATCCTGATGGCTAACCAACAGCAATTGTGTAATACCCATGCATGTATATCTGAGGTTTGCTTGTGATATCCTTTCTGTTAGAATGCGCTTTGAAGTTCACAGTTTTCCTGCTTCCTTTAAGATTTGCTAAGGACATTGTATTGAATAGAATGAGTGAGAAAATTGATAACCAAAAATTTTTTTACAATCTTTAAAATTTAATGAACTATAAACTTAATAGCACGTAAAATGTCTTAGTTTTATAGATACTTGTCATCATTTTAAAAGTGTGAAATGTTATTGATATTCAAACTTGAGCAGGTTGTTTCATTTTAATTTCAATATATAAAATTAAAAGAGAAAATGCAGGAGAAACTCAGCAGGTCTCTTAGCATCTGCTGAAGTTCTCCAGCATTTTCTATTTTTGTTTCAGATTTCCAGTATCCATAGTATTTTGCTTTTATGTGAGGCTTATTTTCAACTTTGGGTTCACAGATGTCCTTGATGAAGAGAAGTTTAACGTGGAGCTAATTGTTCAGTGTGTCAGAGGTTCTAATATGCCTCAGACTCATCATCATGCATTACTGCTCCTGGGTGCTGCTGCTGGATTTTTTCCTGTAAGTGCAACCTGTTACAATTGAGGAATTGGGAATATTTTCAAAGGTTTTTTGAATTGTTTTGGAAGATATTGTCTGTCAGCAAATTTCCTGTGATTCAGCTTATGTTGAATCAGGGTTTTTATAAGAGCTAAGTTCTCATGTTATGTTAAATAAATGCAACTTTCTTCTGAAGGATATTATGAGGGATACCGATTTACTAATTTTCATGACAGTTCTAGGTTCTGGGGTACGGAGACGGGGTCTTGGGATACAGCAGTATTACGAGATACACTGAGAGCATTTGGATGACGTGCATTCACAGTTTGGTGAATGTTGGAGAGGAAGGACATAGGGCCTTTATACTCTTTTCCTATATGCATCTCCAGCTTGTATGGATTTTAAAAGTACAGATGTCCACGATTAGATTCTCATGTAATTTTAGTTGCTTTCTCTATTCCTAAAGTATTTATACAGTCCACTTTCCAATTATAATTCCTGGCATTTTTGTCAAATACTAATGCATTAATCACTCAGTATTTGTGATGCTCCTTGACTATGTTTTGCCTCCTAACTTCATTGATCTTTTTGATTACTGCAGACTATACTTTGATTTTTGATTTGTTTCTGTTTGCATTTATTTTGTAGGACAAGGTTCTCCATAATATCATGCCGATTTTTACTTTCATGGGTGCTAATGTGATGCGACTGGATGATAGCTATAGTTTCCAGGTGATAAATAAGACAGTACAGACCGTAATCCCAGCACTTATTCAAGTAAGTCATGGTGAAGTTTTTTGTTTTGTTTTTATTGTGTGAAGAAAGAATTCTCCCGATGCTCTAGGGAGTAAAGATGGAGTTAGCTGTGGCTGTTGAAATCATCATTGGTATATCAACAATCTTCCTTCCGAAGGACAATCCTTTTGTGAAACAAGCTGTCAAAGGAAATAGTTACAGCCTGTCACTTAAAATCTTCATAATTAATCTTTGGATTATTTCTATTTATCCCAAATATGATCTCAGCAATGCCTAGTTTAGCTACTGCTAACAGATATTCATCAGAATTGTCAATTCAGCTAAAGTAGAAACTGAAGACACGGCCTATTAATGTTCACTATCCAAGCTTATTTACATAGCGTGCAAGAGTGTAGTTTAATAAACCCTCTGGCCCCTAACTACAGCTGACAGAGTCAGAGGAGTCAGGAGAAATCTGCAACAAATATTTGAATAGGTTGGATCTTTGCGCGCATCACTGAATTACAAAGTCTTGTTAGTTCATATACAGTACATTTATTTGTAGCTTGGCATATGAGAATTCATTGGGATGCAGGTATCTGCTTCTGGCAGTACTTTTGAGGAAGGTAGTTAATGTTTCATTTTCTTATTTTCTAGCTTCTAAGGAATTGTAGGGGTGCTGCAAAAAGTCAGCTGTACTAGTAATTCATAAAATTACCATTTATCTGCACAATCAAGACAAATTGGTTTTCATACACTAGCTTCATAACTGTATAAGCTTATATACAAAGTGGTGTGTTTATATAAAAAGAATGAATTGTATTTATGTAGCAATTTTCATGCTTTATAGCCAATGAGGAATATTTTGAAGTATTGTCACTTTTTTAAGATACAAAATGCAGTAACCAATATATGCACAACAAGATCTTGGCAAGCACCAATATGATAAAACCCAGATCATTTTTCATTTGTGATTTTGGTTAGGAGATAATTATTGGTGAGGATGGCATTTCATCTTTTATGTTTACATGAGAGGCCAGGTAGGACTTCAGTTTAATGATTTGTCTGGAAGCTGTCACCTCCAGCAGTTCCGGAGTTCTGAACTGGAGTTTCAGCTCGATTTTTGAGTTGTAAGTCCTACAATGGGGCTTGAATACTTGATAACCTTCTGACTTCAGAGACAGACTGCTCCCAGCCTAACCATGGCAAACACATGATAAACAGCCAGTCCTGTATGTATAATCATACAATACAAAAGGAGACTTCAGCTCATCATTCCTCTGCTGGCTCTTTAAAACAAGTATGTAATTAATGTAGGTTAAGGGGGAGATGGTGTCTTAGTTGTATTGCACTGGACTAGTAATCCCGAACCCCAGTCTAATATTGTGGGGCATGAGTTCAAACCGCGCCACTGCAAATGGTGAAATTTGGATTCGCTAAAAAGCTGTAAAAGAAAAGCTAGACTACCCATTGTTGATTGTTGTAAAAGTCCATTTGATTCACTAATCTCATCTGGGGAAGGAATTTGGTATCCTTACCTGGCCTGGCCTACATGTGATTGCCGATCCATCATAAATGCTTGGCTTTTAACTGCCCTCTGGACGTTAGGATAGGCTATGAAAGCTAGCCTGGCTGGCAATGCCCACATCTCAAAATTTCTTAAAAATACTTTTTCCGTATTTGTCCTGTATATTTTCCCATTTTGAGTGTATGTGCATATTATTACAGAGGAACATCAATTATCCAAAGGACCTGGGTGGGGGCTACTTCATTCTGTTAATCGAATGCCGGGTAACATGGTGTAGCCAAGCATCGGGAGCGTACGATCTTGTTCAGATAATCCAAATAAACGAATGCTGGATAATCGAGGTTCCTCTGTAGTTGAAAACTGTGTTGCTGGAAAAGCGCAGCAGGTCAGGCAGCATCCAAGGAGCAGGAGAATCGACGTTTTGGGCATAAGCCTTTCTTCAGGAATGACCTTCCTCATTCCTGAAGAAGGGCTGATGCCCGAAACATCAATTCTCCTGCTCCTTGGATGCTTCCTGACCTGCTGCGCTTTTCCAGCAACACAGTTTTCAGCTCTGATCTCCAGCATCTGCAGTCCTCACTTTCTCCTAGTTCCTCTGTAGTTGTCTTTTGAAAATTACCACTAGATCTGTATCCATCTCTTGTCATGAGATTATTTTTTTTTAAATGCTATCTCTTTAGGTTATTTTGACAATTTTCTTTTGAAATTTCATCTTTTTCAATAGGATTATTCTCTTTGAGTGTTATTAGAGTTTTAATTGTCAAAACCATGCTGTATGCCTCCAGTACAATTACCTTACAATTCCTGTATATTGACATTGGACTCTGTGTGTACTGTTGTGGTCCACTTTCTGATCTCTCTTTGGCTCCACAGTATCAGTGGAATATTATAATTGACCATCCCAAAATTTGGAAGGGAAGAATTTGCTTTGATGGCCAGACAACAGTGTCTGTTGTAAATAGGTCTGTATGATCACAGGATTGAGCTTAATTGCGGTGTCTTCTGCTGTTAGAAAGCTCATTGATAGTTACTGTTGTGTCAATATTGCGCATGTTGGTGAAGAACCAGAAAAGTAATTGGTACCTGTAGGACAACTTTCCCATAAGGAAATCAGTATCTTCAGGAAGGGAATTCGTGTAATAAGCTTTATGGCAACAAAGGCTTACAGATAAACTCATTAAGAAGCTGCCAGAGCTCCAGATACTTATTCAATGCCACTTAGGTGCTTTTTAACTACAAAATAGTAGTCTGTGGTGGCAATGCTTATAATTATGCATACTGTTGTCCTTACACTGGCAAGAATAATTTTTGTTGAGTAAAACTTGAAAAACTAGGAAATAGTATTGGAGATAGATGTAATATTTTTTGATTGGTTCTGCTGTAGAATAGTTATTGTTTATTGATGTGATGTATTTCTAGAACTTGTAGCCCTGTTGCCAACTCATGCAATGGTTATTCCAAACTGCAAGTGGTTGGAAGCAGTCCTTGAGATCATTTTATGTAGTGAATAAAATGTATATAAAAAAAACCTTCTGTTTATGTCGCAACTTCCAAGCTTTATAACCAATGAAGAACATTTTGAAGTATTGTCACTTTAGGAACCGCAGCAACCAATACATGCATAACAAACTCTTGTAAATACCAATCTGATAAAACCCAGATTATTTTTCATCTGTGATGTTGGTTAGGAGTGATCATTTAAAGATAGATCATTTAAGTTAAGGAATTTCACGGCATTACTGACTCCTATTTCACCGTTTTTTCCTGATAAAGATGGTAACATGATGTGTAATGTGTTGCTTATCTTAACAAGTATTGATTCCATGGGGTCAGTGGGTGGGGTGGCACTATTTTTAAAATCGGTTGATTAAAGGAAAAAGGCAAAGTTACAGATGGAGACTGAGTACCATCATTCACTGTGCTATAAATAAGCTTGTTTTCTTTTTGTGATTTTGGCTTCTTGGTTATATTTGTTTTTTTTTTGCAGGCTGATGATGAAGGTTCTGCAGAAACGAAGCAGAATGTGGAAAATGTTGTTACAAAAATCATCCATGTGTTTGTAGATGCTATGCCACATGTACCCGAGCATAGGAGAGTACCTATCCTTTCACAGCTCATCAACACCGTGAGTGCGGAACGCTTCCTTTGGACTCTCCTGTTGCTTCTTTTTGAGCAGCATGTGACCAAGGCTACTACTTCAGCAACCAACAATGAAAAGGTAAAGACCAGGTTTTTCAAAGTGGACAGCTAACTATCAGGAATTAGTCTGCACTTGAGTACTAAAGTATAGATAGCTTATCCTCCCATGGTCCTGAAACAGAAGGATTGAGTGACAAAGACGACATGAATCAAAAAGGTTTTCTAAACCAATTATCTTGTTTTCAGTACCTAAAATCCTACTTTATTGAAATATGGTTCCCTTATTGCTTATTGTACTATTTAAAGTATTTTGGAAAATGAAATGGTTATTCCAAATGCCAAAATGACACCTGCACACGTGCAGAGGTGGGCCACATTGTCAGCTAACCGCAACAGGCCACAGACTGAATCTGGGCATGCATCATTGGTGTCGTCGCATTCCAAATGCAGTGACATCAGTGCCTGAGTGTGCATGGACTGCACCTAACTGCTAGCACAGGAAGGATTGGGAAGGAGATTGCGGGCGAGAAGTTGGCGTTGAGGCAGACCTCTCCTCCCCAGTGTAGTGCCTCTCTGATGCCTGCCCATCATTCACTGTGGTGAAGGACAGTGCTGGTGATGGACAGTCACTTGTCAGATCAACAATTGGTGAGATTTTGCCCAGGCAGAGGGAGCAGCTGGACAAGGCTGCAAACACCAGAAAATATCTTCAAACAGAAAACACAGTTGAGGTTCCTGGTAACTGCCACTTTGTCCCTTTGTGTTCCTACACCTAATGTGGTATAATTTCTCTGGATTTGAGTCTCTATAATGAATAGTTTAGCAGATAAATTGGAAGTGGAAATTAAAGCAGGATCATATAAGGATGAGATGCTTAAAATGATTACTGAAGAAACAAAAGAACACGAAAGTAGTATTTAAAAAGCTTGAACTTTAGATAGATAAGGAAATCGGACAACATGGCTTAGCCAAAGAAAAGTTTAGAGAAAAATGTGACAGTAGCTCAGAGGATGATTCTGATTTCAATGCTGGGTTTGATTTAACTGTGCATCCTTCCTTCGCTGACTTAGGATCGAGTTGGCAGATATTTCACCTCGTTTGAACAGTTTGATCGGCAGTGGAGTGGTCAAAAAGATACAGATTTACATTTACGTTTAATTTACATTTCCCTGTTTTGACAGGTACAGCTATGAATGTAAACATTGTCAGAAGAACTGACTGCAGATGATGAAACCATTGAAACAAAAAGTAATATTTAATGTTGATGAGTTTGTCTGTGAAGTTTATCAATTAAAATTTCAGACTAAAGAAAGGAACTTAATTGTGAGAAATTTGCAAATGGAAATTTGAAAATCTGGTTTCATGGCAACTTGTAATTAATAACTCTTTGTTTCTGTACTTTTGTTTAATACATTCATGGGCTTAGGGGCAGCACTTGCTGGACCAATATTTTTTGCCCATCTCTTAAGTGCCTTTAAGGTGGTGGTGACCTGCTTTCTTGAACTGCTGAAGTCAATGTAATGTAGGTAGACCGACAATGCTATTAGGGAGGGAGTTGGAGGATTTTGATCCAGGGACCCTGAAGGAATCGTGACTTGGAGGGGAACTTGCTGGTGGTGGTGTTTCCGAATTTCTGGTGCTGTTGTCCTTTTAGATGGTAGTAGTCATGTGTTTGGAAGATGCTGCCTAAGGAACCTTGGTGAATTTTTGCAGTGCATTATATAGATCACACTCGCTGCAGTTCCTGAATGTCAATGATGGTAGGAATGATTATTTGTGGATGGACTGCAAATCAAGCAGCTGTACAGAACAGACAATATTACAACTTTACACAATGCAGTGGGATTTCAAGTGATTTCCCCATGGATTTTAACAGTCATATTGGCAGATATTAGAGAGTGGTGCATGAAAATTAAGCCTGTCATTAAAAGGCTTTACTTGCCCAAAGTTAAAAAATTAATTTCAAGAAGCATCATTGAACTCTCCTCCTCCCACTTTCTCTGCCCCCGATAGTTCCAAATTGTATTTCTGTTTTCTGAAATAATCATTTATGAATTAGATTTTACTTTGCATTCCAACAAAGTTCTGTATTTTTTTTCTCCTACTGACAGGAAGCTGCTGTAGAAAGAGATGTTGAGTTTTGGATTGCTGTTTGCTGCGAGTTCAGTGCTCAGGAGCAGCTACAGAGCTTCATCAATATTTTGCGTTACTTAGCAAAGCTCCCAGAAGAAAAGGAAGACAGTAAGTACACGATAGATGTCATTACTTCATGTGGTGCTTTTTGTATCAGATCAATAAAAAGGGGCATTTAAATAGGAAAGAGTAAATGTATTTCCCAGACCGGAACGTTCAAAATGCTGCTGTTCTGTCCCCCCAAACATTTCAGTATTATATCTACATTACTTATCGAAACAAAATGTTCACTGAGGGAACTCATTTGATTTTAAAGCACTATTTATATTCGTCCTGTTTATTAATCTTCAGACTTTATCTCAGAAGCCTGGGTGTGAATATTCATGAGAATTCTCATATTTATCTGCTGTAACCTCATTAAAAACACTGCAGGTACCCTGCAAAATAGCATTTTTCCTGCTATTTCCATGGCTGTTCCACTGATATTATAGTGGACAAGCAAAAAAATATTGAGCAAAGTTCACCCAGTCAGTTTAAGCTGGATTCAATTGATATGTCAGATTGCTTCACTGGTTAAAAAAAGAAGTGTAGATAATTTTATTTAGGGTAAAGTTAATTTGGCACTTTTAGTATATTTTCAAACTTAAGGACATGAAGGATATAGAATGTAGGGAAATAGATGGTGACAGCTTGAAAAATGTCCATATTGCAGAGGAGGAATTGCTGGATGTTTTGAAATGCATAAAAGTGGATAAATCCCCAGGACCTGATCAGGTGTATCCTAGAACTCTGTGGGAAGCGATTGATAGTCATAGGTGAGGTGCCGGAAGATTGGAGGTTGGCTAATGTAGTGCTACTATCTAAGAAAGGTGGTAAGGACAAGCCAGGAAACTACAGAACCCGCGAGCCTGATGTCAGTGGTGGGCAAGTTGTTGGAGGGAATCCTGAGGAACGGGGTATATATGTATTTGGGAAGACACGGACTGATTAAGGATAGTCGACATGGCTGTGTGCATGGGAAATCATGTCTCACAAACTTGATTGAGTTTTTTGAAGAAGTAACAAGAGGATTGATGAGGGCACAGCGGTAGACATGATTTATATGGACTTCAATAAGGCTTTCGACAAGGTTCCCCATGGGAGATTGATTAGCAAGGTGAGATCTCATGGAATACAGGGAGAACAAGCCATTTGGATACAGAACTGGCTCAAAAGTAGAAGACAGAGGGTGGTGGTGGAGGGTTGTTTTTCAGACTGTAGGCCTGTGACCAGTGGAATGCCACAAGGATTGGTGCTGGGTCCGCTACATTTCATCATTTATATAAATGATTTGGATGTGAGCGTACAGTTAGTAAGCTTGCAGATGACACCAAAATTGGAGGTGCAGTGGACAGCGAAGAACGTTCCCTCAGATTACAATGGGATCTTGATCAGATGAGCCAATGGGCTGAGAAGTGGCAGATGGAGTTTAATTTAGATAAATGCAAGGTGCTGCATTTTGGGAAAGCAAATCTTAGCAGTACTTATACACTTAATGGTAAGCTCCTCTAGTGGAAGGAACCTTGGAGTGCAGGTTCATAGCTCCTTGAAAGTGGAGCTACATGTAGATAGGTTAGTGAAGAAGACGTTTGGTATGCTTTCTTTTATTGGTCAGAGTATTGAGTACAGGAGTTGGGAGGTCATGTTGCGGCTGTACAGGACATTGGTTAGGCCACTTTTGGAACATTGTGTGCAATTCTGGTCTCCTTCCTATCAGAAGGATGTCGTGAAACTTGAAAGGGTTCAGAAAAGATTTACAAGGATATTGCCAGGGTTGGAGAATTTGAGCTAGAGGGAGAGGCTGAACAGGCTGGGGCTGTTTTCCCTGGAGCGTGAGAGGCTATGGGGTGACCTTATAAAAGTTTATAAAATCATGAGGGGCATGGATAGCATAAATAGACAAGGTCTTTTGCCTGGGGTAGGTGAGTCCAGAACTTGAGGGCATAGGTTTAAATTGAGACTGGAAAGGTATAAAAGACACCTAAGGGGCAATGTTTTCATGCAGAGGGTGGCTTGTGTGTGGAATGGGCTGCCAGAGGAAGTGGTGGAGGCTGGTACAATTGCAGCATTTAAAAGGGTGGGTATATGAACAGGAACGGTTTGGAGGGATATGGGCCAAGTGCTGGCAGGTGGGACTAGATTGGGTGGGGATATCTGGTCAGCATGGACAGGTTGGACCGAAGGGTCTGTTTCCGTGCTGTACATCTCTGTGACTCTAAAGAATGACATAAGTGGAGGAACTAATGTGGCTATGATTGGTGCAGTGATCTTTATTGCCCAAGTTTTTTTTTCATCAACCTTTCATCAACAGTGTTTTTAAAAGCTTCCTGAGAACCTTGGGACTCTGCTTAACTTGTTTCCTTTTGCATGTTAATATTATCAGGAATGTAGGGGGAGCCCACAGGGGCTGAGAGATACATGGAAGGGGGTGGGGCTGGGGGAGGGTGGCTGGGAATGCAATAGGTAGATGAAGTGGGGGGGTGATAGTGGTTGGTCAGAGAGGAGGGTGGAGCAGATAATTGGGAAGGAAGATGGACAGGTAGGACAGTTCAAGGGGGTGGTGCCGAGTTGGAGGATTGGATCTGGGATAAGGCAGGAGGGGGGGAGACGAGGAAACTGGTGAAGTTGACATTGATCCTGTGTGGTTGGAGGGTCCCAAGGCAGAAGATGAGGTATTTTTCCTCTAGGCGTCGGGTGGCTAGCGTTTGGCGGTGGAGGTGGCCCAGGACTTGCAGAGTGGGAGGGGGAGTTGCAGTGTTCTGCAGCTGGGTGGTGGGGTTGTTTAGTGCGTGTCCCAGAGATGTTCTCTGAAACGTTCTGCAAGTTGGCGTCCTGTAGAGGAGACCACATTGGAAGCAATGGACACAGTAGATGACATGAGTGAAGGTGCAGGAAAATCTCTGTAGGATGTGGAAGGATCCTTTGGGCCTTTGGATGGAGATGTGGGCACAGGTTTTTACACCTCTTGTGATGGCAAGGGAGGGTGCTAGGAGTGGAGGGTGTGTTGGTGGGGAACGTAGACTTAACAAGGGAGTCGCGGAGGGAATGGTCTCTGTGGAACACAAATAGGAGAGGGAAGGGAAATATATCAGTAGTGGTGGGGTCTGTTTGTAGGTGGTGGAAATGGTGGAGGATGATGCGTTGCACCATTCCTGATGAAGGGCTCCTGCCCACAACGTCGATTCTCCTGCTCCTCGGATGCTGCCTGACCTGCTGTGCTTTTCCAGCACCACTCTAATCTTGACTCTACTCATTCTTTGTTAACACATACCATTAATAACATAATACCATTTGTTATTATTGCAAATTCATTTCTTGAATGTACTTCCTTTAAAAGAAGCTGAAGGACAGAGAAAAATGAGGACAAAGGGAAGTAAAGCAAGAAACCAGAGTGAAGAGGAACCACTGTTCAACATAGACATGCACACAGCCAAACAGCTACGGCATTTCAAATTTCTTTCTGTCTCATTCATGGCTCAGATTCTTGCCTCCAACAGCTTTGTTGGAAAGGTAATTTTGCTTTGTTTGTATACATTTAATTATTTGTACCCAAAGGTTTATGCATCATTGAATATTTTGGTACTTGATACTGAAAAAGCTTTCCTCCTCTAGTATTAGACATCTGATTATTTCTTACTTCTTCAGTGGAATGGAACAGTGTTATCCATTGACATATTATACAGTGGACATCCACCAAATACTGTCGATTCAAATAAATATCGCAAATACTTCCGGTCCATAGCAAAGTCTGTTACTCTTAACGCGTGTATTTTCTTTTACAACAATTGCCAAAAATAATAAGTCAGTTATTAAAAAGGATATAGGAGCACTGGAGAAAGTGCAGTGAAAATTTACTTGATATGAAATGCATGGGTATATATATCAGGAACAAGTTGACAATTGGGCCTATTTCCTGTTGAAAAACACCCGGGGTGACCTAATACAGATCTTTAGAATTATGAAAGGTTTTGAAAAATTGGGGGTTCAGAGAGAATATTTCCACTTGTGAATAAGAGGATAGCTAGTAGTCGTCATCAAAAATCACCAAGAAATTAATTGTGGAATTCAGAAGAAACCACATGGTCCAAAAAGAGGTGAGGATGTGAAACTTGTTGTTACAGCCCGTGGTTTGAAGCGAATAGTATTGGTACATTTAAAGGGAAGCTAGACAAACATATGAACTAGAAAGGGAGGCAGGGTTACATTGGTGGATTGAGATGAGAAAAGACAGAAACATAAACAGTTGGTGGATAGCACAAAACTTGAATATTACTGAGAAAAAGAGAGATGCTGTCAAAGATTTTCATCTGGTACTCATCAAGACAGGTGTAAGAAAGGGAGCAACCATCATTATTACATGAGAAAATGGTGCTGGTTGGTTGGCAAGTCAATTCTTTTGCAGTGGCCCTGAACTTCATTTACCTCGTTACTCAGTTGTGTGTTAGGGGGAAACATCTTTTTGTTTTGATGGCAGCATCCTATTAATGGAAAAAAACATTCATGTTGCCACAGCATGACATGGCTAGCTCTAACTGTTGCTCAAAGTTTTGAGATACTTTCCTTTCCAAGGTGATTTGAGTGATAGTGAGCAATGTTGAAATCTAAATGTAGACTTAAGCCCATTCATTAGTTTGCAGAATACACAACTGAATGATACCAGATATGGTGTGAATTACTATGAAATGCTAAGGTTGTCAGTGGGTCTCTCAATGTCACATTGTTCTTTCTCATGCAGTATAAGTTATTGCTCCCTTTCAAATTTGCTATTATTCCACCGACCCTGAGGAAAACCTTCAACAGCATAATTTTTTTCTTCAACAGTACCAGAATAGTCCTTGATGTGGACCGGTTGGGTCCAGTGGCTTGTTTCTGTGCCATGTTTCCTATGTAATCCCATATTGCCCATTCCGAGTTCTACTACAATGTGTCAGTCCACCATCTACTTAAATAAGAGCAATTTTGTTTTTTGCATTACTTACTACAGTATATTTTCAAGCTAATTCCCCTGACTGAACAATTTATTTGGGAGTTTCAAATGTCTAGTTAGCAACAAATTTAATTTCTAATGAGAACAATCTGAAATTGCTTCATGTGTGTAATGATTAAAAATAATTTAAAATGTCACTTGTAGAGGTCTCGATAATTTATTTAGAGATTATGATGATTTTAAAAAAAACTTTTGACAGATAATATGCTTGTCTAGCATAGAAACATTGTCAGAGGGCTTTGGCTGTGGAAGAAATATATATTTTTTAAAGTGTTGGCTCAAACCAAATAAATGTTTAAATAAATGATCATCAACTTGTGAAGAGGAAAATAGAGTTAATGTTACATTGACAGCCTGAGTATTTCTAGCATTTCTTATTGTTTCAGTGATCCCATAGATCACTGGAATGCATTAATTTACGATAGGTTGCACCTCTATTATCCAGCAGCCTCGGGATCTAGACTTTGCCAGGAGGGGAGTGTTGCCCGGCCATTGGAAGGTCATGTGTCCAATATAATCCCCATAATCTTGACCTGTGCAGTCCCTTCGCTTCTGGCATTTCCAAAGAGGATGAGGTGTTGGTATTAAAGAAAGACAACTTTAAGGAAGGGTTTCAGAATACCAGCACCTCATAGTGGAGTTCTGAGAGTGTCAGTGGGGAAGAAGATCGCACCAGGATACTACCGAGTAAACCCAGTCTGTAACTAGCAGTAAACCTTGTCAGTAATTAACAACTATTTCCTCTAACTAGCAATAAACTACTTGTTACTGAGTTCTAACTTTTTACTACGAATTTCAAAATCACCCTATAAAGAATGAGACTTAGAAGGTGTCTTAAACCAGAAGAAATGTGGTTCCAGACTAATATGTGCTGGATAAAGGAGGTACAACTTGTAATCCTGAACAAAAAGTGCTGCCAATGTGATCTATTTTTAATTTTTTTTTGTTCATTATCACTCTTCTTTACTTGCATTCTTATGATAATAGAGTCATAGAGATGGACAGTACAGAAACAGACCCTTTGGTCCAATTCGTCCGTGTTGACCAGATACCAGCACCTCATAGGTGGACGGCACGGTGGTACAGTGGTTTGCACTGCTGCCTCACAGCGCCAGAGACCCGGGTTCAATTCCCACCTCAGGCGACTGACTGTGTGGAGTTTGCACATTCTCCCTGTGTCTGCGTGGGTTTCCTCCAGGTGCTCCGGTTTCCTCCCACAGTCCAAAAATGTGCAGGTTAGGTGAATTGGCCATGCTAAAATAGCCCGTAGTGTTAGGGTAAATGTAGGGGAATGGGTCTGGGTGGGTGCGCTTCGGCGGGTCAGTGTGGACTTGTTGGGCTGAAGGGCCTGTTTCCACACTGTAAGTAATCAAATCTAATCTAATATCCTAAATTAATCTAGTCCCATTTGCCAGCATTTGGCCCATATCCCTCTAAATCCTTCTAATTCATATATCCATCCAATTACCTATTAAATGTTGTACTTGTACCAGCCTCTGCCACTTCCTCTGGCAGCTCATTCCAAACATGCACCATCCTCTGTGCGTGAAAAAGTCACCTCTTAGGTCCCTGTTAAATCTGTCCCCTCTCATCTTAAACCCTGTAATGATTTAATAATGGTTTATCCTTTGTGTTGTCAGATTAAATCAAACCATGTTTCTTCCATTTGAATTTGCTAATTACAGTCATTTTAATGGGTATTAAAAGGAGGTCTTGTTAGCTCGATGAGAGAGAATGTAATAGATAAACTTGGAGTGCTATGTGAAGAGGTGATTAAACTGAAGGAGGCACATGTGGAATATAAACGTTAACACAGACGTATGGGCCAAGAAAATCAGTGTTGAGAGTTCTTTACACCGTGCTGCAAGATGGTTTTATAAAATAGCTCCTGTTAAATATTAACTGTGCTCACTGAGTTTCTTGCTTTTATATTAGGTTGCAGACTGTGATAATTCTGAAGAAGAAGTTTTGCAGAAGCTTGAACAAAGGTAACCATTCATCTGTTGTGTTGTATATGATTGTTATAAATCTTTTGTCTGGTTTAGATGTTGACTGGGGTTCAGCTCTGCTGTCCCTCCTATTGACAGTCTCTATGTCTGACATTCAGAATCCTGTTGTATTGTCCAATATCTAGTCATTCATCAGTGTCAATAAGTGTAGGGACAGAAGTACTTGCTTGTAATCTGAACTGGTTATCATGTATTTCTTAGGTCTCCTCCCTGGTACTGCTCAAATATCTCAGTGATACAAATTGTTAAAATGTTATTTTATAAGTAAATATGATCATCTGACTGTTTAGCTTCAGATCCTCATGAATAAGGAAAATAATGAACCATATAGTCCTACCTGGGTAAGCAGTCTGACTACTGTTTGCTTTTTGCTGGTCCTAATTTTGTAACTTAGTCAGTGCTGGTTTTATAATAAATGACCTGAGTGTTTCTCTCAATAGATCATGTTAATTGGCTGATCAGAGAAATAGATATTCCTCTTTTTTTTTGTTACATCTGACATCATGAAGTGAGGGGCTGTCTCTCCAACTTTCCCATTGAATAATTTGCCAGAAGGTCCATCAATGATAGTGTCTACACATATGCAGAATACAAAGCAGGACTCAAATTATTAAGCCATCCCAACAGACATAGATGTTTGTAGAAAACTTGAAGCAAGGTAGCATATTAAAATTTAAACTCAGTGTACTGCTGCAATAGGAAAATGTTCTTCTTAAGTTCCCTGCCTGAAGGGAAGTGTGTCCCATATTGACCTGCCTCAAGATTCAACATGGCAGGCCCCAAATCCCCATCTACACAAGAGGATCAAACCTGATGTTGTTGGCATCAATCTGATCCATATCAGCCATCCCACCAATTGACCCCTCCAAGAAATCCAGTTGTAGATAGTAACTTTTACGTGCATGTTGTAGTCTGGAGCTATGTATCTTTCTCACTCTTACCATCTAACTTGTTATGAACGCACGTGCCTTGTCCATCAGTATTCTGAATACAACTTTAACTTAGAGCTTCTTGGTTAGAAGCAGGGATGCTACAAAGAGGATATCACCCTGCAAAAATTGTATTGCTTCATGGAACTCATTTCCAATTTTCTGTGTGGAAAATAGCAGACCATATGTTTCTCAATCCCATTCTCCCACCTCCTCCCAGTAACCTTTGATCTCCTTAATAATCAAGATCCTATCTATCTTGAGTTTAAATACACTCAATGACCTTAGCCTCCACAGCCTTCTGTGGCAATGAGCTCCATAGATTAACCACCCTTTGGCTGAAGAAATTCCTCCTCATCACTGTTCTAAAACATCATCCCTTCATCCTGAGGCAATGCCTTCAGGTCCTAGTCTGTCCTACTCGTGGAAACACCATCTGCACATCCACTCTATCCAGACCTCTCTGAATTCTGTAAGTTTCAATGAGATCACCCCTCATGCTTCTAAACTCCATTGAGTACAGACCCAGAGTCCTTAACCGCTCCTTATATGACAAACCCTTCATTCCTGGGATCATTTTTGTGAGCCTCCTCTGGATACCTTCCAAAGCTAGCACATCCTTCCTTAGACATGGGGCCCAAAACTGCTCTCAGTATTCCAAATGCTGTATGATACCAGAATCTTATACAGCCTCAGCAGTACGTCTCTGCTCTTGTCTTCTCGTACCTCTTGAAATGAACACTAACATTGCATTTGCATAACTGCAACTGATCCTGCATGTTAACATTAAGTCAAAAGGAAATCCAAAACCTAACAGAGCCTATGGTGTTTATGCTGTTCAGCTGAAGTTAATTTCAGTTCAGTTCTGATGGGCAATCATTAATCTAATAGTACAGACTCTGTGTGCCACAACAAGAAACAGCCATAAGCTTACAGCCAACTGTCATCTGCACAGGAATGAATATAAAACTGAGTAAACTAGCCACATAAAATGATCATATATTCAAGAAAAGAACCTGAATAATTGTAAATCTTAGTTACTTTTACTTGCCCTCTGATATGAATAAAGCTGGTTAGGCTGCATTTCACACCCAACTGGTAATGGGCTAGCTTCTTCAACACTGCAGTCTAGATGCTGAGTAGTGCTCTTAGTGTTAGGGTGATGGAACTACTTGAGTGTTTGAATTTATCGTAATTCAGATTATCCTCCTATTAGTCTGAATAAAAAGAAAAAAGGATGGTTGAAAGTACAGATTGGAAATTGCTAATGCTGCGATCTTATTGTGAGGAGAGAATCTCCTTGTGTGTACCCAGAAGCACATTGTCCTATTACTTTGTATGATATTTGAAGCAAATGCGTAAACCACGAAACTATGGTTCTACATGAACTGTGATATTCATTTTATTTTTGTAAACTGTTAGTTATTGTGTTGCATTTAATCCTGTATTATTTTTTCTGAGTGTTCTTTAGTGAATTGATCTTGTTTTGTTTTCTTAGTTTGTTGGAGGAAATTCTGTGCTACATTAACGTTGTTGCTCACAGTGTGGAGGAGAATGCAGAGAAGCCAACAGCCAAATTTTGGAGATCTCTACTCAACCGGTCATATGATGTCTTAGATAAAGTAGGTTCTCAACTTAGCTGGTCCCAGTCACTGACGTACTTTTCAGTTTGAATTTGCTATTCCAGCAAACTGAAAAGGAGACGTTTACATGTAACATCAATAAAAGATTCTAAAGATAAAGATTATTCATTTTGGTGTCAGCTTTGGTTCCATTTCTGTCCTACTCCATGACTCGGGCACACAATCCAAGCTGACACTAGAATGTAACAGTGAAGGAAAGTTACAATGATGGAGTGCCATAATTAAGATAAAGTATTATCTTAACGTCTGTTCTCATTTCTTGTTGACTTACACATTTGCCTGGCACAATTTGAGAAAGAGCCAACAATCATCCCTCAACCAACATCGTTACAATAGATTATCTAGATTATCTAATTCTACCTGATTTATATTTCAGTTCTGTTGCATTTACTGTTGGCTGGCAGATAAAAGTTGGATGTGGATGCTGTTATGAAGTAATCTGTGTAAATTCTTCTTTATCTCCTTCATACAGGTGAATGCCTTGTTACCGACAGAAACCTTCATCCCAGTGATACGTGGGCTGATAAGCAATCGGTTACCTTCAGTTCGACGTAAAGCTATGGATCTCTTGAATAATAAACTCCAGCAGCACAAAACTGTGTGGCAGAAACGTCAGGTTGGTGCCTCATTCTCTTAAACCAGTTAAAGATCTTTCTATCTAAATGAACAGTATCAATTTAAAATGAATATTATGCAAAAGTCACAGTTTGAAGTTCACGACTTGAGATCTTTAATGTTGAAAACTGGATCCTCATTTTGTTGCTCTGATCTTGGTGTCTGCTTGAAAAGAAAAGGTATAGTTCATGTCTATCAGATGCTGAGAACAAATTGCAGTGGGACCTTCTTAAGTATTTTTCATGCAGGAACAAGACAAAGCTGCCAGCTTTGCCTGTTTCATTTTTAAAAAAGTAGCCTCTCTCCAGCAAAACAATCAGTCGATCTAATCCGTATCCCTACTTTCAACCAGAAAATCCATCTCAAACCACAGAAAGCTGACCCCAAAACCATCCCAAAAGTCAACCATGGTCTCTCACACCACGAGAGGGAGGCCTTTTGAATCATTGTGACTAGGACAACTCTTTTGAAAGAGCTCTGTTTTCGTCCCATTGCCATAACATTATTTCTTTTGAAGTATACATGTAATTCCACTTACTTTCACAGTTGAATGCTATAGCTGTCATTCTTAGCTACAGAGCAGCAGATCTGGGTTGCTAATCTGACAATGTAGAATCTGGAGAGCATTGGTGCCTTTTCTATTTGTTCTGTGATAGTTAAAGGAAAACTGAGAGCAGCATGTCATTTCATCCAGTCTTGCCTGTTGAAGTTCTGGCTTGAATGATGCTGATGGAGAGCTGCAGAGCTCAACATTGTCCAGTAGCCTCAGAATTTTTCAGTTAATCACAGATTTATCATCCACCAGAAGGTCTTCCTGTGTACTCTGGTGTCTTGTGAGTTATATTTCAGTGTATGGGTAGGTGTCTAAGAAACTTGGGTATTGTGACTACAAAGAAAATTCTGTCCATTCATTGTTTCTACACAAAGTGTTCATTGTCAGAATTCCCCATAACCTTTAATGCAGAAATAAAATACTGTGGGAGCAAGGCACCTTAAAATAGAAAATTTTGGAAACACTCAACATGACAGGTCACAAGTGTAAAGGTACGAAAGTATAGAGTTAACATTTCAAGTTGATGAACTTCAATGAGAACTCAAATAACCCTGTACAGAAACTGCCTGACATGCTGACTAAATATTTCTAGCAGTTTCTGTTTTTGTCCCCCTTAACTGTGAATTATAAAAATACTCTTTTTTTCTAATCTCTCGTCATAACACAAGCTGCTCATCGCTGATATGCCATCTTCGTGTTATCCATTAGCCTCTTATGCACTATCTTGTCAAAGACCTTTTGAAAATACGCATACACAAATATCTAGTGCACTTTCCTTTTCAATGTATTATTATTTCTTCAAAGGTCTCAGGGTTCATCAGGTGTATTTTTGACAGTTATTAACCTCTGTCATCATTGAATATTTGATAGACTGAAAGATGAAAAACATTAAGGACTGCAGGGAATCCATGTTATGACAACATGAAAGAAAGCCTATATTTCTCCTTGAGATGTTGATTGACCTGACACGCATTCTTCTGCAGCTCCTTGTTATGAAAATGGTCCAGTTTGTATCACACAGAGTCATAGAGATCTACAACACAGAAATAGACCCCTCTGTCCAACTCATCCATGCTGACGAGATATCCTAAATTAATCTAGTCCCTTTTGCTTGCATTTGGCCCATATCCCTCTAAACCCATTCTTATACCCATCCAGATGCCTTTTAAATGTTGCAATTGTACCCGCCTCCTGTGGCAGCCATTCTATACACGCACCACCCTCTATGTGAAAAAGTTGTCCCTTCTACATATTTCCTCTCTCACCATAAACCTATGCCCTCTACCTTTGGACACCCCTACCCCGGGGAAAATACCTTGTCTATTCACCCTGTCCGTGCCCCTCCTGATTTTGTAAATCTCTATAAGGTCACCCTTCAGCATCATGTTGAACGTAATCTGCTGTAGTGATTCCCACGCCCTCAATCTTCTTGAAAACAAAAAGTGCTGGAAATCACAGTGGGTCAGGCAGCATCCATGGATCCATGTGATTTACAGCATTTGTTATTTTCAGTACAGATTCCAACAACTGCAGTAATTCACTCCTACTCAATCTTTTTGTTTCTTCATAACTTCTTTCTCTTAGCTAGATGTCTTACATGTCCCCACATGAACTTTTTCCATTCATATTTGTAGTCTTTTTATTCAAGATTGTGTATGTTTGTATGAAGTGGTTGTTTAAGTGTGGTATCTTTTCTCTCCAGATCACCTTGCTTTTGAGTCTGATTGGGGAACTTCTGAATGTTGCTTGCTGTAAGCAAAAAGAAGTGGAGCAGGCAGTTAACCGCCAGACAGCCCTTTTCAGCCTGAAGCTTCTTTGCAGGTGCTTTGGTGCGAATCACCAAAAATCATTTGTGCCTGTTCTAGCAACCGCTGTTGACCTGGTCATGGATAACAATGAAGAGGAGGAAAAGAATGTGCTGGGAAGTGCTTTGCTTTGTGTAGCCGAAGTCACCACTGCACTCAAAGCACTGGCAATTCCACAACTTCCAAGGTATAAAAACCCGAGGAAGGAACTTAGGATGTACAAGGAGAACTTGTTAAACCATAATCTGCAATAGTAGTTAAAGGGGTAGTACGCTGTCTTGTATCTGTGTAACATTTCTTGTTGCAATCTCAGATTGTATTAGAGGAAGTATGAATTTGTAAGGACAGATAATCTGCCCTGTTAGAACAAGGTGTAATTATTCTGCATTTTTTAATGATGAATGAGCAGACTAAAAACTTTTCTTCGTAATGTACTATTTGCAGTGAAAATGTTGTTTCCAAAGAATATTTCCAACTGTTACTTATATTTAACAGGATGAGCATGTGATTACTTAAGATTTGCACTTAGCAAAAGGGTAATATATTGTACACTTTGATTCTGCTCTCAATTTTCCCTTTCCCTCAATGAAGTAGATTATCCTGAAATTTACTGTGTTTAATTGCTACACACGGTTCTAAATCTGCTGCCTTCCTGTACAACCTGAACTAAATTTAATAGTGGAAGTAAAAAGGGACCAGTATGTTGTGCAAGATTTTTTATCATTGTTTATGTATCACTTTGTTTTGAAAGTCTACTAGTACTCTAATGGGAATGGATTTATTTTTGTACAGGCTGATGCCAGGACTGCTAAAGACCCTGAAAAAGCAGAAGGAACTGCTGTCCAATGAAATTTATTTACTAAGTGCTGTTACAGCATTGCAGAAAGTTGTAGAAACACTGTCACATTTCATCAACCCCTATCTACAGGACATCCTTGCACAAGTAAGCATCAAAGAAAGTAATGTTGCCAAGTGGCACAATCCACATATGTTATTTTCATGAAACTGACATGCAGTGATTCTTTCCTGCAGGTCACCCGTTTGACCAAAATTGCCTCAAGGACTGGCCATTCTTCACAGCTTGACCCACATCTCTCATCACTTCGAACTACTCTGGCCACAAAGCTAGCTCCTCGAGTTCTGTTGCCAGCAATTAATAAGTGCTACGATAAACTTGCTAGCACCAATCAGGTTAGAGTTATTCCCCTTTGGGAATTTATGATTTTTGCTCTGTACCATTTGAGTTGGAGACGATGGAAAATTTTAGAAGCTTTCAAGTTATGCATCAGTTGCTTTGGTTGTTAAATCTCATGGTTATAGCAAAGTGCGAACCTGGAAGTTATAATGTAATTATACTAAGCGGTTTCTTTGAAATTATAGCTGTGACATATGTAATAGCGTTTTACATCATAAAAATATCATAAGCATCCAGCCAGATGCATGAATTAACTACATTCAGATATATTTAATGGATTCATTTGGTGAAACTACTTGCAGCTCAGTTGGCTAATTGTATAGCATTTCATTGTAAATCTTCTTTTGCACCGTTTTGATTGAGATACTTAATCTTTGCAGAAAACTGTGAATAGTAAAGGCTTCACTATCTGGCTTGAATTTTTAATAAACCTAAACATACATATATTTTAATTGAGTTTCAATTATCTAATACCTAAATTTTATATTTTACCCTTTGTTACAAAACATATTAAATCATACAGAAATATACAGTGTTTCAGATTTACTTCACTACCTTGTGCCTGTCCAAACTCTTGAGTTATCCCTTAGCTTGAGCAGCAGATTGGCCTGTCATTCAGCCAGTGAAAATGGCATCTGGCATGAACATCCTGCACTCTAGACCACAAACACTGCAACCTTACAATTCAAACTTCTGTGTTTGTCTCAGATTCATTTTCAACCATTTAGTTCCAGTTGTGATTCATCAGTCTGTCACTGCACAGCAAATGTTCTTCCCTGGCACAGAGTATGGAGCTACGTGGCCAGGCAGGAGTCAGGCAGTGATACAGGCAGTATATTCCTATTTGTCAACTCATTCCTGTTTTGTAATTGATGTGATACAGATATTAATAATAGCACTTGACAGCGTATATCTTGTCATCCAATGTACGTTATTACTTATGGGAAAACAGAACTGGTTTCTAACTTGTTTGCATCTTCTCTAGAATTATTTAGGTCCACTTTTCGATATCCTTAAGGAGCATATTAGTAACATAGAAAAGGAACAAGTGAACTCCCATCAATCTGAGCTTACATTGTTCTTCCTGAAAGCACTGGATTTCAGAGCAAATCATTTGGAGGTATTAACACTGGACTGATTTATTTTTGAAAATGTAATTTGGAAAGCAAATCGCAAATTAATTTTATGTTTGTGACTGTTATAATTTGGAGAGAGATCCCTCTGCATTTAAGTGCTAAATATATAGCAGCCTAATTTTGAACACTGGTGCTTTTTGTATATTATATACAGGCTAGCAGAGCTCGGTTTGGTCAGAAGGCAGTGGGTTCAAGGCCTGTATTCACAATTTCGGCTGTCACTACAAATGAGTGCTGCATCAAGGACAACGAGGATACTGTGACATTGAGAGGAGCATAGAGTTTCTTTGCTATCCTTGTCAGTACAGAAGTCACATGACACCAGGTTATAATCCAACAGGTTTATTTGAAATCACAAACTTTCAGAGTTCTATCCCATCAGATGGAGTCACTTCACCTCATGAAGGAGCAGCATTCCAAAAGCTTGTGATTTCAAATAAACCTGGTGTCATGTGACTTCTGACCTTCTCCACCCAGTCCAACACCAGCATCTGCACATCCTTCTTTCCAGTGTTCATGAAAAATCATTAAGATCTCTTTGGTGTTTGTGGGATGTTGTTCGTGCAGAAAAACTGATATTTCACGTTTTGTGCATGGAGATCTTTTCACTGTGCAAAGTGTTTTGAGAGTTTTTGATATTGCTGCAAGTGTTTATTCACTTGTACAGGCAATTACTGTTGATAATCTGCTCTTGCAAACCTTCTACAAAGGTCCTGTACAATATGCAACTTCCATTGGGTTTGGATGGTCAAAAGGTAGAACCTGACCATACCCCATACACTGGTCACCCCCTATCAGTTATTATGCTTGAATGCTGAGGTGTAAATATATATTCATGTTTATAAGTTTAAAGTGTGCTATTGACTAATATACCAGTTGGTTTTCCATATTTTATTTAAAATGCACGCATATGATCAATTTTCCTTTCTGTCTTTCCCACACAGGATGATTTGGAAATTGAAGGTGAAATTGAAGGGATTATAATTAACTGTCTTGTTGGTATGGTAATGAAACTGTCAGAGGTTACCTTCAGGCCCCTGTTCTTTAAGGTATGCTATCGATGTTAAATGAGACGCTCTCTGATGTTTTTTCTGGAATTGTTTATTTTTTATTTCAAGCACTGATCTATGGTTTGTCTCTGAACAGCTGTTTGACTGGAGTAAATCTGAGGGATTCTCTAAAGATCGAATGATTACATTCTACCGTTTGGCAGACTGCATTGCAGACAAGCTGAAAGGGTTATTTACTCTTTTTGCCGGGCAATTAGTGAAACCCTTTGCTGACATTTTGAACCAGACAAATACTGTCAAAACCGGTGAGTTGAAATCAAATAACTTTTTGAACATTAATCCATGTCCTTGGTGGGGAAACATCTTGGAGGCATTAATCTGGAATAAAACTATTCGGTACATGTGGATAATTGGAAAAATGTGGGAGAATAAAAGAATGCCAGCAAGAGATATAAAAGGACAGATTTGTTTCACTAAATTGGTTGAGCTTTTGGATGCAGTAATGAAAAATTGTGGATGAGGGTAATGTGGTTGATGATTGCATGGTCTTTAAAAACTACTATTTAGCAGCAAAATTAAAGCCTATGGAATTAATAGACTACGAACTGCAGAAAGCAAAATTAGCTAAGGATCAGACAACAGTGCCATAATTATGAATTCCTTTTCGGGCAAACAGAAACGTGAGAATCCCGTGGTGTCAATATTGCGACAGTGCTGTTTTGGTTCAGATTCATGATCGAGTCTTCATTATAAAAGATATAATTTTAGTGTTTGCAGGTCACACAAAACTCAAACATGGTGAACAATAAAGAATATAGCAAGACTTCAGGAGGCCATAGATTGGTGAAATGGTCAGGCCTATGGCAGATGAAATTTACTGCAGACAAGTGCGAAACAATGCATTGGGTATTAAGAATGAAGAGAGTCTATAAAATGATAAAATTTCAAAATGTAGGTGGAACATTGAAACCTGGGGATGTACATACGTGCATCTTTGAAGATGGTAGAACAAGCTATTCAGTGCCCTGGGCAAATAGAGTGCAAAAGTAAGGAAGTTTTCATAAACCTTTACAAAGCACTTGGCTGGAGTATTGTGTACAGTTCTGACTACCACATTAGAAATGACATCAAGGCCTAAAGAGGATGTAGAGATTTATTAAAATGATACTGGAGGTGAAATACTTCATTTAGGCAATTAAACTAGTGAAGTGAATTGTTCTGCTTCGTGCAGGGAAGATAAAAGGGAGACTTGATTAAAGTGTTTAGAACCATGAAGCGTTTTATTAGAGAAAATAAGGAGAAACTCTTTGTAATAACAATGGGTCAGTAACCAAAGCATATAGATGTCAGCTAAGTAGCAAAAGAACCAGTGGTGGCATAAGGAGAATACATTATACAGAACTTTCTGATCTGGAATGTACTGGCAAGAAGAAAATGAAAATCAATTCAGTGATGACTTTTCATTGGCAATTGGCTCACATTTTCAAAGAGCTGCTACATGTACAGTGAGATGAATGGCCTTTTTGGTGCTGCAGGATTTAGTAGCTCAAATAAATGTCATTGGTTTACAAGCCTGACAAATAAATTGGTAGATATGTAAAAACTGAACAATAAACCTGTTGAACTATAATCTGGTATCATAGAACATAGAAAAGTACAGCACAGAACAGGCTTTTTGGCCCACGATGTTGTGCCAAGGATTCATCCTAATGTAAAATAAAATAACTTAACCAAGCACCCCTCAATTCACTGCTATCCATGTCCGTGTCCAGCAGTTGCTTAAATGTCCCCAATGACTCTGCTTATGTCATGTGACTTCTGAACTAGAAAAGATAGCAAAGAAATTCTTTGTTCCTCTAAAACTGAGCAATACTGAAAAAAACCTGTCCAGTCATGTTTATTTAATCAAAGTCTGATCTTCACCTTTTGAAACTGTGGAATATCCAAATGTTTTTCTTAGCACTTCATTTGTAGTCACTTGTAATATATTGAATCTAATCAGCTGTCACCAATGTCAGATTTCTTAGGCACTGGGTATAAATACGGACAGATCATTGTTTTAACTAACTGCAGAATTATTCAAGCATTAAATGCAGAGTTATCTTGTTTCTTTTTGCCCCCAAAATAGATGAAGCTTTCTTTGACTCAGATAAAAACACTGAGAAATCGTGCTTACTACTTCAATTTGTCTGCGACTGCATGCACAAAATCTTTCTCTACGACACTCAGCAATTTGTCAGTAAGGAGAGAGCTGATACGCTTATGGTGCCCTTAGTAGATCAGGTTTGTATCTCTGCTTGAACATTTCACTCCAACTCTTAAAATTCACCTCAGCTGATTGCCTGTTTCATATCACACAATTCATACATTCACTCCAGTGCATTGCTTATAAACCAGCAACTTGTCTTTCTCTGGTATATCTCAAGTACAGATGTAGCATACACAATGAATGCAGGTTAAGAAGCATTTCTGATGCAGCCTGTGATTTAGAATCAAAGTATGTTACAGCATGGAAGGTGGACATTCAGCCTGCTTTGCCCCGGCCAGCTTTTTGGTGGATCTGTCCAATTAGTCCCACTCCCTTTGCTCTTTCCCAAAAGCCAAACAAATGTTTTACCTTCCAGTGTTCAAGTCATGCTATTACTGATGTTCATATTAATTGATTTAAGCTACACATCTTTCCCAGCTACGAATAACTTCTCTGAAAATTTTGTTTTGGAAAATCAAATAAACAAACCTAATATTACAGAATAACCCAAACTAAGTAGAACTTCCATCAAAGATTATTAGATCACTCTTATAGTTCATAATGACAACTCAACCTCTCTGTTGCATTGTTGACACCAAGCTTTGCTCGAGCTAATACTTTCACTACATAAGTGCTCTTCTCATCAAACATTGCAGTCATGGTCCAGCAAAAAATACCTGGTTAATCATAGAATTCATGGAATCCCTACAGTGTGGAAACAGGCCCTTTAGCCCAATGAGTCCACACTGACCCTCTGAAGAGTAACCCACCCATACCCAGTCCCCTTCCATAATACTCTACATTTATCCCTGACTAATACACCTATCCTACACATCCCTGAACACTGGGCAATTTAGCACGGCCAATTCACCTAACCTGCAGGTCTTTGGATTGTGGGAGGTAACCTGAGAATCCCACAGAGACACAGTGAGAATGTGCAAACTCCACACAGACGGTCTCCCGAGGCTGGAATCGAACCCGGGTCCTTAGTGCTGTGAAGCAACAGTGCTAACCACTGAGCCACCGTGCTACCCCGTGTTATGTGAATGACGTTTTGCACCCATGTATGTTGTACCAAAAACAGAATTTAAGCTGACTCCAAAATATAAACTATAACTTTAATGACTAAAACGAGTTGGATACCTTCCGTTTGCAAACTGAAATTGCTGGAAAATCTCAACACATCTGTCAGAATCTGTAGAGGGAAATCAGAGTTAATGTTTCAGGGCCAGTGACACTTCTTCAGAACTCTAGTTCCTCCGGAAATGTTAACTCTAATTTCTCTCCAATTGCTGCCAGACCTGCTGAGATTTTCCAGCAATTTCTGTTTTTGTGTCAGATTTCCAGCATCCACAGTTCTTTTTTGTCTTTTAACCTTGCAAACACTCACCTTATCTGTCTATTATCTATTGATCATGGCTGTTTATTTTTAATTTGGCAAATAGACATACACATATTTTAATCAATATTAAATTAGTATCTGCATTAAATTATAATGCTGTTTATCAAAGTTCGTGGAGTAAGAAGTGTAAATATGTTTTGAAATTCTAATGTTTGAAGCTGGAAAACATGCTGGGAGGTGAGGAGACGTACAAGGACAGAGTGACCAATCATCTAGTCCCATGTATAGCACAGTTTTCTGTTGCTATTGGTGATGATTCTATCTGGAAACCACTGAATTACCAGATCCTGCTTAAGACACGACACAGCTCACCTAAGGTACGTAACCATGATGGTGAGATGTATTTCAGCCTAACCCAAAGCTATTTTTAAATGGCACATTCCACTGTGTACTTCATCAGTTATTATGCTGTTTCTTAGTTATTGATAGCAAGCTTAGTTGGCTATGTGTTAAACAGTGTTAACTTTTTGAGGCCTTTGTGATGCTTTGGTAATATTGTTGGCTGTTAATGCCAAACCTTGGATTTGGCTTCCCCAATGATTTTGTTGATAAACATGATACTCAGTTAGATAGTCACAGAGATGCACAGAATGGAAACAAACCCTTCGGTCGAACCCGTCAGCACTAACCAGATATCCTAAGCTGATCTAGTCCCAATTGCCATAAAATTGGCCCATATTCCTCAAACCCTTCTCATGTACCCATCGAGATGCCTTTTAAATGCTGTACCAGCCTCCACCACTTCCTCCAGTAGCTTTCCATACATACACTACCCTATGTGTGAAAAAGTTGCCCTTTGGATCCCTTTTAAATCTTTCCCCTCTCAGCTTAAACACATGCCCTCTAGTTTTGGACTCCTCTACCTTGGGAGAAAGACCTTGACCATTCACTGTACCCATACTGTTGAAATATAGAGCAGGAAGGTTATGGTTCACTCCCCAGTCTGTGTGAAATTTGCTTTCTCCCTGCCCCCACTTGTACTTGCTGTACGGATAATGTTTATTGCTTATTCCCAGTTACAGTTAGACCCCATTAGAAGTCAAAACATGTAGTGTCGGTCTGTCATCACTGGTAGTCTAGACTAGTTGGGAATGGCTACCCCTTTCTTGAAGGACATTAATGAGCTTGTATTGGTTATGGGAGAAAAGTCATAAGAGTTTCTTCTCTTAATAGTTATCCACAACATTATCCTGATGTGTACAGAAGTACATTGATTTATGGAAGAAGTATATTATTTTTCAGTGCTTGCTGAAGATGAATAACCTGAGTTTTTTTCTAACGTTGTCTCTTGTCTCCTGTTCATTAGTAGTGCATAAAGAACTGTCAGACCTTGTTTTTTTTCTTAATACAATACCTACTAAGGATTGTTGAGGCTCGCACATGAGGCCAGTGGGCTGAGGAATGGCAGATGGAGCTTAATTTGGTTAAATGTGTGATATGGCATTTTGTTAAAACAAACAAGGGCAGGATTTATGCAGTTAATGATAGAGCCCTGGGTAATGTTGTCAACAGAAACACCAAGGGGTTCAGGTAGATAGTTCTTTGAGAGTTCCGTCACAAGTAGACAGCGTGGTTGAGAAGGTGTTTAGCGCACTTGCTTTCATTGCTCAGACCACTGAGTATAGGAATTGAGATGTAATGTTGAGGTTGTACAGGACTTTGGTGAGGCCACTTTTGGGAGTACTGTGTACAGTTCTGGTCACCCTGCTATAGGAAGGATATTATTAAATTGGAGAGGGTTCAGAAAAGATTTACCAGGATTGTTGCTGGGACAGGAGGGTTTGAGTTATAAGGAGAGACTGGATAGACTGAGACTATTTTGACTGGAGCGTATGAAATCGAGGAGCTTTAGAGCTTTATAAAATTATGAGGGGATAGATAAGGTGAATAACAAAGGTCTTTTCTCTAGGAAGGGAGATTTCAAAACTAGGGGACATTTTTAAGGTGAGAGGAGAAAATTTAAAAGGGACCGCAGGGGCAACGTTTTCACATAGAGGGTGGTTCGTATGTGGAATGAACTGCCAGAGGAAGTCATAGATGCAAGTACAGTTACAAATTTAAAGGACATTTGGACATGTCCGTGAATAGGAAAGGTTTAGAGTGATATGGGCCAAACAAGGGCAAAATGGACTAGTTTAGACTGTGAAACTTTGTCAGCATGAACAAGTTAGACGGGAGGGTCTGTTTCTGTGCTATATGACTAATAATTTTGCATCTTCAGAAAAGAAAGGAAAATTTTCTTTGATTCAAGATACACAATGATTGCTGGAAGTTGAAGAATTTAGAGTCATAGAGATTTACAGCACAGAAACAGACCCTTCAATCCAACCTGTCCATGCCAACTAGATATCCCAACCAAGCCTAGTCCCACCTGCCAGCAACCGGCCCATATCCCTCCAAACGCCTTTTAAATGTTATAACTGTACCAGCCTCCACCACTTCCTCTGGCAGCTCATTCCACACATGTACTCTGCGTGAAAAAGATGCCCCTTAGGTCTCTTTCATATCTTTCCCCTCTCACCCTAAACCTATGACCTCCAGTTCTGGACTCCCCACCCCAGGGAAAAGACTTTGTCTTTATCCTATCCATGCCCCTCATGATTTTGTAAACTTCTATAAGGTCAGCCCTCAGCCCCCGACGCTCCAGGGAAAAGAGCCCCAGCCTGTTCAGCCTTCTCTCCCTATAGATCACATGGTGCCACTGTTTAAGAAGGGTAGTAAGGACAAGCCAGGGAACTATAGACTAGTGAGCCTGACATCGGTGGTGGGCAAGTTGTTGGAGGGAATCCTGAGGGACAGGATGTACATGTATTTGGAAAGGCAAGGACTGATTAGGGATAGTCAGCATGGCTTTGTGCGTGGGAAATCATGTCTCATAAACTTGATTGAGTTTTTTGAAGAAGTACCAAAGAAGATTGGTGAGGGCAGAGTGGTAGATGTAATCTACATGGACTTCAGTAAGGCGTTAGACAAGGTTCCCATGTGAGATTGGTTAGCAAGGTTAGATCTCATGGAATACAGGGAGAACTTGCCATTTGGATACAGAACTGGCTCAATGGTAGAAGACAGAGGGTGGTGGTGGAGGGTTGTTTTTCAGACTGGAGGCCTGTGACCAGTGGAGTGCCCAAGGATCGGTGCTGGGTCCTCCATTTTTCATCATTTATGCTCACATCCAAATACTTTACGTAAGAGGTGCAGTTAGTAAGTTTGCAGATGACACCAAAGTTGGAGGTGTAGTGGACAGAGAAGAAGGTTACCTCAGATTACAACAGGATCTTGACCAGATGGGCCAATGGTATGAGAAGTGACAGATGGAGTTTAATTCAGATGAATATGAGGTACTGCATTTTGGGAAAGCAAATCTTAGCAGGACTTATACACTTAGCGAGTTTTGAGAAGATTTGTAGCTCAGGTTGAGGTTTTGGATGTAGGTTTGCTCGCTGAGCTGCAAGGTTCATTTCCAGACTTTTCGTTACCCTACTAGGTAATATTTTCAGTGGGCCTCAGGCAAAGCAATGCTGAAAATTCCTGTTTTCTATTTATGTTTGGGTTGGTGATGTCATTTCCTGTGGTGTGGTCACTTCCTGTTCCTTTTCTCAGGGGGTGGTAGATGGGGTCTAACTCGATATCTAACACATTTACCACCCCCTGAGAAAAGGAACAGGAAGTAACATCACAAGAAATGACATCACCAACCCAAACATATAAATAGAAAGCAGGATTTTGCCACATTGCTTCACCTGAAGATGTTACTTGTAAGGTAACAAAACGTTTGGAAATGAACCTTGCAGTTCAGCGAGCAAACCTACATCCAAAACTTATACACTTAATGCTAAGGTCCTAGGGAGTGTGCTGAACAAAGAGACCTTGAAGTGCAGGTTCATAGCTCCTTGCAAGTGGAATCGCAGGTAGATAAGATAGTGAAGAAGGTGTTTGGTATGCTTTATTTTATTGACAGAGTATTGAGTACAGGAGATGGGAGGTCATGTTGCAGCTGTACAGGTTAGGCCACTGTTGGAATATTGCGTCCAGTTCTGGTCTCCTTCCCATCAGAAAGATGTTGTGAAACTTGAAAGGGTTCAGAAAAGATTTACAAGGATGTTGCCAGGGTTGGAGGATTTGAGCTATTAGGGAGAGGGCTGTTTTCCCTGGAGTGTCGGAGGCTGAAGGGTGACCTTATAGAGGTTTACAAAGTCATGAGGGGCATGGATAGAATAAACAGACAAAGTATTTTCCCTGGGATCGGGGAGTCCAGAACTAGAGGGCATAGGTTTAGGGTGAGAGGGGAAAGATATAAAAGAGACCTAAGGGGCAAATATTTTCACACAGAGGGTGGTACATGTATGGACTGAGCTGCCAGAGGAAGTGGTGGAGGCTGGTATAATTGCAACATTTAAAAGGCAATTGGATGGGTATATGAATAAGAAGGGTTTATGGTCCGGATGCTGGCAGGTGGGACTAGATTGGGTTGGGATATCTGGTCGGCATGGACAGGTTGGACCAAAGGGTCTGTTTCCATGCTGTTCATCTCTATGACATCCTCCAACCCCAAAAATCCCCCATATAAGAAAGGGCTAGGTCGTTAATATTGGATTTGATTAGTTTGAATTATGGTGGATGTATTTTTTTCCAACATGATGAGCTAAAATATATTGATGTAATCTGCAGGTGAGATTTTCTGCTCTGATTATGCTGCTGGAATTGGCTGGTAAACTGAAGGAGAACTACATGTTGTTACTACCGGAAACAATCCCGTTCTTGGCAGAGCTACTGGAAGGTATGTTATTCGACTGGACTAAAATCTACTTTTTACTACATATTAAAAGTGCGTTTAAAACTTTTGTGTAAGAATTATTGATGTTTCTAACAGTTGTACATATACTGTACTGGAAAGGATAGACAGGTTGTATCTTTGCCCAAGTAGAAACAAATGTTGACAGCTCCTACACATTTTGCCAAAATGGTGGGACAGTTAGTTGTGCTCCATTAATTATGCTCCTTTCAAGAGAAGAGGTAAGTGCAACAGCACAAAATTGAATATTGGTGAATCAACAATCTATTTCATACTATCTATTGACGTTTGCAGAAGAGGAAAACTGGCAGACAATCAAGTGAGCTGTCAGTTGTACCTTCTTTTGTGCAATCACCTAAGAATTTAACATCCTCGTTTTGTTTGTTCACTCATCTTAGTGGGTAAAATCAAATCTCCAGGTAACACATGCTGGTGCAAAATATGAACATGTGTTTTGGAATACCAGATGTATGTTTGTGTTGAGGAGTTTCATCAAAACAAAATTACCACGTCACTGGGCTTTGAACAGCTGTTACATGTCTTGTAGAGACTTCTGAAAACCTCAATTGGTCACTGAAGGTAAAATGTAATTCAGTTTCAACATGTAGGCCTAACTTGCTCAATCTTGCTTCATAACAGAAACCCCTCCTCTCTAGAATACATCAAGTAAACCTCCTCCGAACTGCCTCTAGTGCAGTTGCATCTACAGAAACTACAGGAGGCAAACGTACTGTAGTTTGCAGATGACAGAAAAATAGGTGGAAAAACAAGCTGAGAGAGAGAGAGTTACAAATGATTTACAAAGAGAGTAAGGGAGCAAAGCTAGCACCGAGGTGCACAAGTAATCAGGAAGGCTGATGGAATGTTGGCCGTTATTTCAAGCGGGTTGAAGTATAAGCGTAGGGAAGTCTTACTGCAACTGTATAAAGTGTTGGTGAGACTACATCTGGAACATCTCGTTCCCTTACTTAAAGAAAAATATTTCATTGGCAGCAGATCAGAAAAGGTTGACTAGGGTAATCCTAGTATCCTGGTATAGGAGGGATTATCTAATAAGCAAAGGCTAAACAGGTTAGGACTCTACTCACTGGAGTTAAGAATAAGAGATGATCTCATTGAAACAAATACAACTCTTAAGAGGCTTGACAGAGTAAATGCGGAGAGGATGTTTCCCCTCATGGGAGACGCTAGGTCTTGGAATAAAGAGGCGCCAAGCTAAGACAGACATGAGGAGAAATTTTTATTTCTCGGAGGGTTGAATGTCTTCGGGACACCTTGTCACAGAGAGCTGTGGAGCCAGAGTCATTGTGCATATTTAAGGCTGAGATAGATTCTTGATCGGGGGAATCAAGTCTTCTAGGGAAAACACTGGACAGGTCAGATCAGCCATGAAAATTCCATACTTTTTCATTGCAACTTACTTTCCTATTTATTTTAATGTTACCTGCAAAATTGGCTATAGTACCTTCTATCCAGGCATCCAAAATTATTACTTTAGATCTTCAATAGCTTGGACCTGAGGATCGAATCATGTGATATTGAACTTCCAAGTAAAGTCAAGTGCTTAGATATTCAAGATTTTGGAATATCAAGGGGATGCAACCCTTTAGTGACCTGTGTTTCTCCTCCAAACTTTGATTTAACGTTATAGCAGTAGGACTTCTTCATTCTGGATTGCATTCTTTGTGTTGCAGATGAATGTGAAGAAGTGGAGCACCATTGTCAGAAGGTTATCCAGCAGCTTGAAATCATACTTGGGGAACCACTGCAAAGCTATTTCTGAAAACATTTAAGATGTACAAAGGTTTTATAAATATAAATATTTTATTTGTACAATAGGGGTTCATACAGTACTACATTTCTGTAATCTGCATAGCTATTTAAATCACTTCTATTGAAGTAGTAATGCTTAAGATACAGAATTTTATATTGTATGTGAAATATCAACATTTGTGATAATTCACTAGACTTGGCTCAGGTTGGATGAAGAATTTCCTGCAGCCTCCATATTGCTGTTAACTTTCAACAATCATTATTATCACCCAACAAATTTTAATAAACAGGTTGAAAAACAGTGTTGATTTTTATTTTAACCAGCTTATCATTCAAATGGGAGCAACAACCTAATTAGACTTAGGATCAGAAACTGTTGCAAATTCACTATGGGCATTTAGTGAAATTATATTCAATAAATCTAGCAATTTGCTAACACATCAGATTGTCATTTTCTTTATTAAAAATCAACTGGTTTATGACTGTTGTTCCAAACTAAAACTAGCCCTTTAGTAGTGAAGTTGTAACACACACCTTAGAGGATAGGGAAAGTCAGACAGTTTCTTCCCAAAAGATTTTAGTTGCTGCTATATTTGAAATTTTTGAACCATGTCACATTGTTGTTGCACCTTGGAGTATTTAAATTAGTTGCTAATTAAAAAGCCAAGGGTCATTGTTTTGAATAACATCTCAAAGTTAAACATGATTGTCAGATTGAGGATTATCAGATCAGCTATACTGCTCCTGCATCTTATGGTCATAAACATTTTAATCACATGAGGGAGCTAGAGCTGAAATCTGAAATTTAACAACTGTTCAAAATCATAAATGGTTTCAGTAAAGAAAATAAGGAAATAAATGTTTCTAGTGCGTAAGAGTAAATAACCAGAAGACACAGAATCTCTACAGGTGGAAAAAGGCCATTTAGCCCATTGAGTCTGCACTGACCCTCCAAAGAGCATCCCACCCGGACCCAAATCCTTACCCTATCCCTGTAAACCTGCATTTACCATGGCTAATCCACCTAGCCTGCATATCCCTGGACACTACGGATAATTTGGCCAATCCACTTAACTTACACATCTTTGGACGGTGGGAGGAAACTGGAGCACCTGCCAGAAACTGACGCAGATATTGAGAATGTGCAAACTCGGCACAGTCACCCAAGGCTGGAGTTGAACCTGGGTCTCTGGCACAGACAGATGGTAGTGCAAAGCACTGAGCTATCATATCACCAAGGTAATTAAAGTGAACAAGAAGCAAAATGGGACTTTTTAAAATATATAATGCAGCAATTGATACTCTGGAATGCATTGCTTCAAAAGGTGATGAAAATTGTCAAAAGGTTATAGTTTGGAACTCTTCAAATGTAGAGTGAAAAAGGGTTCATGCGATCTGTGCTTAGAATCTGCTGGCTGGGTGGTGATGGCTGAGGATCATGAAGATTCAAAAAGGAGGTAACTGATGATTACGCTAAAGAGAAATTGCTGCTGTTGTTATTCTTTTATCATGTGGTTTGATGCCACACTGAGTCTGAGTTCATGACAGACTGGCTGATAAGACGACAAGAACTGTCTCCAGAACTTTAAAATAATATTATTAAACAATAAACACTATGATTACCATGTTTTATTTATAGCTGTACAAGGTAATCTATCTTGTATTTATGTCCATGTGCTCTCAAGAATAGTACTATCTTCATTGTTCAACATAGAGAATGTAAGTGGGGGCTCACAATCAAGTTTTTTCCATGGGATATGGGTTTTGCTGCTTTGTTGTCCATTCCTAATTCTCTGTGAATCAACCACATTACTGTTATTCTGGATTTTGTGTAAGTCAAATCATTAAGAATGCAAATTTCCTTCCCTAAAGAACCAAATAGAATTCCATAAAGATGATTGAGATGTAAACGAACATTTTCTACAAAGACCTGGGATGAAAGCAGATTCAGTAATTTTTAGAATGAAATTAGAGAAATAGTTGTATGTCTATAGAAAAAGAGAAAGGACAGTAAGTGTAGTGGGATAGATTATAGGGGGCCAAACAGCCTCCGTTCAGTATTCTATGAAAATGGTCTATTAAATGCAGATCATGTTCACATCAAAAGCTCCAACCTGAATCAATTTCAACTGCTTAATCTAGAATCTAAAGAAAAAAAGTGGCATTATAACTAAACTACAAAATATACTTCAGTGTGTTGAAAATATGAACTTTATTTTTTTAAATACAGTACTGATTTTAAGTAAATACTGTATGCAAAACTTGCAGGGTTTTGTCTTCATATAAATTATGTACATTAGTAGAGTACAAAAGCAAATATGTTAATTTACAGTAATTAAATAGCCAATGCATAAATGGACTTTTTCCAAATGTCTGCATTGACACACTGCCCTGAAAAAATAAACTTCAGGGAAAATTAACATGTTTATCATATGTAAACACAAGCGACAGAGACAATGCAATACACCTGGCACTGGATTAGAATGTCAATTTTGTTTGCAGTGAGAAGTTTCCCATTTAGTTACCAAGTGTATTGTTCATTCGCCCATAAAGAAACAGAATACATCATAGAAATCCATGTGCAACACTAACGGCAACCAGATGACAACATTCTTGCCGCCGGGTAAAGATCATCAGTCTAACTCCTAATTCAAATAATGGGGTGGATTTTCTGCCCCTCCAGATCAAAAATGCAAATTAAATTTCATATTGCCTTTTGGCTAGCCTGCACAACCTGGACACAAATGAACCAAATGATTTTGTAACACTGCACAGAACTCTACAATAATTTGTGAAACAGGTTGTTAAAACAGCCTGAGAAAACCAAAACTTATTAGCTTTTTTATGAATAATACTTCCATCTACAACATTTGTGGAATACCATAGTTTTAATTGACTATTCATGTTTGCACATTAGTCAGATTGAATACTCAGACTTATAGGCTTTGTCAAAGTGTGTTCAGGATTTTCAACAACGAAAATTAAAGCCAACATTACTCAGTATCAAAGGCTATGCAAAGTTGGAAAAGAAGTGCTCAGTTTAATTAACTTTCTGACTTTGTTTTGCAGGATAGGATTTAGGACATTAGCAAACTATTTTAACACATTGCAGCCTTTAAAAATACATATTTAAACACCATTTGAACTCCAAAGTAAAATTATCTATGTACTTGAAACCATTTAGCATTCAAAATGATTTAAGTCGTGATGTGGGAGAGGTTGGAGGTGGTTCTATAGAATTGATGCTACCCTCAAAATTCTTTTTCTCGAGCACTGAGATTTAAATGAATTCAACAAAGCAATTCCAAAACAAAATCCAGATCTTCAAACATCACGCAACAATCCCCAAGAAATTATTTTCTTCTTGATTTGATCACGTATTCTCTATAATTAGAAACAGAATTCGATAGGTTACGCACCCAATTATTATCCTGGCATGAGTGTTAATTTTGGTCAGCAGCTTCTCTCCACCTACCAAGTCCGTACTTCAAACAGCTGGATATTTCCATCTACTTCCAACATGTCAATTTTGCTCAAATCAGTAAACCGGTGTTTATATTCCAATAAATGCTCTCCATTCACAGCAATCTTGAAACAGTCAGAACTGCAATAAATGATAATCTGGAACACAATCACAAAAAGAGTGCACAAATACATTAACCAAACAGCAAACCCCATTTAACTCCTTTTCTGTACCACTATAAAGCAAAGCAACTTTGTCTTCAGGTTTACAAAAATCTACTGAATGTCTTCTATAAAGTTGGCACACAAACTCTCTGAGCATCATTTAATTTTCCCAAGTACATTAATGTCACCATTACCACTTTGAAATAATAGGACATTACATCAGTGCGGCCTTCTAGCACACTAACCATAATGATCTTCAGTATTTCATTCCATGTGTTTTCCCATAAATGAGTGCATTTATGAGAAAATCCAAAGATAATTTGGCCACCACATAAAATGACATGGCAAATGTCACTCACTATGGATCTAGGTTGGCTTTAAATTAAGCAATTATGTGAATACTGTTGTCTAAAAAGACAAGGATCTTTAAATTTAATTTATTCTTTCATAGGAACTGGGCAGCATTTATTGCCTATCCTAATTGCCCAAAGGCTAGTTAAGAGTCAGCCAGATTGGAGTGGTCGGGAGTCATACATAAGCTAGGCCAGGCCAGGTAAGGATAGCAGTTTCCTCCTCTAAAGGATATCAGTGAACCAGTTGGATTTTTCTGATAATCAACATGGTTGCACAGTCATCAGATTCTTCAATTCTACCATCTCTCACAGTAGGAATTGAGCTTCATCTTGGTCCTTGATCTAATAGTTTAGTGACAATGCCACTGGACAATCACCATCCCTTTCCTCTCCATGCTGCTGCCGCCGCCACCACCATCCCCCCAACCCAAGCTTCTATATAAACAGTTGTTATATACACCTTTGTTATAAAATCAATTTATACATATTATTTGAAACAACTAATAGAAAAATAATAAGGTTGAGTATTGCTGATATGAAGATCTTCAGAAATGTCTCCAATTTATTTCTGGACTCTACAAAGTACCTCAAAGTATGCCTCTGGGTTAAATGGAAAACAGTCTATCTTCCTCTCCTCTTCACCCCAGCTTTGATAGAGAAAAGAGTTTCGAACGAAAGCTTTTTCTTTGAACCGAGGTGCCAGGTGCAATGGAAGGTCGGTGGAATCACTCACACAGAGATTAATAGCGAACCTGGAAGATATTTACATTTACAATACAGCTGCTTCTTTTCAGGATTTACATCTTTGCTAGAACTTTGGGTTTAGACATGGTACAAATTAAACAATGGACTTAAGTTAAAATTTAACACAGAGTTGCAACAAGATTAAATCTCAACCCCAGTATCAGGACCCTATGTTGATGGGTCTTTAACTCATATACTGAAAGGACATTTGATATTTATCATCCTGTAGCTCTACAAGGATATTTCAGAAAGGTATTTTCCTTGATATTAAAATATAATTTAGAATTAGATATGGAGCTGTTGATATTTTGCAGGAATGTTTTAAAATTTTAATTTTAAGCCTAATTCACTTACACACCTTCTCCAAAAACAATAAATTAAGTACAGTACGATCTCCATTATCCGAACGAGTATTTTGTTCCGATAACTGATCTGATAGTGGTAATTTGAGTGCCGATTATTGGGAAATGCATGCCATAATGCCGTTTAACTGATAACTGAATCCTGAATTGCCTAATGCCGTTTTTACGAGACCTTGAGATCTTGTTTGGATAATCCAAAATTCGGATGTTCGGATAATCGAGGTTCTACTGTAACAAACAGTATGAAAACTGTTTTCATTATTGTTGCCCAATGTCCCATCATGTAACACAATACAGTTGTAATTTTTATAATTTGAAATGATTTATAAAGTCAAACATCAATTCTTACTTTGTTATTTTTCATTATGTATTAGATGCACATGGGTGCTGTTGAGCAGGCATATGCTGCTTTTTGTCACTTTGTTTTGTAAACGATAGTAAATAATTATTAGTCTAACACTCATTTAATAATGAGAGGTTTATGTTAACTCAGATTCAAACTGGAAACTATGATAGTAGCCATTGCAGAAACAGGGATTAAACATACCATGTTATAAGGTTTACGGGAGGGTTAGAGAGATCTGCTGCTTTAACAGAGGGTTGTCACTTTGTTTTGTAAAAGACTGAACAATTATTAGTTCACTACTCATTTAATGATGAGAGGTTTATGTTAAATCAGATTCAAACTGGAAACTATGATAGTAGCCATTACAAAGTCAGGAATTAAACATACCAAGTTATAAGATTTACGGGAGGTTTAAGGGTTGGAGTAGCATTACTGATGAGAAAAAGAATCACTTCTATGATGAAGAGGATATATTGAGGGCTAAGAACCCAGTGGAGACCTTATGTGTTGAACTGAGGAACCATAAAGGAACGAAAATCACAGACCACCTGATAGCAGCTCAGAAGTGTGAGATTGTTTAAGTGCTGAATTAAGCAAGTATGGGACAAAGGCAGAGAAGTACTTATTAGGAATTTTAATCTTAACATAGACTGGGGGAGACAAACACTTGCCAGAAAGGTTGTGAATTTCTAGAGTGTGTCCGGGATAGTTACTACAGCAATATGTCTTGGATGTGACAAGGTGACAAGCAACATTGGATCTAGTAATGAGCAATGAGCCTCAATTAATTAGTAACCTAATTGTTCATGAACATTGTCAAATAATGATCATTACATGATCCAGTTTCATGAAGTGATTGTAAAACACAATCAAAGATTAAAAATGAGAATTTTGGATTTAATTAAGGCAGGCTTTAATAGGATGAGACAGAGACTGCCCACAGTAAACTGGGAAGCTCTGCTAATAGGTAAAACAACCAAGGAACAGCGATGAGTATTCAAAGAAACCTAACAATATTTCAGAAGCAGTTTGTACCCTTGAGAAGGAAAAGCTCCAACACACAAAACAAAACAGCCAAGGACATCTAAGGAGGTTATGGGACAGCATAAAATTAAAAAGGAAGGGCTTATAAAAACACAAGGACAATACAGAATGGGATAAATGCAAAGACCAATAAAGGGCCACAATGCAGTTCATAAGAGTGGCTATAAAGGATTTCAAAAGGCAACTTGCAAGAGACATAAAAGACAAAAAGAGATTTCATAGTTATTTAAATGGAAAACAGCTGGTTAAGAGTACAATTGGGCCATTGTAGGCTATGAATAGGGATACTGTCGATGATCATGGGGAAATGGCAGACATGCTGAATGATTTTATTGTTTCAGTATTCACAGCAGAAAAGGAGAATAGCTTGCAGGAAAATCCAAAGAAATTAACAGAGGATCAGTAACGGTCTAAATAAAATTACCTGAAGTAAATCATTAATAATGGGGAAATCAATGGAACTTTAGAGTGACAAATCCCGAGGACCTGGTGGTTTCCATCCATTGTTTTAAAGAAGGTAGGATAACACATTGAAAGATTATAGTTAGGAAATTGGCAGAGTTTCCTTGACCATAGAGTTGTGTCTGAATTTAAAAGTTGCTCATATCACTCCACTCTTAAAGGAAAGCAGAGGGAAACAAGGAAATTACAGGCCTGTTAGCCTGACAAATATGGTGGGGAAATTATTGGAGTCTATAATCAAGGATAGGATAACATCAACTCAAAACTTTTCAGTTATTTATAGACAGTCAGCATGGATTAACGAATGGGAGGTCATGCCTGACAAACCTTGAAGTTTTTCAAGAGATGACAAAGGTGATGGACAAAGGTAAGTTGGTAGATGTTGTTTATGTTGACTTCATGATGGCTTTTGATGAAGTCCCACACAAGACAGTTGGTTAAGGTGGAAGCCCATGGATTACTGACATGGATAGTAAATTGGTTGAGTGACAGGAGAGTTGGAACAATGGCTAAGTACTCAGATTGGCAGGATATGACTAGTGGTGTCCTGCAGAGATCTGTGTTGGGGTCTCAATTATTCATTGATGACTTGAATAATGGCATTAAGTGCCAAATATTCAAAATAAAACAAAGAATTGTGGATGCTGGAGATCTGAAACAAAAACAGAAATTGTAGCAGATCCAGCAACATCTGTGGGAAGGAAGCAGAATAACTTTTGAGTACAGTGATTCTGATGAAGACTCCATTTTTGTGTCAAATATTCAAATTTGCTGACAGCACAAGATTGGGCAGCATCATGGACAATGTTAATGACATCATGTCATTACAACAGGATACTGATAGATGAGGTGAATGCACAGAGCTGTGGCAAATGGATTTTAATGGAAGTGTGAGGTTATCCATTTTGGACCAAAAAAGAAAGGGTAGGACAGGTATTGTTTAGAAGGTATAAAGTTAAATACAGTGGATGCCCAACAAGATTTGGGGGTTCAGTAGCATAGCTCTATAAAGTACCAGGAACTGGTGCACAAAGTAGTCAAGAAGGCTGATTCATACCTAAAGGCTGGAGGAGAAGGATGTAGACATTATGCTGTAGTTATACAAAACCCTAATTGGATCCCACTTGGAGTACTGTGAACAGATCTGGGAACCTTACCTTAGGAAGGATGTTTTGACCTGGAGCGAGTTCCATGCAGGTTTATAAAAATGATACCTGGACTTAAGGGGTTAAGTTGTAAAGTTAGATTAAACAAATTAGGCCTTTATGGTCCAGAATTTAGAAGATTAAGGGGTGATCTAATCAGGTGGGCGGGATGCATAGTTTAAGAATTAGAGCCAGACCATTCAGGAGAGATGTTAGAAAGCACTTCTACATTGAAAGAGTAGTGGGGGTTTGAAACTCTTTTCCTCAAATGGTGGTCAATTCTAATTCAATTGTTAAATTTAAATCTGACACTCAAATTTTTATTAAACAAAGGTAACAAGGGATATTGACCCAAGATTGGCATATGGAGTTAGGCCACAGATCACGCATGACATTATTGAATGGTGGGGCAGGCTCCAGAGGCTGAATGACCTACAAGTCTTACTATGTTACAAAACAGACCTGAGAAGGTTCACCAGGTATGAAGAGACTGTCTGAAGAGGGGATGTTGAATAGGTGAGGTATATAATCATTGGAGTTTAGAAAAATGAAAGGTGACCTTATTGAAATATACAAAATTCTAAAGGAACTTGACAGGGTACATGCAAAAAGAGCCTAGGACCAGACAACATAATCTCAGAATAAGGGTTTGTCCATTTAAGAGATGAAGAGAAATTTCTGCTCTTGGAGAGTAGCGAATGTGTGAAATTGTTTACTGCAAAGGGCTGCTGAGGTTTGGTCACTATATGCCTCCAAGGCTGAGATTGAGAGATCTTTAATCAGTAAGGAAATGAAAACACTATGGGGAAAAGGCCAGAAAGTGGAGTTAAGGATGGTCAGATCTGCCAAGATCTCGTTGAATGGTGGAGCAGGCCTGAAAGGCTAAATGCCCCTATATCTTATAGTCTTACAAAATGCAGTTTGTAACAATTATAAAACTAAATTACCTGTCTGGGTTCCTATTGACTTTGCCTTGAAGAGTGATTGTTCGACCAGGGCATAATCCATCCTTAATCTGACCCATGTAAGGAACAGCCTAAAACCAAAATATCTTCCAAATTAGCGATTTTGGAGAAGATTTGTACCTCAGGTTGATAATATGTAAGTTAGCTCGCTGAGCTGGAATGTTTGTTTTCAGATGTTTATCACTGACTGGGTAACATCATCAGAGAGAGTTTCAGGTGAAGTGCTGGTGGTATGTCCCACCTCTCTATTTATAGGTCTTGGTTTCTAGTATTTCTAAGTATTAAAAACAGGGAAATATTAACAACCTAAGCCGTTCAGCTGCTTTCTATATTTTGTCCACCCCTTCAAGCCTGGTCAGAAAATTTGAGAAAAGTAAATATTTCTAAAAGTGAAAGGAAGAGGCAAGAGTGGGGATGATGTGAAAAAGAGTGGGGGGGGTGGGGATGAGGTGAAGAAGAGTGGGGGGGGTGGGGATGAGGTGAAAAAGAGTGGCGGGGGTGGGGATGAGGTGAAAAGGGGGGGGGGGGAATGAAATGAGGGGAAAATGTTACTGAAAAATACAACCTCTGGAAACACTTGTGCTTGGATATTGAAGTATTATCATGTTTTGTTTGGTGGCTTTATCAAGTTACAACGGTGGAGGCATTCTGTCTGTTTTTCCACAGCAGCTGAGAATGGAGTTGGTTTAAAATATTCATCGTCATAGAGATATACAGCATGGAAACCGACCCCATTGGTCGTCCAACCCATCCATGCCGACCCAATCCCAACCCAATCTAGTCCTACCTGCCAGCATCCAGCCCATATCCTCCAAACCCTTCCTATTCATATACCCATCCTATTAAATGTTGCAACTGTACCAGCCTTCACCACTTCCTCTGGCAGCTCATTCCATACCCGTACCACCCTCTGTGTGAAAAAGTTGCCCCTTAGGTCTCTTTTATATCTTCCCCCTCTCACCCTAAACCTATGCCCTCTGGTTCTGGACTCTCCGACCTAGGGAAAAGACTTTGTCTATTTATCCTATCTATGCTCCTCATAAATTTTGTAAACCTCTGTAAGGTCAGCCCTCAGCTCCAGGGAAAACAACCCCAGCCTGTTCAGCCTCTCCCTATAGCTCAAATCCTCCAACACTGGCAACATCCTTGTAAATCTTTTCTGAACCCTTTCAACTTTCACAACATCTTCCTGACAGGAAGGAGACCAGGATTGCATGCAATATTCCAACAGTGGCCTAACCAATGTCCTGTACAGCCGCAACATGACCTCCCAACTCCTGTACTCAATACTCTGACCAATAAAGGAAAGCATACCAAACGCCTTCTTCATTATCCTATCTACCTGCGACTCCACTTTCAAGGAGCTATGAACCTGCACTCCAAGGTCCCTTTGTTCAGCAACACTCCCTAGAACCTTAATATTAAGTGTATAAGTCCTAAGATTTGCTTTCCCAAAATGCAGCACCTCGCATTTATCTGAATTAAACTCCATCTGCCACTTCTCAGCCCATTGGCCCATCTGGTCAAGATTCTGTTGTAATCTGAGGTAATCCTCTTCGCTGTCCACAACACCTCCAAGTTTGGTGTCATCTGCAAACTTACTAACTGTACCTCTTATGCTCGCATCCAAGTCATTTACACAAATGACAAAAAGTAGAGGACCCAGCACCGATCCTTGTGGCACTCCACTGGTCAAAGGTTTCCAGACTGAAAAACAACCCTCCACCACCACCCTCTGTCTCCTATCTTTGAGCCAGTTCTGTATCCAAATTGCTAGTGTTCTGTGAGATCTAACCTTGCTAACCAGTCTCCTATGGGGAACCTTGTCGAACACCTTACTGAAGTCCATATAGATCACATCTACTGCTCTGCCCTCATCAATCCTCTTTGCTACTTCTTCAAAAAACACAATCAAGTTTGACAAAGTATCAGAACTGCTAAAGGAAAGTATCAAATTTACAAAACACGGTGCAAACAAACAATTGTGCACTTACCAATGGAATTGTTGTAGGCTTGGCATGCTGCAATATCAACAAACATTATTAAGACAGCGCGTAATAACTTGAAGGCAGTAGAAAGAGAGTTTAAAAGGATAAATTCTCAGACTTACAGTCCCACTTGCATCAGTCTTCTTTATCGGTAGGGTAGAATATGGATTATCCTGCTCCTAGTTACGACAGAAATGTTTATTACACTATCTGGTTTTTGGATGTAAAGAAGTTACAGCACATTCGGAGCATTGGTTATCTACAGTAATGAGAACCTATACACTAGATTCCAATGGTTATAAATAAACATTAATATAAGTAGCGTGACCTCAGAACATGTATGTATTACCCTATTTTCAATAAGACAATCAGAATATTGAGGTGCACCACAAGATCAAATTTCAGAGAGCTGCTTTTGCTAAAGGAGTATTTCACTGATGACAGAGTAATCAGGAGGACCAACACCATATCAAACAAAATTGTGTTTTGCAGTTAAATAGGTCATCTTCTAATCAAAGTTACAAACCTAGATCGATTAGTTACGAAAGACACAAGATGTATGTATGTAAGTTAACTCACTGAGCTGGAAGGTTTGTTTTTAGACATTTTGTCACCGTGACTAGGTAACAACATCATCAGTGAGAGTCTCCGGTGAAGCGCTGGTGCTATGTCCCGCCTCTCTATTTATAGGGCTTGGTTTCTTCAGGTGGGTGATGTCATTTCCAGTTCTTTCTTTCAAGGGAAAGTAGACGGGATTTATGTCGATGTGTTTTTTGATGGAGTTCTGGTTAGAATGCCATGCTTCTAAGAATTCTCGTGCCATCTTTGTTTCACCTGTCCTAGAATGTGTGTTGTCTCAGTCACGCTTCTATGCATTACCAAAAATACACAAACCTGGGGAGTCCTCAGACCCATACTCTCTCTACCTGGCACACCAGCATTCAGACTAGCCAAGGATTTCCACCAGAAATTAAAATATCTAACTGAAGATTCATGCCACTCCGTTCACTCCACCAAGAATTCCTGAACACCAAAGACACCAAGATAGAAGAGGATGAAATAATGGTCTCCTTTGACGTTACAACCCTTTTCATGTCAGTTAGTATCGACCTGACCAAAGAAACACTGGCATCACTACTAGGAAAACCAGGACCACAAATACCAGTCAGCACCAACCTCCTCAGCAAAGACAACATCCTCAAGCTAGTGGACTGTGCCTCACTACCACTTCACATTCAATAACAAAACCTACAAACAAGTTAGTGGAACGTCCATGGGATCACCAATATCAGGGCTCTTAGCAGAAGCAGTAATTCCGAGACTGGAACAAGCTGCCCTCCCATCTGTCCAACTCAAACTTTGGGTCCGCTACATGGATAACAACTTTGTCATCACAAAACATAACAAATTGGAGGAAACATACAATACCATCAACAATATCCTGACAGGCATGCATTTCACAAAAGAGGAGAACGACAACAGACTCCCATTCTTAGATGTAACAGTTGAATGTACAGTTAACGAAAAGCTTCAAACCAGCGTCTCCAGAAAAACAACAAACACATACCAAATACTTCAGAAGCAATCATCCCAGCACCCACAAATGGAGACATTATTTCAACGAGCTACATCACACTGCAGCACCCAAGAACTACAAAAAGGCGAAGAAAAATATCTATACAACATTTTCAAGAAAAACGGGTACTCAATAAACACAATCCACCGATTCCTCAGAAACAAGCCCAAACAAGCAGACACAACGCAACCAAAAACTATAGCTATATTACATTACATCATAGACATATCAGAAATGACTTCCAGACTACTCAGACCCCTTAACATCATGGTAGCCCACAAACCTAGCAACACACTTAAATAGTGACTAATGAACTGAAAGGATCCATTAGATACTACCAGCAAAACTAATGTCATCTACAAGATACCATGCAAGAACTGTAAAAAACACTACAGCGAACAAAGAAGCAGGAAACTTGCCACCAGGATACAGGAACACCAACTAGCCACCAAAAGACAAGACCCACAATCACTAGTTTCCATACATATAGACAAATAAGGATACCACTTTGACTGGGACAACACACACATTCTAGAATAGGTGAAACAAAGACACACATGAGAATTCTTAAGGCATAGCACTCTAACCAGAACTCCATCAATAAACACATCGACTTAGATCCCATCTACCTTCCCTTGAAGAAAAGAACTGGAAATGACATCACCCACTTGAAGAGAGGCAGGACATACCACCAGTCCTTCACTGGAGACTCTCACTGATGATGTTACCTAGTCGTGGTGACAAAACGTCTGAAAACAAGCTTTCCAGGTGAGCAAGCTAACTTACGTACTTATAATCAACCTGAGCTACAAATCTTCTCAAACATTATTAACACTAGAAGTATGTCAGTACATATGGGCAAATAGTCAAAGGGTGACAAAGAAAAAAAAAGATGGAATTGCAATCTGAAATAATTTCATGACATAATTTGATTTGGAAGATAATTCTGAACTTCCTATTATGCCCATTTAATCACCCAGAAATATGTTAATACAAATTGCTTATTTACTTCTTACTTACAGTGCTGTTCAAGAAGCAAATCGTTTGAATTTGGACCACACCAGAAATTCCAAGTGTGTCAACTCTGTCCACACTTATTCTGTGCTGGTAGTCCACAAAATGTTTTCCATTAACTGCAACCTAGTAGATAAATACATATTTTTATATAGAGAGCAGGTTCCTGCAGGTAATTACCATTCCTAAAGGTAATGTCATGCATTACCAATGCATCAATCAATCCCATAACTTCAACCCATTTTCCAGCTAGACCCCCAACACAAATTCAATTCACTTGCTCCAAAACTACACACTTCCAGCAAATCTAACTGTGCTTAACACAATAGACAGGAGCATTTGATACATTTCACTCTCAGTTCCCTAATAAAACAGAGTTAATAACATTTTTGCTTGTATATTTATATCAAGGTAAAAATAGAAAACGAGTTTTCATTGTTTTTTCCCTTTGTATCTTTGCATGCAAAGAAAAAGGCAATGGATTTGACAATATTGCTATCATGACTGCAATACGGCATTTCTATTCTGATGAAACAGTAACCTATGTGCCTCTATTGATGACACTAATTATAATATGGTGAGGCAGTTACATGAAAGGAAGACAATGCGAACAGGACTGAGTTTTGAAAAAGGTACTAGAATGATAGAAGATGCAGACATAACTGGAATTATTTATGGATTTCATTACTTACACATGTACTTAGAAGCAGGACAATCAAAAGCTGTTACATAACAGAGAGATGTTTCAAAAAAATCTTCTCATTGTAGTAACATTACAAAAAAATCACCTTTAGATGAACTGAAAGAGTTGACATTCTCATTTCATTTCCATTACCAAGCATTGCACAGAGAAGGTTAGGTTAAGTAAGAGTTGGAGCTCATGCACTATACTCAATTTGACAACAAGACTAAATTAGTATTCAATGTATGTGAAAAGTTTATTTTAAAAAAACAAGTAATCAATCTCCTGGTTACTTTCACATCTCAATTGACTACAAGTATTTTATTTCTAAATACAAATTATGTGAAGCATAAATCCAGACAATCTCCATCCACTGCATAAGACGACCTGATACTGCAGGAAAGGAGACATAAACAGTTAAGAGCAACTATGTCTCCATCCATATTTGATGGTTACTAAGCGCTCTTTTAAACTCAATTACTTGACTCTGTGTACTGTTGAGGAGTCACAACAGCAATGTCCAGAGAGTCAGATTAATCATCACATTTACCAGCAATACGACAAAAAAAACCCTACATTGCAGAAGATTTAAGGGCAACTTACAAATTATAACCAATTTGTTGGAGTTTGTATACAAATAGCAAAAACATGTTAAGTTTTACAATGGCACTGCAAGTTATTGAACAATGCAGCATGATGGGCACATTGTCGAATTTAAATATCTGTTAACAAGTTCCACAATTACACAGTACTAAGATGCCATGTCAGAAAATATCAAGGAAAATGTCAAAAAGAAATTAGGAACAGCGAGCATTACCTTGAACCTGTCAACCATTACGAAGAAAATGATTTCAAATGGTTCTCCTTTTTTGAATGGCATCTCATATTTTATCTCTTCACGTCCCCATCTTTCACATGTCAGAGTATTGCAAACAACACACCCAGATCTCCGAAACCGTGGATTGAAATGGAAGGCTACATCTGCACGAGGTTTTTCACCGCTTCCACACTGTAAATCCACTTGGAATCTGTACGAAAGTTCAACAATGACACACATTTCCACGCCATGAAAAATCAAACTAATTATATGACCATAGGAATTAGGAGCCAGGTGGACGTCATAGAATACAAGTTCCCTGACTGAACAAGATTAACAGCCCCAATAAGGGAGCCCAGGCTGACAGGAGTGTCAAAGGTTCTGTTCACTCTGAGGAAGCATGACCAGTATCAAATATATGCATGTGTAAATAAAGGATGATTTGGTGATGGGATATCAGCCTCTGTGGAATTATTTTAGATTCTGCCTCCACTGCATTCTGTGGCAGAGAGTTCCATAGATTCACAACTCTCAGTATCAGTTTTGTCTCATTTAGTTTCGAATCTACCTCCTCTCACTATATTTATGCCAACTTATTGAAAGCTGTCCTATCTGCTCAATGCCCACCTTATCAATCCCCTTTAGCAGTTAATATACCTCAAGCAGATTCCCCCCTCATTCTTCTGAACTCCAGCGAGTATCAGCCCCAACTATTCAACCACTCCTCATATGACAGTTCTTTCATCTCTGGAATCAGCTTTGTGAACCTCCTCTGAACTGCCTCCAGTCCCACCATATCCTTCCTCAACTAAGGAGACCAGAATTGAACACAATATTCCAGATGTTTCCTCACCAACATCTTATATAATTGTAACAACACATCTTTACTTTTATAAGCCAGTCGTTTTATAATAAATGCTAGGATTCTATTTGCTATTCTTATTATATGCTGCACCCACTTCCTACAATTCATGCACAAAGACACCCAGATCTCTCTGCACTGACGTAGTTTGAATCTGCTTCTATTTAAATAATAATTTGCATTTTTGTCTTTCCAGCCAAACTGGACAACCTCACATTTATCCACACTAAACTCCATCTCCCAGATTCTGGTCATTCTTGAAGCCTATCAATATCCACCTGTACCCTCTTTATCTCCTCATCACTGCCTGCTTCCGCATCAAAATTCGGCAGGAGATGAGAGATGTGGATTAGGAGCAGCTATTTGAAGGGAAGTCCACATTTGATATGTGGGAGGCTTTCAAAGATAGGTTGAAGATAGCAGCAAGATAGGCATGTCCCTTTGAAAACAAGGGATAGGAATGGCAAGATTCGTGAACTGTGGATGAAAGGAGAAATCATACGACTAGTCAAGAAGAAAAGGGAACCGTACATAAGGTCCAGGCAGCTTAAAAACAGAAGGGGCCTTGGAGGAATATCGAGAGAGTAGGACCAATCTTAAAGAAGGAATCAAGCGGGCTAAAAGGGGTCAGGAAATAACTTTAGTAAGCAGAATTAAGGAGAATCCCAAGGCCTTTTATTCATATATAAGAAGCAAGAGGGTAACTCGAGAAAGGGTTGGTCCAGTAAAAGTTAAGGAAGGAAGGAAGGTTGTGTGTCGAACCTGAGAAAATGGGGGACCTGTTTGAGGTCTACAAAACCATAAAGGGTATAGACAAGTTGGATAGAGATAAGCTTTTTCCCAGGTGAGGGATTCATAACGAGAGATCACACATTCAAGTTGAGAGTTGAAAAGTTTAAGGGGGATACACGCAGAAAGTACTTTACACAGAGGGTGGTAGGTGCCTGGAATGCCTTGCCAGCAGAGGTAGCAGAGGCAGGCACAGTAGATTCATGGACAGATGCAAGAGTATGTGGGGAGCAGAGGGATACAGATTCTTAGGAATTGGGCGATAGGTTTAGACAGTGGATTTGAATCGGCTCAGGCTTGGAGGGCCGAAGGGCCCAATCTTGGGCTGTAAATTTTCTTTGTACTTTGTTCTTTGCTTTTCTACCTATTTTAGTATCATATCATTTTTAGCTATCTGGTTTCTTGAACCCACTGGTGACCTGGTCCACATTTACAAAGTTTACGAAAATGGGGCATATTTTGGAAAAGCATGCGGAATATATGTATAATGACAATAAACCACATCAAGGCCATGTATATACAGCATTTGGCTATAGCCAAAACTGATCTCAATCTCTCCCATTTAATAACAATTCATTTTATTCAAGAAAACTTGCTGTTACAAATTGGAAAGTGTCTGGGACATTTGGAAATGCCCAAAAGCAAACCACACAATGTGAAAACAATTCTACATTTCATCTTAAACTACAGTCATGTCTGCTTGTCTCAACGCTATGTTAAAAGTAATTTTCTTAAGTAAATGCCGTCCAGAGAATATTTATACAATAAAAATTTACATTCCTCATTTTGTATAAAAATGGAATTTCCAGTTGCATTGTCACACTACACCATCCACTGTCATTGTTGACTAAGGTATAATTTTTACTTTAAAAAAATAAAGAATTTTAAATAGGGGAAAGTTCAAGATCAAGCTATTTATTAAGCTAAAATCTTCGACTATCCACACATATTCCTATTCTGTACTGAATGGAACATTTTATACCAAGTTCAAGATACAATCATTGCATTAAGACTGCCAAAGTCTCAGCCAGGTCAATTACATCACATTCCCCAAACACACAGAAATATTATTGGTGTCTGGTATAAAAATTACTGCAAGTAATAACTTCAGCAAAACAGAAGGCAGGCTGAGCAGTTTCCACCTTCGCTGTTTCAGATGTACCATTAGCAGCTACTGGCATGGCAAGGTCATTTTCAGAGGTCTGAAACATGCTAACTCCATCAGTACTCACTCAATAACACAAATACAAATTGCTGGAAAAGCTCACAAGGTCTGGCAGCATCTGTGAAGAGAATTCAGAGTTAACGTTTTGGATCCGGTGACCCTTCCTCAGAATCAAGAAACTCATCAGTTCAGCTTTATGTTTCTGATTTACAGCATTCACAGTTCTTTCAGTTTTTGATTAGCATACACTCAGTGTTAAGTCTATGAAACCTGTACTGGGTCAACCATGTTAATTAAAAGCATGATAGCTGAATACCTAATGATGTACAATTAGCTGACGACTGGGTCATGATGTCCTTGTGTCCATTCCGCTACCGCAAGGACACTTCAAAATGAAGTATGAAGATAGTGGATATTGGCACTGACAATAGGGAGACAGTTGGTGGGGGGAGCTGACTATTTGAAAAGGCATTGGAAAAGGTGAACATAAGTTAAAACCCCAACTGGTTGAGGAGAGGGGTCAGAGAAAATAGCAGTCAATGAATACTGCACCCTCTCAACCCTTTTCTTCCTCTGCATCAAACACAATAGAGATTCCAATGATGGAGTGAGGCTCCATATACTTTCTATCCCTCTCTGTCACACTCTTGTTACCTTGATCCACATAACTACTCTGCCCTACTTTTTCCTTACTCGCTCACTTGAGCATTTGGCACATTTCACTAACATCTTTCAGAATGTAAATTTACCATGAAGTTTCAATGATTTGACTTCAACAACATTTATTTGTCAAATCAAAGAAAACATCTCATCCCAGAATACCAAGGTGGTTTACAGAATACAAGTACATTTCTTCTAAGAATAAAGGTAACTGGCTACCTCAAAATTTGTAATTTGTAAATTGCTGCCAAAGGGAAATTTTCGACAAGTGTCCTGGTCACCATATAAAATTTTCTGCCCGGTGTAAATTTTCCACATGGTTCAGGTTGTATGTTTGCTCGCTGAGCTGGCAGGTTTGTTTCAGATATTTTATCACCATGCCAGGTAACATCACCACAGAGCCTCTGTTGAAGCGCTGATGTTCTGTCCCACTTTCTACTTACATGTCTTGGTCTGTTAAGGCAGGTGATATAATTTCCAATTCTCTTTCTCAAAGGTTGGTAAATGGGGTCCAAATCGATGTGTTTATTGACGGAGTTCCGGTTAGAATGCCAGGCCTCTAGGAATTCCCATGTGTGTCTCTATTTAGCCTGTGCTAGGATGGATGTGTTGTCCAAGTCAAAGTGATGTCCTTCTTCATCTGTAAGTAAGGATACTAGTGAGATCTGGTCGTGTCTTTTGATGGTTAGTTGGTGCTCGTGTATCCTGGTGGCCAGTTGCCTGCCTTCTGTCCTATGTAGTGTTTGTTGCAGTCTTTGCAGGGTATTTTGTATAAGGCATTCGATTTGCTGGTTGTTGGTAGGGGGTCCTATAGGTTCCTGCATATTCAAGAACAACAGGTACCCGATAAACACAGTCCGCTGATTCTTAAACAAGAAACGCAAACAAGAAGACACAACATGCCCAGAGACTCTAACCACACTACAATATAATAAAAATATCTCGGAGATGACTACCAGACTACTCTAACCCCTTAGCATCATGACAACCCACAAACCTACCAACACACTGAAACAGCTACTGATGAACCTAAAGGATCCCGTACCAACAACCAGTAAATTGAATGTCATTTACCTAATACCCTGCTAGGGCCGCAATAAACACTACATCGGACAGACAGGCAGGCAGGAAACTAGCCACCAGGATACACGAGCATCAACTAGCCATCACTAGCATCCTTACACACAGACAAAGAAGGACACCACTTCAACCAAGATAACACACCCATCCTAGGACAGGCTAAACTGAGACATATACGGGAATTCTTAGAGGTCTGGCATTCAAACCAGAACTCCTTCAATAAACACATCGATTTGGACCTCATTTACCAACCTCTGAGAAAGAGAATCGAAAATGATATCACCCACCTTAACAGATCAAGACACATGAGTAGAAAGTGGAACAGAACACCAGCGCTTCAACAGAGGCTCTCTGATGATGTTACCTAGTATGGTGACAAAAAGTCTGAGAACAAACCTTCCAGCTCAGCATACAAATGGACAACCTGAACCTCAACCTGAGCTACAAACCTTCTCAAAAAAAAATCGGTTCCACGTCATGTTTTACCTTTCACTTTCTTTGGGCAATACTCCTTGCACTGCTATCATCTGCCCTCGTCGCAAACCACCAAAGATTGCACCACTGTATGGTATAACCTGAAAGAAAAAATAACAGCCAAGCTTAGAAGAGCAAATTAATAGACTATTTGAAGATCAGTAATACTTGCATTAGTTTAGTGCAGCTTGCAATACCATTACAATATATTTAAATTAACTCCTTAATTATATTTTGAGCATGAATTGAGTTTGCTTCAATGCTAAAGATAAGTCAAGACATCGTAGCATAAACAAACCATAGCCACATTACAATGCATGCAGTACATTCTTCTCAGTCTGTATCTGCATTAAGTTTCTAGTTACTGCAAATTAAGGCGGTTGTCCAGTTCTTAGACAAATTGCAGAAGAGCATAATGAGGTTGATTCCACATGTCAGAGGAAAGAGACATGTTCTTGCATAGAGACCAAAAAAAATCACAGTGTATTTCATTGGATATTAATTGGACAGAGGAAGTAGGTAAAGGAGTTAAGCAAATGGAGTTCCTAAACAAGTCAAAAATTCCATTCAAAACCAGTATGTAAAAAACCCAAGTGAAGGCTTGCTATTTCTAACAATTGGAAATGAAACAGAGATGTATAAGTAGGCAATAGTGACTATAAGTCGAGATTAGAGTGGTGCTGGAAAAGCACAGCAGGTCAGGCAGCATCTGAGGAGCAGGAAAATCGATGTTTCGGGCAAAAGCCCTTCATCAGGAATAGTGACCATAACATAATGCACTATAAAATGACAACACAGAATTACACGAGTATGATGAAAACTGAGTATAGAAACTGAAGAAATTCTGATTCTGTGATTGAGACAGAGCTAGAATGGGAACTAAATTGGCAAGTAATAAAGTTGAACAATAGGAAACAATTAAAATTGCATTCAACAAAGTGCACAAAACATGCAACCTGCTAAGAAAAAAGAACAAACTAAACACTAGTGCAATGCCATGGATAAATAAGGGCATAAGGAAGCACTTAATAAATAGGAAGCAAGTAGTTGAAACAAGTAGTTTGGATACTTTTAATGGGAAGACAAATATGAGTGAGAAAGAAATGAATGATTACTATGGTGGAGTTAATCAGAAGAAATGGTAGGAGGCTCAACTGAAGCACAAAAACTGGCATTAGTTGGAACATCAAATTTATTTCTTCTGTATATTGTGGGTCATCCCATGTACATTCTTCAGCTTTGAAAAAGAGAGTGTTTACAAGAGACCTTATAAAGATATAGGACAGATTCTCAACAAGATAGAGAAAGCAAATCATGGAGAACAACAAAGATTCAGGATTGAACAGAATATGTTCAAATATATTTCTGCTTACAGAAAACTGACTGACTCAACAGGAAGAGTAAACTTCAGACACTGGGTGCATTCCAGGGTCATTTAGATGTTGCAACAGAAATGTAATTAGTACAGCATGTTGAAGTTTCAATATTTGTCATCTGCCTCAGCCCTTGCCTGAAGGAATTAAAATTGAGATTTATAGAACTGAAGCAAAAATAGGTAAAAACAAATACGTCTCCAACACTTCTAAACAGTTACTAGACAGGTGAATTGTATAAAATCTGTGCAATATGAAATCAAGTTTCTGAAAATGGTCAGGCACAATCAGAAACTGTTCTAAAGTTAACATTTGTGTCTAAAAAAGTGGGGAGTTCTCCAGCTGCAAAAAAGTTAAAATAGATTCAGTTCTGGCTTAAATTGAATTACATAGCAGTGCATTCTAAGAACTGAAGTTGATTCACAGTCAAACCATTCAGAATATTTTGGCTTTCAGAAAAAATGTTCCCAAAATAAAATTTTAAGTATTTCTATTGACAAAAGGAGCAATGAATGCAAATTTATATCATGTCTTTCAACACAAATGTCCAAAAGTAATTCACAGCCAGAGTACTCATGATGCATGGTCATGGTTATAATATAGGACACACAGCAGTTGTTTTTGTACACAGTATAAACTGGTGGAGAACTTCAATGTCCATTACTAAGAGTTGCTCAGTGATGCCACTGCTGTGCTGGCCAAGTTCTAAAGGACATAACTGCTAGACTGGGCTCGTAGCAGCTGATGTGCAAAACCACAAGAAAGAAACTTTGGGAGGCACTGCGCATGGGAATGGTAGCAGCATAGTGGCAAGGTTATTGGACAAGTAACCCAGAAGCTCCTGAGACCCATTCAAATCCAAGCACGGCAGCTTGGGGGAAATTAAATTCAATTAATAAATTTGGAACAACATGCTAACCTCTGTTACAAATTATGGTTCACCATAGGGTGACACGGTGGCTCAGTGGTTAGCACTGCTGCTTCACAGCGCCAGGGACCCAAGTTTGATTCCAGCCTCGGGTGACTGTTTGTATTGAGTTTGCACATTCTCTTCATGTCTGTATGGGTTTCCTCCGGCTGCTCGAGTTTCCTCCCACAATCCAAAGATGTGCAAGTTAGGTGAGTTGGCCATGCTAAATTGCCCATAGTATTCAGGGATGTGTAGTTTAGGAGCATTAGTCAGGGGTAAATGTAGAGTAGAGTAATTGGGTAGGGGAAATGGGTCAGGATAGGTTACTCTTCAGAGGGTCGGTGTGGACTTGTTGGACCAAATGGCCTGTTTCCACATTGTAGGGATTCTATGACTCCATCACAAATGGAGAAAAAGTCTGCCAGCCTTATTTGCTCTGGCCTCCACATCAGAAATCTTTACTGCCTCTTTACAGCTGAGGAAACCACTCTCAAGAACAAATCAAGAAAAAACGCATCCAAAAACAGAGACAAAGGTTTGAAATTATTAAAAACTCCACATGCCCCTTTTTAACATTCAAATGTGATGACATTTTAAAATTCCTGAAGAAGGGTGCTGGCCCAAACGTTGACTGTCTTGTCCTTGGATGCTGCCTAAGCAGCAGTGCCTTCTCCAGTGCCTTGCTTTATTAACTTTACATATGACTTCATGAAAATAATTTCCATTTTTTAAAATAAATAGTACAAAAGCTTAAAAAAAGAAATGAGTGCAGGAGAAGTATGCCTTTCCTACCTATAACCTTTCAGTTTGAAGATTGTGCTGGTGGTGGCATCTCTCACTACCCCAAATGTTCTAGGATTTAGGAAGGTAAACCTATATAGAGATCTATTATTTTTCAACATATGGACTTTCCAACAAAATTTTCATCTGAACCACCACTTTAGGCAAGTGGGCACTTTTGGTCGGGATTAACACCAGACTATTGCTTATATTTTGAAATGCTGAGTGTAAGATACAAGCAAGTGTGCAGAAGACACCAAAATTGGAGCTGTGGTGGACGGCAAAGATTACTTCAGAGTACAATAGGATCTTGGTGAGAGAGGCTAACGGGCTGAGGAGTGGAAGATGGAGTTTAATTTAGATAAATGTGAGGTACTGCATTTTGGAAAAGCAATTCAGGGCAGGACTTATATACTTAATGGTAAGGCCCTGGGGAGTGTTGCTGAACAAAATGACTTTGGAGTGTAAGTTCATCATTCCTTGAAAGTGGAGCCGCAGGTAGATAGGATAGTGAAGTAGCATTTGGTATGCTTTCCTTTATTGGTCAGTGAATATAGGAGTTGGTAGGTTATGTTGAGGCTGCATAGGACATTGGTAAGGCCACTATTGGAATACTGCATGCAATTCTGGTCTCCCTCCTGTATGAAGGATGTTGTGAAACTTGAAAGGTTCCAAAAAGATTTACAAGGATGTTGCCAGGTTCGGAGGATCTGAGCTATAGTGAGAGGCTGAACAGGGGCGATCTTATAGAGGTTTATAAAATCATGAGCGGCATAGTTAGGGTGAATAGAATAGGTCTTCTCCTCGGGGTTGGGGAGGCTAAAACTAGAGGGCATGAGTTTGGGGTGACAGAGGGAAGATTTAAAAGGAACATAAGGGGTAACTTTGTTCACACAGACAGTGGTGCACTTATGGAAATGAGCTGCCAGAGGAAGTGGTAGAGACTGATACAATTACAACATTTAAAAGGCATCTGGATGGGTATACAAATAGAAAAGGTTTAGAGGGACATAAGCCAAATGCTGGCAAATGGGACTAGATTAATTTTGGATATCTGGTCAGTATGGATAAGTTGGACCAAAGGATCTGTTTCCATTCTGTACATCTCTGCAACCCTGATCTCAGCCAAAGATCAGAAGTGTGTTCTGCACAAACATCCACCTCTCTTTTATTCTGAAATGGTCCAGCCATTCAGTATCATGGAAGCAAAAATTATTTCAAATAACTACCAGGAAATTAGAGATAAGAAGGATGGGAGGATGAACTGGAGAGCCAATTTAGCTTTCTCACCTCTAATTATTTCTCAGATTAAGTAGGTGTAAATATTAATTCTATTACCAAGTGAATACAGGGACATAATCTCCAGTGCTACACAAGGTCTAGTCCTCTCAATAAATGGAAAGTGATTCCAGTAGAAAGATTTCGGAGCTGTAAACTCACCCTCTTTTATAGGGTTAACCCATTAGTACTTTATTGTTAATCTTTCCATCCAGTGAATCACCTCTTCATGGGCAGATTCACTTAGCACAGACTAGCTTGTTAAATACAACCACGTACACAAAACACGCCGAAACTAAGTCCTTACCGGGTTGAATATCGTTGGGTTAGACATCTAGGAACCTATTGATTGGGGATAACCAAAAGAAACCCGAAAGACACCGACTGGCGACAAACCCCTCCGCATCCACCGAACCCAGCCACGGCTGTAACAATTACACAAGCGTCCAATCAGAAGCCGCTGAGGAAGTGATTGGCAAACGAATTCGCTTTGCGATTGGTAGCGATCACTTCCGGGATTGAGAGCAACGCTCGCGACTTGACAGCTGTCTTCCTCTGAGTGAACTTTCACCGCAAGCGATTGCAGTGCCTTTTCACTTGCTTTCCTTGTCCAGTGGCGGCTGTACGCTTGTGTGATTTCCTGCAACTTAATAAATCCATAATTTCACCGTAACAGCAACCAGCTGCAGCTATGTATTAAGCCCTGCGTTGTCAGCCTGGTTCGGGTGACAGAACGTCTACTATCAACTCAAGGAGGCTGCATTGCTTTTTCTTTCAGGTGTAGGGAAGTAAGAACGAAAGGAACCAACCACAATGAAAACTCGTATTAAAAGTGAAAAAAAAAACACTGCGGATGCTTAAAATCTTAAACAAATGTAAGAGAATGTTGGAGAAACTCAGTTTGTTGGGGGGGGGGGAGGTGTGTAGGTTATGAGTGTCTGTGAGAAGGTGTGTGTATTTATGTGAGTGTGAGTGTAAAATGGTTTAAGTCTGTGAGAGGGTATGTATGTGTGAGTGTGTGTCTGTGTGTAGGATGCCATACCATACACCCTTGTCATTGTAGACGCTGCAAGACGTGTCAGAATGTCGACACGGACACCACCATCATGCGTGGGGACACCTCCCACCATGTACGTGGCAGGTACTTATGTGACTCAGCTAACGTTGTCTACCTCAAACGCTGCAGGCAAGATGCCCTGAGGCATAGTACATTGGTGAGACCAAACAGAGGCTACCACAATGGATGAATGGACACCGCACAACAATCAACAGGCAGGTAAAAACAATGACTGCAGATGCTGAAAACCAGATTCTGGATTAGTGGGGCTGGAAGAGCACAGCAGTTCAGGCAGCATCTGAGGAGCAGTACAATCGATGGGCAAAAGCCCTTCATCAGGAATAACTCGAGGAGCAGTAAAATCGACACTGCTCCCTCACCACCACGCTTTAGGGAACATCTCCAGGACACCCACACCAATCAACCACACTTCCCTGTGGCCCAAAATTTCAACTCCCCCTCCCACTCTGCCGAGGACATGGAGGTCCTGGGCCTCCTTCACTGCCGCTCCCTCACCACCAGACACCTGGAGGAAGAACGCCTCATCTTCCGCCTTGGAACACTTCAACCCCAGGGCATCAATGTGGACTTCAACAGTTTCCTCATTTCCCCTTTCCCCACCTCACCCTAGTCCAAACTTCCAGCTCAGCACTGTCCCCATGACTTGTCCTACCTGCCTATCTTCTTTTCCACCTATCCACTCCACCCTCCTCCCTGACCTATCACCTTTGTCCCCTCCCCCACTCACCTATTGTACTCTATGCTACTCTCTCCCCCACCCCCACCCTCCTCTAGCTTATCTCTCCACCCTTCAGGCTCTCTGCCTTTATTCCTCATGAAGGGCTTTTGCCCGAAACGTCGATTTCGAAGCTCCTTGGATGCTGCCTGAGCTGCTGTCCTCTTCCAGCACCACTAATCCAGAATCAACAGGCAGGACTGTTCCCTCCCAGTGGGAGAACACTTCAGCAGTCCAGGACATTCGACCTCGGACCTTTGGGTGACCAGCCTCCAAGGCGGACTTCAGGACAGGCAACAACGAAAAATGCCTGAGCGGAGGTTTAGCCAAGTTTGGTACCCATGGGGATGGCCTCAACTGGGACCTCAGGTTTATGTGACACTACTGGTGACCCCATTGCACTATACACACACAGACAGATGGATACACACGCACACGCAGACCCTCTCTCATACACACACATACACTCCCACACACAAACCCTCTCACAGACTTAAACTCCTTTACACTTACACACATACACATACCCTCTCACAGACACTCATAACCTCCACCCTCCTCACACACACACAAACCCACATGCACACATACACATATAAGTTTGTGGGGTGAATTTGTACTTGCAGAGTTACATTTCACTTTGCTCAAAAACTGCATGAATTCATGTAAGATTCTGTAAATCCATTTTATAGATTAGAATCAGTCTGACCATTGTGGCACAGACAGCCTCACACAGGGAACTAACACCTTCAATACATTATCTGGCTGACATGACACCAGTTGTTAAAGTTCACTTGAGAATGTAACTTTTAAAAGAAGTTTTGCAATTTACATATGAAACAACTGAAACCAACATGGTCATTCTAAAAGATAAGAGACGTAACAAACAATCCTGATCTTCCTCAATATATAACTTCAGTTACATCACACTGTAAATGTTTGCTATAAATTCTGTGTCTTACAATCTTATTCTCCACAACCACCACTGATGAAGGAGCAGTGCTCCAAAAGCTAGTACTTCCAATAAACCTGTTGGACTATAACCTGGTGTTGTGTGATTTTTAACTTTGTACACCCCAGTCCAACACCACTGTCTCCAAATCCTAACCTTTATTGATGGAGTTCTGGTTAGACTGCCATGCTTTTAAGAATTCTCCTGCATTTCTTTGTTTCGCCTGTCCTCGGATGTGCGTGTTGTCCCAGTCAAAGTGGTGTCTCTCTTTGTCTGTATGTATAGAAACTAGTGATAGTGGGTCGTGTCTTTTGGTGGCCAGTTGGTGTTCATGTATCCTGATGGCAAGTTTCCTGCTAGTTTGTCTGATGTAGTGTTTTTTACAGTTCTTGCATGGTATCTTGTAGATGACATTAGTTTTGCTGGTAGTATCTAATGGATCCTTTAGGTTCATTAGTCGCTATTTAAATGTATTGGTAAGGTTTCTGGGTTACCATGATGCCAAGGGGTCTGAGTAGTCTTGAAGTCATTTCTGATATGTCTTTGATGTCAGGTAATGTGGTTATAGTTTATGGTTTCCTTTTGTCTGCTTTTCTGAGGAATCAGCGGATTGTATTTATTGAGTACCCATTTTTCTTGAAAACATTGCATACTTTTCCTCTGCTCTTTGAAGTTCTTGTGTGCTGCAGTGTGATGTAGCTCATTGAAATAATGTCTTGACGCAGCTCCATTTGTGGGTGTTGGGATGATTGCTTCTGAAGTTAAGTATTTGGTATGTGTTTGTTGTTTTTCTGTAGACGCTGATACGTTCAACTGTCACGTCTAGGAATGGGAGCCTGTTGTCGTTCTCCTCTTCATTTGTGAATTTTATGCCTGTCAAGATATTGTTGATGGTGATGTATGTTTCCTCTAATTTGTTCCGTTTTGTGACGACAAAGGTGTTATCTACATAGCAGGCCCAAAGTTTGGGTTGGATAGATGGGAGGGCAGCTGGTTCAAGTTTCTGCATTACTGCTTCCGCTATGATATTGGTAATCCCATAAGTGTTCTGTTGACGTGTTTGTAGGTTTTGTTATTGAATGTGAAGTAGGTGGCGAGGCGCAGGTCTACTAGTTTGACTGTTTCTACTCTCTAGGTCATCAGAAACTAAGGAGTAAGAGCTTTCCACTTGCCCAATGTTAACTGAGCCCTCCGTTGGTGACTTTGCTGACATTGTAAAAACTCCTGGAATTCCCTCATGGGAATAAGGGAGCCAAATCTGGGAGACTAGGCCTCCCACCACCTCTTTTGTGTCCTTGTGCTCATGATGGAGTCTAAATCCATCTCCAGGTGGTCTGCTCCAACATTGGACACCTCTTGAACATTGAGTTTGGACAGTTACCTAGGGTAACTGGTTAGATCTGATCCCCCCATTGATAACAGCAAAATCCTCTGTGGTATTTCCAAAACAATGGGCACATCAGTGTACCGGGTCAAATCCAGTGAAAGGAGAGGTGGTCTTTCCCTTCTGCATACTCTAGTAACCCATCAGTTGGGCTGTTACAGTTGCAGTTCCCAACTAGGCCAGGCAAAACCTGAGGGGTATCAAGGGATACATTTACCTCAGGTTGAAGGCAAGTGAGTTGAGAGGCAGCCGAAGTCAGCCGTTCATCTCAAGGGTGCATGCTGAAAAATCAATGGGGGAGAACCACATTCATTTCTACACAAATGAAGGTATTGTCAGTAACCTCTATCCTTCCAAAGAATCATCTTTCATAAGATTTTTTTCCTTAATTTTCACTCTCCCCTCAAATTAGGGAGCCAGAAACACAGCAGTCTTGTCTGCTGGAAGCCAAGCTGCTGAGTTCCTCTTCCTCTCTTTCCTGAACTTCTTTGGAAATTCATATCATCAGAGTAGATGTGACAGAAACGGAGAAACTGTGAGAATAGAACAGATTCCTTACAGGAAATAGGGTGGGTGGAAGTATACTCAAGATAGCACTGGGAGCCACAATACATCAATATGTTGTTCACCCACCTTAGCCATGATAGTGCGGGGAAGGAAACAGCCAGATTAAAAATTTTGCAAATAATTCAGGGAAAACTGGAAAGTTGCTTTTTGATTCCATAAGGCATTCAAGAAAGCTCTAAGAGACTGCAGTTACATCCAGCAAACTCCAGGAGGCCATGCTTGCCTATGACTCACTGCAATCACAATTATCTAACAAAGATCATATTCTCTAAATAATTCCCTTTGTAAATCATACAACACCAAGATATTGTCCAACAGATTTTTTGTAAGCACTAAGTTTCGGAGGGCTGCTTCTTCATCTGATTAAGGAGCAGCGCTCCGAAAGCTAGTGCTTCCAAATAAACCTGTTGGACCATGACCATGACCTCCTCCCACCCTGCCCCCTGAATCCCATATTCCCAATTCCTTCACCTCCGATGCATCTGCTCCCAGGAGGACCAATTCCACTACCAAACAACCCAGATGGCCTCCTTCTTCAAAGACCGCAATTTCCCCTCAGACATGGTTGACGATATTCTTCACCGCATCTTCTCCACTTCCCGCTCCTCCGGCCTTGAACCCCGCCCATCCAATCACCACCAGGACAGAACCCCACTGGTCCTCACCTGCTACCCCACCAACCTCCAGATACATCGTATCATCTTTCGTCATTTCCGCCACCTCCAAACAGACCCCACCACCAAGGATATATTTCCCTCCCCTCCCCTATCAGTGTTCCGGAAAGACCATATTCCCTCCGCAACTCCCTCGTCAGGTCCACACCCCCCCACCGACCCAACCTCCACTCCCAGCACCTTCCCCTACAACCGCAAGAAATGCAAAACTTGCGCCCACACGTCCCCCTTCACTTCCCTCCAAGGCCCCAAGGGATCCTTCCATATCCGTCACAAGTTCACCTGCGCCTCCACACACATCATTTACTGCATCCGCTGCACCCGATGTGGCCTCCTCTACATTGGGGAGACAGGCTGCCTACTTGCGAAACGTTTCAGAGAACACCTCTGGGACGCCCGCACCAACCAACCCAACCGCCCCGTGGCTCAACACTTTAACTCTCCCTCCCACTCCGCCAAGGACATGCAGGTCCTTGGCCTCCTCCATCGCCAGACCATGGCAACACAACACCTGGAAGAAGAGCACCTCATCTTCCGCCTCGGAACCCTCCCACCACTAAGGGATGAATGCAGATTTCTCCAACTTTCTCATTTCCCCTCCCCCCACCTTATCTCAGTCCCAACCCTCAGACTCAGCACCGCCTTCTTGACCTGCAATCTTCTTCCCAACCCTTTCCACCCCCACCCCCTCTCCGGCCTATCACCCTCACCTTAACCTCCTTCCACCTATCACATTCCCAGCGCCCCTCCCCCAAGCCCCTCTTCCCTACCTTTTATCTTAGCCTGCTTAGCACACCCTCCTCATTCCTGAAGAAGGGCTTATGCCCGAAATGCTGATTCTCCTGCTCCTTGGATGCTGCCTGACCTGCTGCGCTTTACTAGCAACACATTTTTCAGCCATGACCTGGTGTTGTGTGATTTTTAACTTTGTATATCCTGTCCAACACTGGCACCTCCAAACCATTCATCCATGTTAGTCTAGAAAAAGAAGCATCATATCAAACATCTTTGTTTTGTGGGAGAATGCCAAATATCTCCGAGACTCCAAGTAGGCAATATCTACAGCCTTGCTTTTATTCAGCAAGTTAGCTGAGTTATATTTTCTACCTGGTGACAATGGACAAGATGAAAAGCTTCCTCTGTTACCATTCTCTTAAACTTGATTTACACCACTGTGGGTCTCCTCATTATTACAGTCCTTATAGTTACAACTCTTTTTTCTTATTTCTGGAAAAATGAATGAACTTGTCAGCTTTCCAATATGGGGCATAATTCAGGGCATGGTTCCTTCTACCTAACATCAACAAAATCATGTCCCGATGTCTGGAGCAACCAATAACCAAGAATAAATGCTGCCAGTTTCATCTCACAAGTTTGGCAGTCCCTTCAATCAGATGGTAATATTTGACACAGTTTTATTAGTTGTACTGTTTCTCTACCACAACTACAAGTCTGGACATCATGATTCTGTTTCTGGTTCTGGCTCACTTCCTTTCCAATCTCTTTATGTTCTTTTGACAAAAGAAAGAAAATCATTTGTGGTCCAATTGTCATAGGAATGATATGCAATCAAGTGATAGCAGTAAACTCTGATCTAAGGATATAAAACATCACTCCCAACAATGCAATACTACAGTGAAATCTCAACTGAGATGATCAATATCTTTGGTAAGTCGAGAAATCCATCAATTTCTCCTGGAATGTAGACAATTAAAGGGATGTAACTGTGGGGTTCGTGCAAATGAGGAAACTCACAGTAATTTCAAACAAACTGACATCAAAGGTTTAGATATAAAGTTTAAGAAAAGGTGGCAATGAGACTTGAACCCAAAAGTTGCTGACATCAGAAACTAGGGTGCAACTGTAAATCAAAGTTTTACTTCTTTTTACAGCTATGAGTCAAGGCACATTAGGATATGGTTTCCAATTAGTTTTGTTGCTATGTGAAACAATCATACTAAATGTCTCTGTGCTTTGTTTTTACAGGAATGCTTTTTTACAGGAATGCTACCTGTCAAAGAATGTCTCCATGATTGTTTAGACAAATCAGTACCTAATAAGTTGTAAAGTATTTTGGGATATCCTTATGTAGTGAAAGGAATTAAATGAATGCACTGCACCATTCTCATAGAATGAGTCAAAGAATGGTTACTGCTAAGGAAAACAAGTGACACACCATGTCCATATCAACACTCCGAAAGAGCAACTCAGCTAGCACCACTCATCCTTTCCCTGCAGCTGTGATCTTTGTTTTCTATTTAGGTGCTTATTCAATTCCTTTGTGAAATCTCAATTGTATCTGTCTCCATTTGACTCTCAGGCAGTGCTTTCGTCCATTGAAGAAAGTGTCTTCCTCACATCTCTGTTTCTTTTTTGCCAATCACCTCTAATCAGTGTTGTCTGTGCTTTTACAACCTTTACACTGACAGGAACAGTTTCTCTCTTTCTACTTTGTCGAGGCCCATCATGATCTTGAGTATCTATGTAATCTCCTCTTGACAGAAGAGGATTGGAGCGCTGAAGGGCCTGTTCCTGGGCTGTAAATTTTCTTTATTATTTGTTCTAGAACAACTCAACTTTTCCATTTTAGGTGCCAGACTGAAATCCCTCATCCCTGAAACAATTTTTGTCGACCTTTACTGCAACTTTTCAAAAGCCTTCATATCCTTCTGACAGTGCGTTGCCCAGAACTGGGGACAGTATTCCAGTTGAGACTGAATAAGGGATTTATATTTCATCTTCTCATCTTCCAATTTTCCTGCACTAATTTGCTCTACGTTGTATTCTCCCATTCCAGCAGTCTCTCCATCCCCTGAGGGAATCCTCGTCACAGCTTTGCGTGTCATCTGCACGCTTAAAGTTTTGCAGTCTTTTCCACCCAAAGTGTCCTCAAGCATTTTGCACACAGGATGCATTGACCGTCTCAGGCTGGTTGAGAAATTGTTCTGAGACATCCTCAGGGGTTGGAATTATTTTCCAATCAACCCGTTAAAGGTGTGATAACGCTGGACCTTTGGAGCAGATGAGACCTAGTCCCGGGTCTTCTAGCTTAGAGGAAGGGAGACTACCCACACCGTTACAGCAGTCCTCGGGGACGGTCATATCTATTCTTGGACAATCCCATGCCGTCCCGGGCGGGTGCGCGCGCCACTCACGTGACCGCGGCTATTAGGACAGGGCCGCGGGTGCGCGCTGTGCTGCTTGCTGACAGCCGGGGACAAGGCGAGAGGACGGGAGAGGAGCCTGAGTGCAGGCAGCTCTCACAGCAACAGCTTAAAGTGTATACCGCTTGATCTGCCGATAGAGAAAGAAAGAAAGAAAGAAAGATAGATTAAGAATAGCAATACCTAAGGGGCTCCGAATTTGTGCCGTCCCGCAACTATTCCACTCAAGAAAAAAAACATCATGATGTCCCAAATGAAAAGTACCACAGTGAGCCATGTCCAAAGCCACACCATGACCCAGGTAGAAGAAACGATGCATTACAACCACAACTATGAGAGCGAGATGGAAGAGTACATGATGCAGGAAGAAGATTGGGATAGAGACCTCCTGCTGGACCCTGCCTGGGAGAAGCAGCAGAGAAAGGTCAGTGATTTGTTGCTTTTTGATGAACAAAAATTCTCTGCAAAAAAATTAAAATTCTGTCACTCTGATACTCCAGGTAAGTCCAGGTAACCTAGCCAATTTATTTACAAATTCCCCACGGAAACAAAAAAACCAAGTCATCGTTAGCAATATGAATTCGAGAAGATGCCAGTCATGAAAAGTGAGCTTTTTCATCAAGCAAAGCTTGGTTACAATATCTTAATTAGATTGGGAATGGGTGCAGTTATTGCTTGATAAATGGGACAATTTGATTCATTAGTGACTTGTGTTTTTCCAGGAGTGAATTGTTCATTTGTATTGCAGTTTTCTGACTAAGTTTAACAGTTTGTGAAAAACAATCAAAATTAATCTTTACAGTTTTATGGTATTTCACAATTGAAGTGGATACAGATGCAATATGTAATGAATTTGATGCCAACAGCTTCATATTGTTACTCCTATGTTCTGCATGGCATGGGAATTGCCAAGGGAGTTTTAAACAGCTAATGACGTATGTTGGATTAGAATGGATATGACACCTAATAATAACTACACACCACTAGGTTTTATCATCCCCTCAAATCCATTGTATTTAACCAGAGTTATTTACAGCAGTTGCTGTCTCCCACTCCGTTAATAACGAGAAACACTTGTCAAACACTGTTCTTTGAATGTTCTTTCATAACTTCTATTTTAAATTATTTGGAAAAAAAAAATTGTCTTGGCTGGAGTGCTTTGGTGCACTGCACATTAAGTTTAGAATCATCAACCTCAAATTTACAAATCCTGCCATGGCTTCACTTTCGCCTCTCTCCGCAACCTTCTACAGTCCTAGCTAACAAACTTTGACTCAATGATGTCACCTTGCTGGATACCCCTCATCAGCAGAAGAACATTAGATGGTGTTTTCCTGGGACTCAGTTTGTCACCTCCTTTGCCTCTTACACAGAAACTGAGACAAACTTTGAAAGATGTGGACTGGGAGGGAGGGAATGTAATATACTCCCTTCAAGATACTTAATAAATAACAATACCTGAGAATTATTCTAATGAGCAGTACATGGTCCCTAAAAATGATAGTAGATCAAATTTTTTTTGTTTCTAGCTCTTGGGCTATTGATGACTTAACTAATAAATAATGGAAGCTTGGATAGGTAGGAATGCCTGACGATAATGGTGCATTGAAAAGTTTTGTCCTTTTAATCAAACACATGGAAATTTTGTGTAGGCTTTGTTAAACACAGCAAATGATAGAAATCTGATATTAAAGCACAAAATGTGGAAAATAGTTTACAGGGTAGGCTGGACCTGGGGGGGAGAGAGAGAAACAATTAATGCTTCAGGCCAATAACATTTTAAACATCAGAAACATTTTGAGTATTCCTACATTTTGTGTCTTTATTTCTGTTAAGGAATGTGCACTTTCCACTTTGCACAATTTTCCTATACTTGTTCTCCCAGATGTCCAATAATGAAGAGACGTAGAAATATGACATTCAATATGCAGAATGGTTTTTTGTTTTTGTGTGTTACAGTTGTTCAGTGTTAATCATGAGCCCCTTTGATTTAAATAATTGAAGAAACAAAATCAAGAATTTGTGTGGCTGATTTATTTCTTTTCCTGGTCAGCGCACTTTATTGCATGATGCAAATTCTGAGTCAAATTGCTTCTAATCAGTACATTTAAAAAAAATTAACTTCAGCTGAAAGAAGTACTTCATTTGTTTTAGTAAAATATGTTCATGTCAAAACCATCGAATTTACTCCCCCATCCCACACTCGTGTCTAGATTCTAATCAAATGAATTTTATCCAATCTGATTCTTTGACCCATCATGCCCATGTTGATACTTTCGTAAAGCTATGTGATTAGTCTCACTGCCCCTTTTTCTCTATAATCTTACAGATCCACAAATAACTCCTATTCAAGTGTGTAAGCAATTCACCTTTGAAAGTTACTATTGAATCTATTTCCACTCTTGTTAGTGTCTGTCTTGTGACAATGCTGCTCCTTTAACAAGATTAGGCTATTCTTGTTTTTTTTTCCCCAAGAGGGGTCATAAACTCACAGATTCCGAAATGTCTGGGGTTATCTACTCAAAGATGTTTTTAAGTTTTTAAACAAACACTTGTAAAATGAATGGGGAGTGGCTCGTTTTCCCAGGTCCGCTTTTCCCTGGTTTGGTTTTAGCAATCAGTCTGGTTGTTGAGGCTGCTGGTCAGAGAAACCCCTACATGGAAAGTGTTCCGTGCTGAATCTCTCTACCATTTCTGTCTCCTATAAGAACGTGTTTGATTTTTGCCCTTTTTTACCAAGGAGTGTTTATGGGGACTGTTGCAGGAATTTGGAATAGCATCATTAAGCTGAGAAATTCTTTTGGGTTTTTGGATAGGTTAAGTTATTCTGTATTATGTTCTTTTTTTGTTTGTGTTTCATTTGGTACTCTGTAAATAAATCCTGTTTTGTTTAAAACGGAGGGTTTTTCTTTAACCAGCTGCACCACTCCTGGAATAGCCACTTTTGTATCTGCTTAAAGCAACTAGAAAAGTTAGGGTCTGGACTACTTTCTTGGAATGTTTTGAGGTGGCGGGGGGAATCTGGCCTGGTCTATAAGTCTCCATCCTGCATTTGCTTCAAGTAATTGAGATTCCAAATAGCCAGGAAAAAGAGCTAATTTGTCTGAGGGAAGGAAAAAAAACATAGGCAATGATTCATCCAAGGCTTTGTCCTTCTGGACAGCTGAGGCACTATTTGTAGAAACTACTTCAATGAGAAGTAGTGGACAGAGACCTAAAAAAATTTTTTAAAAATAACATAAATCACAGATCTATGCTTGTCAAGGTCTCATTAGATACTGCGTAACATGGTGGAGTGAAATGACCTTGCACCAGTCGTCATTTACACGCTGATATTTTGGAGAGGAGCAGGGGAATTAATGACTCAGTAGTAATAAATAACAGAGCATTGGAAAAATCCTTTATAATTATAACATAATTAAGTGAAAAAATTTTGTTGAAAGTGCTTATTTTCATAATGTCACCAAACTCAAGATAATGTTTTATGCATACACTTTCTGGTACATTTTAGTGAAAAATATGAAATCTTTAAGCATCATTGTACATCAATTGCTAGATTTCAGCTTATGTTCTGAATTGACTGGAGTTCATATTTACTCTGAAAGGAGAATTGTCTCTGCATGTCCCTGTTTGCACTTTGGTATTATACAGCATAGATGTTAGGAATTTGCACTGTTGACATGAAACTTTGCTGCCCAGGACACCTAACAGGAGTTTTCAGATGTTGAGTCTTAGAAGATGTTTTCCCTTTATTAAAAAAAACCCGTTTTACATGCAAGGCAAATTGATTTGCCTTGATTTTAAATCTCCTTGTCTTCGTTCTAGTAATGTTAAGCAGCATGTAAATGTTGTGCCACTAAATTATTTGCTCCTTAGTAGAACTGAGCGCAGTGGCTTCTGCATTCCTGGTTGCCCTCATGAGCTGCTGACTGTCTCTGCCTTAGCAAGAAGCTGAGCAGTATTTTGCTGATGGTGCCTGCTGCAGCCAACCTTCTAATCTTAAAAGGAGTTTGCCCCACTTAAAGGAAAGATGCGCTTTATTACAATAGGCCACAGCTAATTGCAATTGCTACAATTATTAACAAAGAAAATGGAGCTCCAGTGAAAGGGAGGACTGCAGAATCACAGTTGCAGGACTGGAGAGATCAGTGATGAGCATGTGAGCCAAAAGACTCATGAGGATAAGCCTCAAGAAAATATGAGCAGGGGGCTAGGAAGTCACTTCCTGCCACATATACCTAAGGACCTGGCAACAGTGGCATAAGGACTCTTAATGAACAAAAGCGATGGTCAAGGTCACTGAGTGCATCTTTTGCATGACGTCTGTCTGCCACACCATAAACCCCACATGCTGCTCAATGCATCACACCCGCATCATTCAACCAGCAGCACTCTGGCATTCAGATCTCAGCCCTAACACTAAGATTCTGCAACACAGACCTACCAATGCTGCCAGCTTCACACTGTTTCCATGCACCTCCAGCTACACACATCACCAACATCATTCCTAATTTTTTATTTGTAGGACAACAGAGAGGAGAGAAACAAAACCAGTGAGTGACAAGGAACTCTGCATTTCCTGACCCCTGTGAAGATGTTGGCACATTTTGCATCATGAGGTTGTCTGTGACAGAGTCCATGGTATTTAGGATTGCAGAAAACATTGAGTATGATGATATTTTCCAGGCTTAGATGTCACTTTTCTCCTGCAATCTGGCACGATGAGCAAGCTGCTGAAAGTGTGACCATGGACGTCTTCCTTTACACTCCATATATTTTTCTCAGACCAACCTTCCCTTCTGATTTTTTTTGTTTACAGGAAGAGGAACAAGCACAAATGATCACCATTTGAGATACTGATATTTTATTTATCATAAAGATTAGAGCTGGAAACTGCATAGGAGTTTCCAGCAAGCTGCTGCCATACTAGGAATAAAGGATAGTTTGTGTCTGCTCACTGGAGACTAAGGTTACAGACAAGTATATTTACTGAGGACTTGGAAGAACCTCAATGAGGTGACATACAAGAGAGAAATGATTGCTGTGCACATTGAGCTCCTGGGTCAATTAGTTGACCTCCAGAAACAGGCCACTTTATGGAATATTATGGAGTGTTTCTGAAAGTGGGCTGAGATCCCGGCTTTGGCAGGGTGTGTTGCTGTGTTTTCACAGGAAGGGCAACAAACCTTACCCCCATAAAAGCTGCAATATGTATGGGAGCCATGTTGCCTCATCAGTCACTCTAATTCACCAGAATGTGGAGAATTTAAATGTATAGCCATAGTTCTGCATGTAGTCATTTCTGTACACTGACCGTGAGTCTGAAAGGGCCTGTGGAATGAGAAGTGAAAGAGGAAAGCAGAATTGCACAATCTCAATTAGGAAGAAAATCAGAATTGGGCAAGAACAGGATTGTGCTCTCGAGCAAGGTACAGTACCTCCCATTTTAAAAGCTGGAATACTGTGAATAGTATTAGTCCCTCTATCTAACAAAAGATATACTGTCATTGGAAGCAGTCTGGAGAAGCTTCAGGTTGATTCCAGGTTTGGAGGAACTGTGAAATGAGAAGAGGTTGAATAGGTTGGGCCTGTACTCATTGGAGTTTAGAAGAATGAGAGATGACCTTTTTGAAACATCAAAGATTCTGAGGGAATTTGACAAGGTAGTTGTTTTTTTTTCCCCTTGTCTGGGACCAAGGGCAGTTTCAGAATAATGAGTCACCCATTTCAGACACAGATGAGGAGGAACTTCTCAGAGGGCTGTGAATCTATGGATATCTTTGTTGAAGAGGAGTTTTGAGAATTTTCAAGGCTGAGATAGACAATGTATAACCAGTAAAGAAATAGTTATGGGGAAAAGGCGTGAAAGTGGAGTTGAGGATTATCAGATCATCAAATGGCAGAATGGACTTGAGCTGAATGACCCTTATGTCTTATGCCATCTCACTGTATAAGCCTACATTTCTTGTCTGTATCAGAGTATACATTTCGTCATTGTTTCTAATATTATGGGCTTCTGAAATTGGAACTGATTCTATATTTTAGGAATAACAGGATGAAAATATTGTCAAATTGTGTACTCCCAATGTAGAATCTAAAACCTGTGCTTCAAAACTTTAAGTAACACAAACTAGAATGCTGATTGTACATGTACCTGTAACTTTATAATGTGGATGACTGCATAATGTAATCGCTGCTTTACAACTGGGAAATGGAATGTGCTACTGGTTTCCTCGAAGTGCAATTGTTGGCAGACTGTCTCTTGTATCTATGCACAACCTTGACATTTAATAACCAGACTTGTCTGATAATTTTAGGAACAATGATAATGCTTGCTTTAAAAAGACAAGTTGACATTGCCCAGGCACAAACATTTGCAATATGGATGGGGCAGTACCCTTTAGCAATCTGGAATTTTTCTTCTGAAAAGTACCTCCATTTTCATCGAAGTTTATCATATAATTTCAGCACGTTTTCTTGACTCAAGTGGACCAGGTCCTGATGGCTTCAGCCTTAAAAAGTGTAGCTAATTACATATTTATCATCGGTTTTAATTTTCCAAAATTCTCTTGATTCTGGACAATCCCTTCAGATTGATAGATATTGAATGTATTTGCTTGATTTTAAAAGGAAGGGAGGCAGAAAGCAGGAAACCATAGGTGCGTTAGCTTAATGTCTGCCAAATGGAAAATGGTAAAATCTTTATAGAAGGGTTCAAGGTAATCAGAGTCAACCTGGTTTTGTGAAAAGGTATTCATATTTGACTGATCTATTGGTGTTCTTTCAGGAAATAATGTGCCATAGATAAAGGGAAATCAGTAGATGTGCAGCATTTAGATTTCTAGGTGGCATTTGATCAAGTGCCACATTAAAGTTGCAGAAAAATAATCCTCATGGTGTAGGGGTAGTTCACTGAAATGGATAGAAGATTGGATCTCTAAGAGAAAGCGAACAGAAGATGTCAATTTGTCTTTTTCAGATTGGCAGGATGTATCATAGTGGTTAGCACTGCTGCCTCGCAGTGCCAGGGTCCCAGGTTCGATTCTAGCCTCTGGCGACTGTGTGGAGTTTTCATATTTTCCTCATGTCTGCGCGGGTTTCCTCCCATAGTGCAAAGATGTGCGGTGTGGACTGGTTGGGCTGAAGGGCCTGTTTCCACACTGTAGGAAATCTAATCTAATCTAATGATTAGTGCTGGAACTTCACTGTTTGGGAATGCAAATTTTAAATACCATGCTGAGTATTGATTTGGTGTGAACAGTCTGAATTGTCATTTAATAGTGTACAAATTTGTCAGACAGAACAATGTAATAGAATAGGGCATGGCGTTTGACTAGTCAGTCAATATTTCTATGATCTCTCTCATCCAAATCTGTATACCTGCTGAGTTCCTTCTTCACTTATAATTATTTACTGTCCCCAAAGTGCATTCCAATCACTTTACTACTTTATTTTGGTTTCAGAATAAAAAGGGAAGAAAGACTGCATTGATATTTCATACCTTGTGATGATAGGACATTTGAAAGCACTTACCAAAAGTACCTCATTCGTTGTAATGTAGTCATTGTTGTAGTGTAGGAAAAACAGCAGCTAATTGGTCACTGCAACCTCCCAAAGTCAATAGTGAGATAACGACCACAAAGTCTAGTTTTTGTGCTATTGACTGAAGTATAAACATTGACCAGGACCTGCTTTTCCTGGAAATAGTGCAATCAGATCTTTAATAGACAGGAAGAGAGGTCCTCAACTTAACATCTCCTATGAAAGACAACACCCCCAGTACTGCAATGCACCTCCATGCTACATTGCAGTGTCAGCTTTGATTTTAGTGCTGCAGCACTGAATGGGACTTGAACTCTGAAACTTGATTCAGATGTTAGTGCACTCACCAATTAGGTGATGGCTGTTGCAATTGTTAATATTTATATATATTTTTTGCTTTTGTTCAACATTTTTACATGGTAAAAAGAGATAACACTGATTTATACCAACTTAAATTTGATTTCTTGCATCCCAGTCTTGATAAGTTCAAGATGAAAAATTTTACCTTGCCTCTTTTTAGCAATGTTTAAATGGATCCTTTCTTAATTCAATTAACACTAACAGTCACTATCAAAGATTCACATGGCAATTAAGTAATACATTTGTAACCTGAAATGCAGAGTTCTTCTCTGTAATGCTGATGGTATCTCCTTTTAAGTTACCTAGAACCCTAAATGTTCCAGCACCAAAGAAAGCATTTGGTCTGATTGCTGGAGCAATCCAAACTTAATTGTACAGCTCTGTTCTCTCTACATTATCTTTACCTATAATGATGCCTGCTCACTTCAACTACAACAGCAGCCAGAAGAATTGCCTTCCATTTATAATTATTTTATGTCAGGCTTCTGAGGCAGGTGGGACTTGAACACCTACCTTCGGACCCAGAGGTACCATTACTGCTGCACTACAAAACTTCCATCTTCTGTTTTATCCACTATCAAGATCCTTCATAATTCCAGAGAAACCATTATTGCATCCCTTTGTAATCTTCTCCGCTTTAGTGGCAATTGTCCATCACTTGTATTATTCTGGCAAATTTAGTGTTTACTGTTGATGCGGATTTAATGACCTTCACACAATAGGACACCCAAAACCGTATACAGTATTCTATCTGTAAAGTAGCTGTTGGGCCACATAAAATAATTATTTCATTTTGTTTTTGTAATCGATATCAACATATGAAATCCTTTCCTTTACCTAAACAATCAATAATTATGTCAAATTTGTCCAACTTAACTTGTCTGTAATGTGCTACATACTGTCCCTAATTATTTCCAAGTAATTTGTTCATCTCTATCTGTAATTTCCCAAATATCAGTGCAACTAAATATTGGAACATAGCAATAACTAAAATCCTTTTTAATTTTGTAACTTATGGGCATGTGTAGCAATTGGACTTGAGTACCCTTGAGCATATTAGTATTCGATCCCACTGTTCCTTGTAAATAAACAAATAATGATACAGAAATGCTTGCTCGGTTTGTTTAGAATTCGTTTTGCTTTTTAAAAAAAACATTGTGACCCCAGTGCACCTCTGAAATGGTACCATTGGATGTTTAGAACTGAAACAGCTGCCAGATATGTCTTTTTAATGTGTTATTTATTCTTAGTAGCATTAAACTAAAGCTTTTTTAAACCTGAGCTAAGTAAATAAATGAATTGGTCATAAATAGATAATTACTGCAGTTACTACAATAGCGCAGCTGTGCTCAGAGGAGTGATATGGAAGAAGCTTCCAGGTTGACAGGATATTGTCTTGTTATTCACTTTCTTGATTACTGAAGTGTATTCCTATTCTGTTTATTCTGCTGGTGTTATAAGTTATAGCTGAACTTGATTGGAAAACTCCTGGGGTGCTTGTGGTTATCTATTATGATTTTATAATAGCTAGTAAATAAACCTCGATTTAATTGCCCCTCCGTTATCAATGTTAAAAGTAGACCAGATATTATGAGGTTCAGTTACACTTGGACTGTTCTTTGGGGCTGAATGGAGCTCCATGTACAAACTATACATCCCAGCTAAGAATATGCATTTCATATTAATAAAGGGACTGCCTTTGTTTGCCACAGCTCCATGAAAATGAACCTCAAATCATTTCCCTCACTGGCACCTGGAAGATGAGTGAAATCAAGATATCTAAGAATCTGCAACTGATTTTTAGGAACTCTTAAAATGTAACAAAATATCTCCTGGTGTTTCGTGGGAGCATTATGAAACAAAAAATATGACAGAATATAAAGGAAATGACCAAAAGCTTGGTCATAGAGGTAAGTTTTAAGATGCATCTTAAAGGAGGAAAGCAATGTAGAGAGGGTTAGAGGTATAAGAGGGAGTTCTCGAGCTCAAGGCCTCAGCTACTGAACCAATTGGAGCAATTGTAATCAGGAATGTACAAGAGGCCAAACTTAGAGCAGTGGAGACATCTTAGGGTTCTTGGTTGTGGAGATTAAAGAAAAGGTAGGTCAAGGCCTTGAGGGAGTTTAAAAATAAGGAAAGGAATTTCAGTATTGCTGTGTTGTGAACATAGGGTGACATGGAATGGTACTTGCTGAAAGTTAAGACACAAGTAGTTTTGGAAGGCCTGATGCTTGTAACAAGTAGAATGTGGGAGGTCAGCCCACAATGCATTGGAATAATCAAGTCTACAGGCAAGAGCATGATAAACTGACATTGGTGAAGTCAAGCTTGTTACAGAGGTAGAAATACAGACGCAATCTTAGCAATGGCAAGAGTATGAGGTCAGAAAGTTATCTTGGGTTCAAAAGTCACATCAAGTTTACAAACCAACAAGCTGACTCTGACTGTTGGTAGGCAGATGGAATCAATAGTTAGGGTTTAGAACTGAAAAGAGTCTTCACAATATTAATATTACATTTACTGCTCATCCGCTGTAGAATATCTGATAATGAGGGAGATCTCTAGCAACCGGTATCTTCACAACAATGGTTTTGTTCTTAAAATGAAAAAAAAAGTACTTGATGGCATTAAATGTGTAGGCCACACTGAAGAAACTGCCCCCAAACAGACTTGACACTTGTTTCATCCAAGATTATCCAGTTTTTCCATAGAGGGAACTAAGAGGTATCAAACTCTCATTTTTATATCGATCATCCTGATATGCAAAACACTATCAGGGGTACCTGACGAAATGGTGATGTCTCTTTGTCTGTTGGATCATGACCGTGATCCTTGAAATTAGACTTTGTGGCTGTTGTATGCTTGTGGATAGCCACAATTTCTATCCCACAAAGTGTATTGGTATAATTCTGCTTACTTTAAGCTAGTGCACAAATTGTGACAGATGGGACCAGAAAGCTACTTCCAATGCCAATTGGTGCCTGCAGCTCACCACTTTAATACAGATTAGATGCAGTGCTAAACTTGGTTCAGCTCATGCTGCTGTTTAAAAGGAAGAGAGAGGAATGATTCCTAGAGAGGATTCCTCCTGGTTGCACAAAAAAATTCTTTACATATTTTAATTTTGAACTTCTGTTGAAATGAGTTGAAACAATGCCTTTAAAGACCACAGAAAGCAGAATACTCCATGCTCGTCACCAGTGGAAGGGCGATGTTTCTTGCAAACTTCATTAATTGGGAACTTAGATTTACGTCAAAGTCCTATTGATGTTGTTGATCTGTGTGAACTAATGAGACTTTTGTCTGTTTCCAGCTATGACGTGATGAGTGACAAGTGTTATATTTTCAACTTAAGAGTTGGACTACCTGTTTCTGCTCAGCAGAGGAGCTGAACCTCAACCCACAGGAATTTAGTAAGCCTTACCAAGTCAATCAACAAATCTCTTCATGCACTTCACCTCTCCAATTCTCACAGATAAACTGCCACATGTCAGTGCAGATCAGCTAAGGTGTTGAGATGTTAATAATGCTTATCTCATTTCTGTGCATCTTCAATGCTCTGCTTTTTATCAGCTATTTTCTCCCATTTAACATTCATAATGTAATTTAAGATAAACACCTACGCAATTAAATATTCACACTTTTGAGTGAATGTCTCAGCTGATACAATAAGTGTTTTGCAAGAGTTTTGGCTTGGTGGGCACTGATGAAATCATAATTAAATTATTCATAAATAAATATTCAGGCAAAAGATTTTTGAACCCCCTGCCATACAGTTTGAAGTGAAGTGGAGAGCTTGAAATGGAATGAACACATAAAGCAATGAGAAACATGACACTTGCTGTTGTATTTCTGAGTGCAAACCATAACTGTTGCCCCTCCACTTGTTCTTTGAGCATTTTCCTACAATGAAGGTAAACTAGAAGACTTCATGATATGCCAGTCTCCAACTTAATGGTCAGCACTATGCTGTGTTTATTAATGATTTAAAGCGGTCCTTTCATTTTCCAACATTTTGCCCTCTTTCTTTCCTGCCTGGATTTCAAAACCAGCAACAAAGAGACTGCATTCACTTTTGACCTCAAAGAAAGCTGTTCATGAAAAGCAAGTGATCTCCATGTAATATGGACTTCTCTTTGCCCAATATAATTTATATCACAAGATCAAAGGTTTCTCCAAGATCCAGTCAAAATGATGTCATCAAAATGCCCAGTAGCCAATTCCACTGAAGTGTTCTCAGTCAACAAACCAGGAAGTAAAATACACTGAAGTTATCAATTTTAATTGAAAATTTTAGAGAGTGAACAAAAGAATTTCCAAAAAATATTATTCAAAAACAATTAAATCACATGAATAGATTTGACATTCCACTATTAATGTAAACTGTGGTGCATAAGTTGACTCAGCAAATAAAATCATCTATTTGCATATGCTCAGTATATAAATCTTCCTTTTTAGCCATGATATATAACATATACAGTAGTCATAAGCTTAAAATTTTAACTCCCTGAATGTGTTATTTATTGACATTTCATAACTAGGCACAAGGGCTAAAACAGACAATTTGGACTTTGCAGCGAAGATGTGCAGTGACTAAGGCATGCCCATTTTCTGCGCCAGTTGCCATTTTGAAATGTCATTGCCAACCACCCACGCCACTTTTACACTTGTGTTTAAGGCAACTGTCATCTTTGGAAAATTTTTCCAGGCTTCAAAGATTAAGTTACAGACTGACACCTACTGTGTATAAGATTAGTTTTTAGAGCCAGTGAAGCTTTTCCATAGTAGTTATGAACTCCGTGTGCTGTTAACACCTCACTTATACCTCAGAACAAGATGCAAATTTGCAAGGATTTTCACAGTGAGTCTGATGGCAGACTGATAAAAGGACAAGTTTTCAACAATTCAGTGATTTTGATTTGATTGTAGCATGTAGGAACCTCAACAGCACCTTGCTGCAGGGAAGCAGAAACACAGATAGCGAATTCTAGATCTCCACTTTTTAAACTCTAGGCATATGGACGCTGAAAAGTTGCTTTCAGTTTGAGGAACAATGAAACAAATTTAGAGACTTTCACCATCGTTACTACCACAAAATCCAGGTTCATGATGTATTTCACTGAGGAAATGAATTGAAAATTTTAATGTTAGTAGCTAAGTAAGTAACCTTAAACTTGTTTCTAAAGATCAGAACTTTTATTTAAGAAATTACATGCAATCCACTGGAACAAAAATGAGGACAGTTCTGTCTGTTGACAACCTTAATCTGACTCATTAATTTTTGCTCAAGGTGGGTAAGAGGAAAAGTTAGCACAGAATTCAGAGGACAAGTTTACAGCCTATGGTGTACTCTCTCTGGTGTTTTACTGTTCACATGGAATCCTAGTTTACTGGTAATTTTCACTTCTATCTGGATAATTGAAGATCGATGGGAGAGCTTGAATGTTCTTTCCATCACAGTTCACATCAAACTTCGAACAGTACAGTACAGGAACTGGCCATTTGGTCTACCATGTCTGTGCTGACCATTCTAAAGTAATCCCATCTGCCTGCATTTGGTCCATATCCCACAATTCCCTATGAGTTCATGTCAGTCTCAAGATGAATCTTAAACTTTGCAAACTTATCTGCTCTACTACCTCCCCTTGCAGTTCACTCCAGGCACCTATAAACCCTCTTTGGAAAAATAATCCTTTCCTCGCACATCTCCTGTAAACATTCCTCCCCTCACCTTAAATCTGTGCCTAGTATTTGATATTTCAACTCTGTGGGGGGGAAAAAGACTCCATGCCTTTTCATAAGTTTATATACTTCTACCAGGTCACACTCCAACGAGATAATCAAAGTTTGTCCAAACTCTCCTACTTGAACCCACTACCTCATTGCACAACTATACCACCTCTATTATATCTAGCTGCTAATATTTCCCAAAAGAGGAGTTGGGATCTGTTTAACCTACAGGGTTTAGATCAGGTGGTGCAGGGGAAGCACAGCAGGTCAGGCAGCATCCGAGGAGCAGGAAAATTGACGTTTTGGACAAAAGCCCTTCATCAGGAATAGAAGCAGGAAGCCTCCAAGGTGGAGAGATAAATGGGTGGTGGTGGTGGTGGTGGTGGTGGTGGGGGTGGGGGGGGGGGCGGGGGAAGCGGGAAGCTGGGGAGAAGGTAGCAAAGAGTACAGTAGGTGAATGGGGGTGGAGATGAAAGTGATAGGTCAGAGAGGAGGGTGGGGGAAGGTAGCAGAGTCCCCAAAGAAGCCTTCCACATTCATCAAAGTTTCACCTGCACATCCACCAATGTCATTTATTGTATCCGTCGCTCCCGATGCGGTCCCCTCTACTTTGGGGAGACTGGACGCCTCCTCAGAGCGCTTTGGGGAACATCTCCAGGACACCTGCACCAATCAACCCCACTGCCCCGTGGTCCAACATTTCAACTTCCCTTCCCACTCTGCTGAGGACATGCAGGTCCTAAGCCACCTCCACCGTTGCTCCCTCACTACCCGACGCCTGAAGGAAGAACGCCTCATCTTCCACCTTGGAACACTTCAACCCCAGGGCATCAATGTGCACTTCCCCAGTTTCCTCATTTCCCCTTGCCCCACCTTACCTCCGTTCCAACCTTCCAGCTCAGCACTGTCCTCATGACCTGTCCTACCTGCCAATCCCCCTTCCCACCTATCCGATCCACCCTCCTCTCTGACCTACCACTTCCATCTCCACCCCCCATTCACCTATTGTACTCTTTGCTACCATCTCCCCAGCATCCTCCCCCCAATTTATCTCTCCACCCTGGAGGCTTCCTGCCTCTACTCCTGATGAAGGGCTTTTGCCCAAAACATTGATTTTCCTGCTCCTCGGATGCTGCCTGACCTGCTGTGCTTTTCCGGCACCACTCTGATCTAAACTCTGGTTTCCAGTATCTGCAGTCTTCACTTTTGCCTTGTAGCTAATACACTCCAATCCAGGCAACAGCCTGCTAAACCTCCTCTTCCCCCATTCTGTAATGTGGCAACCAGAATGGCACACAATACTCCACATGAGGCCTATCTACAGTTTTATATAGCTGCAACGTGACTTGCCAACTTTTATACTCCATGCCCAAACTGATGAAGGTAAGCATACTGTATGCGTTTTCACCATCTTATCCATTATACTGCCAATTTAAGGGAGCTATGGACTTGGACCCCAAAATCCCCTGTATATCGATGCTCCTAAGAGTTGTGCCATTTACTGTATACCTTTTATTTGATCTCTCATAATGCACCCCCTCATACTTCTCCAGCTGAGACTCCTGCTGTATCCTTTGACAATCTTCCTCACCAATTTTTCGGTCATCTGCAAATTTACTAATCAGACTATCCACATTTTCATCCAAAATCTCTCCTGTAGTTATCACCTACAGTTTCATTGTCAGAAAGATTGCAAGTACCTTACTCAACCTCTTTGGCCAATTTGTGAACACACTTTCCTTGATATGAAGACCTGGGGTGGGACTTGAACCCACTGCCTCTGGCTTGATGATTGGGACACTACCTCATTGCACAACTATACCTCCTCTACTATATCTAGCTGCTAATATTTCCCAAAAGAGAGGTTGGGATCTGCATAACCTCAGATTTCCCCAATACACGTTTGCAGTACCTTCCTACTTCCATTCTCCCACATCCATGTGGCAACTGATCTCTGACTAGCCATTCGCTAATAGATTGAAACATTTGCATACTACTCATGAGAAATAGTACTATATTAATACATTTGGCTTTCTAGCTACTTTAAATACCATCTCAGTAGTATCTTCAAGTTAAATAAATCTTGGGAATCTAAGAAAAATTTTGTTTCCAAAAATGATAAATTTAATTCACCTATCCATTTTTTAAAAATATATTTTAATTTCAAAGTTTTTTGTTTTGAATATTACTACAACTACAAAATCAAACCATTCAAACTAATATTAAAAAACAAACCTGCTAATTACATAAATAATAACTAATATCTAAGCTAAAGAAGAAAAATCTTTATTAATAATAATAACCATAACACAGCTCAGCAAAACAAAGCAATAGCCCTCTATCATTGAGCGCATAAGTTTATTCATATGTTCGTAGTTCGTCCCCTCTGGATACCAGATTCATTTCAGCCACCCTGCAATGTAAAGCACACAAGTGTAGAACTGTGGGATAGAAACTGGATCTTGTTGCACTCATTTTGCAAACTGCTGCACTCTTCCAAGTTGGAAGAGGCAGTCAAATGATCTGAAGTAGAAGCATAGCACTACTGCACCCACCCTAACAATGCAGCTACTGTTGAGTGATTCATGCATCCACCAGAACAGATAAAAACTTAGTCTGAAAAAATTATGTTCCGATCACCTTTGCAAGGGCAACTGGGGAAAAATAAAATTGCTGGCTTTACCAGTGACATTCACTTCCTATGAAGGAGGAAAAGAAAGTACTTTCTTTCAATTTTGAATTATCAATGGAAGAAATGAGTGCTGTGAACAGGTCTCCAACTAGTAATTGGAATTGAGGTAATTAACCATTGGTCTTTAATGATATCATAGCTGGTAGTTTGATCTAAGTGAGGCCAGGAGAAACCCTTCCTCAGTGTAATTCCCTCATCTGTACCAGCTCATCCATATTCAGTTTAAAAATCTCACAACACCATGTTGTAGTCCAGCAGGTTTATAAACCGGTTGGAGTATAACCTGGTGTTGTGATTTTTAACTTTGTACACCCCAGTCCAACACCGACATCTCCAAATCATGACATTCATATTCAGCACAGCATCATACTGGGGGTACTGCCAATCCAATGTGAAAAGCAGCTTGCAGTGTTCATCTGCAGCAATTTGTGCTGGCTGTAACCCCAACATGAACCTCAGGATGGACCAGGGGCTGACACTTGGTAAGGGAGAGAATCTCGAATGAATGGTCTGAGGCCAGCCATAGATTTTCCTTTTTAGAATCAGGAGGAAGATTCCTGTTCCCTCCAACTTCACAGAAAGGGGAGAAAACACATGTTTGCTTTGTGCCAATTACTCTGGGGGGTTTTGGGGGTGGGGGTTGGTGGTGATGCTCCAGGCCACAGATTTGTGTGAATTGACCAAAGTCTATGTAGTGCTACCAGAAGCAATGTTGGAAAAGAAATTTTTCACCTTAACTGATATGTGACCAGGAGAAACTGAAGTGCTTGGATATCATATCTGCATATTATGGCTGAACATTGAAATCATACTTCGCTAATCATATAGGTTGTCACATCAATCATTCAATCTCCAGTCCATTTAGGCCTTGCGCATATAGCTATTGGCACCTGGGAGGTGACAACACATGAATGTGATACAATATAAATTTGTTGAATAACTATCAAATGATAGAATATCACCAATACAGACATAATCACTGAGCCACAATTATTATTCTAATATTCACTACTAAGATTCAAAAATCTAGAAACTAATGTCACTAGAACACCATTATCTGCAAGTTCTATTCCAAATTATATACTATCTGTTTCTATTTTTCATCATTGTTGCAATATCCTAGAACACCACTGTAATTGCACTGATTCAAGGAGAGCCTGCCAAGCGTATTCTGTGGCATTTATCTGCTTTTTACTTAACTCTGTAAACATCAACATTTGATCTTATTTGAGCCCTGAATCATGATATCACCTAGTAAAATCCCATTACCTTTGTTACTGTGGCTTCTGCCTAATCCACTTTCTATTATACCAAATACATCATCTTTGATAAGTATAACATTTCGACTTTGACACTCAACGCAAATATTATGAGAACAGATTGTGGCATAATAGGACGCAGCAAGCTTGACAAATGTCAATTGCAAGGTCTAACAACTGGTGGCAATTTGATACTCGCTCATGTCAGCATTTGTTGATTGTCAGCATTCTCGCTGACAAACTTCAAATGTTCTGAAGTGAAATGTCCTGTGCTGTAATGCATTTTGTGGTGACTAAAATATCACAATACCTATGCTACTGACAGGCTGCCAGATTCCTACCATTACAGAACAAGATGTACAGGCTGCTACACTAAAATTATCCATGAATCAAATGCATGTTTTAAATGCCTGTAGTAACAAATTGATTTTTTTCTTAAATCGCCACTTCTTTTTTAGCATGAAGAGACATACGGTCTGATTTGTCTATAAGTCATGATAGAAATATAACCATCAAGTTGAAAATGGAGAACCTTAAATGTAGAAGCACCCTAACACCAATTTCACGGAATGGGTTGTAAATTAAATCTCACTTGGAATAATTTATTTTTGCAAAAGGAAGTTAGTGAGACAGAAGTAACAACTTATAACAGGAACATGCATTATGCCCACCACCTTGTTGTTCAGAACAGCATCCTCGTCAGTCCACTTCTTCAACATGTCATTTAATCTCTTCTCTTTGACCCAGTTCGACACTTGCCTAATTGTCTCTTCAACCTTGTATTCCTCAAAGGCCTTTAGTTACTTATTCCACAACATAAAGCTTCTAATAAAAAGGGAATTTCTTTGATCTGCTATTTGAATGTTTAATCATGGTGAACAATTGGTTTGATTAAACAAACAGGAGTAAAATTATACTGTGCAAAAACCTATGAAGAATCTCAGTCTGAATAATCAGGGTTAGTATTATTAGAAGAAATTAAAGTACCTATGTGATGATCGTCTCTGAATTATGTAAAGTTGGAATGAAAGGGTACAAGAAGAAAAGTGGAGCACTACATGTTAGCTGATAATAATGAGGTAATACTGCAAAAATAAATGAACTCCATGGAAAGGGCACTATGCCAATTAGCATGAGTTCATGAGAGATGTCAGAGTTGAAATAGTGAAGATTCTAATCTCAAATTTCAAATATTCTTTAAGATAGAAATGGTCCCAAAAGACTGGTTTCCAGTGGAATAACTCCCTTCGAGAAGAAAGGAAGAGATAAACCAAGTAAATAAAAATCAATAAGCCTAACATCAGTGGCGATACTCTTCGAAAAGTGATTAATATTGGATAACATTCCTATGTATACAGAAACACATTGGAAAAGTAAGAGAGTAAGCTACCCTCAGACAAGAATGATTTGGAAATCCAGTGTTGGACTGGAGAGTACACAGTTAAAAATCATACAAGACCAGGTTATAGTCCAACAGGTTTATTTGGAAGAACTAGCTTTCTGAGCACTGCTCCTTCAGGTGGCTGTGGAGTATAAGATCATATGACAGAATTTTTAGCAAAAGGTCTACAGTGTAATGCAATTTAAATTATATATTGAAAAGGACCTGGATTGTTTGTTAAGTCTTTCATCTTTTAGAATGACCATGTTGGTTTCAGTACTTTCATATGTAAATCCCAGAACCTTTTTTTTAAAATTTAAAAATCACACAACACCAGGTTATAGTCCAACAGGTTTAATTGGAAGCACACTAGCTTACGGAGCGAAACTCCTTCGTCAGGTGATTGTGGAGGGCTCGATCGTAACGCAGAATTTATAGCAAAAATTTGCAGTGTGATGTAACTGAAATTATACGTTGAAGAATTGATTGTCTGTTAAGCCTTTCATCTGTTAGAATACAGTGATAGTTTCACTTCTTTCATGTGTAAATCACAAAACCCTTTTTTTTAAAAAATAAAAAAAGTCGCATTCTCTGATTAGCTGTTAACAATGGTGATAGCTAGACAATATGTTGAAGGTATTAGCCCCCTGTGTTCTCAGTCTATGACCTGATGTTTAGATTGATTCCAATCTAAAAAGTGAGAAAAGGGTTTAACATAAATTCATGCAGTTTTTGAGTTCAGAGTTCTACATGAATGTATGTAGTTTTTGAGCAAAGTGCGATGTAACTCTGCAAGTACAAAAAAATTCACCGCACAAAATATGTGTGCATGTGGGTCTTTGTCTGTGTGTCTGTCTGGGGTGGGGGTTGTGAGTGTGGGAAAGTGTGTAATGTGTGTGTTAGTGTGTATGTGTGTGTTTTAGTGAGTGCAGAGTGTCTTAAGTCTGTGAGAGTGTGTGTGTGTAGTGCAATGGTGATCACCTGTAATGTGACATGAACCCAAGGTCCCGGTTGAGGTCTTCCCTATGGGTACTGAACTTAGCTATCAGCCTCTGCTCGGCCACTTTCCTCTGCTGCCTGTCCCGAAGTCCACCTTGGAGGATGGTCACCCGAAGGTCCGAGGCTGAATGTCCTGAACCACTGAAATGTTCCCCAACTGGGAGGGAATCCTCCTGTCTGTTGATTGTTGTGCGGTGCCCATTCATCCATTGTCGTAGCCTTTGCTTGGTTTCCCCAATGTACCATGCCTCCGGACATCCTTGCCTGCAACGTACAAGATAGACAATGTACCATACACACACGGGCACGCACACTGGCACGGACACACACATGGGCACACACACGGACACAGGTACACACAGATGCGCAGACAGACACCCACACACACACCCACACATGCACCCCCTCACAGACTTAAGACACTCACACTCAGAGTTACATTGCACTTTGCTCAAAAACCACATACAATCATGTCGAACTCTGAACTCAAAAACTGCATGAATTTATGTAAAACTCCGTTATCTCACTTTTTAGATTGGAATCAGTCTAAACATCAGGTCATAGACAGAGAACACAGGGGGCTAACATCCTTCAACATATTGTCTAGCTATCACCATTGTTAACAGCTAACCTGAGAATGCAACTTTTTTAAAAAAAGGGTTTTGTGATTTACACATGAAAGAAATGAAACTATCACTGTATTCTAACAGATGAAAGGCTTAACAGACAATCAATTCTTCAATGTATAATTTCAGTTACATCACACTGCAAATTTTTACTATAAATTCTGTGTTACGATTGAGCTCTCCACAATCACCTGATGAAGGAGCGTCGCTCCGAAAGCTAGTGTGCTTCCAATTAAACCTGTTGGACTAAACCTGGTGTTGTGACTTTCAAACCTTTTTTAAAGTTGCATTCTCAAGTGAACTTTAACAATAGGTGCCATGTCATCTTAGATAATGCGTTGAAGGTGTGAAGTGCCCTGTGTGAGGCTGTCTGTGCCCCAATGTTCAGTCTGATTTTATCCTTATAAAAGGGATTCACAGAATCTTGCATGGATTCATGCAGTTATTGAGCAAAATAAAATTTAATTCTGCAAGTACAAAGTCATCCACAAACGTGTGTCTGTGAGAGAGGGCTGGGGGAGGTGGTATGAGTGTCTGAGAGTGTAAAGGAGTATAAGTCTGAGAGGGTGCGTGTGTGGGTGTGTATGTGTGAGCATATGAGAGAGAGCTTGTGTATGAGACGGGAAGGATATGATGTGAAGAGGAAGAAACTGACTTGATTTGGGACAGGATTAAAAGCTGAGGAAAGTTGGTCAAATTGCAATTTGTGCAGTCTGGAACAAGAACAAGAATAGGCCATTCATCCTGCTCCAGCCTAATCCAGTGTTCGTTGATGTCATGGCTAATCCGTGAAATCTGAGTGTCCCTGATCAAATGGAGACATATTTGGAAATAAGTAAGGCAGGAATGAAAATTGTGATGGGTTGAGGTAAGATCAGAGGTGAGTGAGGTTGCAGAGAAATAGTTGGCAATGGTAACAAAAATGACATAGGATTTAAAGCTCGGTTAGGGGTTGAGCTGGATACCAAGACTGAGTGCCTTTGTTGTATTTGCAAGCAACGGTCAAGGTAACTGGAAGAGTAGAGGGAAACTTCAGATATTGAACAGGCTGAATTTGGTCTTATATTAAGTTGGAGAAAGTTGTGGGTGTCAGATGAAGCTGAGGCTGGTGGCAGGGATGCAAAGCTGGATGCCATAATCTTACACTTAAACCAGTGAAATTAATCACACTTTTTGACTCACTGTTGTTTTAAAGAATTTGTGTGTGTGTGTATTTTAATTTACTGTCCTGTTTAGAATTAATTTTTTAGTTGCTGAGTGATGTGTTGACTTTTTGCAGGAGTTCTGAATCAGAATAATAAACGTTTTCACAATCAAATGCACATCAAGAATCACAGCCATTTTCTGTTATAAAGTCTCTTTTATTTCTTAGCTCTCACTGTAACTAAGTTTGCATGTAGATATGCATATTGATTACACTTAAATTGAAAATTTGCTCTGCAAGTTATTTTTGAACTTTGACATCCTGAGGTTCTCATCATGGAACCATGACAAAGGTTTTGACCTTGAATCTGAAATAAATACACTTCAGAGCAGTGCTAAGAACACCACTTGCCAAATGCAATGCCATTAGACTGTGATATCACACAGACTGGTACTTACTGTATTGTTGTATTGGTATGCAGTAGCATTTCCAAGTATCTATAGAATTGGATGATTAACTGTAGGATAAACTTAGCACACTGACATTAGTAGCTGTAGCAGATGACCATTACTCATGCTTAGGCATGTTCAGCACATTTACTGACCCTTTTAAAGTCTTAACCTAAATTTATTAATCAAAGTGAAGTCTAAACAAGAATAACTGGAAGCCAGTACAAGGTGACCAGAAGTTGCCAGTTACTTTATTGCAATTATTTATGGCATTTTCCTTTTGTGAATAAATTCTGAAAATTGTGTTCCACTCCGTGTGAAATCTAAAGGGTTAGATACATGCATATCTTTCAGGGGTGGGGGTGGAGGGGGGGGCGGGAGAAGCATTTTAACTTGTTGGAAATGATTACCCAGGTTGTAGGAGAAAAGGAGATTAAAATATCATTAAGAAAAATGAAGTAAAATTAACACTTGTGAAGGTATGAAAAGGATCAAAGTGAGTTATAACACCAGTTGTTCAACAGTCAACCGTCTGCTTAACGTCTGGTGAAGTACAGGTGATGCTGTTTGTAGATGTGAAAGGATAAGACAACTTGCTATTTAAGGGCACAATTTTTGTTGGCCAATACTATTTACATTCAAGATAGCTAGATAGGAAAGGGTAGTACTAAAGCTTCACACACATTCATTTAAAGTGACATAAACTGTCCTTCCCAATAAAAACAAAATATTGTGGATGCTGGAAAACTGAAAATAAAACAGTGCTGGAGAAACTCAGCGGGTCTAGCAACATCTGTGGAGAGAAACCGTTAAGATTTCAAGTCTGATATGAGTCTTGTTCAAAACTGAAAGGGACTCTTTTAAAAAAAAAATTAATGGGTTTTATGCTGTTGACAAAGTGGAAGGAGGTGCAAGTGGAACAGATGGTTCAAAGCAAAAATGTCAAAGCCAGTACTAATGGTGGTAAAAGGAGGAATGGAGATGTTAAGATGGTAAATGAAAGTTTGAAAAAAGAGGAAATGGGTCAGCATTGCTCAGAGCAAAGTCACAGCTGGTGGATGGTTTGGGGGATGTACGAAAAATGGAGGACAGACATCCTACTCTGAAGCTGTGAAACTCAATGTTGAAATCTAAAGGCTGTAAGTGGCAAGGGAGGTGCTGTTCCTTCAGCCTGCATTGAGCTTCATTGGAACACTAACAGGCCCAGGATAGAAATGTTAGCATGGAAATAAGATAGTTTATTGAATTGATGAGCAGCCAGACAGTCTGGGTTATTCCTTTGAAGGGGTTCCACAAAATGATCACCTAGTCTACATTGGTCTTGTCCATGTAAAGAAAACCTTATTTTGCACAACAAATGCAGTAGATTAGATTGAAAGAAGTGCAAGTCAGTTGCTGCTTTACCTAGAAGGTGTGTTTGGCACCTTGGACAGGTGAGGAGGAAGGAGGTAAATGGAAAAGTATTACACCTTTGGCAATTGCATGGGAATGTGGTATAGAGAGAGGTGATGGAGTGATAAAGGAATGGAAGATGTTGTAGGGGAACAGTCCTTATGGAATATTGACAGTAGAGGGGAGCATATTTGGTGGTGATATCCTTGATGGACATGGTGGAAATGGGAGAGCATGAATGCAGATAGCCACAAGCTTGATCTGGAGGACCAGGGGAAACTTTCCTTGGAAGGAAATGAAGGGATGATGGCAGAATTGTGGGAGATTGGTGGGACACAGTTGAGGACCCTGTCATTGGCTGAGGATAAAGGAAGACATTGGCAGCCTGGTTGACATTGGAACAGAAGAAAAAGATGGAGAAACTTGTAGAATAGATTGGAATGGAATTTTTGCAGGAATTAGGGTGAGAAGCGTAGTCAAAGTAATTTTTGAGGTCGATGGGTTTATCTTAGCTATTTGTGGATAACCATTTCCGTTTCTGGAGACTACGTCAAGGAAAGGAAGGGAAAAGTCAGAGATTGACCAGGTGAAAGTGGGAGAATTATGGAAACTGGAAGCAAAACTGATATATGTTTCCAATTCTGGACAAGAGCAGGAAATACCTCTGTTTACATTATTGATGTATTGGAGAAAGACACACTGACACAGTTTAAGTGTATCCATAAATGTACAGGAGCACAAATAAACAAACCCAGTTAATAACTGCCACCTAAATACAAATAACATTCAGTTAATTATACAATTAACAAAGACAGCAAAATACCTGAAAGAATAATGCAAAGTTTGAAAGCCAAACCTGTACTTATTACATGTCAGCTGCTTGTCAACCCAACAGCCAAAGTATGAAATACTGAATCATGTGCTTTAATTGAGTAGTCTTTAAAGTATAATGTCTGAGTGAAACTTTGAAGAGTGTTCAAAGTTTAATTTAGTTCAAGATTCTAAGTTTCATCCAAGAATGATCAAACTCTCAACTGATGTGCAGTTGAAGTAAGTTAATTCAAGAAACTAGCTTAAACTATCTTCTTTTTCTGTTCCTGCAGCTGAGGTAGATAATTTGTTTCACAGCATATAAAAACACTTCAGTGCAAGTCAGTATTGAGAGTGACTTTGAATGGTGTAAGGAGTTGGTAAGTGAGGAAATAAGGGGAGAGAGGTGTTCCTTTGCTTTTTCTAACTCTCAAACATTCTAAAGGGGAAGAACTGGAAATTTACTGAGAATCTGGTTAGTGGTAACGTTTATTCTATTCTCCAGGTTTCATAGAATAGGATGCAGTGGTAAGGGTAACAAAATTTCCAATAAAAATAAAATAAAGAACTGAATTAAGCAATTAAGTGGTTGATTAAAAGACATCAAGATTGTTAGGACAGGTGATGCCAAACCTGCAGCATAGGGGAGTGGCTGGATGCTCTAGGTATAATCCTAATCCAAGGGAAACAAGTACTTGCAATTTGTGGAGCTTCAGTTCAAAGTTATTGAGCTGGAGACAATATATCAGGGAAAAGTTACCTCTATGCTTTATGCTTTATACCAGGAGGCAATCCTATCCCTCTAGATAAGACCATAAGACATAGGAGCAGCAATTAGGCCATTTAGCCCATCAAGTCTGCTCTGCCATTCAATCATGGCTGATTTAAGTTTCTCAACTCCATTCTCCCACTTTCTCCCTGTAACCCTTGATCCCCTTGATACTCAAGAACCTATCTATCTCAGTCATAAATACACTCAATGACCTGGCCCCCACAGCCTTCTGTGGCAATGATTTCCATAGATTCACCACTCTGGCTGACTAAGTTTCTCCTTATCTCTATTCTAAAAGGTGTCTTCCCTTTACTCTAAGGCTGTGCCCTAGGGTTGAAGTCTCTCCTACAAATGGAAACATCTTCCCAACATCCACTCTGTCCAGGCCATTCTGTATTCTGTACGTTTCAGTTAGATCCCCCTCATCCTTCTAAACTCCATCTTGTGTAAGCCCAGAGTCCTCAAACGTTTCTCATATGATAAGCCTTTTATTCCTGGGACCATTTTTGTGAACCACCTCTGAATATGCTCCAGAGCCAGTACATCCTTTCTGAGAAGGTTCTACTTGGTTCAAAAACAGTGAATATAACTCCTTTTCCCAACCTAGAAAAAAGAAAATAGAAATCTATAAGCCAGTTAGCATAAGATCTCTTATAGGGAAAGGGTTAGAAATTATCCATGATATTTCAGCCAGGTAGTTAGAGATATGCAAGGTAATCATGTGGCATCAACATGGTTTTGTGAAGTCGAAATTCTATTTATCAAAGTTCTTGGAGTTCTTTTGAGGAAATAAAATATGGTGTGGGTAATGGGAAACTGGCAAATATGTCACTTAGATGTCCAGAAGGCATTTGATCAGGTGATATGCCAAAGTGACTAGTGCTGGGACTGATGACACAAGAACAGGTAGAAAAATATATTGTAACTCTGACATAAAGGGGCTACAAATGGATCTAGAAAGATTTAAGTGATTGGACAATGATCTGACAATTAGAGTAAAATCTATGAAAATGTGGACTTGCTTATTTCAGCAGGAAAAATTATAAAATAGAAGTATATTATCAAAGTGTTGAGAGATTGCAGAGCTCTGAGATGTGTTTATCTCAGTGCATGAGTTTCAAATGTTAGAATGCAAGTATACCCAGTAGTTGGGAAAACTCAAAGAATATCTTTTTTTTATTGCAAGACAAATTGAATTAAAAAGAAGTAGGGACTTAAAGCTACAATTATGTAGGCCAATGATCAGACCGTATCTGGAATATTCACAATATCTGCCTTGCATAAGGAAGGATTCAAATGCTTTGTATATAGTTCAGAGAAGAATTTCTGGATTACCACTTGGAATGGTCAGGTTTTTTAATGTGGAAAGATTGGAAAATGCTGGGCTTGTATCTACTAGAGTCTAGAAGACTTTTAAGGTTACTTGATTGACACAAGATTGCGAGGAGTCTTGACAGGGTGCCTGTGGAAAGTGTGTTTCCTTTTATAATCCTAGTTGATGCCATTACTGGATAAGTCCGATCAAAGACTGAAACCTTGCATGATAGATCGTATTTTATTTTTAGTTCTAACAAAATGATCTTTCACTGAAGCATAAATGTGCTATACTGCAGATTCACGTTTAACAACAAAACAGAAATTTATTACTGTTAGGATCCAGTGGTCCTATTTTTTTATGGGGTAATGCCCATTTGATGTTTATTCTGGACCAGTCAGATCTCCAACAGAAATCTGTCAGGACTCTTGTTACCAAAGCAATATTTTACTAAAAGTATAAGTATGCATTGTTGCAGTCTTGGTTAATAAATTTTGTTTTATTATTAAAACAACAGAAATGAAGATGAACAAGGGGGAAAATATCTAAAGATTTTTAAATGCATAGTGGAAATAAGCCAAGCACTTTACATAGTTTGAACAGTAATAGCTTTGTATTACACCATGGTACAAAAAAAACAATTCGAAGAACATCAAACGTTTGCTAAGTACCTTGAGCAAGACCCAATTTAACTCAATTTTGAAACCGTTTTTAAAAAATGTCTTCAAGTAATTAAAATTTCGACTCATCTGAAACTGTAGATGACCTTTTTTTTTAATGCTCATGACTTAGCTTTTCTTTTCCAGTGTTATACCATTCCTGATGCAGCTTCAATTCCTTATTTATAAACCTCAAAAACTTGATTCATTTTCCATTGACTAAATCTCAGACTTAAGTGTTAGGATAAATACATTATTCTCAAATAATTTCATTACCTTAATCTCCCTTTCTTAGAAATGCTGCTTAACACCTATAACTCTATCAAGCTTGAAACATCCTTCTCTCTCAAATGATTCCCCAGCACACACTGCAACTGAAAATCAGAGTCCGGACCATTCTTCCTTAAGTCCTCTGGGTAGTTCCTGAGAACTCTGGGTAATTTCCTCTCACTTGGAATTATGGTATTGTTTTTAAAAATTGTTAACTCCAAACACCCATATAAACTTGAAATTGCAAGAACCTAAACCTGCAGTAAAAGATGTTAAAATACATATATAATTCTCACAGTTTAATCACATTATGTTAACGAAATGAAGATAAATTAATATAAACTAAACAATCAAGATTTTGAAACACATTGTAAAGTACCTCGATGATTACCAAACCCTTCCTTTGCAGTATACTAATATTTTTCACATCTGTATAGCTTAATTTAACCATCTTGGTGGCTTAAATTTCCCATCTTGAGAATCTGATGGTCTCTTCGCGGAGCCTTCATGCACCTCAGCTTAGATTTTCTCAGTTTCAAATAACCTCCCCAGGGTTTTCAACGAAATGCCATACATTGAGGTAAGCTCTTTCTTACCAAGCTTACACCATCTTTCTTTCTGAGGAGTATCTGTTTTACACTTCCTGCTAGAGTCAAGAAGGCTTTTGCAAATCCTTCTTCAACTGAAACCTTAAAGCCATTTTCAAGCTGTGGACATTCCCCCCCAAACCCCCAAAATTTCTAGAATCTTTTAGCTGAAAGTCTAATACACTATATTGCTTATTATTCACACGTAAACTCTCTCCAGTGAACAAATTCCCGAAAAGACAGAACTTGCTATGGCTAGAGAAGACCTACAAGTTAAACCTTTTCAGATACTGAAAACCTGCAATAAATGGGTTTAAAATCCAAAATCAATTATTTTAAATGTATATAATATAATACATACATAAAGATTGTGCACTTTATATCACATTCTTCTGAAAGAAATTCGATCTGGGGTCATCCCTTCAAATAAGATTTAAGGCATTTAAGACAGCTGAGGATGTTTTTTCCCTCAGAAGGTCATAAGTATTTGCAGCATTGTTCCTGAAAAGGTGGTGGAAATGGAGTTCGAGAATGAATTGAAAGCAAAGGTAAATTATCTTACTTCTCCAGAATCTAAAGTTAACGTAGCTAGGTAGAAATGTGGAGTGACCAGATCAGAAATAATATTATTGAATGGCAGACCAGGCTCAAGTGGTAAGTGGCTTACTAGTTAATGTGTTCCTATGATTATTATTTTATAAAAGAGATCCCTAGCCTGCTGTCATTTCCAACTGCTTGGCCTCATCTAACAATTCCCTTCCTTAACGAAGTGACTTAAATATATGAAATAAATTTTACTGAAAACAAAAAATTGCTGGAGATCACAGCAGGTCAGACATCATCCATGGAGAGGAAGCAAGCTAATGTTTAGAGTCCAGATGACTCTTCAGAGCTGAAATAAATTATTGAGGCAGCATTTATGCAATAACTCTGGAGGAATGTGCGGGTTGGAGTTCTAGGGGAGAAATGATGTTGATAGTTCAGATTAAGTGATTGGAATGTGAGAATGGTAGAACAATGGCGTGTCTAACTGCCAGACTGGGAAAACCCACTCCAATGGGACCGTCTGTTCTTGACCGTCTGTTCTTGACCGTCTGTTCTTGACCGTCTGTTCTTGACCGTCTGTTCTTGACCGTCTGTTCTTGACCGTCTGTTCTTGACCGTCTGTCAGTAAGACACATCATTGTTCTGCCATTCTCATCTGCAGTAATTTGCTCCTTCAATATAGCTTATTTGAGCAAAGGATGCTGACGTGTGCCAGACAATTGTTTTTCAAGCTGTAAAAGTTTGAAGGTAGACCCACACTTTGTGACATTGACCATTCTCTTGTCAGCAATCTGAACTCTGCTAGATGTCGTGCAGAGAACAATAGGCAGATCATGCCTCCTTATGATGACCAGGTTTATCAAAGGAATGAGAAGGTACATATAGATTCAGAACTTCATAGTATAGAAGGAAGCTCTTTGGCAGATCGTGTCTGCATCAGTCATCAAGTTTAGGAGAAAGTGAGTACTGCAGATGCTGGAGATCAGAGCTGAAAAGTGTGTCAAGCCAGATGAGGGGCTTATGCCCAAAATGTTGATTTTCCTTCCCCCTTGGATGCTGCCTGACCTGCAGCGCTTTTCCAGTGCCATGCTTCTCGACTCATCTAGTTAAATCCCATTAAAATATATGATTGCAGTTTTAAATTCAGTAGCAGAAACATTCTTTCTTACCTGTCCCCTTCTGAAGTTGATGAGTCTTCCTGGGATATACTTCTACAAGTACCGGGAGCCCTTTTTGAACGTCTCCCTGATTCATTTAAGTATGACTCCAGTCGTGAATGATAGTAAGCAGATTAATCTGGAAAACATCCTGGCAAGGTGGAACTTGTCATATTTGGACAATATTTTTGTATCTAATTTGTGTCATGAAGTCTGACTTCGTTAGGGAGTTGGAGTCACTCTGTGCACTAATCCAAGTAAAATATGTATCAGTACTTGTGATGGAGGTGTACCAAGTGTATAAAGTTCCTCTGCGGCCTGACCTGCAATATGTTTTAGTTTTAGGTTGTATGTTGGCCTGGTAGCTGGGGTGAGGGCTGCTTGCACCCTTCAGAAAGCTGTGATTTGGAGGTGCTGGTGTTGTTCTGGGGTGTACGAAGTTAAAAATCACACAACACCAGGTTATAGTCCAACAGGTTTATTTGGAAGCATGGCTTTCAGAGCGCTGCTCCTTCATCGGGTGGTTGACAAGGAGCAGCGCTCTGAAAACTAGTGATTCCAAATAAACCTGTTGGACGATAACCCGATGTTGTGTGATTTTTAATTTCAGAAAGCTGTACACTATTTCATTGAGGACATTGGTCTCCATGTTTACATTCAGCCTCACAAAAGCCAGAACATTGAGCAGAAGGAGTGCTTGTTCCTAGTTTTTGTTTTCCCAAATTGTATTCAAGATCATGAATGAATTTTCAGGGGGCTGGGGGCGTATTTCTCACCCCTGCCCACCCATACATGATTTAAAAAAGGCCTCCCTCAGTGATATTGCAGGTGTCCTTAATGAACACCAGGATTTCCATCCTCGAGCCATTAATCGATCTAGGCAGCACTAACAGTGCCAGAACTCCGACATGGACACTGCTGGCACTGTCTAGAATCCCACAAACTCTGAAGATGGCCACCGGATCCAAGTAAATCTTCGGTATTTTGGCCGTGGAGGGTTTGGCCAGGTAGGAATACACAAGGGGTGGTGGTGGAGTAGTGAGTGCACCCAATGCAGATAGTGTATGGTCTAAAGTAGGTGTGTCCCCTTCCTTGACTTTTCACTAAATTCAATGGGAGGGAGACACCTTCCTACACTCTACCCATCTTTCAGTCCCAAACAAGTTACTTATTTTCTCATCAACCTGTTCAGAGGTTTTATTATACACCTCTAGAGCCTTGACCTCTGACCACCACCGTCTCAAGGGGGACTAGTGTATTATGTAGTATCTTTAAGCGGCGTACATGGGATTCCGCTCTGAGCAGGTTGAAGTCAGGAGTCAACAGAACCATGTGTAAGAAGAGAAGTTTTTTAAAAAAAATCTAAAACTTATTCAAATAAAGCAAATAGAGTATATAAACAAATTTCTAAACATTTAATGCATTCAAAACAAGAAGTGTGCCTCCAGCTATGCTTTATTTTCCATGACCAAATGGCGTGTGTGTGTGTATTATATAGACACTTTAGCTTTGCTTTAGTATCAGAACTGTATACAGAACGGTGTTGATTTACTATGAATATCTCCATGAAATGTAGTGACAGCAACTTGTCAACTGGAGCAATAAAAGTAAGCATTTTATCTGTTAAACAGTTTTGAACTGTCAGTGATCTCTAGTATATATATTCCATCTGTTGATAGGATTTTGTTTTGAGAAGTTTTTTAACTTTATAGTAATGGGAAGTATCCAAATTATTTTGTACTTTGTCTTCCCTAAGTTTTGTAAAATATGTGAAATAGGATTTTGTTTTGTGGCATTTTTTGTTTCATCTTTTATACTCCATTCTTCAATTTTTCTACTTAATTTTTTTATTATCAAACACTGAGTACACTAAACCTCACTTTAATTGCAGAGGATTCTATGACTTGTGTCAGTGTTTTGTGAAATGGATAAAATTACAGAACATATACCACAAAACACTAGTTTCCAATAAAACTGATGATTTTCCAGGTGTTCCATAACATCCAGAGGAACCAATATTCCCTGTTGATGTATGTTGACTGAAAATACCAAATTTAATTTTTATTTCTCCAATATTATTGACAGAGTTTTGAGTTGGTGGATAACGAGATGATTTGGAAACTCCAACCCCCACCCCCTTCACTCCATAAATGAGGATCGTCTATTTTAATTTCTCAGACCTTTTAATCCAGTTGGGGAAAAAGTTAAAAGTCTTAGAACCCAGGAATCATTTGCTGACACCAGGTCAGTATAATTGAAAATGGCACTAAATTGAGTGCTTCCCTTCTGGGGATTTGGGTGGGGCTGGGGAGTGTGGGTTAAGAGTCTGATCTAAGTTTTCCTTGTTGGACATGTATCCAGCCACGTGGTAAAAACAATGACTGCAGATGCTGGAAACCAGATTCTGGATTAGTGGTGCTGGAAGAGCACAGCAGTTCAGGCAGCATCCAAGTAGCTTCAAAATTGACGTTTCGGGCAAAAGCCCTTCATCAGGAGGGCTTTTGCCCGAAACATCGATTTCAAAGCTACTTGGATGCTCCATGTATCCAGCCACACAAGGAATGGTAAAATAAAATATACCTGTTTACGCCTTTCTTGTTCTGGCTTGTCTTCCTGCTACTACAGAGAACACTATAGAAGGTTTATGCTCGGGTCAATTTCAGTCAGGATTGACGTGCATGTATGGAAAGTCACTTAACAGTGTTGAATGGGTGTCTTCGTTATTTCAGTCAAGCAAGGTAAAATTCTGAATATATATTTTACTGTTCACTCAATCAGTATCTGCCATATAGATTTAGTTTAAATTGTTCCCTTGATATTTTGCTTTTATGATGTCCATTTCTCCACATTGCCTAATTTTACCTCCTGTTGTCACTTTCTTGTAATCTGTGAAGAGAACAAACCTAGAAGAGAAGAAGCTTTTGCACATTAAGCTTTACAGACATCCCTCAATTGAACAGGGGCATATAACCCTGCTTGATTTGATGAATCATGTTTAATTTTTGTGGTGCCACGAAAGCTGAGGGTAGACTAACAAATCTTCAATCATTCACGGGCTGTGAGCATTGCTAGCTAGATCAGCACTTATTGCCTAACCCTAACTGCTGCTGTCCATATACTGTTAAGGTGGGAGTTCCAGGATTTTAATCTAGTGATAATGATGTATTTCCAAGTCAAAACGGTAAGTGGCTTGGAGGGGAACTTGCAGGGTGTGCTGTTCCCATGGATCTACTGGCTTTGTCCTTCAAAATGTGTGGGTTGTGGGTTTGAAAGGTGTTGTCTAAGAAACATTGAACTTCTGTAGTGTATCTTGTAGATAGTAACAGCAGTGTGCACTGACCATCAGTGGTGGAGGCTTAAAATGGTTGTGGATGTAGTGCCAGTCAAGCAGACTGCTTCGTCCTGGATGGTGTGAAGCTGCTTGAGTGTTGTTGAGCTGACCTCTCCAAGCAAGTGAGAAATGTTCCAACACATCCTGACATGCCTTGGAGATGGTGAACAGGCTTTGGGAAGTCATGAGGTAAGTTAATCAGTTAAGAATCATGACGTGAGATTTCTACTGTTGAAGCTACAATACTTGTATGACGAGTCCAGTTCAATTTTTGGTCAGTGATTCTCCCCTAAATATCTTTGCACTAGTTTGCATATCTTGTTGATTTCTGCCTGCTTTTGTCACTTGCAGTCTTCACATTTTATTGTGTGAAAGGTAAGAATGATATACTGCAGCAGAAGAAGGCAATCACAACTCTCAACAATGGAGAGCAAGACTAATGAGTTAGAATTTCCTATTTTTTGTCAGCTGTTGTTTCAATCCAGTGATTTTGCAGTTAGTAAATTACTATTAGCATGACGAACAAGATTTTAAGTTATAAGACCATAAGACATAGGAGCAGAAATTAGACTTTTCGGCCCATCAAGACTGCTCCACCATTCAATCATGCCTGAAAAATTTATCAATCCCATTTTCCTGCTTTTTCCCTGTAACCTTTGATCCCCTTGGCATTCAAGGACTTATCTATCTCTGCTTAAATATACTCAATGACCTGGCCTCCTCCGCCTTCTGTAGTGATGAATTACACTGATTCATCACTCTCTGGCTAAAGAAGTTTCTCCTTCTCTCTGTTCTAAAAGGTCTTCCCTTTACTCTAAGGCTGTGTCCTCGGGTCCTCGCCTCTCCTACCAATGGAAACATTTTCCCAACGTCCACTCGGTCCAGGCCGTTCAGTATTCTGTAAGTTTCAATCCTATTTCCCGCCTCCCCTCACCCCACACCATCCTTCTAAACTCCATTGAGTATTGTCCCAGAGTTCTCCAACGTTCATCATATGTTAAGCCTTTCATTCCTGGGATTAGATTAGATTACATTACAGTGTGGAAACAGGCCCTTCGGCCCAACAAGTCCACACTGACCCGCCGAAGCGCAACCCACCCATACCCCTACATTTACCCCTTACCTAACACTATGGGCAATTTAGCATGGCCAATTCACCTGACCTGCACATCTTTGGACTGTGGGAGGAAACTGGAGCACCTGGAGGAAACCCACACAGACACTGGAGAACGTGCAAACTCCACACAGTCAGTTGCCTGAGGCGGGAATTGAACCTGGGTCTCAGGCGCTGTGAGACAGCAGTGCTAACCATATGCCACCGTGCTGCCCACGATCATGCTTGTGAACCTCCTCTGTGCCTTCTCCAGGACCAGTACATCTTTCCTGCGGTATGGGGCCCAAAATTGCTCACAATACTCTAAATGTGGTCTGACTAGAGCCTTTTAGAGCTTCAAAGTACACTTTATATTCTAGTCCTCATGAGATGAATGAGAACATTATATTAACCTTCCTAACCATGTACTTAACCTGCAACTTTACCTTAAACAAAGCCTGGACTAGGACTCCCAAGTTCCTATGCACTTCAGATTTCTGAATTTTCTCCCTATTTAGAAAATAGTTCATGCTTCTATTCTTCCTACCAAGTGCACCTCACACTTACCCATATATTTCACTTGAGGGCCACCTCTTCGTCCACTCTCCTAAGCTGTCTAAGTCATTCTGCAGTCTCCCTGCTGCCTCAATACTATCTACACATCCACCTATTCTGTATCATCTGAAAACTTAGCCAGAATGCCCTCCATTCCTCCATCCAAATCATTAGTGTATAAAGTGAAAAGTTGTCCTAACACTGACCCTTGTGGAACACCACTTGTCACCATCTTCCATCCTGAGGAGGACCCTTTTATCCTCACTCTCTGCCTTCTGCCGGACAGCTAATCTTTTATCCATGCTAGTACCTGGCCGCTAACACCATCGGCCCTTATCTTACTCAGCAGCCACCTGTGCAGGACTTTACCAAAGGCCTTTTGGAAGTCCAGATAGATAACCTCCATTGGCTCCCCTTGATCTAACCTGCTTGTGACCTTCTCAAACCCTGGCATGGAAGAATGTTTTTAAAAACTGCTTGAGACAGTACTACAACAAAAACTAATATTGAGGATGCTGGAAATGGTTTGTCCTTACCTGTGCCAACCTCCTTTTAAGCTACTAAACCTGCATGGCCTATGCACTGCCTTTTTGTTCACTCAGGATGCCACCTTTTCTCCCACCTGCACTGGCATGAGCAGCAATGCCATGCACTTCCCATTTTATTCAGTCCTTCCTTCTGTCTCAATGCAGGAGCAGACAGTCAGGACAAGTGATGAGATGCCAGACATTCAGCTCCTTGCCCCTTATGAGGATTGGGTCTTTAACCAATACTTCCTGTAAATTACTTGGCTGTGCACATACACAACAGTTCCAAGTTCCACGCATGGCGATTGGCACAGTACACCAATCATGGCATTGACCTCTGACTCTGGGGGTCATTGCCACATGCTAACCTCAGAGGCCCACACAACCAGAAAGAAAATTAATGAGAACACTGGTCTTGACCCTTGCAGGCAAGTCCTTGAAAGTGGAGTCACAGGTAGATAGGATAGTGAAGAAGGCGTTTAGTATGCTTTCCTTTATTGGTCAGAGTATGGAGTACAGGAGTTGGGAGGTCATGTTGCAGCTGTACAGGACATTGGTTAGGCCACTGTTGGAATATTGCGTGCAATTCTGGTCTCCTTCCTATCGGAAAGCTGTTGTGAAACTTGAAAGGGTTCAGAAAAGATTTACAAGGATGTTGCCAGGGTTGGAGGATCTGAGCTACAGAGAGGGGCTGAACACGCTAGGGCTGGAGCGTCAGAGGCTGAGGGGTGACCTTACAGGTTTACAAAATTGAGGGGCATGGATGGGATAAATAGACAAAGTCTTTTCCCTGGGGTCGGGGAGTCCAGAACTAGAGGGCATAGGTTTAGGGTGAGAGGGGAAAGATATAAAAGACCTAAGGGGCAACTTTTTCATGCAGAGGGTGGTGTGTGTATGGAATGAGCTGCCAGAGGATGTGGTGAAGGCAGGAACAATTGTAGCATTTAAGAGGCATTTGGATGGGTATATGAATAGGAATGGTTTGGAGGGATATGGGCCGGGTGCTGGCAGTGGGACTAGATTGGGTTAGGATATCTGGTCGGCATGGATGGGTTGGACCGAAGGGTCTGTTTCCATGCTGTACATCTCTGACTCTATAACCAAGATAGTCCCGTCGAGGAGCTTAAATGTCCATGTCTCGACAACCAACTAAGAAGCATTGTTATTTGCTGTGTTACTCTCCCCTTATCAACAGTGTGAATATATTATTAACATGCTACAACTTCTACTTATTGGCCTTTAGGTGTTCTCTATTTTGTCTCCATGCAATTGCCAGTGGTTGCCACAGTCAAGAGACATCGTAAGTTATTTCCTCCTTTACCTCTAAGGAAGAGAGCACAGATGCTTCAGGGGATGCATTGGCAAAACACACTCCATCAGCTCACACTGACACCTCCGTATGAATTTGAGCAAGGTTAGAGTCGGAAGCATATGTCAGTGAACACCTCACTGCCACTTCTCTGCAGTCAGTCGAGGAAGAAATGCCCCAGGCAGCTGATATTTTGAGGACTGCCAGAGACCAGGCACCTGCTCAGCCCAGGGAGAAGATGATTCTATGGTGTTGGCAATTGGGGACTTCAGCAAGTGGATAGGAGCAGCAGCCAGGTTTGGCAGTGGCACTGAGCAACCGGACACAGACTGCAGCAATGCCATTGGAACCCTGCTGCCTCGGGCATACAAGAGTGTGGCTGCCTCCATGGATAGGTTGGCAGTTACCGCTGAGGGCCAGCACACTCCGCATGCCACTTATATGACCTATAGTCCATTGCTTTATCCATTGGTCTCAGCACCAAAGGCAAGACAGCAGGGAGACAGTATACTTGAGCTCATTCCAGATATCTCTTCCTCAAGGAGAAAGAGTGATGCCAGTTGGTACCAGCTGGAGAAGAAAGCACACATTGGTCCTCCAGAAGTTTCCTCTCTGAATACTCCAGAAATACCCAGGTCACCATCACCCCTTTGAGAAGTCAAAATGAGGAGCATGCACCTGCATCTGTATATGACCAGCTTGTCAAATTGAGCTAACTGATGTCAGATTGACTGCTCTGAATTTGAAACACGAGAGCAGGGGTCCAGGTGAAAGCATTGGGGATAGGTGAAAGTATCCATCTGAAATATGGAAAGGACTTAGGTGCAAAAATATTGGCCACAGAAGTGAAAATAATGAAATAGATTAACATGTACCCTGAAATAAATTGAAGTGAGGTACCCGTGTAAGGGGATAAAAAGGGATAAACGTTAATTCAGATCACTGTTAGTAAGTGGAAGGTCAAAAGGTGTACAGAATAGACAATGAGAGCTGAGATTAGAAGAAGGAATGGGATCAGAGGAAACAGGATGGGCGAAAGGGTGAAAGTTGTATTAGTGCCCAAAAGTTGCTGGAGCTTGAGTTTGTTAACATCTAAAAGGAAGATAAAAATTTTTTGTAAAGGCATTGGAGGAGATAACAGTTGAAATGGAACGGGGATCTGGAGTTCTTTGAGACCAGGTGTGTCAGTGTGGGTGTAAAGTGATGTCTGCTATATTTATTTGGGTGGTGCATGGTTCAAAGTCTAGAAGTGGCAAGAACAGCCATCTGCAGAACATTGTGTTTCTGTGATACTGCTAATCCTGGATTCAAGACCTAAAGGATGGAATTTAAGTTGGAATCCACATGCGGATAGGTCAGAGGTCTGAGGTTGTCATTTTAAGGAAACCAAGTTTTTGTAAACAAAGAAGAATACACCACAGGAACAGGCACTTCAGGCCATGATTTCTGCACTGACCATGATTCCATTCTAAACTAATCCCATCTGCATGCAGATGATTCCTCTATTCCCTGCCTTAATGCCTCTTAAATATTGCTATCATATCTGCATCTGCCACCTTCACGACAGTGTCTTCCAGGCACCTACCACACTGTGTTTGTTTTTTTTAAAAAAAACTTGCCTCGCGCAACTCCTTTATAGTGTTCTCACTCTCACTTTAAACCGATGACCCCTAGTATTTGATATTTCTACCCTAGAGAAAAAGACTCAAACTATCCACCTGATCCATTCCTCTCGACTTCTGTCAGGTGGCCCCATCAGCCTTTGACACTCCAGCGAAAACAATTCAAGTTTGTCGAACTTCTCATTGTACCTTGTGTGGCTCCATTCCAGGCAACATCCTGGTAAACCTCTTTTACACCTTCTCCACATGTGCAGTGACTTGAACTGCACTCAGTATTTCAACGGTGGCCAAACTAAAGTTTTATACAGCTGCAGCATGACTTTGCCAACCTTTGTACTTAATATCCCAACTAATAAAGGCAAGTATGTTTCTTCACTACCTTACCCACTTTTGTTACTTTCAGGGAGCTATGGCATGCGCCCCAAGATCCCTCTGTACATTAATGCTCCTAAGAGTCCTGCCATTTACTGAATACTTTCCTCTTGCTTTTTGACCTCCCAAAATGCATCACCTCACACTTGTCCAAATAAAACTCCATCTATTTCTCTAATTCCTGTCCCAGCTTCAACTGATCTGTATCATGCTGTATCTTTTAACAGTCTTCCTTACTATCCACAACTCCACCAATTTTTGTGTTTTCTGCAAACATACTAATCAGACCAACTACATTTTCATCCAAATCATTTATGTATATATTACACACAAGAGGTCCTAGTACTGATCCTTGCAGAACACCACTGGCCACAAACTTCTGATCAGAAAAATATTCCTCCACAACTACCCCTATGACCAATCCAACTTTGTTTTCAACTTATCAATTCACTGTGGATCCCATGGGACTTAATAATCTGGACCAACCTATCATGAGGGACCTTGTCAAATGCTTTAGTAAAGTCCATGTAGACAACCCATCCACCACTCTACCCTCATCAATCATAATCTTCACTTTTTTAAAGAACTCCGTCAAATTTGTGAGGCAAGATGTCTCCTTGAACAAAGTCATGCTGACTGTCCCTAATAAGTTGTTCATTTCCAAACGCGAGTAAATCCTGTCTTAAGAATCGTAGAACATAGAACAGTACAGGCCCTTCAGCCCTTGATGTTGTGTTGACCTTTTATCCTACTCAGACTAACCTACATACCCTTCATTGTACTATCTTCCATGTGCATATCCAAGAGTTGCTTAAATGTCCCTAATGTATCTGACTCTCCTACCACTGCTGGCAGTGCCTTCCATGTATCACCAATCTCTGTGTAAAGAATCTACCTCTGACATCTCCCTAAACTTCCTTCCAATCACCTTTAAAATTATGCCCCCTCGTGATCGACATTTCTGCCCTTTGAGAAAACCTCTAGCTATCTATGCTTCTCATAATCTTGTACATCTCTATAGAGTCACCACTCACCCTCCTTTGCTCCAAAGAGAAAAGCCCTCAATTTTTCTTCATAAGACATGCCCTCCATCCTGGTAAATGTCCTCTGCACCCTCTAAAGTTCCACATCTTTCCTATAATGAGGCAACCAGAACTGAACACAATATTCCCAGTGTGATCTAACCAGGGCTCTCTAAAGCTGCAACATAATGTCGCGGTTCTTAAACTCATTTCCCCCTACTAGTGAAGCCAACACACCATACCCCTCCTTGACAACCCCACAAACTTGTGTGGCAACTTTGAGGGATCAATGCTCATAGAGCCCAAGATTCCTCTGTTCCTCCACACTGCCAAGAATCCTGCCTTTAATCCTGTATTCTGCATTCAAATCTAACTTTCTAAAATGAATCATTTCATACTTTTTCAGCTTGAATTCCATCTGCCACTTTATCAGCCCAGTTCTGTCAATGTCCCGTTGCAACCTCCAACAGCCCTCCAAAATATCCACCACATCACCAACCTTCATGTCATCGGTAAACTTACTAACCTACTCTTCCACTTCCTCATCCAAGTCATTTATAAAAATCGCAAAGAGTAAAGATCCCAGAAATGATCTCTTGCAGAACACCAGTGGTCACCAAACTTAGGATGAATACTTTCCATCTGCTACCATTCCCTGTCTTCTATGGGAATTCTGTATCCAGAGAGCCAGAATTCCCTGCATCCTTGTATCTCTCTACTTTCTGAATGAGCCTACCATGGGGAACCTTATCAAATGCCTTGCTAAAATCCATGTACAGCATATCCACTGCTCTTCCTTCATCAATGTGTTTTGTCACATCCTCAAAGAAGTCAATAAGGTTTGTGAGGCATGACCTGCCCCTCTCAAAGCCATGCTGACTATCTCGAATCAAACTATGGCTTTCCAAGTAATCATGTATCTTGTCTCTCAAAATCCTGTCCAATAATTTGCCCAACACAGACGTAAGACTGACTGGTCTGTAATTCCCAGGATTATCCCAATTCCCTTTCTTGAACAAGGGAATAACATTTGCCATCCTCCAATTATCTGGCACTACTCCAGCAGACAGTGAGGATGCAAAGATCATCACCAAAGGTGCAGTAATCTCTTCCCTCACTTCTTGTAACTTTGGGTGTACCCCATCTGGCCTGGGGGACTTACCTATCCTTGTGTTTTTCAAAGTTTTCAGCACATCCTCTTTCTTAACATCAACCTTTTCAAGCTTATCAGCCTGTTCCATGCTGTCCTCTCAAATGTCAAGGTCCCTCTCAGTGAATACTGAAGCCAAGTAATCATTTAAGGACCTCCCCTACCACCTCTGACTTCAGGCACAAGTTCTGTCCACTATCCCTGGTTGCCCCAATTCTCACTTTGGCCATCCTCTTGTTCCTCACATAACTGGTAGATTGCCTCAGGGTTTTCCTTAATCCTTTCATGCCCCCTTCTAAGTCCCCTCGGTCCATTATTCAGTTCCTTTCTCGCTACCTTGTCACCCTCTGGAGCCTATCATTGCCTCATCAATCCTTAAATAAGCTTCCTCCTTCCTTTTGACTAGATGTTCTACATTATTTGTCATCCATGTTTCTTTCAACCTGCCATCTTTTCCATACCTCAGTGGGACAAACCTGTCCAGCAGTATCAGCAACTGCTTCCTAAACAACCTTGACATTTTCTGTCATGCATTTCCCTGAGAACATCTGTTCCCAATTTAGGCACCCCAGTTCCTGCCTAATAACTTTGTAAAATTCCCCTCCCTGCAACGCCAGTTAAATACTTTCCCATACCATCTGCTTCTATCCCCCTCCATTTTCTCCAATAATTTCCCTACTACTGATGGAAGGGTCACCATCTTCTAATTTCCTGGATTATCCCTGTTGCTACTTTTCAACAAAGGAACAGCATCGCCTTTTCTCCAGTCTTCTGGGACCTTGCCTGTGGCTAAAGAGGATAAAAATATGTCAAGACCCCAGCAATCTCCTCTTTTTGCATCTCTCCGTATCCTGGGATAGATCCCATCATGCTCTGCGGACTTGACTTATCTATCTTTTAATGTTTTTCAAGACACGCCACATCACCATCTTCTAAATGTTGACATGCTCTAGAATGTCAACATGTCCTCCCTGATCTTACTTTTATCCATGTCCTTCTACTTGGTGAAAACTGATACGAAGTTACTAGTTAGCCTCTTGCTCCTAATATATGTATAAAATGCATTGCGTTTCTCCTTAATCCTACTTGTCAAGGACATTTCATAGCCTCTCTTAACTCTCCTAATTCCTTGTTCAATTGCTTCATGCTTCCTTTATATTCCTCAAGGGCCTTGTCTAATTTTAGTTTCCTGAATCTTACATATGCTTCCTTTTTCTTTTTTGACTGAAGTTCCAATATTTCCTGTTATCCAGGGTTGCCAAATCTTGCCATCTTTATCTTTTCTCCTCACAAGAACATGCTGGTCCTGAGCTCTGATCAAGTGGCATTTGAGACTCCCACATGTCAGATAATTCTATTTGTTTTAAAATAGCGATGGAAAAGGATAGACCAGATCTAAAAGTTGAAGTTCTAAATTGGAGAAAGGCCAATTTTGACGATATTAGGCAAGGATTTTCGAAAGCTGATTGGAGGCAGATGTTCGCAGGTAAAGGGACGGCTGGAAAATGGGAAGCCTTCAGAAATGAGATAACAGGAATATACTTTCTCTGGATTCTTGTCAGGGTGAAAGGGAAGGCTGGTAGGTACAGGGAATGCTGGATGACTAAAGAAATTGAGGGTTTGGTTAAGAAAAAGAAGGAAGCATATGGACAGTATAGATCGAGTGAATCCTTAGAGTATAAAGGAAGTAGAAGTATACATAAGAGGGAAATCGGGGGGACAAAAAGGGGACATGAGATAGCTTTGGCAAATAGAATTAAGGAGAATCCAAAGGGTTTTAACAAATACATTAAGGACAAAAGGGTAACGAGGGAGAGAATAGGGCCCTACTCTCTCTCAGAATTGCAAAGGACCCACTCTGTACTACATCCTCAGGAGAATTCATACTCTCAACAAACAGTATTTCAATTCCATCTCAAACATCAAAAACTGTAAGTACAACAAACTTTTATCTACCCACCTCCATAACCAGCGCTCCTCAAACATTCCAGAAGATTCCCCTGGCCTCAGAATCTATTCCGCCATTAGCCATGCAGCTGCCACCCCCACACTGAGTGATGTCACTTCTGCCCCCATCATGGCCACTCCCACAACCACTTACACCCCTCACAATTCCTCATGCATCACACGTGACATCACTTCCGCCCCTCACATCATCACTGATGCCACAAGCTCAGTGATTTCCGCCATCCCTACTGCCGTGGTCACTACCACTTCCGCCCCCACCAGCGCCACTCACCTGCATTCTGCTGACATGCCCCCCACAGAGCCTACTGTCACTATCCCCACCCCCCAGAACCCCAAGGGGAACACTACCCCTGCTCATGACTCCACTCCCATTCCCCCCACCATCGCACCCATTCTCGTTACAGGTTCCACCCCCACTCCCAGCTCTACACCCACACCAGATCCCAGCTCCCAGCCCTGCCGAGTTTTCACCATCCCCCCCCCCCCCCCCCCCCCCCCCCCCCAGGCATCCCCTTCACTGAAGACGAACGATCAGTCCTCAGCAAAGGACTCACCTTCATCCCCTTCCGTCCACGCATCAATGAATTTAATATACGCTGTGACGTTGAGCAATTCTTCCGTAGCCTCCGCCTCCGAGCTTACTTTCACAATCAGGACTCCCGCCCACCTTCCGAGGACCCCTTCGCCCACCTCCAACACACTGCATCCATCTCGACACCCCGCGCTGGCCTATTACCTGCCCTCGACCTCTTCATTTCCAACTGCCACCAGGACATTAACCGCCTAAACCTGTCTACCTCCCTCCCCCACTCCAACCTCTCTCCCTCGCAACGCGCAGCCCTCCAATCCCTCTGCTCCAATCCCAACCTCACCATCAAGCCATCGGATAAAGGGGGCGCAGTAGTAGTCTGGCGCACTGACCTCTACACCGCTGAAGCCAAACGCCAACTCGAGGACACCTCTTCCTACTGCCCCCTCGTCCATGACCCCACCCCCCATCACCAAACCATCATCTCCCAGACCATACAGAACCTCATCACCTCAGGAGATCTCCCACCCACAGCTTCCAACCTCATAGTCCGGGAACCCCACACTGCCTGGTTCTACCTCCTTCCCAAGATCCACAAGCCTGACCACCCTGGCCGACCCATTGTCTCAGCATGCTCCTGCCCCACTGAACTCATCTCTACCTACCTCGACACTGTCCTATCCCCCCTAGTCCAGGAACTCCCCACATACGTTCAAGACACCACCCACGCCCTCCACCTCCTCCAAGACTTCCGTTTCCCCGGTCCCCAACGCCTCATCTTCACCATGGATATCCAATCCCTCTACACCTCCATTTGCCATGACCAGGGCCTCCAAGCCCTCCATTTTTTCCTCTCCAGACGTCCTCAACAATACCCTTCTACCGACACTCTCATTCGTTTGGCCGAACTGGTCCTCACCCTTAACAATTTCTCCTTTGAATCCTCCCACTTCCTCCAGACCAAAGGGCACAAGAATGGGCCCCAGCTATGCCTGTCTCTTTGTTGGCTATGTAGAACAGTTGATCTTCCGTAATTACACCGGCACCACTCCCCACCTCTTCCTCCGCTACATTGATGACTGCATTGGTGCCACCTCATGCTCCCACGAGGGGGTTGAGCAATTCATCAACTTCACCAACACATTCCACCCTGACCTTAAATTTACCTGGACCATCTCTGACACCTCCCTCCCCTTCCTGGACCTCTCCATCTCCATTAATGATGACCGACTTGACACTGACATTTTTTACAAACCCACCGACTCCCACAGCTACCTGGATTACACCTCTTCCTACCCTACCTCTTGCAAAAATGCCATCCCGTATTCCCAATTCCTCCGCCTCCGCCGAATCTGCTCCCAGGAGGACCAGTTCCACCACAGAACACACCAGATGGCCTCCTTTTTTAGAGACCGCAATTTTCCTTCCCACATGGTTAAAGATGCCCTCCAACGCATCTCGTCCACATCCCGCACCTCCGCCCTCAGACCCCACCCCTCCAACCGTAACAAGGACAGAACGCCCCTGGTGCTCACCTTCCACCCTACCAACCTTCGCATAAACCAAATCATCCGCCGACATTTCCGCCACCTCCAAACAGACCCCACCACCAGGGATATATTTCCCTCCCCACCCCTTTCCGCCTTCCGCAAAGACCGTTCCCTCCGTGACTACCTGGTCAGGTCCACCCCCACCCCCCCCCCCTACAACCCACCCTCTCATCCTGGCACTTTCCCCTGCCACTGCAGGAACTGTAATACCTGTGCCCACACCACCTCCCTCACCTCTAATCAAGGCCCTAAAGGAGCCTTCCACATCCATCAAAGTTTTACTTGCACATCCACTAATATCATTTATTGTATCCATTGCTCCCGAAGCAGTCTCCTCTACATTTGGTGAAACTGGGCGCCTCCTAGCAGAGCGCTTTAGGGAACATCTCTGGGACACCCACACCAATCAACCACACCGCCCCGTGGCCCAACATTTCAACTCCCCCTCCCACTCTGCTGAGGACATGGAGGTCCTGGGCCTCCTTCACCGCCGCTCCCTCACACCAGACGCCTGGAGGAAGAATGCCTCATCTTCCGCCTCGGAACACTTCAACCCCAGGGCATCAATGTGGACTTCAACAGTTTCCTCATTTCCCCTTCCCCCACCCCACCCTAGTTCCAAACTTCCAGCTCAACACTGTCCCCATGACTTGTCTGGACTTGTCTTACCTACCTATCTCCTTTTCCACCTATCCACTCCACCCTCTCCTCCCTGACCTATCACCTTCATCCCCTCCCCTACTCACCCACTGTACTCTATGCTACTTTCTCCCCATCCCCACCCTCCTCTAGCTTATCTCTCCACGCTTCAGGCTCACTGCCTTTATTCCTGATGAAGGGCTTTTGCCCGAAACGTCGATTTCGCTGCTCGTTGGATGCTGCCTGAACTGCTGTGCTCTTCCAGCACCACTAATCCAGAATCTGGTTTCCTGCATCTGCGGTCATTGATTTTACCTTGTTTTCACCTAGAGAATAGGGCTCCTCAAAGATCAGCAGGACTGCCTTTGTGTGGAGCCACAGAAAATGCAGGAGATACTAAATGAAAATTTTGAATCTGTATTTACTGTGGAAAAGGATGTGAAAGATATAGACTGTCGGGAAATAGATGGTGACATCTTGCAAAATGTCCAGATTACAGAGAAGGAAGTGCTGCATCTCTTGAAACGGTTAAAGGTGGATAAATCCCCAGGACCTGATCAGGTGTACCCGAGAACTCTGTGGGAGGCTAGAGAAATGATTGCTGGGCCTCTTGCTGAGATATTTGTATCATCGATAGTCACAGGTGCTGGAAGACTGGAGGTTGGCAAACGTGGTGATACTGTTTAAGAAGGGTGGTAAAGACAAGCCAGGGAACTATAGACCAGTGAGCCTGACCTCCGTGGTGGGCAAGTTGTTGGAGGGAATCCTGAGGGATGCACATGTATTTGGAAAGGCAAGGACTGATTCTGAATAGTCAACCTGGCTTTGTGCGTGGGAAATCATGTCTCACAAACTTGATTAGTTTTTTGAAGAAGTAACAAAAGATTGAGGGCAGAGCAGTAGATGTGATCTATATGGACTTCAGTAAGGTGTTTGACAAAATTCCCCTTGGGAGACTGGTGAGTGAGGTTAGATCTCGTGGAACACAGGGAGAACTAGCCATTTGGTTACAGAACTGGCTCAAAGGTAGAAGACAGAGGGTGGTGATGGACGGTTGTTTTTCAGACTGGAGGCCTGTGACCAGTGGAGTGCCACAAAGATTAGTGCTGGGCTCTCCATTTATGTAAATGCCAAAAAGTAATTTGAATGCAAGCATAAGAGGTACAGTTAGTAAGTTTGCAGATGACATCAAAATTGGACGTGTCGTGGACAGCGAAGAGGATTACCTCCGATTACAACAGGATCTGGAGCAGATGGGCCAATGGGCTAAGAAGTGGCAGATGGAGTTTAATTCAGATAAATGTGAGGTGTTGCATTTTGGGAAAGCAAATCTTAGCCGGACTTATACACTTAATGGTAAGGTCATAGGGAGTGTTGCTAAACAAAGAGACCTTGGAGTGCAGGTTCATAGCTCCTTGAAAGTGGAGTCGCCGGTAGATAGGATAGTGAAGAAGGCGTTTGGTATGCTTTCCTTTATTGGTCAGAGTATTGAATACAGGAGTTGGGCGGTCATGTTGCGGCTGGACAGGACCTTGGTTAGGCCACTTTTGGAATATTGCGTGCAATTCTGGTCTCCTTCCTATTGAAAAGATGTTTGAAACTTGAAAGTGTTCAGAAAAGATTTACAAGGATGTTGCTGGGGTTGGAGGATTTGAGCTATAGGGAAAGGTTGAACAGGCTGGAGCTGTTTTTCCCTGTAGCGTCGGAGGCTGAGGGGTGACCTTATAGAGGTTTACAAAATTGAGGAGCATGGATAGGTTAAATAGGCAAAGTCTTTTCCCTGGGGTCGGGTAGTCCAGAACTAGAGAGCACAGGTTTAGGGTGAGGGGGGAAAGATATAAAAGAGACCGAAGGGTCAACTTTGTCACGCAGAGGGTGGTACGTGTATGGAATGAGCTGCCAGAGGATGTGGTGGAGGCAGGTACAATTGCAGCATTTATGAGGCATTTGGATGGGTATATGAATAGGAAGGGTTTGGAGGGATATGGGCTGGCTGCTGGCAGGTGGGACTAGGTTGGGATATCTGGTCGGCATGGACAGGTTGGACTGAAGGGTCTGTTTCCATGCTGTACATCTCTATGACTGACTCTATGTAGTTTTACCATAAAACAGCCATCTTCCACCTAATTTCTCCAGTTTTGCTGAATACTGTTGTAATTAGCCATGCCCCAATTTAGCACTTTAATCCACGGACCAGTCTTATCCTTATCAATAACTATCTCAATACTTGCGCAGTTAGGATCACTCTTTCCAAAATATTCCCCCATTGAAACTTCGAACACCAGTCAGGTTCATTCCTCAATACAATATCTTGTATGTCTACATATACTTCCAAGATTCCCTCCTGGACGCCCCTAACAAATTCTGCTCCATCTAAGCCCCTGGCATTAAACACCTTACCTAACACCAGAAGGGAAATGGTAAGCAATAAAGGTGAATTATCATGTAAAATCAGTAGTCATGTCTAGTTTCTCATCAGAAAAGTATAAGATAACTGAAATACTTCTGGAGTTTGCCTTTTGTAATGGATATATCTATTCTATTTCTCTTCTCTTTGTATCACTCTTTTTTTCACATTTGTACTAGTCTTTTTACATCAACTGGGTGACTTTTATCTGCCTTTTGTTTTCTCTTCCTCCGAACAAGTCCATGCTAATGCTTTGTAATTTATTTTGGTATTATTTCAAGTGTAAACTGCAGGTTCTGGGTGCAAGACATTGTAATCACTTGACAACATGCTGTTCATTAATCAAAGATATCTGATATTGAAATCAAGGTCCAGCATTGAAACTTGCCAAATTAGTTTTGACTTTAAAGCAGTTTACCTATTCAAAGGGAAGCATGTGCACCATAACTATCCTGGTGCTGTTTTACTTAGATTTTAGCTTAAAATTACATTCAATTGACTTGTGCAGAGATTGATGTTTTGAGTTTTCCTCTTTTATTTTGTCTACACTTCAGATGTCACATGTTAAGTGCAGAGCTTTTTAAATATAAAGTGTGATGCAGTTTTGCAATTGGTGTTCTTTTTGTCAAGCAATCAGACACTATAAAGCAAGTCCCTTCTACAGCAGGCTGGGTGAACTTGTTTTAATTCAGGGATAGTTTCCATTTTAATATTGATGCTATCAATCCATAGTTTCTGCAACTTTATTTGGATGGCATCTGGTCTTGAAAATGATGAAAAGCATATGTAATAAAGATAAAAACAGACTTTTACATTTGGAATGTCTTTACTAGAACTACAAAACTAACTATAAAATTAACAAGCTGCAAATGGAAGATCAGAAGAAATCATTGTAACTCTTGTAATGCACAAAACTATAATCACTATTGTCAGCTTCAATGAAAATGGATATTTGTCAAATTCTGCATAATTTGCAGCTAGCAGTTCAAACAGTTCTTCAGGAACCTCATGGGGGCGGGGTTGGCGATTAGAGAATGGGGGCTAAGTAGAAATGCATGAAATCAGAAGAGTTAGAGAGGACTTTTAATAACTTGTCCTTGAACAATGCCAAGGAAAATCAGCAATATAATCTGCCAACAGCAACATATATTGTGGAAATATTTTACATTGTAATTCATGGAGCTGTCAAGTTCACTATTTCTGAAATGAATTGCTAACAGGTGGTAGATGCCCAGCATTCATCATTAACTTTCATCAGAGATTAAATGCTGTCACCAGTTTCAAATACCAGACACACTTAAAACAGAATCTCTCTACTTGAAAGACAAACTCAATGCGTTGCTCATTCAAAAAAAAACAAACTAAATTAATACATTAACTTTTTATGCATCTCCTAATGTTTGTGTTCGTTATTGGTATCTTAAACTAGCTGCTGACTTGACTGATAAGCGCATCTGTTTTCATTACTTTCTGTCTACATCCCTTTTCTGAGAACTGACTGAAACATGAGATCCCTTTTGACCACTAAATCTGAGCATTGATTGGTCTTGAATATGCTTCCTTGACTGGTTGTTACCAAGTATTTGCTTCGCAGAGGTAAGACTTGATATTTGTTCTCGTCCCTCCTAGGACCCTGCTTCCTGCGCCTCAACTTTAGGTTCACCTTCGAGAGTGTGCTGCTGGAAAAGCATAGCAGGTCAGGCAGCGTCCGAGGAGCAGGAAAACCAATGTTTCGAGCATAAGCCCTTCATCAGGAATGAACCAGGGGCGAGCTGAAATAAATCTGAGGGGATTTGGGCCGGGGCTGGGGCTGGGGCCTGGGGGAAGATAGCTGAGAATGCGAAAGGTAGATGAGTGGGGGGAGAAAGTGATAAGGTAGAGTGGATAGATGGGAAGGATGATGGGCAGGTCAAGAGGGCGAGGCTGTGTTGGAGGCTTGGGACGGGGGAAGGGGAAAGGGGAAGGGGAAATGAGGAAACTGGTGAAACCCACATTAATCCTGTGTGGTTGCAGGGTCCCGAAGAGGTGTGCTTCCTCCAGGTGTCGGGTGGTTAGGGTTCGGTGATGGAGGAGGCCCAGGGTCTGCATGCCCTTGATGGGGGGGATGAATAGTGTTCAGCTATGGGGCGGTGGGATTGGTTGCTGCTGGTGTCCCACTCCGCCAAGGACATGCAGGTCCTGGGCCGCCTCCATCACCAAACCCCAACCACCCAACACCTGGAGGAAGAACGTCTCCTCTTCCACCTTGGGATCCTGCAACCACATGGGATTGATGTGGATTTCACCAGTTTCCTATTTCTCCTCCCCCTCACCTTATCCCAGTCCCAAGCCTCCAACTTGGCACTACCCTCTTGACCTGTCCATCATCTCTCCCATCTACCTGCTTTACCCTTCTCTCTGGCCTTTCATCTACCAATAGTGTTCTCAGCTACCCACCCACCATTTGTCACTTAGACCCCCAGCCCACAAGTCTCATTTCTCAGCTCTATTCGGGCTTATGCTGCTTCTCGGATGCAGCCAGACCTGAGCTTTTCCAGCACCACATTCTCGATTCTGATTTCCAGCATCTGCAATCCTCACTTTCTCCTGTAGGTTCATCTTCCCAATTCCAGTACTTACTTTCTTAGAGATGCTAATTCACGATCTAGGTTATTGGCCTCTGGCTGGTCAGTGACATCAGTAGAGTTTCCTCCTTCCACTTCAAATTTACAACAGTATTATCAAATGTTATTTTTATTCTGTCATGTAACATGGGTATCACTCACAAGTCCAGCTTTTGTTGCTCATCCCCTAATTGCCCTTGAATGGAATGGCTTGCTAAACTATCTCAAAGCTTTTGAGAGTCACTCCAGATTGCTCTGCATCTCTATATATGCCAGTCCAGGTAAAAACATTAGAAATACATCCCTAAAGGACATTAGTGAACCAGATTTATTTTTGTAAAATGACCGTTGTTAATGGTAATCATTAAACTGTTACTGAGACTGGTTTTCAACTCCAGAATTAATTTAATTCTAAATTGCATTAGTTGCTGTTGTGAGATCTGAACCTGTGATCCCAGAGCAAGAGGTACTTGCCACTACACTGTCTGCTCCTAGTTATGTTGATAGTTGGAAGAAATAAGATGGGAAGAGACTTTGCTGAAACCTAAAAGCACAAATATAGACCAGTGGGGCCAGAAGATCACTGGGCTAGTAAATCCTAGGCTAAGGCTCTGGGGATGAGTTTATAGACGATGCTGAAATTTGAATTAAAGAAAAATCATCTGGAATTAAACGCTGGCCGAAAGATAATTGTTGCAAAACTCCATCTGGTTCACAAATGCTCTTTTTAGGGACTCCTTATCCTATGAGTTCAGACCCACATTAATGTGGTTGACCTTTAACTTCCCCTGAAACTGACCTAGAAACCCTTCAAATCAAAGAGCAGTTAAGTATAGGCAATAAACTCTGGCTCAGCCAGTGATGCACACATCCCGTTAATGAATATTAAAAATCTGAATCTATCTTGTAAGCAAAATCCTAATTTTTCAAACTACTTCCACAGTGGAATTTGCATGTACCAGATAATCAAGTAAATGTTCATTGAATTCTCTAACATCACTATTTTTCCCATAATGTGGGCCAGTACTGCACACAGCCATAAAGTACTTTTTGTTTACATCTAGTAACTGCCCTTGACAGTAAGGCAGAATTTGACTGAGTGGCATCAAAGAAGTCCTTGCAAGACAGCAGTCAGTGGGAATTGGGAAAACCCCAATGTTAAGAGTCATACCTACCTCAAATGGAGGTGCCTGACTTTCCTGGAGGACAATCATCTAATTTCCAGGACATCACTGGAGGAGTACCTCAGTGTTCTCCTACAATCAACCACCTTCATCAGTAACCTTTCCTCCACCGAAGGTCCGAACTGAGGGATATTTGCTGACGAATGTGCGTGGCTCAGCATCGTTTATGACTCTCTAGATGTTGAAGCAGTCCTTATCCATTGGCAGAAAACCTGGACAACGCACACTTGCAGTGCAAAGGCATAGAAGTCTGTGGATCAAGTGCTGGAAAAAGGGATTAGTGTAGTTATGTGCTTGTTTTTGACCGGTGCAGATTCAGTGGGCCTTTTTTTTGTGCTGATGACCTCTGATTCTAATTTGGACTGGTAAATGACATCATTTGCAAGCCATATAATTGCCAGAAAATGACCATCAACAAAATAATATGGCGTTCTCTCCATGATATTCAATGGTGTTGAAATTCTGAGTGCCCCCTGTTGAATTTCTGCTCTTTACCAGAAACTGAACTGAACCAGTCATATATAAACACTGTGGCTGCACAAGCAGGCCAGGTTAGGAATTCTGCAGCAACTAACTGATCTCTCATTTCTCCAGTGCCTGTCTGGCATCCTTTCTGAACAACACTTGGAAGTCTTTGCTTGGCTTGGATTGCAACATTTCAAGAAGGCAGCTCATCAACACCTTCTCAAGGCTAGTTTGGGGGTCAGCTATAAATGCTTAAACCCAGTGAACCCCACATCCTGTGAATGATAAAAAGTTACTTTGTATTGAGATCTAATGTAAGGTCTTGGTTTTTCAATTATATGCTACTTGCAAAAACAAATCTGGAATTCTATTAGCTTTATGAGCAGCCTTAACAATTTGAGCTTCAGTCTCTAAGGTCCTAAGCCTATAGATCAATTTGCCTTTGCTGTTGCACATCACCAAGCCTCCTTCCATTTCAGTATATTTATTGCTGTTATATCTTTTTCGAAAAAGATATCATGTTTACTAACATTGTAAAATATTTCTTTCCAATCAGCCATTGATAGCACTTTACCATATCCACAAAGGTGAAAGCTAGTGCACAATTTCTGAACTTTGCTTCCCAAACTACTTAAATTGAGAATGAGTTCTTCCATTGCTTAAGAATACAGGACCAGTCAGATGGTCATGAATATTTTTGTGTTTCAGACTTTTACTGCTTGGTGCAATTCACATTTGCGGAAAGCTGGTACACAAATTGAAAACATTGAAGATGACTTCAGAAATGGACTCAAGCTTATGCTGCTTTTGGAAGTTATTTCAGGTAATTTAAGTCAGACTATTAGTTTCACAAAAGACACAGGATTTGTAATTCAAAGTAAGCTTACAGAGTCAGGTGAGTTAAGAGTTTTATTCTTGGTCTGTAATGAGTTAACTTAACTTAGCCAAGTGGCCAGCAGTGTTGTTATAATTGACTTCTGTTCCCCTCTACATGAGAAGGAAATAATCAGCCAAGGCTCCACCACACCACACCACACCACCCCCGAATCAATAGATTCAATAGATGTTTAGCAGAAGTCCAATAAAGCTGAGTAGCTCCATGCAGTTGAACAGCCTGCCATCATTCAAGGTTCACAAACAAATAGTGATTCTTTGAATGAGATCCAAAATGTTGAACTTTTTTCTCGTACTAGAAGAGAGAAGGGGGGGAACTGATCTCTCCTCTGTGCTGTTTCAAACAAAAACTTCACTTAAGCTCAATTCCCTTTTTGTGTCAATAATAAATGTCTCATTGTTGCGTTTCTGTTGGGAAAGTTTGATCAGTACTTTGTTTGACTTGATAGGATGTGCTTGCAACTACAGTTTTATTCTTTTTGTGTATCTCTGAATTGATTAAGTCAAATTCCTTGTTTCTCCTAGTCAGTTTTTTAATGTTTTAGTCAGACTGAAGTTTATAAAGTCCAGCTTTTGCAGCAAGCTACACATGTACAGTCCAACTGTAGCTTAGAAATTCTCCTCTGTTGAATTGCTTCTACAAATTATCTTTATATTGAATGAACATTGTGTATTAACATAACAAATTTGTTTTTTTTCTACTTTTAGTTCTCGAGCCTTGTGTAATTTAACTTCTTTAAAAATTGTCATTTCTGAACTTCAGTCAAAATATGTCGGGTTCATAAATAACACCTGCCACAAACAATATTCATTCACTTTCTGTCCGAAGGTATTGTATTTCCTGATTAAATCAGGAGAACTGAAATAGGAAAAGAAAAGGATTCATGGGAACAGGAGTAGGCCAATCACTAACCCTGCTCCATCATTCAATTAGATCATGTGACCCCAGTTTTAAGCTGATAAATACTACCACTAAAGTCAGATCCCAAACTGAAGTTTGGCTTGACAGATTTTGTTTAAAATTTTAGGTAATATGGTGGTCGATCACTGGAATACAGTCACATGAGGCTGCAGAATTTCTTTAACAACAGAACAGATTTATTACACAAAATAAATAAAAGCCATGCTATAAAATCTAGAATACAATTTTAAAAAAAAACACAGCAAAATAAAGTTTCAACTTAATTCAAAATACCATTAATTTAGAGATTCAAATCCACAGAGTACAATTTCCCAACTTCTTCAGTTCCACATAACTGATTCCTAACAGTTTACTTGCCATGCCAGTTTTCATGGTTTAGGAGTTTCACAATCTAAGTGTTTCTACTGAGGTAATGGTCCTTTCCCTGAACTGCTCTCTACTCCTGTAATGAGAGCAAACTATACTTAATTCTGCCCCAGTCAGGTCTCCTGTGAACTTCCCTTACATTCAATCTCTGGGTTTTCCAAATTAAAGTTTATCCATAATTATCCTAAACTGAAAACAAACTTAGGTCCTTCAGTGCTTACTCTACCCGTCATAAACCCAGAGTATAAATATGATAGATACTGGACTAGGTCATTATTCCAGGACCTTTGTTTAAAACAAAATAAGATCACGAAACTGTTCAACATGATTATGCACAATTTTGAAATCCAAGCTTTAAAAGTTAATTTTTATCAATTCCACTTTCTTGTCTATCACCAATATGCATTGATATAATTGGTCTGCAACTATACAAAACGCTGGTGCGGCCACACTTGGAATATTCTGTACAGTTCTGGTCTCCATATTTCAGGAAGGATGTGGAAGCATTGGAAAAGGTGCAGAGGAGATTTACCAGGATGCTGCCTGGTCTGGAGGGAAGGTCTTGTGAGGAAATGCTGAGAGACTTGAACTTCTTCACATTAGCAAGAAGAAGGCTAAGAGGGGATTTGATAGAGACATACACGATGATCAAAGGATTAGATAGGGTAGACAGTGAAAGTCTTTTTCCTAGGATGATAATGTCAGCATGTACAAGGGGGCATAACTACAAATTGATGGGTGATAGATTTAAGACAGATGTCAGAAGCAGGTTCTTTACGCAGAGAGTAGTACGGGTGTGGAATGCCCTACCTGCTAATGTAGTCAACTCAGCCACATTAGGGAGATTTAAACAATCCTTGGAAAAGCACATGGATGATGATGGGATAGTGTAGGGGGATAAGCTGAGAATAGTTCATAGGTTGTCACGACATCGAGGGCCTGTTCTGCACTGTATTGTTGTACGCTCTATGTCTCTTGATTTTTCTGTCATAAACGTGCTCAGTAATTGAGCTTTTACAGTACTCTGCAGTAGGAATTTCCAAAGATTTACCACCCCCAGGTGAAGAACTTCCTCCTGATCTCAGTCTGAAATACCTCTTATCCTAAGATTATGTTCTCTAGTTTGAGTAATCAGTAAGGAGAAACATCTGAAGCAAAATCAAAAGGAGAAATATTTACGTTTATCCATCCTGCCATGTTCTGCAAGAATTTTGTAAGCTTCAATGAAGGCAACCTTCATTATTCAAAACTCTAGAGAATACAGGCCAGTTTCCTCAAACTCTCATTTTAAGACTGTCCTGCAATCCAGGGATTAATCTAGTGATTAATGGTAGTGATCCATTCTACGTCCTTCATTGAAAGCACAGGAGACTAAAGCTGTTTTTAAAAAAAAAAGTGAGGTCCCATCAAAGCAGCAAAACAACTCTACACCTGGACTCTTACCCATATGCAATGAACTCCAACATACCACTTACTTTCCAAATATTTTGTTAGACTTGATGCTAACTTTTGATTACTTGTAATTTAATAAAGATGTCCAGGTCCCTTTGGACACCTGTACATTCTAAAATCTCACCGATAAATAAATATGCTTTTTTTTTAAATATCAGTGTGAATAAGTTCACACTTGTTCACATTATATTTCACCAGCCATTCTAGCCCATTCTGGTAGCTTGTCCAAGTTTGTATGAAGGCTGTTGTATCCTCCTCATGACCTGTGTTCCAACCCAATTTCCAAAATTGTTGATGAAACCATTATAATTGATCTCTTAGCTAAATAGTTTATATTAAAAAAAATTGACCAGCTGTGGACTTAGCACTGAGTCTTGTGGTAGCCTACTAGTAATAGTCTGCCATTCCAAAAATAATATGTTTATTCCAACGCTCTGATTTCAGCCAGTTGAGCAATTTTCAAACAATATTAGTGTATTTCTCTTAATTTCATGCAATCTAATTTCATTTACTAATCTCCTGTATAGGACTTAACAAAACTCTTCTGAAAATCCAAATACATCACAACTACTGGTTCTCGTTTATCAATGCTACTAGGAATATCCTCAAAAAAAAATCCAAGTTTCGCGGACATTATTTCACTTCCATAAATTCTGTTGATGCTGTCCAATTTTACCATTCTTTCCTATGTCCAGTTATCACGTTCTTTATAAAAGAATCAACATCTTTCCTTCTGTTCTGAAACAAACAGATTTGCCGTTCTTCAACATCCTTCTCCATCCCTTCTAAAATAATAGGTTTACATTTACTACACTCCACAATCCATAGGATTTTTGGAAGATAACCACCCAACATCCAATATTGCTCTAACTTCAACACTCCAGGACAAAACCCATCTGGTCCATTGGATTTATCTATCTTTAAACCGGTTAACTTTTCCAGTATTATCTTTTTTTCTAATACCAGTTCCTTAGTTTCACAGGTCCTTTGGCTGCCTGGTATTCCTGAAAGATTTCTATGTCGCCTTTTATGAAGATGGATGCAAAGTTACTTTGAATCTCTTTAGAATCTCTACCATTTCCTACCTGTATTGGGTCCACATTTATCCTAACTCACCTTTTTTCAGTTTCCTAAAGAAGTTCTTACAGTCCTCACTAATTTGCTAATCATATTCTCTTACTGAATCAATTTCTTTGTCATCCTTTGAGTTCAATATTATTCCCAATATTGGGTTTGCTTTTATTTTCCTGGCATCCCAATAAGCCACTTCCTTTTATCTAATGTAACCTTTAACTTCTTTAATTGAATATAGTTGATTTACCTTTCCGTTGTGGTTCTGTTCGCCGAGCTGGGAATTTGTCTTGCAAAAGTTTCGTCCCCTATCTAGGTGGCATCCTCAGTGCTTGGGAGCCTCCTGTGAAGCGCTTCTGTGCTGTTTCCTCCGGCATTTATAATGGCCTGTCTCTGCCACTTCCGGTTGTCAGTTTGAGCTGTCCGCTGTAGTGCCGGTATATTGGGTCCAGGTCGATGTGTTTGTTGATCCACAGACTCTATCAACAAACACATCGACCTGGACCCAATATACCGGCCACTACAGCGGACAGCTCGAACTGACAACCGGAAGCGGCAGAGACAGGCCACTATAAATGCCGGAGGAAACAGCACAGAAGCGCTTCACAGGAGGCTCCCAAGCACTGAGGATGTCACCTAGACAGGGGATGAAACGTTTGCAAGACAAATTCCCAGCTCGGCGAACAGAACCACAACAACGAGCACCCGAGCTACAAATCTTCTCCCAAACTTTGAATTTGCCTTTCCCTTTGGATGTTTGTGCATTAGGGGAATGTATATACTGGCAAAGGCATCTGGATGGGTATATGAATAGGAAGGGTTAAGTCTTTGCCCTGTCTACTGTTCGAATGCACTTCCCTAATCCATTATTATCAAACTGCTTCTCATAATTTCCATTCTTGAGATATTACACTCTCTCTAGTTTCAGAATAAACTGTATTATGTTCAAATTTTAATAATATTATTGAATTGTTTTTAAATACATTTCTTTCTCTGTCAAGGTGAGCGACTTCCAAAGCCAGATCAAGGCAAGATGAGATTCCATAAAATTGCAAATGTTAACAAAGCATTGGATTACATTTCCAGCAAAGGAGTAAAGCTTGTATCAATTGGCGCTGAAGGTAATATGGTCTGAAATGTTTGTGTTGTGAAATAATAAGGGACTGCTGCAGGCTGATCATGAAATTGTTTTTAACCTTTGGTCCATAAAAGAAAACACACCAGTCTCTGCTGCATCTCATTCATCACCAACTCCAGGATTTAATCTCTTCTGTTCCAAAACAAACTTGCTAGCTGGTTCAAAGTAGGAGCCAATTTCCTGTCTATATTGACAATAAGATCAGCCATTTTGGCATCTATATCTCTCAACAACATGTAAATGATGTCCAAAGGCACATTTTGCTTGGGCCTCAGACTGGCTGGATGTCAGCATGTAGTGCCATTAATTTAACTTCCATTTATTTTGGGTGCAATTTGAATTTCTCAACGAACACCTCCTATTTGCCTACACAAGACTCAGTTCAAAAAACCAAGCTAACAGTTTGATTTTAGCATTACATGACTATCTAGAGCTGCTGAGTTTGTCATAGACTTTTATTCAATACTTGTTTCTTATTCTGAATACTAGGGTTGAAAACTAATAGTGAGGATGCGGTCTAGTCTTGCCATTCATACTGGAATAGTTGTGATCTTTCACAGTCTGGGTGAAGATCAATTGCTGTTTAATTCCAGGCATTTTTATGACAGGAAGATTTTTTAGTTCTAAAAGAATTATATTTATGTCAAGCTTGGATATTGCAATAACACTTCTCAACTGTTATATTTCTTCTGTTGTAGAAATAGTGGATGGGAATGTGAAGATGACTTTAGGTATGATTTGGACAATCATCCTCCGTTTTGCAATTCATGACATATCTGTGGAGGGTAAGTGTACTGAGTTTCTCAGTTCAATCCACTGCAACTCATTCAACAAAGGCTTAGACTGTGATTAAAACATCAGGTGTACAATCACATTAACCAGATATCTAAGTTCTTGTGAAACTCCCAGAGATAGTATATGTCTCTGCGATAGTGTCAAACAATTAGTATCGTATCAGTTGTCTGTTGACAGAACTGAATGTGAGGTCCTATATATGCTGCGAGTTTTGCACCACCACTCAAAATGAACTTCTGTCTTCCTCCCCACCACACTCTCAATAGTTACATATGAATTTCAGCAACATCCATTGTTACTGTGTTGATCAGATTTTCACATCGGCAACTTCTAGTACTTATCATGTGACTTCCCTGTTTATTTGGTAGAACTTTTGGTTGTGCTGGGCTGTAAAACCAATGCTAATAGAATAGCTGCCCTCTATACACCCTGCCTGATATTTCCTTTTCACTGGCTTCATGTATATAAGGACTTCCAAGCTGTTGGCTTCTTCCAAACTAGTCTGGGGATGAATCTTTGCCATAAAAATCTGAATTTATGACCCAGAACATTTCAGAAAAGCAAGTGGGCCAGCAAACACACTAAGATTTGAAGGGAAAGATCAGGAGATGCCTGAAATAAGATTGAAAAGATAGATGTTAAAATTGCTTTTTGTAGAGGAGTAAAAGGTAAGGGTGTGAGGAATGATGTATATTCAGGTAGCCCTCTGGAAGAGACTTTTTCTTTTTTAAAAAAAAACACTGACTTTACTGTTTATTGTAACTGACTTTCACACAGTTTGGGTTGGCATAAGTGACATAACAGCCTATAGACGGGAGGTGGAAGACTTGGAAAAATGGTGTACTGAGAACAACCTAGCTCTCAAATGCTGGCAAAACCAAGGAACTCATTATTGACTTTTGGCGGGATGTTACTCCTGCCCCCTCTCCACCTCTGTGCTGTTAATGTGTAACGAGTAGACAGTGTCAAGCTCCTGGGAGTGGTCATCCACAACAAGCTTACTTGGACTCTTCATGTGGACACAAAGGCCCAACAACGTCTCTTCTTCCTCAGGCAGCTGAGGAAATTTGGCATGACCGCAAATACCCTTGCCAACTTTTATAGGTGCATGACCGAGAGCATTCTGTCTGGACGTATCACTACCTGGTATGGTAACTGTACCATCCAAGATTGGAGACTGCTACAGACAGTTGCGAACTTTGCTTGGACAATCACAAAGGCCAACCTCCCATCGATCGAATCCATCTACCAGACCCGCTGTCAAGGAAAGGCCACCAGCATTCTCAAAGATTGATCCCACCCTGGCAATGTTTTTCTACAACCTCTACCATCAGGGAGAAGGTACAGCTTCAGCCAGATTCATAACAGCTTATACCTTTATTGTTGTTAGAATACTGAATGGACACTCAACATTCACCTGTACCTGTGATTTTTGTTTTTGCTGCTGTTTACCTATTATTTACTTATCAATGCTACTTCACTCTGTGATCTGCCTGTATTGCTCACAAGACAAAGCTTTTCACTGTGCTTCAATACACATGACAATAAATTCAATTCAATTCAAGTGATTTGCAGACTACATCAGTGGTGCCATGGATGCCAAATTTTGCACCTCTCTAGTGTATTACTACCAGGTTCAAACTGACCACAACTGGGATTTGGTCTGCAATGTAAAAAAGAAGAAGCCACATAATAAGTACTTTAGGGTGACCAAGTGAAACTCTGAGCAACACAATAACAATGTATGTTAATGAAATGCATATGTAACTATTGTTGGAGTCAGGAGGAGATAGAAATTCATCTTGAGTGGTGGTGCAAAACTCGCAGCATTGGAACTCTCACCAATTATATGTCTGACTTCATTCAGTTCTATCAATAACAGACAATTGATATAAAACCATTCATTTGACACTAGTGCCTGATTTTAAAATCAGGAAAACTGTCACACAGGACATTTTTGACCTGAGGAGAGAATTTTCCAAATGCCTAGTAATTTGTGCCAAATATTTCTTGCCTGATGGAAGGAAGTTTTGGGACAATGTGGGGTGATACCGGTGTCTCAGTCAAAAGCTCCAGGTTCAAGTTCCAGCCCAGAGTATGGCAGCTAAGAAAGCTGAGTTCATAATGAATCAAAGCAGGTTGTGATATCTACTTGTAAATGTTTCCAAGATATGCTGATGACAAGTGGTAACAGCAATTGGAGACATTTCTGCCCAGCCATGTAACAAAATCTTTAATTTATTTCTATCATCATCATCCATAGCTCCAAGCTATAATGTGTCTGTAAATGCTGCAGCAACTTAGACTTTTTGTAGGGCCAATTGGCCAGACAGCTGGTGTGGATCAGATTGGTGCTGACAGCACTGGCTCAATTCAGATTCTGGCCAAGGTAAGCAGCAGGTTAGCATGTGTGCAGGAGGGTTTAAGTTCAAGGCAGAGTATAAAAGAAGCAAAAAGGAAGGATAATTCTGGAGATATTGGAGATGTTGTGAACCATGACTGTGAGAAAGCTAGCATAAAGGCACTTGACGTGAATGCTCGTAACATTCATAACAAGGTTGATGAGTTAATGGCACAAATCATTGCGAATGAATATGATTTGGTAGCCATTATGGAGACATGGTTACAGAATGGTCATGACTGGGAGTTAAATATCCAGGGATACCAGACAGGAATGTAAGGGAGATGGTGTAGCTCTGATATTCGAGGACAACATCCGGATGGTGCAGAGAGATGTAGGATCTATGGAGAATGAGGTTGAATCCATTTGGGTGGAAATTAGGAATTCTAAGAAGAGAAAAGTCACTGAGGCGCATAGTCTATAAGCCACCAAATAATAACATCACATTGGGGCAGGTAATAAACCAAAGAAGTAACTAATGCCTATAAAAATGGTGCTGCTGTTGTCATGAGGGATTTTAATGTCCATGTAGATTGGTCAAACCAGCTCAGTCAGGGTAGCCTTGAGGAGGAGTTTGTTGAATACAATTCCAATAAGGTGATCATCCCTTTATTTCTCAGTACCACCCAAACAACTTCCCTGGATATATTTCCAGGAATATCCACCCTCACCACAGCTGTAATGCTGTCCCTTATCAAAAACGCCACTCCTCCTCCTCTCTCGCCTCCCTTTCTATCCTTCCTGTAGCATTTGTATCCTGGAACATTAAGCTGCCAGTCCTGCCCGTCCCTGAGCCATGTTTCTGTAATTGCTATGAAATCCCAGTCCCACATTCCTAACCATACCCTGGGTTCACCTGCCTTCCCAGTTAGGCCCCTTGCATTGAAATAAATGCAGTTTAATTTATTAGTCCTACCTTGTCCCTGCCTGCCCTGACTGACTCGCTTTTGTTCTCAACTGTGTCAGTCTCAGATTGATCTCTTTCCTCACTATCTCCCTGGGTTCCCCGCCGCCCCCCCCCCCCCCCTTACAATTGATCTCTTAGAACCCGACGTACCCCTCGTTGCATTAGAGCCAGTCTCAATACCAGGAACGTGGTACATTCCCCTGAGAATCCGTCACCCCCTTCATTTTCCAAAACAGCATACTTGTTTGAAATGGGTATAGCCACAGAAGACTCCTGCACTAGCTTCCGACCTCTTACCTTTCCTGGAGTTAACCCATCTATGTGACTGTATCTGAGACTCCCCCACCCCTCTTCCTATAACTGCCATCCATCACATATTGTTGCTGTTGCAAATTCCTCATTGCTTCTAACAGTCTCTCCAACTGATCCATTCAATCTGATAAGATTCACAACCAACAGCATTTATTGCAGATATAATGCGCAGTAACCCTTAAACTCTCTTTAAACTCCCACATCTGACAAGAAGCACATAACACTCTACTAAAGGCCATTTTTGCTCCTCCACAATCTACGGACCCAGAAAATAACCTCCGTCTTATTCCTCTACAAAACACTGCCCCAGGTAAAGACCCCCTAATAGTCAGAGGGAAATTGAGAAACAAACTTGTAAGGAGATCTCTGCTATCTGTAAGAATAATAGGGTTGTTACGGTCGGGGATTTTAACTTTCCAAACATCGACTGGGACTGCCACTGTGTTAAGGACTTAGATGGAGAGGAATTTAAGTGTGTACAAGAAAATTTTCTGATTCAGTATGTGGATGTATCTACTAGAGAAGGTGCAAACCTTGACCTACTCTTGGGAAATAAGGTAGGACAGGTGACTGAGGTGTCAGTGGGGGAGTACTTTGGGGCCAGTGACCATAATTCTAATAGATTTAAAATAATGATGGAAAAGGATAGACCAGATCTAAAAGTTAAAGTTCTAAATTGGAGAAAGGCCAATTTTGACGGTATTAGGCAAGAACTTTCAAAAGCTGATTGGGGGCAGATGTTCACAGGGAAAGGGATAGCTGGAAAATGGGAAGCCTTCAAAAATGAGAGAACAAGAATCCAGAGAATGCATATTCCTGTCAGTGAAAAGGAAGGCTGGTAGGTATAGCGAATGCTAGATGACTAACAAAATTGAGGGTTTGGTTGCGAAAAAGGAGGAGGCATACGTAAGGTATAGACCGGATAGATCGAGTGAATCCTTAGAGTATAAAGGCAGTAGGAGAATACTTGAGAGGGAAATCAGGAGGGCAAAAAGGGGACATGAGATAGTTTTGGCAAATAGAATTAAGGAGAATCCAAAGGGGTTTTACAAAGGGTAACTAGGGAGAGAATAGGGACCCCTCAAAGATCAGCAAGGTGGCCTTTGTGTGGAGCCGCAGGAAATGGGGGAGATACTAAATGAGTAGATTGCATCAGCATTTACTGTGGAAAAGGATATGGAAGATATAGACTGTCGGAAAATAGATGGTGACACCTTGCAAAATGTCCAGATTACAGAGGAGGAAGTGCTGGATGTCTTGAAACGCATCAAGGTGGATAAATCCCCAGGACCTGATCAGGTCTACTGTAGAACTCTGTGGGAAGCTAGAGAAGTGATTGCTGGGCCACTTCCTGAGATATTTGTATCATCAATAGTCACAGGTGACTATTGAAGACTGAGATTGGCTAACGTGGTGCCACTGTTTAAGAAGGGTGGTAAGGACAAGCCAGGGAACTATAGACCAGTGAGCCTGATGTCAGTGGTGGGCAGGTTGTTGGAGGGAATCCTGAGGGACAGGATGTGCATGTATTTGGAAGGACAAGGACTGATTAGGGATAGTCAACATGGCATTATGCGTGGGAAATCATGTCTCAAATTTGATTGAGTTTTTTGATGAAGTAACAAAGAAGATTGAGGGCACAGTGGTAGATGTGATCTACATTGACTTCAATAAGGCGTTCGACAAGATTCCCCATAGGAGACTGGTGAGCAAGGTTCAATCTCTCGGAATACAGGGAGAACTAACCATTTGGATACAGAACTGGCTCAAAGATAGGAGACAGAGGGTGGTGGTGGAGGGTTGTTTTTCAGACTGGAGGCCCGTGACCAGTGGAATGCCACAAGGATCAGTGCTAGGTCCTCTACCTTTTGTCATTTACATAAATGATTTAGATGCGAGCATAAGAGGTACAGTTAGTAAGTTTGCAGATGACACCAAAATTGGAGGTGTAGTGGACAGCAAAGAAGGTTACCTCCGATTACAACAGGATCTGGAGCAGATGGGCCAATGGGCTAAGAAGTGGTAGATGGAGTTTAATTCAGATAAATATGAGGTGCTGCATTTTGGGAAAGCAAATCTTAGCAGGACTTATACACCTTAATGGTAAGGTCCTAGGGAGTGTTGCTGAACAAAGAGACCTTGGAGTGCAGGTTCATAGCTCCTTGAAAGTGGAGTCGCAGGTAGATAGGATAGTGAAGAAAGCGTTTGGTATGCTTTCCTTTATTGGTCAAAGTATTGAATACAGGAGTTGGGAGGTCATGTTGCGGCTGTACAGGACTTTAGTTAGGCCACTGTTGGACTATTGCGTGCAATCCTGGTCTTCCTATCGGAAAGATCTTGTGAAACTTGGAAGGGTTCAGAAAAACTTTATAAGGATGTTGTCAGGGTTGAAGGATTTGAGCTATAGGGAGAGGCTGAACAGGCTGGGGCTGTTTTCCCTGGAGCGTCGGAGGCTGAGGGGTGACCTTGTCGAAGTTTACAAAATTATGAGGGGCATGGATAGGGTAAATAGACAAAGTCTTTTTCCTGGGATCGGGGAGTCCAGAATTAGAGGGCATAGGTTTATGGTGAGAGGGGAAAGATATAAAACAGACCCAAGGGGAAACTTTTTCACAAGGGTGGTGCATGTATGGAATGAGCTGCCAGAGGAAGTGGTGGAGGCTGGTACAATTGCAACTTTTAAAAGGCATTTGGATGGTTATATGAATAGGAAGAGTTTGGAGGAATATGGGTTAGGTGCTGGCAGGTGGGACTAGATTGGGTTGGGATATCTGCTTGGCACGGATGGGTTGGACCGAAAGGTCTGTTTCTATGTTGTACATCTCTATGACTCTGAGTGTATCTGTGATAGTGTTCAAGAAAACTATGTAATGGAACAGATGATGGAGCAAGCTATCCTAGATCTGGTCCTGTGTAATGAGGCAGGAATAATTAATGACCTCATAGTTCAGGATCCTCTTGGAAGGAGTGAGCACAGTATGGTTGAATTTAGAATATACATGCAGAGTGTGAAGGTAAAAGTCCAATACCAGGGCCATGTGATTAAACAAGGGGACAGTTGATGAGCAGTGGAGGACTTTAAAAGAAATTTTTCGAAGTGCTTAGCAAAAGTATATTCCAGTGAAAAGGACTGTAAGAAGAGGGGTAATCTGCAATGGGTGTCTAAAGAAATGAGGGAGGCTATCAAATTGAAAGAGAAGGCATACAAAGTGACCAAAAACAGTAGGAATCCAGAAGATTGAGAAAACTTTAAAAGTCACAGAAAGCCACAAAAAGAGCTATAAAGAAAAGAAAGATAGAACATGAGAAAAAATTAGCACAGACTGTAAAGACAGGTAGCAAATGTTTCTATAAATAAAACGAAAAAGAGTGGCTAAAGCAAACATTCGTCCTTTTAGAGGATGAGAAGGAGCATTTAGTTATGGGATATGATGAAATGGCTGAGGCATTGACAGATATTTTGTATTGGCCTTCACAGTAGGGGATACTAATAATATGCCAGTAAGTGACAAAGAGACAAAGGTAGTTGAGGACCCGGAAATAATCATTATCAGGGAAGAGGTAGTGTTGGGCAAACTAATGGAAAGAAGGATAGATAAGTCTCCTCGCCCTGATGGAATGCATCCCAGGGTATGAAGAGATGATAGGAGAAATAGCAGCTGCACTGGCAGTAATTTTCCAAAATTCACTGGACACTGGCAGTCCCAGCAGATTGGTAAACAGCAAATATGACACCACTGTTTGAAAAGGGAGGGAGACAAAAGATGGGGAATTCTAGACCAGTTAGCTAAACCCCTGTAGTGGGGAAGATGGTTGAGTCCATTATCAAGGAAGAAATAGCAGGGCATCTCGAAAGAAATTGTCCAATTGAATAGACACAGCATGGATTCATGAAGGGTAGGTCATGCTTGACAAATCTTTTGGAATTCTATGAAGACATTTCGAGCAAGGCGGACAACAGGGACACGGTGAATGTGGTGTACCTAGATTTCCAGAAGGCCTTTGACAAGGTGCTGCACAAGAGCTGCTGCATAAGCTAAACAATCATAGCATTACGGGTAGAGTATTAGCATGGATAGAGGATTGGTTGACTGACAAGAAGCAAAGAGTGGGGATAAATAAGTGCTATTCTGGCTGGCAATCAGTGATTTGTGATGTGCCTCAGATCAGTGTTGGGTCTGCAATTTACACTTTATACAGATGATTGGGAGTTGCAGACCATGGGTATGATATCAAAGTTTGCAGATGACACTAAGATGAGTGGCAGAGTAAAGTGGGCAGAGGACTGTGAAACTTTGCGGAGGAACATAGATGCATTGAGTGGGCAAAGGTCTGGCAGATGGGATACAATGTTAATAAATGTAAAGCAATACATTTTGGAAGGAGTAACAGTAAAAAAGGTTACTCGAATGGTAAAAAGTTGCAGCATGCTGCTATGCAGAGGGACCTGGGTGTCTTTGTGCATGAATCATAGAATTACAGGTACAACAAGTAATTAAGAAGGCAAAAATAACTTTTTCCTTCATTACTAAAGAGGTTGAGTTTAAAAGCAGAGAGGTAATGTTGTAGCTGTACAAGGTACTGGTGAGGCCACACATTGTGTACTGCATGCAGTTTTAGTCTCCTTACTTGAGATAGGATATACTGGCACTGGAGGGGTGCAGAGGAGGGTCACTTGGTTGATTCCGGAGTTAAGGGAGTTGCCTTATGAGGAGAGACTGGGGTTATATTCAGAAGAATGAGGGGAGATCTTATAGAGACATTTTAAAATTATGAAGGGAATAGATAAAATAGAAGTAGATAGGATGTTTCCACTGGCAAGTGAAGCTAGGACAAGAGGGTATAGCCTCAATCTTAAAGGGTGAAGATTTAGGACTGAATTGAGAAGGAAGCTCTTCACCACCCAGGGGTTGTTAATCTAAGGAATTCCTTACCCAGGGAAGTAGTTGATGCTACTTCAGTAAACACTTTTAAAGCTAAGGTAGATTTTTTATTGAAAAATAAAGGAATTAAGGGATATGGTGAAAATGCAGGTAAATGGAGCTGAGTCCACAAAAAGATTAGCCATGATCTTATTGAATGGCAGAGCAGGCTTGAAGGGCTGGATGGCCTACTGCTGCTCCTAGTTCTTATGAGGTATTGGCACTGAGTCGGACATAGCTTCTGGCAGAGTACTAAGAATTTTAAAATGAAACAAAGAACTGCAGATGCTGCAAATATGAAACAAAAACAGAAATTGCTAGAGAAACTCAGCAGGTCTGCCAGTGTCTGTTGAGAGAAGGCAGTCTTAATGTTCCAGTCCCAAAGGACGATCACTGGACTCTGCATTCTCTCCTCAGATGCTGTCACACAGCTGAGTTTCTCTAGCAATTTCCATTTTTGTAAATGAAGAACTTTTGCCTTGTTGATTTAATGTATCTAACTAAATCTTTTTTTAATCTGATGGTAATCTCTGTTAATACACACTTGAAACATTGATTTTTCTTTTCTTTTCCCTTGCAGAAACCTCCGCTAAAGAAGGTTTGCTGCTATGGTGCCAGAGAAAGACTGCTCCCTATAAGAATGTAAATGTGCAGAACTTCCATACAAGGCAAGTTCAGGGGATATACATGCAATTATAAGATGAATGTGCTAAATTTATTGTGGTGTGTGCTAGAGGTATGCATATAGAATTGTGAGCTGACCATTTAGTAATGTTAGGCCCATTATATTAGACTGGAGGACTGCAGTTTTCTCATTCTCCTGGACACCAAGAATTTGGAGATAGTAGAATAGTTGCTTGATTTTTCATGTTTTTTATTGTAAACACTGATTACATTATCTTTTACTGTAAGGGGAATTGAATACCAAAGTAGGGAGGTTATGCTTCAGTTTTACAGGGCACTGGTGAGACCCCATTTGAAGTACTGTGCACAATATTGGTCACCTTATTTAAGGAAGGATGTAAATGCATTGGAAGTAGTTCAGAGAAGGTTTACTAGATTAATGGAATAAGTGAGTTGTATTATGAGGAATGGCTGCACAGGCTCGGCTTGTATTTGTTGTAGTTAGAAAAGTAAGAGATGACTTGACTGGAAATATAAGCTCTTGAGACATCTTAATAGGGTACAAGTAGAGAGAATGTTTTCTTTTATGGGGAGGATCTATAACTAGGAATTGCCATTTAAAACTAAGAATTTGCTGATTTAAAACAAGATGAAGCAAATTTTTCTCAGATGGAATGGAGTCCTTGGAACTCTCTCTTTTTGAAGCAGAGTCTACAATAATTTTAAGGCAGAGGTAGATCAATTATTGGTGAGGAAGGGTGCGGAAATTTCAGGGTATGTGCAAGTACAGATTTGAGATTACAATCTGTTTATCTATGATCTTGCTGAGCAGACTTGAGGGGCAAAATGGCCGACTCCTGATTCTTAGTCATATGTAATTTAAATCTTACTTTGCTTCAATATAAGCTAAAGTGCCACCTTCAGTTAATGAGAGAAATTGCATTTAATTGCTCTAATTGTTGAAATTGTTTAATTGTAAAAAAACAACTGCAGCTCACTGTTTTGTTAAAGTGATGTCACAATCGAAACGTGATCTACACAGAAGAGTTTGTGGGAATGGAATGGCTGTTCAGATAGTGTTTTTCTCCAACCTTATGATTCAAAGAGAAATATCTAGCAACTACTAACTATGAACAGTTTTAAATTACTTGACAAAACAACCAGAGTCAAGGTGAGAGTTTTTCAGGCAGCTAGTTATGATCAGGAATATGCTACCTGAAAGGGTAGCAGAATTTGAAAGTAGTTTTTTTTTGTAAGATAATTGTTTAAATACTTGAAGGGGAAGCATTTGCAGGGGTCTTAACCGATAGCTCTTTCATTGATTTGGCTCAAGTACAATAAGCCAAATGTTGTCCTCCTGTGCGATATCATTTCATAATTCTCTGAACAGTAGCATATTCAGTCTGCCCGTAATTGAATCCACTGGATATTAAATACCTGCATTAACCATTTTGAAGGATTGAGAAGAATTGACAAAATTGCATGCAAATCTTAGAATTATGGGACTGGACTTGATGGAGGTGACACTGTCCCATCTACCAGCACTGCAGCCTGCAGGAGCCCTCTTTTTGGGAAGGCCCACCAGTTTAAGTGACACTCAGGCACTTGGCTGGACAGCAGTGGGTCTTCCTCAGGATCAAGGATCCCAGGATGCAATTTCCACATACTGAGAGCAGCTACCTCGTCAGATCAGATATTGGGCCTTTGAATGAGTGGTTCCTCACCACATCTCCCATGACCCCACATGAATTAATGCATGGGTTTTCTTGTCTTGTTCTCTGTTGGCAACTGGGTTGCCACTGGGTTAATACGTTGTATTTGTAATTTCAATGAAGTAATAACAAAGTAACAAGGCACTGTTGTAAAGGATGGTTTACAAATTTAGAAAGATTAGAACGTGCTGACATTTGTGTATCAGGTTCTCAAGCTCAAGTTTGATTAAAATAAGGTGTTATAATTTATATTTAAATTGTTGTTTGCTCCTCTCATTGTAAAGCTGGAAAGATGGCCTTGCACTCTGCGCGCTCATCCATAGACATCGTCCTGACCTTATTGACTACTCCAAGCTACGAAAGGTCTTCTGTCTGATTGACAGCATGCTAATGTGCATTATATGCAGCTTGTTTTTATTGCATGATTGTGATTTTTATTGTCCTTCATTAACCAAGGTGAATGGTTTTGCCTACTGGGCGGCACGGTGGCACAGTGGTTAGCACTGTTGCCTCACAGCGCCAGAGACCCGGGTTCAATTCCCACCTCAGGCAACTGACTGTGTGGAGTTTGCACATTCTCCCCGTGTGTGCGTGGGTTTCCTCCGGGTGCTCTGGTTTCCTCCCACAGTCCAAAAATGTGCAGGTCAGGTGAATTGGCCATGCTAAATTGCCCGTAGTGTTAGGTGCAGGGGTAAATGTAGGGGAATGGGTCTGGGTAGGTTGCGCTTCAGCAGGTCCGTGTGGACTTGTTGGGCCGAAGGGCCTGTTTCCACACTGTAAGTAATCTAATCTAATCTAATCTACTGTACATAGTCATCTCAATCTCATTTCCAAAGGTTCCTCAAAGTAAATCTTGAATGCTTTAGCATTTTCGCTTGCCTTTAAATTATATATGTCTACTTAATTCTGCGTTCCTGCATAAATCAACTAGTTTGGTGATAAAATCACTTGTAATGTGACCACAAACAATTAATACTGTCACTTTTCCATTTATCAGTGTCTGTTAATTCAGGGATGTTTGTGATTTTTCCCTTTTTTATTTATTTCTGCATAGTATGGCAAAGCTAACGGTGCAGATTGTAGTTAATATCCTTCGCAATCAGTTTGTGTTTGGGTGAGCTTACCATGGATGTCGCAGTATAGCAGATAGATGGAATCATAGGATCCCCACAATGTGGGGATTCAGTCCAACAAGTCCACACAGACCCTTGGATATCCCACCCAGACCCATTCCCCTACTCTCACTCTACATTTCCCATGACTAATGCAACTAATCTACATACCCCGAACACTACAAGGAGTTTAGCATAGCCAATTCACCTAACCTGCATCTTTGGACTGAGGGAGGAAACCGGAGCACCTGGAGGAAACCCAAGCAGACATTGGAGAATGTGAAAACTCCACACAGTCACCTGAGGCTGGAATTGAACCTGGATCCCTGGCACTGTGAGGCAGCAGTGCCACCCCAAGTGAAAACTGAATTATAATTGCATGCACAAATCAAAAATATTAGACGTACATAGCATTCTTGAGAAAAATTGTTTGGAAAAATATTATTTCTGATCAAAATGTTACATCCAAAACAATAAATCTGTCTTTTTAAACGTGCTAAATGATCTTTTTAGCACATTCCCAGCATTTTCTGTTTCTGTTTTGTACTTCCAGCTTTTTCAGGTTCCTTTTTTAAATAATTTTATAAACTGGGTTATTTGTCATTTATAATCTGTAACACTTGACCATGTTTTTATTTTCATCCTTCTATTTCAGAACAGTCAGATACTAGTAAATTAGTATGGGTTCACAGCAGGAAGTTGACTTTTAATACCCCTGTGGTGTGTGCATCTCAGAGCACTGTTCACCTTGAGAACTCACGTAGGGATATCAGGGAAACAGAATTCCTTTGTCTGGATTCAATGTGCAAAGTAGCTCTGTGCTGTTTGAGTATAAGGGCCATTTCACTGTTAATGAACAGATAAGTTTGAATTTATTATCACCAAGAGGCAGACATATTTTATTCTTGAATCTGAACTTTTAGCTCATCATTTTCCAACAAGAGGGACTTTCTATGGATGCCCTGTTCATGTCTTAAAAGACTATTTGACGAAGAGTTCAAAGGTTACCTTTGAAATTACATCTTCTGCCTCAGAAGGTCTCTATATAATTCGTTATCAGAAAGGACCAAACATCTTTTGTTTCGAATCAAAATTGTTATCGCCTTGTAAAACTTGTGGGTATGTCAAACAGAGCAGTCAGGCCCTGCTTGATCTTAAAAGTCCAGGTGGGGAGACTGAAATTTATTTGCAAGCTTCGAGTGCATACCCCCAAATATAGATAATCCAGTCAATACAATTTATAAAGGAGTCTACAGTCAACTAGATGTATGATTAGGGATTCTGATACGTCACTCTTACATCAACAGTGGGCATTTTGGGCCCATGGTGACCAGAGCCTGTTTGTGTAATGTTATTGATAGATAAAGCCTAGCAACCTTGACTCGCTTCTTTGTGAATAAATTACAAGGAATTTGTCTATACTATGTATTAATTATAATTTGAAAGATCATTAATGTTGTAATTAAGAAAGAAAATTATTCCAGCTGACTCACTCTCCTGTCTTTTTCTATACAATGTTGCAAATTGATTGTTTGTCTTTAATCATTTAGTTGTATCAGGCATTGTATTACATCCTTTCTCTCCTCTCTCTCTCTCTCTCTCTCTCAATGCATGCATTCTGATGTGTCTTGTTGCCCCATTGTGGCTGGTTTGGTGTTGCCTATGCATGTAGCTGAAAGAATGGATGAGCATTTAATGCTAAGATTAGAATGGTACCAGAAAAGCACAGCAGGTCAGGCAGCATCCGAGGAGCAGGAAAAATCGACATTTCGGGCAAAAGCCCTTCGTCAGGAATGAGGCCAGGATGAAGGACTTTTGCCTGAAACATCAATTTTTCCTGCTCCTCTGATGCTGTGCTTTTCCAGCACCACTCTAATCTTGACTTTAATCTGCAGCATGTGCAATACCCACTTCTGCCGAGAGCATTTATTGTCCTCCGACCTAAACACAGACCCGACTTGATTGATTATAACATACTGCAAGAGTTATTTAGTATGCAGCAGTGTCACTTACGTAGTTGCTAACTAAAACCACAGTTGTGATTTGTAAATGTTGTACGTGGCTAGCATTATGGCTTTTTTTCTACTTGCTATTCAAGTAACAAAATTAGAGATATATGACTGAATGTAGATGCTTTAATTTGCTGTCAAAAACTCATTTTTGTTTCCTAAATGTAGGATGATGCCCTTTACAACCTGAATCTTGCTTTGGACATTGCAGAAAAAGAACTGGATATTCCCAAGATGCTGGATCCAGAAGGTAAAGAAGTTTTGAAATTATTCTTGTAATCAGAAAATTGGAATGAAAATATAAACACTGCCTAAGAAATTGGACTTTTGTTTCCATCTCATTGTGCCCATTTTCTGTTTTGGAAAACTGGTTAGCAATAATTGGAGCAGGTACAGGACCCGCTCCAATTGGAATTTTTCTTTGGTCAATTAAGCTGATGAAGCCATTAACAAGAGTTATATTTTTCTAAAAAAAAACTTCTGAAAATATTAGTGCGGAAGCTAGAGGAGCAGAGTGTTGTCTTCACCCAATAGTATTTGCAGTTAGCTTCTTTTAACACACTTCCCTGAAGCCCATACACTCCCAGGTGCCGATACTTCTTCCCGTACCTAGTCTTGCCTGAGAACTGCTGCTGCCATTTGAAGGAGAGAAACTATTTCACCTGAAGATGGAATCACGAAGAGGCTGAGCACAACTTTAGAACTGGAGCTAAGGCTTTCTGGGTGAATGTCAAGAACCATTTGCTGACATCAGGTCCTAAAAACTATGGCTATAAGGAGGCCAGTAGCAGATTCTGGAGCCCATGATTTCTGTCTCCACCCCAGCCTGATGTAAAAAGAAATTAAAATCCAGATTGCTCTTTTAACAAAAAGTTGTTAAGAGTAGGTCAAATGGAAATTTCAAAACATATCAAAAGATTTTTTTTTTGGAATGGTGTGACAGGGTTGTAGGACTGGATTTTTTGTTTCCATGTACCCATTTGCTTCCCTTCTCTCTTTCTGGACTGCTGTCAATGATAATATATCTAAGATTTTTATAAAAAGCACAAAATATTTAGAGTAATTTTATTTTTGTGTCCTGCCACCTTCAAATGCTGGAGTAATAAAAATAAATGTTCCTTAAAATAGACCCATGCTATTTTTGCTCTTTGTTGCAATAATACCCCTTGCCCCAAAACATTGTCCAAAAGCTGACGGTTGATCTCACGTTGTGCAATCCTGATGTATCTTTTTAAATGGATGATACATTGTTTGCTGGAAAGCTTCTATTCCGCTGATATACTTAGTGGAGACAGTAGAAAAATGTCAGCATCCTCGTAACAGCTTGTCTTGTTATGTAGAGTCTGCCTTCTCAATGGTGAATGTACAACCTAAGCAGTCGGCACTGATCCATGCATAATCCAGCATTATATGAATTATCTGCTTTTATTCATAGAGTCATAGAGATGTACAGCATGGAAACAGACCCTTGGTCCAACTCGTCCATGCCGACCAGATATCTCAACGCAATCTAGTCTCACCTGCTAGCACCTGGCCCATATCCCTCCAAACCCTTCCTATTCATATACCCATCGAGATGTCTTTTCAAAGTTGCAAGTGTACTAGCCTCCACCACTTCCTCTGGCAGCTCATTCCATACCTGTACCACCCTCTGCATGGAAAAAGTTGCCCCTTAGGTCTCTCTTATGTTTCCCCCCTCACCCTAAACCTATGCCCTCTAGTTCTGGACCCTCCCCCAGGGAAAAGACTTTGTTTATTTATCCTATCCATGTCCCTCATGATTTTTATTAACCTCTATCAGGTCACCCCTCAGCCCCCAATGCTTCAAGGAAAACAGTCCTAATCTATTCAACCTCTCCCTATAGCTGAAGTCCAACCCTGGCAACATCCTTGTAAATCTTTTCTGAACCCTCTCAAGTTTCACAACATCTTTTCAATAGGAAGGAGACCAGAATTGCACGCAATATTCCAACAGTGACCTAACCAATGTCCTGTACAGCAACATGACCCCTCAACTCCTGGATTCCATACCTGATCAATAAAGGAAAGTATACCATACGCCGCCTTCACTATCCTATTTGCCTGTGACTCTACTTTCGAGGAGCTATGAATCTTCACTCCAAGGTCTCTTTGTTCAGTAACACTCCCTAGGACCTTACCATTGAGTGTATATGCCCTGCTAAGATTTGCTTTCCCAAAATGCAGCACCTCCCATTTATCTGAATTAAACTCCATCTGCCACTTCTCAGTCCATTGGCCCATTGATCAAGATCCCATTGTAATCTGAGGTAACCTTCACTGTCCACTACACCTATGTTGGTACTAAGATGGCATTCAATTTATTCCTGGGTGGAAGTGTAGGTGCACATGTGAGTTTCAACTTTCTCAATACAAGACTGTAACAGAACTCCATTTTTCCCCCAGTCCTTTACAGAAATTAATTTGTTTTCCCCACTTCCACACAGAAATTGGGTACAAGATGATAAGTTTCTCGTTCTTAACTTCAGTAAATTTTCCTTTCATTAGTTCAAGAAAGTTACTATGCTTCTATAGCCACCTCACCTGAGATTCAGCTCAGAGAATCCCTACAGTGTTCAACCCAACAAGTCCGCACCAACCCTCCGAAGAGTAAACTACCCAGACCCATTCCTCCTGACTAATGCACCTAACCTACACATCCCTGAACACTATGGGACAGCTAATTCACCTAACCTGCATATCTTTGGATTGTGGGAGGAAACCAGAGCACCCGGAGGAAACCCAGGGAGAATGTGCAAACTCCATGCAGTCAGCTGCCTGAGACTGAAATCCAACCCAGGTCCCTGGTGCTGTAAGGCGGCAGTGCTAAATACTAAGCCACTGTGCTGCTGATACAAGAGATAAAATCTGAGATCTTCCCAAATAATGTGCTCCGTATTTTTTGATGTATTGAGTGTGAACAGTGAGTAACTGCATTTGGATTTGGGAGGAGGTGGGGAGATGAGTGGAGGAAGACTCTATCTTTTCACAATTGTTTCCATTTAGACATCTTCATAGCAAATTTTAAGTATGAGTACAGCTCAGAAAGTTACCATTACAGGGTATCTGAGAGTATTCTGGGATGGGTCTGCTATCATTTTTCTCCTATACTTGTGATGTACATAGCAAAGCTGTTCAACTCATTAGTTAACTTGTAGATCCTGCATGTCACCTCCAAATTTCCATAAATTACTATTATACTGCATCATGTTTTATTAGTTTGTCAATTCCGGTCTGTAGCTTGGTGATTGCTTCTGTTTTGAACCTGATGAAGTTTCAGATTAGTATTGTATATACCATGATGTAATTTATTTTGTTGTTGTTGTTGTTGTTGTTGTTGTTGTTGTTGCAATCTTGTGACATGCTCCAGTATTTACTCTACAAATTGGAATCTTCACAGAGTATAGCTTGTCAGCACTCACTATCAGTAAAATGACCACAGGCCTGGAATTCATCATCTACAATTAAAAGTTCTCAACTGCATTCCAATTCCCATTTGGCTGTCATGCAGAAAGCAGTAGATATCCTTGATTCTCAATTTCTTGCGTTGAGCACTTTTATTTAACTTAATGATGGTATTTGATTTGTCCAAGGTTTTCTTATCTAGAATGTTAGTCTGTTATTAATTTTGACATTTAATAAAAAGTAACAATTTTCTTTCTAAACAGACACTGTAGATTCAGCAAGACCTGATGAAAGGGCTGTTATGACTTATGTTTCCTGTTACTACCATACATTTGCAGGTGCACAGAAGGTGAGGTCAAACTATGGACAGCTCAAATACTTTACACCTCAACCTTCTGACTTCCAGCTTCTACATCTTGCATTGTCTGAATGGGTCATATTACCTTTTTATGTTTCTATTCACTTTTTCTTTCATTTGAATCCTTTATAGTACTGTAATTCCTTTCTATCACTTGCTCTGAGGTTGGTTTTTCGGTTTCTTTTGTTATGGCAGTTGTCAGTATTAAGCAGTTACCTTGATCAACAAAAAAAATTCCTTCTGATATAATACACTAGAGGTCTCTTTTACAAAAAACACTGGGTCAGTTAACATCAGCATTTGTGTGCGTATTTATTTATATATGCATTAACAATCTCATACATTTCCAGAACATTCTACAACTTTATAGAAATTTCTTACTGAAAGATACACTGTGCAACAATAGAGATTTCCTCCAAAGAGGCCTCTCTAATGAAATGAAGGCTATATTTCACTTCATTATTAATTTTAGCAAAACAGCAAGAATGTAGGTGGGGAAATGCATTTGCTAAAACTAGGAAATGGACAAAATTACAACCCCACCGTCCTTCCAAAGGCAAATGTGAACTGTTGCTTTCCATCTTGTTTTTTTCTACCCCTATCCTTGTGCTTTTCCCCCCTCACCAGATATTGTGAATACACCCAAACCTGATCAGAGGGCTCTTATGACGTACGTTTCGTGTTTCTATCATGCTTTTGCTGGAGCAGAGCAGGTACTCTAATGTTGTGTTGTCACAATTAATTTTGTGCCAGAGAAGTGTTCGTTTGTTTGCATGAGTCGTGCCTCATCTGATAAATTGGCCAGATCTTGATGTTTGAACAACTGTGTGGCTGTGCCATTACTAACATGTTTTTGTGCAATACAAAATAAGAGGTGGAGACAGAGTTAGTGCAGTCATTTCAAAATTTGGAATTATTATTTACAATACTCATAGAATTTCAGCATTCTAACACAAGAATTCCAGATCAATTATAAGCGTATTTCAAGGAACTGTTGTGGTAATTTGCTGAACAGATGAATTATATAGTGTAGTATTCAATTATGCAAATCAAGACGACCCGGGTTTATACCCTCTTGTGCTGAACTGAATGATCTCAGTCGTATTAGTACTTTAATTGATCTCCGTGAACTTTGGGGAGGAGGGGTAGGGAGGCAAAAACACCTGCATGTAGCCATCAGATGAGCTCAGTAGCACATAGTCCTGATGACGTTGATGGATGGCCAAGCAGTACTTATTTGTTTAAGTCCTTAAGTAAAGAATTAAGCAATTGGTTGAAGTTCTAGAAATATGTCCTAGTGAGAATTTAGATAAGGAAAGTTGAATAGGAAAGTTGAAAAGGATAAGCAGGAAGAAAAAGACTGAAATAAAGGAAAGGGAGATGGAGAGGAGGAACCTGGAGAAATCAGAACAGGGATAGACAAAACGAGAGGAAGGAGGGACAGAAAAATGAAGGGGAGGTGAGCAATAAAGCAAGACAACTAGAAATGCTATTCCAGTGGCTAAAATAATACACAAGGGGATTAAGTGAGCAGCAGAGCACAATAATGCTGGCCATAATGAAGTTCTATCTAGGGAATCTTGAATTCTCCTGGAACCACCTGAGGAATGACGTTTGAAGAAGAGAGAGCAGACCAAAGCAGAGCTTGTCAATACTCCCCCACTCCTGCCACCATGCGACTCCTCCCACTTTGAGTTGCCAATGGGACAGGATATAGAACCAGTTGGAGGCAATTTGTTCCCAAATTTGAGCCATTTTTCCAGGGATGCTTATCTTTCAAAATGATGTGAAAGGTCAAAATGTATATTAAAGTATTCAGATTGAGAATTGCAACTCTTGTAACTAAATAGGTTGGACATCAAAATATACTGGAAAGACATGTAGTATGTACACATGTGCCATATTAATATTTACCAGCTAAGAAAATGTAGCATTGCCAAAGCTTTTCATTTATTGACTAACATGTTTGTGTTGGTTTACATTGTTTTCATTTTACATTCTAACATGGTTCAAATATGGTACATACATTTTTTGTTGCATTTGATCTGTGGAAGCTTTAGATAAATTTGTAGTCAATAAATTTTGGTTTTGCTCTATTTTTGAAATTTTTTGGTGATTTTCCATTTCTCAAATACGCAATGGTTCAACAAAGCTACTCACTTTTAAACACTGAATTGTCTTCATGAGCAGAATGCTCCAATTACATTCTATGTTTTGTGCACGTGTATCTTTGTCTCAGATGTGGTTTATTTCTGATTATAGGCTGAGATGGCAGCTAACAGGATTTGCAAGATACTGGCAGTGAATCAAGAGAATGAAAAGTCAATGGCAGAGTATGAGAGGCTGGCCAGTGAGGTAAACTCAGAAACACTCTGATATTAATAATTGAAATGTTTCCCTTTTCCTTTACCATTCATTCAACAGAGTTTAGATTAAAGTATTGGCCAATGCTAAAACTGAAAGGAAGAATATTGTAGTTTATAATCAAAGCTTTAACCACACTTGGAGATGAGAAGCAAGTTGTTTTAGTTCAGTTGGCTGGATGGCTGGTTTGCAATCCGTGACACCAGTGTATGTTCAATTCCTGTACCAGCTGAAGTTACTATGAAGGACTCTCCTTAACCCCTCCCTTATCTGAAGTGTGGTGATCTCCTCAGGTTAAATCGCCACCAGCTGTCTGTCTCTAATGAGGGAGCAGTCCAAAGGTCTGGTAAGACTACAGCAATTTTAATTTTTTTTAAACTTGAAGAGAACAAGCATAATACAACTTGCTACTAAATGGATGCCGATCTGAGCGACATTACTTTTGAAAGCCAACGAAATCAGGAGGATATTTAAAAAATACAACTTTTACCTGGCTCTGTTTTGCTACATTGCTATAGTTGGTTAGAGCTACAGTGTCAGACATCTGAGACTCTTTGTTCTCTCTCCCTTCTGCATCACTTGCCATACCCAACCATTTAGAACATCAGTAGTTTAAAGGGAAAAGGCCTGGAGAAACCAGGAGTTCCAGAAACTTATAGAAAGACCATACAAAAATATTCCCTCGTGTCAGTCTCGTGAGCACATCCCTTGTTATCCTTGTTATATTTAATATTAAAATGAAAACTTCAAAAGTAAGAAAATGATCTGATGGAAGAAAATTAATTTGGAAATTGTGCAAAATAATTTTGATGTCTCTGTTAGAAGGTGAAAGGACAAAATGGGCGATGTAAAATATTTGATTCTAAATGATGAACAAAAAAACTATTGAATATATTCTCCTGTTCTATCATCGTCCCTCCCTTTTACAGCTTTACAATAGTGACTGTGCTTCAGAAATACCTAATTAACTGTAAGCCACTTTAATCAGTCTTAAGATTGTGCAAAGCTTTATGCTGATCCAAGTTTGTGTTGTTCATGTTTTGGTCTGGCTTTCCACCTTTCTGCTTATTTTCCTTCAATATGTTAAAGCTTTGTCTCCCAATTAAATTGTTCTGTGAAAGATTGAAATTATATCCATGCCCAATTGTGTTTAAATAAAATTTTGAATGTAGGAAATTGAAAAAAGTATATTTCTATTGTTTAAGTATATGACCAGGAAAAATAGCATACCAGTGTGTATCAATAGCAATAATTTCTCAATCTTAGAAAACATAGATTCTAAGCATTTTTCTCACTTCTGTCAGAAAACTCACTTTTGTATGATTTCCATTTCCAGATCATAGGTTGGAGATTAAATAGTTAAGTCAAAGATGTCTGATACATTTTTCCTACTTCCAATTATTAAACTCTACTTGTTTACAAGTCTGTAGGTTTAATCTATTTTATTTGCAATTGGATTCGGAAGAATGTGTGAATATGAAGTGAAAAGTTTCTCGTACTACATTGAACGGGGAAAATAAACCCATAGGTATTGGAAATGGTGGGGGGGGGGTGAGTGCAGAAATAGGAGTTCAGACAAACTCCTGTGAATATGCAGAATGATTCTAGTTAGTAAATTTGTGTTCCTATCCCTGTTAGTTGCTGCAATGGATTAAGAGGACCATCCCTTGGTTGGAAAATCGATCTTCTGAGAAGACTATGCAAGCAATGCAGCAGAAATTGGAAGATTTCCGAGACTACCGTCGTTTGCACAAGCCTCCCAAAATTCAGGAGAAGTGTCAGTTGGAAATCAACTTCAACACTTTGCAGACCAAGCTGAGGATCAGCAATAGACCAGCGTTCATGCCCTCTGAGGGAAAAATGGTTTCAGTATGTTAACTAAAATTCTTGTGGTAAATTTTTAACGTTATTAAGGTGGTTTTGTAAAATTTATCTACTACACTTGTGGCCAGAGCCTTTTATGGCCTTAGCAGTACATCTCTGCTCTTGTATTTTAGCACACTCAAAATGAATGCTAACATTGTATTTGCCTTCCTAACTGCCAAATGACTCTGCATCTAAAGAGAATCCTGAACCAGGGCTTCTAAGTCCCTCTGTGCCTTGGATTTCTGAAGCTTTTTCCCCATTTAGAAAATAGCTTATGCCTCTATTCTTCCGACTAAAATACATTAATCTCTCACTTCCCTACATTGAATTACAACTGACACTTCTTTGCCCACTGCTCTAGCTTGTCTAAGTCCTTCTGCAGCTGCTCCACCTCCTCAACATTACCTGTCCTTCCATCTATCTTTGTATAATCTGCAAACTTGGCAACAATACCCTCAATTCCTTTGTCCAGATTGTTAATGTATATCGTGAATAGTTTTGGTTCCAACAGTGTTGCTTGCAGAACTCCACTAGTCACGAGCTGCCATCCTGAAAAAAAACCCTTTATCTTGACTCTCTGCTTTCTGTCAGTCAGCCAATCCTCTACCCATGCCAGTATCTTGCCCCTAATACCATGAGTTCTTATTTAGCAGCCTCCTTTGTGGCATCTTCTAAAAATCCAATAGATGACATCCACTGGCTCTCCTTTGTCTGACTTACTCAAGGTTTAAAACTGTACAAAAATAAGCAAATCATGATTGGAAGTATATAAGCATGGTCAAAGAGGTAAAGATAATAGTTGAGATAGGGAATAAGAGATTCGCATGGTGTTTAATGTTAAAATACTGAGCTTTCTCACATGGACGATTGGCAGATCCAGATGGGAGAGGAAGACCCTAAAGTTTCTCTTGTTCAGTGATCTATTCAGGTTTGCCTTGATGGATTCTTGTGAATGTACTTGTGCTATGGTCATAGTTGATTTATGATGCAGAAGGATAGAGCAAATTAGAAAAAGATCTGATTCTTCTAATTTTTATCCAGGACATTGCAGGTGCTTGGCAACGCCTTGAACAGGCAGAAAAGGGATATGAAGAGTGGCTTCAGACAGAAATAAGACGATTGGAGCGATTGGATCATCTGGCTGAAAAATTCAGACAGAAAGCCACAACTTATGAAATGTGGTCACATGGTAAGGCACCACCATTAATGTGATAAGCTATGCCATTCATGTGTTTCCGTATTGTCAAGTTTTATATTGGTTCCAACAGCATTACTGATCAGTCCATGGAGAATATGCATATTAGAAGTTTTTAACTAGTTATTTTACTAAAAGATAGTTTCCTAGTTTGCAGTTATAGTCAATTCTTTGATTAAAAAATACTGATTGGGCATATTGTTCTCCATTCCTTTGTCTATCTGTGTTTCCTCTATTCCAGTCTGCCTGTGCTTCCAGGTACCAATTTATAATGGCCACTCCAACATTTAAATGAAATAAAAAATCCATCAGGAGAGTTAAGCAAATAGTTGGCTCCTCAGATACTTGAGTCAGTTCCACTGTTTAATCAGATCATAGCTGATTTGATTACTTCACAAGTCTGCCTACCACAATAAATAATTAATTAGTCCTTATCTCAGACTTAAATGGGTGATGCCTTATTTTTAAACAAGTATCCCTATTTCTAGACTCATCCAAAATAGGAAACATCTTTCCTACATCTATCTAGTTAAGACCTCTCAGTACCTTATCTGCTTCAATAAAGTTACTTCTTATTCTTCAAAAGTCCAGCCATTACAAACCTAGTCTGTCCAACCTTGCCTTAAAACAACCTGCGCATTCCAAATATTAATCTAGTAAATCTTCTCCGAACTTCTTTTAGATTAGATTACTTAGTGTGGAAACAGGCCCTTTGCCTAACAAGTCCACACTGACTTGTCGAAGCCAACCCACCCAGACCCATTCCCCTACATTTATCCCTTCACCTAACACTACAGGCAATTTAGCATGGCCAATTCACCTAACTTGCACATTTTTGGACTGTAGGAGGAAATTGAAGCACCCGGAGGAAACCCGGGCAGACACTGGGAGTATGTGCAAACTCCACACAGGCAGTTGCCTGAGGTGGGAAATGAACCCGGGTCTCTGGCGCTGTGAGGCAGCAGTGCTAACCACTGTGCCGCCCACTACATTTATGTCTTCCTTTAAGTAAAGAGACTAATACTATTCACAATTCTTCAGCTGTGACCCCATCAATGCCCTGTAAACTGAAACATGACACCCTTGCTTTGGTATTTGGTTCACCTTGCAATAAACAATATTAGCTTTCAATATAATATAAATAATAGAATGTAATATTCTGTTAGCTTTCCTAATTAATTGTTTCACCACAGACTAACCTTTAGTGATTCGTGCATAAGAACACCCAGATCCTTCTGCATTTCAAGAGCTCTGCGATCTTTCATGATTTACATAACATGCTGCCCTTTTATTCCTCCTCCCAAAATGGACAATTTCACATTTTTCCACATCATACTCTATTCACCAGATTTTCTCCCATTCACGTAGCCTATCCATAATCTTTGTAGCCCCCTCATATTGTCTTCACAACTTACTTTCTTAACTAAGTCGAAACCAAAATAAAGACTTGCATTTATATGGCACTTCACACAACTTTAGGATGTCCCGCTTGTAACACAACTAATTAAGTATTTTTGAAGTGTAACCATTTGCTGTAATATGGGGAACTGCAGCAGCTAATTTGCGCACACAAGATTTCAACCAATAATGAGAGTCTGTTGGTTGATAACAGGAGAGAACTGATTGTTGTTGAAAATACTGTATGATCTTTTCTGTCCATGTTGGCAGCTGTTCTGCGATTGCAATCATTTTCCGCACATACAACCTATCCCACCTCGATCTTCCTCTTGCTACTCCCACACCAAACCCTACTGGCAACTCAGCTGTGACCAATGCAACAGGAGATACACCAATGTATATAAATTATCTTTTGATAGCTTACGATCTGTTAAGAATCAGTAGTGGTTCAAAGAGAAGTAATTATTTTTTAAAAATAAAAAACAGTACAATAAATCTCTTCCAGCAAAGGAGATTGAAGGGAGGTATAATGGAAGTGTACAAGATTGAAAGATTTAGACAAGCAGTTTTCAACTGGTTTGCCATGATGACTATCCAAGTGTGTTGTGAAATTTTGTGCAAAGGTAATGAAAATCAGTGTTAGACAAACATTGAGTAGAACATTAAAATGAAACTATCAAAATAATGCCTCAAAATGCGTGAAAATTTAAATCATCAAATTAAAAGCATGGTATCAGTCTTTTTGATTCTAACATTCTAAATTAATATAACCAAAGGGGATAAAATTGATATGATGGAGGAAACAAGTGGGTATACTGCAAAATTTTCTCCTTGGTGTGCCATTTATTGAAAAGGTTGTAACAGATGTAACATTTTCAGCAGGAGGGGCATGACAACCTAACCTTTTTAACGTGGGAGTGGTAATAAGAACTTGCCTGTGAGGATGGTGCATTCAGAGACAATGAATGATTTTATAAGGAATTTAGATTAACATGAGGGAAGTAAATTTAGCAAAACTCAGGATCAAGCAGGGGAATGGGACTGATTTGATTGTGTGACAGAGTTGGCAGGACTCGATAGGCTGAACAGTCTCCAAGTGTATCATAAAGAAGAAAAATCACAAATTAAAATAACCCATCTTGATCTCTATTTTTTTTAAAAAGGAACTTTGAACTAAACATTTGAAATGCTTTGAGGAAAAAGTTAACTGAATTAATATAGATTCTTGTATTACCCAGGGAAAGACTATACTTTGATGCAGAAAGATTATGAATCTGCCTCCTTGACTGAAGTGCGGGCTTTACTGAGAAAACATGAGGCATTTGAGAGTGACCTGGCTGCACACCAGGACCGAGTGGAGCAGATTGCTGCCATCGCGCAGGAACTGAAGTATGTTCCATTTGCAGGCTGACAGCTGATGACACTTCATTAATATTTGGCTTCCAAACAATCATGTACTGTGTAGCAATTCCAAATGATAGTGACCAAGTTAAAAATAAAGCTGAAAAGGTTATTTTAATTGCCATTACTTCAGGATAAGGATTGTACTCTAAGTAAAGCATTTGGGAGGAAAAAGAAGACCAATCTCTTGTATATTTTTTCAAAATTATAAATGCATAAGTACCACCTCACTTGTCAGTAGGTTTTATTATTATTCTGACAGCACCATTAATACTTTTTTCAAAAATAAATTGAAGATTACATTGATAGAAGCCATGGTAATGACATATGGTAATGACATTTGGGAAGGACATACTTCAAGCCTACTGCTGCATTGTAGAGGGATACGCTCTGCTCTTTCGTGTCTGATACATTTCTCGGAAAAATAACCCGGTTGTTCTTCGTTAACTGAAGAAAGTGAGAGCAGTGACCCTGTCAGCAGCAATGGGACACTCTCATAAGCCATTCTGTGTTTTCTCATGAAAGGTATTACAAGTGGTTGAATTCTACTGATTGTTTTGATCTCAAATCTCTCGCATCAGAATATCAAAACAACAGCTGTACTTAGTCACCAGTAGTGCTATGAGTAAGAGAGCAGTATAATCTGAAACATTGTCCTCCGAGATGTCTAACTAGGATTTAAATATGATCATAAAAGCTACATAAATGATAAACAGGGACTAAAACAGCTTTTCTCAAACATTTTCAGGAGACAGTTAACTCTTTCAAAAAAAAAATGCTTTTAGAAAGTTGTTTGGGTGGGAAAATAAACAACCCTTGCGTCATCTTCATTCTAACAAGACCAAACATCTCTATGCCATGCTTTGTTAGTTTACCAAGTACTTTCTCATCGCAATCGATACAACCAACAAAGCAATTTTCAAACTAGAAACATGGTTTGGTATAAATTGGGACTCCAGCCATATATCTGTTCTGACATAAAGGTTGCCTATTTTTACTTCAATGATGTTGTCAACTCCAACTTTGCCTCAGTTCATCTGCTGCTGACATCTTCAAGCATAGTTCTTTTACTTTAGACTTCACTGCCCTAATATAGAACAAGAGAACAATACAGCGCAGAACAGGCCCTTCGGCCCTCTGTTGTGCCAACCTGTGAACTATTCTCAGCTTGTCCCCCTACGCTATCCCAAAATCATCCATGTGCTTATCTAATGATTGTTTAACTCTCCCTAATGTGGCTGAGTTGACTACATTAGCAGATAGGGCATTCCACGCCCTTACCACTCTGTGTAAAGAACCTGCCTCTGACATCTGTCTTAAATCTATCACCCCTCAATTTGTAGTTATGCCCCCTTGTACACGCTGACGTCATCATCCTAGGAAAAAGACTTTCACTGTCTACTCTAACTAATCCTCTGATCGTCTTGTATGTCTCTATCAAATCCCCTCTTAGCCGCCGCCTTGCCAATGAGAACAGGTTCAAGTCTCTCAGCACTTCTTCATAAGACCTTCCCTCCAGACCTGGCAACATCCTGGTAAATCTCCTCTACATCTTTTCCAATGCTTCCACATCCTTCCCGAAATATGGGGACCAGAACTGTACACAATATTCCAAGTGTGGCCGCACCAGTGTTTTGTATAGTTGCAGCATGATATTGCGGCTCCGGAACTCAATCCCTCCACGAATGAAACCTAACACACTATGCCGCCTTAACATGATCCTGACCGGTTTCGTTTCTTCTATCCCTCATCAATCTAGTCATCCAAATCCTGCTTCCCATGTCCTAATTTGCAGACCCATTCACCTATCACCCCTGTGGTCATTGATCTGCATTACCCATAATTAAGCAGAGCTTTAATCTTTTACATTCAAAGCCTTGTTTTCAAACCTTTTCATAGTCTTACTCTTACATATCTTGGCAAGCCCCAAAGCCTAGAGAGTACCTGCACTCCTCCAATTCTGGCCTCTTGAGCCTCTAAGCTTTTAATTTCTGCACAATTAGCTGTACCTACAAAGGTTTAGCATGTGGAACTCCCTCCTTAACCCTGTTTCCTCCTTAAAGATGTTCCTTTTAAATTGAACATTTTAATCCAAGGTTTAGGCTATCTGTCCTCACATCATTCCATGTACCTAGGTCTCAAATTTTGTTTGTTATTTCTATGAAGTACCTCAGGACATTGGCAGTAGAAAGGACTATGGGGATGATTAGAAAGTGGTAATGTTACTGGCCTAGTAATTCAGAGGCCTAGATAAATGTATGGAGTTGAGTTCAAATCTATTCATTATTCAATCTAGAATTCTAGTCTTGTTAATAATCCTGCTGGATTGTTTAGAAAAGGAAATCTGCTGCCCTACCTTACATGTGACTCCAGACCCATTTCTGATGAAGGGCTTTTGCCTGAAACATGAATTTTCCTGCTGCTTGGATGCTGCCTGATCTGTGCTTTTCCAGTACCACTCTAATCTTGAATCTAATCTCCAGCATCTGCACTTCTGTCTGCTCTCTGAAATAGCCTGCCAAGCCATTCAGTTGTAGGTAGATCACTATCTTCTCAAGCGCACTTAGGGATGAGTAATAAATGTCAACAACACACTTATCCCAAGAATGAATATACTGTACTTATGCAAAAGAGTACCATTAGGAAACGTGAAACTGCATTAAACTATAAACATTCAGGAGCTCCTTTCATAATTTCACATTGACACATCACATGGATTGTAGCAGTTCAAGATTGGATGAATAAATGATTCTATTGTCACAGATACAGTAATGTTACTGGCCTAGTAATTCAGACAGTGAAAAGTGAAGGCAGCTCACCGTCATCACGCCAAGGAAAATTATGAATGGGCAATAAATGCTGGATTCGATAGTGACACCTAATTCCCATGAAACAAGAATCTGAAGTACTAGTCACAGCACATACAACACACCACATATTTAATAGATGCCTGACTGATTAGAAAATGTCATGAACAAAACTTGCAACAAAAAACTTCATCTTGATTGTCAAATTAGCATTCATGGTTTATCCATTTTTCTTTCTTTACCCTCTGCCCTTGAGCATCTTTCCTCATCCTTGTTTCAAATGTGGTGAGGAGCAAAACATAAAAACCGTAGAATGATCCATTTCCTGCTCAACAACAAATGCTTGTTCTTAATGCTTGTGTATTTGTATCAGTAGTGCCATAGGCTAATTTGATAGTAAAACCACAGGAAATAAACAGGAGATTTTAGGGCAACTTCTGTTCATCCTACATCATCAGCTATAAGTTCCCCTCTGAGTCTCGCACCATCCTGACTTGGAACTCTATAACCCTACCTCCACTGACACTGGTTCAAGATCTCTGGAATTCACTTTCGAGTAGTCCTGAGAGTCTGTCTACATTCAGAGTTGCAGCAAGATGGCAGCTCTCCACCACCACCTCATGAAAACTTAGGGATCAGCAACAAATGTCCTTTTCAATAATGGCCCACATCCCATGAAAGAACAAAAAAAAACTATTTTCCTTGATATTCCCTTTCACATTACATGAGCAAGCACACTTTTATATATGATAACCATGAAGGATTCAAAGATTGAAGTAGTTACAAAGTCTGAAAAATAGGATGTAATGCTTAAGATTTCCTGGGATATGAAATCTAGAATGCTTAATTTCATCAAAGTAATGTACCATCTGTAAGTTTGATTGCTGTGAAGATCTAAGAGCTAAAATGTAATTATGTGTAAAAGGTAATTGGTCTTGTGAAAAGAAATAAAAATTTAATAACATACACCACTAAAAACAGAGGCTACCAACTGTGGAAATGAAGGTCAAGCCTAACAGTTCCAAGAAAATCTTAAAATGCTTCAAATATAAAATTTAGCAGATATGGAAAAAATGTTTTTTTTTAGAACTTTTGACCATGACGTTGAATTATTTGACCAATTAGTTGGCTTTCTTAGTGTTAGTGATTTGATTTTTAAGTGTTTATGTTGCTCAATGCCTTCCAATAGAAGGAATAAGTCATGAATGTCTCTCAAAAGTATATCTCCCATTTATCTTGTGCACTTCAAGCAGAGCCATGTATGCTAGATATTATGCCTTGCATTCCCAAGTATATTCTATATGGGAAGAAGCCAGTACCAGGAAGCCACTACAGCATCCAAAACCCCACTTCAAGAATGCTTCTAAACATGACATAAAGGACCTGAACACACATTTTCATATGCAAGACTTAAAGGAACAACGGTGGAAAATGGTGATTTTATCTGTGGATCAGTTTATACCGCCACCAGGATTAGTTTTTTTAGATTAGATTACTTACAGTGTGGAAACAGGCCCTTCGGCCCAACAAGTCCACACCGCCCCACCGAAGCGTAACCCACCCATACCCCTACCCCTACCCCTTACCTAACTCTACGGGCAATTTAGCAATGGCCAATTCACCTGACCTGCACATCTTTTGGACTGTGGGAGGAAACCGGAGCACCCGGAGGAAACCCACGCAGACACGGGGAGAACGTGCAAACTCCACACAGTCAGTCGCCTGAGGCGGGAATTGAACCCGGGTCTCTGGCGCTGTGAGGCAGCAGTGCTAACCACTGCCGCAATTTGACAGAAGGAACCATTGCCCAAAAGACGACCCTACAATGACACCTGATAACCATCTCATATTAAATTTTAAATGTAGTTTGGCAGTTAACAGTCAGTCATCATCTAATTGGTGCATTTTCCATTGGTTGGCAAATGGACTTTGATTGTTGCAATCAACATGTTCTTCTCATACAGTATAAAAATATTGTTCCCACTTGTCTGTATTTTTGCAAATGATCAGATAGTGCAAGACAAAGTTTTGACAAGCTGTCTTTTCAGTTACATTCATAGCTGATTTTTTTTAACATAGATATGCCACAATGTATGAATTATGCATCTGAAAATGTCCCAGTAGCCGAGAATACACAATAAGGTAGCAAGCTTAAATGTAATTTCATTGTAGTTTTGAGATGGTATGAACCTTTTCTGTGCTTATCATCTTTACTGTCGGTGTTTGTGGCAAAAGATCATTTTCTAATTGAATAATGGAGCAGCTTTTGAAATGAATGCCCATAAGTGGTCCTATTTTCTTTGTGACTGCAGTCAGCATCAGGCTCTTTCCCTGATAAATCATGAATTAAAATTCACGCATTTTCACTCTGTAGCAGTTTCAGGTTTGCAATCCTAATTTATTCAAGATCTTTGTTAAGAAACTGATTTTCAGACCAATGTGAGGTTTCATTTTGGAGCAGGGTATATCTGAAATATTTGCAGGACTAAGAAACTTATTGATATAGCCACTTTAAACTGTTGGTTTATAATGTAATAATTGGGAGTGGATTCTAAATATAAATCTATTGCTATAAATATTTAGCTGGTTTCATTTAATATTGAATAAGGCACTCAATTTAGAGCTGGTTGCTATATTACAAAAAATGAATGATAACAATTCATCAATTTTCTTGACTTTGACTTTGAAGTGAATTGGATTATCACAATGCTGCTGAAATAAATGCAAGGTGCCAGAAAATCTGTGATCAGTGGGACAATTTTGGAACACTCACACAGAAACGAAGAGAGGCTTTAGAGGTGAGATATATTTTAATAAAAAATAAGTGAATGAAGATTAAGCTCTGAATAGTATGCTTAATTATACCTTATATATGAGGGGTACAATACTAATTACATGAACGTTTTGAGGCCAATGATTTTATGTCAGCAAATTTAAATGTACAATTAGTTTTCAGGTTTCATGCAGCTTTAAGAGGTGTATTTTCTCCTGGTCTTTTTTTTAATGAAGATAGATGAAGTCAGACGTGCTAAGTTGTCTGTTCCAAGCCACAAAAGTAAACTGCTTACAAGGCCTTGGTTTATTTTCAAGTTGGAACTATAGAAGCAGCATGAATGGATGGTCAGACTTCCATAGAACCAGGGTTTTAGTTTAGCTTTCAGTAGCTGTTGGCATTTTGAAATGGTCATACATACTTCTGCAGCAAAGTGCTTGAGTGCTCTACCAGAATTTTCTCCTGATGTTCTTTTGTGCTGGACTGGAGAAACGTTGCATGTGAGACAATCTATTCCACTAAATTTGTCTTTACCAAGGGTGTGTATATGGAATGTTACTATATTGGAACAGTCGCTGGTTAGTAGTTTTAAAAAAAAGCTATTATTCTCTTAAGTTTTCCAATAGAGTTAAAGTTAAACAAATTCTTCTTTTTGTTTGTATTGCAACTGTAGAGTAAAAATAAAATGTGTATTGCTTAAAGTAGTGTAACCAATTGAATTACACCTGGAACATTCTTGATATATTTAAAGGGGATTTGGTTTAGTCCATAACATAGCTAATTCTAATTGTTAAAATTCAATGCCAAACTGTGGGCTTGTTTTGTTTATAGAAACTTCTTGTTCAACATAGAACAATTTATTCTAGAACTTGTCAATTTTAAATGTTATCATTGTTGTTTGTGCATTGATGCATTGTGGCAGTTTATGGTCACAGTTGTATGGATACTGTGAAAAATTTGGAAGTCTGATTTGAATATGTGGAAGTAACCTTGTCCAGATAATACTATCACCAGATTAGGATTAGTTTTCTTTTTGAACAATGGATTCCTTTTTTAATATTATGCTAATGCAGAATAACTTCACAAACCTTGTGAAAAATGCTAGACTAGATCTGAAAAAAACCCACACAAAACTTTGCTTTAGCCAAAAGCAGATTTGATTCAGAATGCACTCACTTTTTAAGCACTTCTTATCAACAAAAGAGAAATCCACGATCTCAGTAAAATTTAAGTTAGAATCCAGGTTCTTTTGTCAAACTTGAATGTGTCTGCTTTTCATGCTGTTTTTTTTTGTAAAAGGTGGTTTAATGATCTATCAACTGCATCTTTTGTGAATCTACTTACATGACAAAACTTTTTGCATTTTTTTCTTTATGCTGCATTATCTACTGGGGTGCTATTTGGGCACCATACGCTTACCAAGTTATCCAGACAGTAAGCTTAATTTTTAAAATCAAACTAATACAGCAGTAAGCACTTCGCTACAGAAAAGTGAAAAGATAGATAAGTGAATAAACCAGCACTATGCTTTTGTAATATTGCAACATTATTTGAAAAAGAGTAGAATGATTAAAATAAAATTCAGTTTGTCTTGCTCTTAGACTGAACTCACTATTTTCTTGTATTTTTCTCTCTTTTTGGCAGAGCTAAGATTTGAGGTTAGGGTTAGTTGAACTTTACAAAGTTGCATATTTTAAGAGAAGAAAACAAACACCAGTTGCTGTTGGGTGACTGGCCTGGAAGATAAATGCAACTTAATTACTAATCTAAGGAACACTGCATGATTCAGCTGGCAGCTGGTTGGATGTTGAGTTGGTCATTTCAAGGGAGGACCAATACTAAGCAGTCAATAACACCATATTGATGAAAAAAGAAAAGGAGGGAGAAAAGTAGTTTTAGTAGGTGCAAAATAATTTTGGAAGTTTCGAGACAGGCTGCTGTTTTTCACTATCTTTTAGTTTACTGTTCATTTGAAGAATTGTTGAGGGTTTTGAAAAAAGAAACCCAGTATGAAAAAAAGAAAGAAAGAAATCTGCAGTCTGCTAAAATTGGTTGTATTCCCCAATGATTTCAAAGTTAGATGTACTATCGTGCCTGTGAACAACTCCTATTCAAGGACTGGAAGGAAGGTTTTGTATCCATTGTTTGAAAGCATTTAACTGAACTGGCAAATTACAATTCTTTGCATTTTCTTTTTAACTGTGTGTATCTGTCAGTCTATGTGAGAGTGGAAGTTATGTTCAAAGAAGATTGGGTTTATTTTTTTAAAATTCATTTGTGGATGTGGGCATCTCTGGCTCGGACAGCATTTATTGCCCCTCTGTAATTGGCCAAAGGGCAGTTAAGACTCAACCACATTGCTATGGGTCTGGAGTCACATAGGCCAGACCAGGTAAGAATGGCAGTATCCTTCTTTCAAGGATATTAGTGAACCAGATGGGGTTTTCCAACTGTTGACAATGGATTATGATCATCATTAAACTTCTAATTACAAATTTTTATTAAATTCAAATTCTAACATCTGCCAAGAACAGTTTGGAACCTGGGTCCCCAGAATATTACTTGAGTATCTGGGTTAACAATCCATCTGGGAGGCCATCACCTCCCCTTTAAATCATGGAAATTAATTAATTAGCTTAACAATGTAAAGTTAGTGTTAATAATAACTTTTGTTTAGGTCATGAACTTAGTGTCCAAGATCTGTTGTTCATAAAGTCTGCTTGGAACAATTGAGCAATTTTGAAGGTCACTGAATATTTTAATTTCACTATGTTGCAAATACAGTGACAGACTGATGTAGTTTGGCTTGCTATCTCTGTCATAATGTAATTGAAATAATTCAAACGTATCTAGTGGACAGCTTTGAATTTGACTTCTTTGGAGAGTCATTGGAAAAAAATCAATATCATTACTGCTGAATTAATGTTCTAGGAATACAGATATAATGTGTGACCACTGTATTTTTTTATCTTTCTCCATCCTCATTACTTTGAGATAGCCGTAACCCTCTACCATTTCCAAATTGTTCTGATTTGGTCCTACATACCACTTCCTCTTTAATCGAGTGACTTAAGACTTAAATATATTAACAGGAAAAAAACCTGCAGAATCATATACATTTTTGTTTTGATTCAATTTATCCAAAATTTTGATCAGTGAATAGATACATGGCACCCAGCTTGATAATTTACTTTGTAGCCAGGAGATATTGAAGACCCACGTACAGTGAAAAATAATCATTTTGAGGGCCTTTATTATTTGAATGGAGAGTATATTTTAAGTAAGTTAGTATCTTGGTAGAAAAAATTCTGTGAAGCATGAAGTTGGAAAAACTTGGTATTGCATCGATGTAGTTGCCCATACTCACCACACAATGGCTCTGTTACAGCATTAAAGCTATTTCATCCAGCTTTATGAATACTGTATGTGACTCACCAGATGTCTTTTGGACCCATGAACTGTAAGCTTAAGTGCGAACTAATGATGTATAAATTTAGTTCAGAGCAAAGAAAAAAATTTAGGTTTAGCATTTCAGCTTTGCTTTTAAGGTTAAGGTTTGTTTGTCATTTGTTTTACTCATTTGTTTTACGCAGGGTTCGGTGCTGGGGCCACAGCTGTTCGCATTATATATTAATGATTTGGATGAGGGAACCGGGGGCATTCTAGCAAAGTTTGCCGATGATACAAAGTTAGGTAGACAGGCAGGTAGTACTGAGGAAGTGGGGAGGCTACAGAAGGATCTAGACAGGTTGGGAGAGTGGTCCAGGAAATGGCTGATGGAATTTAACGTGAGCAAGTGTGAGGTCTTGCACTTTGGCAAAAAGAATATAGGAATGGACTACTTTCTAAATGGTGAGAAACTTAATAAAGCCAAAGCACAAAGGGATCTGGGAGTGCTAGTCGAGGATTCTCTAAAGGTAAACATGCAGGTTGAGTCTGTGATTAAGAAAGCGAATGCAATGTTGTCTCTTATCTCAAGAGGGTTGGAATATAAAAGCAGAGATGTACTACTAAGACTTTATAAAGCTCTGGTTAGGCCCCATTTGGAGTACTGTGTCCAGTTTTGGTCCCCACACCTCAGGAAGGACATACTGGCACTGGAACGTGTCCAGCGGAGATTCACACGGATGATCCCTGGAATGACAGGTCTAGCATATGAGGAACGGCTGAGGATACTGGGATTGTATTCGTTGGAGTTTAGAAGATTAAGGGGAGATCTAATAGAGACGTACAAAATAATACATGGCTTTGAAAAGGTGGATGCTAGAAAATTGTTTCTGTTAGGCGAGGAGACTAGGACCCGTGGACACAGCCTTAGAATTAGAGGGGGTCATTTCAGAACGGAAATGCGGAGACATTTCTTCAGCCAGAGAGTGGTGGGCCTGTGGAATTCATTGCCACGGAGTGCAGTGGAAGCCGGGACGCTAAATGTCTTCAAGGCCGAGATTGATAGGTTCTTGTTGTCTAGAGGAATTAAGGGCTACGGGGAGAACGCTGGCAAGTGGAGCTGAAATGCGCATCAGCCATGATTGAATGGCGGAGTGGACTCGATGGGCCGAATGGCCTTACTTCCACTCCTATGTCTTATGGTCTTATTTATAACCTGTTTCAGTCATTTCTGCTATTATGACAGAGGAGTGAGGAAGACAAGGCCTTGGAATGTACTCTATTTGAGTGTCCTTGTTACCTTTTTTCCATTTCTATGTCTTAGCAGTATCAAGACTAGAAACTTAATAATAGTATAAGCTACACTCTGAAGCTTCAGCACAGTGCCACCAAAGTTGTCAGTCCATGCTTTAAGAAAAATATACTTCCCCAACTAATGATTATGAAACTTCACAATCTTTTCATGTTACAGTAAACATTCTTGGTCTTTTCAATTAATTAAATACAGAGAGCCGAGAAATTACAGGAAACCATCGATCAGCTCTTCTTGGAGTTTGCTAAAAGAGCTGCCCCATTTAAAAACTGGATGGAAGGAGCGATGGAAGATCTTCAAGACATGTTTATTGTTCACAGCATTGAAGAAATCCAGGTACAGTATGTTTACTGGAGCAAAATAATGGACAGCAATGGAGTATATTAATGATACTAATATTGTTAAACTAACAATTCATTCTTATTGCATGACATTATTCTATCATTTCACTGAAACTTTAGCTGCCCTTTGGTGACAGTCTCTGAAGTGAGAAGACTAGCAAAATGACATCAACGGGAAGCTGTGAAATCACTACCTGCTAGGCACCCAATTGTGAACTATTTAAGTGGCCAAACTCCGACCTCTTTGATCATTTTGCCAGAGTTGTCTGGCGGGGGCAGGGGGGGGGGGGGGGGAAATGGTGAGATGCTGCTTCTGGAGACCATCAATAAAACCTGGTGAATTCTGAGTGGGAGGGGCAATTGGGCCTCCATTTTTAGGCACTCCATGGCCCACATTGAGGCATTGGCCACATCTGTGTCCATAATGGTACATTTGTTCATGACTCACCCCACAGTTGCCCTCACCAAATTGTTGGGCCTTCCTGCATGAACACACAATCCCCCAGGCCTTCACCAAGGGTACCCAATCATTAAGGCATCCTTTTCTTGAAGCTGCAATCCGGGCAATGGTAATCATTAGCAGTGGCATTGTTGAACTGCTGCCCTCTGATTGCCACAGCACTTCTGAGGGGCAGACTATTTTGTTTAATTGGGACTGAATTTTGAAATTATAAATGCCTCATTTGCCAAAGCAGGGTCATCTCCTACCTTCAGCTCCAGTGGTGGGAGCTTAGATGCTTGCACAAAATTAGACTCTCAGCATTACTAACTGTGTACTGGAGCTGTGTAAATGTAATGTCTACAAATATATTTTCACATTAGTTCTAAATTAAAACCAGCGAATGTTTGAACACATCTTTTGAATCCATCTTTCATGTCTCCTGTTGTAAGAAGCTAAAATGTTAAATAAAACATTTAATATTAAACTTGTATAGCCTCATGGGCTTGTTTTCAGAGGATATTCCTGGGCTTTGAGGCAAGTATATGAAAGAATGATCAAAATAGATAACCAGCATCAGTGTTTCAATGAAATTACTTAGTCATTTGTACTTCCTTACCCTGAAAATGACACAGAGCACCAATGCTAACCCATTATTAACAGTGTAGCAATATTGGAATATTTATGCATGTACTTTACTTGCCATTAAGCTATGAAATTGCAGTAACATATCTTAATAATGATCCTGTTGTGTTTACAAAAACAAAATCTATTGATTGGAAGCATACCAAAACAGGAGAATATAAATATTATTTTATTATAATTGCAATTTTCTAGATAATGCCACTTATATTTTATTTTTTTTCAAAATTCCACATACATGAAGTGTAATGCTTTTTTGACCCATTCCTCTTAATCTTTAGAGTCTGATAGCAGCACATGAACAGTTTAAAGCTACCTTACCAGAAGCAGACAGCGAGAAACAAGCCATCCTGGGAATCCTTAATGAAGTACAGAAGATTACTCAATCCTATAACATCTCATCCACTGTGTCAAATCCTTACAGCATGATATCACGTGATGAGATCAATGCCAAATGGGACAAGGTATTACCAAACAGAATATGCTAATAAATTAATCAACCAGAAATGGGTTGAGTCTTGAGTAAGATCAGAGGTGCAGGAAATGAATTGCATTTTCATCAACAAGTGAAAGGGGAGAAGATATGTTAATAATTTAGTAGTAGAATCTTTGCTAAGACTCAGTTAAGTGGTCTAGACCAACGCAGACTTTGTTTTTGGTTTCTGACAGATTTGCTATCTATTTTTAACACCTGGTTTTATTTCAGATTTGCAACAGTTTACTCCTCTTGTAAACTTCAATATGGTTATGATACTTATTTGCTCTTAGTGCAGGGAATAAGGTTGACATAGAGAATACATGATTGTTCACTAGTTCTATGCGCATAATGCCTTACTCTTAATAGAATAGTGTAATATTGCATGAACTGATTTATCATCACTATTCTGTTCTTTGGTGGTTGTTGATTTAAACCAATACCCTATATTTTCAACATTTTATTTAGATTGACTACTGATGTCATACCTGCAACAGAAATGAATTCCCAGTATTCAGTTTTGTCATCTTCAATGACATGATATTTGAGAATGCAAGCATGTGATGAAAACAATTTCAATTATTTAATTGGCTCCATATATGTTGAATTAAAATTCAATTGTTTTTAATGGCAGGTGAAGCAATTGGTTCCTCAGAGAGATGCAGCCCTGCAAGAGGAGCTTGTACGGCAACATGGTAATGAACGTCTGCGTCGTCAGTTTGCCAGCCAGGCAAATGTCATTGGACCTTGGATCCAGCGTAAGATGGAGGTAAGTTAGGAATTTTAACCAGCTGCTTAAATTCAGTTGAGTACTATGTGTTTCTTTTTAGCTCTTAAAATAATCTATGTTTCATGTTCAACAACTTATATTTGTATAGCATCTAAAAGGGATAAAGAAACAGACTTATATTAAAGAGTAAGCTGTTCTGAGAAGTGACTAGTCAAAGTTTACTCATCCTTGAAAAGATTTACTGTACCTGCATATTTCTGCAAAAAACAATTTACCCTCTGTTAAATGCTTGCTGGTTCCACTGATGCCTATGTCTCTCCCACACTGATAGCTACTCCCTTCCTCATTCCATTTTCTTACTGTCTCCTTCAATCTCTGCAAAGACCTCATTTAAAACCCATTCTTAGGCTAGACTTTTGCGCTCTTCTATGTCCAGTTTCTTTTTTGATCATTTTCTTTCCTGTCTCCATTCTGCTTGGCTTTTCCTTTTCCTTTCTATAGAAGTCATCCTTTCATAGAAGGTTACACTCATGTAGACCAGTCGCAAGTTCACAAGATACAAACAAATAGAAGGCAATGTGGCTCAGTTTAATTCACCCATTCAAATGAGTTAGTTATGTAATTAAAACTTTTTATTATTACAGCCCCAAAATGGTTGATGTATTTCTTGTTTAATTCCAATCACCCTCCGATCCAGTGGATAGCTGAAGATTTACACAATTTTCAGCAAAGAAAGCCTTCCATTGAGACCACTATGGGAATGAATTAAGATAAGTAAATGCACATACCAGTAGGTTGAGAATGGATTTCTTCATGAACACACTGAGAGCTTAGAGTTCTGAGAAAGGGTCACTTAACCCAAAATGTTAACTCTGATTTCTCTCCACTGATGCTGCCAGACCTGTTGAGCTTTTCCAGTAATTTCTATTTTTGACACTGAGAACTCTACTACCCTTTGCACAGTAATTAAGGTAGAGATTCAAACTATTATTGAGGTATGTTGCCAGAGCATATTTGGGATCCTGCAATAGCTTGCACCTATTCCATTATTTATTTAATCATCATGATTACCTTCGAAATATATGTTGGCCGGATTTGTATCTTTAAATTCAATTATAACTTGTGCTTGGATTCAATGAAAAATTATCCTGAATAAATCTCATATTGGTCTTTGCATATTATTGTAATTCATTGTATTTAAATACAGGAAATAGCTCAAAGTTCTATTGAAATGACTGGAACCCTGGAAGATCAGATGAATCAATTGAAACAGTTGGAGGAGGTCATCATTAACTACAAACCCAATGTTGACAAACTGGAAGGAGATCACCAACTTATTCAAGAGGCCCTAATCTTTGATAACAAGCACACCAATTATACGATGGAGGTACTTTGTGGATGTTAATATGAACGTTGTCTTGTTTTTGTGTGGGGCTTTGTGAATGAATGAGCTACAAACAAATGTTATATTTGATGTGATCCAAAGGCCAGCCGTTCCCAATTGCCAGTTAAACCTTTCAGCAGCCAGAAACTAGTAGAGAACTGAACTCTGAGCTGTAACAATCTTATTAAATGAATTAGAAGGATAATAGCGCAAATGGGGCTGTCTCTTAATCCAATGGAACATAAGTTCTAAAAAGCATGTATACCATTTTCTTCCTTGGACATAGTTTAAGTGGGAGCTTTTGATATTCTGTATAATATTTAGTCTATCCTTGAGCTTATTTTTCTTTTTGGACAAGTTAATTATTTTGGTGCTTAAATACAATCACTTGCAAAAGAAATATTAGCACTGATAATAATTCAACTTCAGGAACCATATTTCTGAGGAGAAAAATGTGCATATTAGATCTTCACTAATAAGTATAAAAACAATTTTAACAATAGTAATGATTAAATAACTTAAATAAGGAAGTTGGAGAGCTAAAAGGCACCATGAAATGTCCTGTCGAAAGTAGGATCAAGAAGAATCAAGGAGGCATGTCGGATACTTAATGAGTACTTCACATCAGTATTTATCAAGGAGAAGGACCTGGATGATGGTAAAATGAGAGAGGATATGTTGATATTCTAGAGCATGTCAATATTAAGGAGGAGGTGGTGTGGGGTGTCTTGAAAAACATCAAGGTAGGCTGGTTAGCGAGGTTAGATCTCACTGAATACAGGGAGAATTAGCCATTTGGATACAGAACTCAAAAATAGAAGACAGAAGGTGGTGGTGGAGGGTTGCTGTTCAGACTGGAGGCCTGTGACCAGTGGTATGTCTCAAAAATCAATGCTGAGTCTACTGCTTTGTCATTTATATAAATGATTTGGATGTGAACATAGGAGCTTTAGTTAATAAGTTTGCAGATGACACCAAAATTAGAGGTGTAGTGAACAGGGAAGAAGGTTACCTCAGATTACAATATGGGCTGATTAGTGGCAGATGGTGTTTAATCTAGATAAATGTGATGTGCTGCATTTTGGAAAGGCAAATCAGAGCAAGACTTATATACCTAATGGGAAGGTCCTGGGGAGTGTTGCTGAACAAAGACACCTTAGAGTGCAGGTTCATAGATCCTTAAAAGTGGAGTTGCAGGTAGATAGGATGGTGAAGAAGGCATTTGGTGTGCTTTCCTTTATTGGTCGCCCACATTTGGAATATTGTGTGCAATTCTGGTCTCCCTCCTATCAGAAGGATGTTGTGAAACTTGAAAGAGTTCAGAAAAGATTTACAAGGATATTGCCAGGAGGATTGTTGCTATAGGGAGAGGCTGAATAGGCTGGGGTTGTTTTCCCTGGTGCATCAGAGACTGAGGAGGGACCTTAGAGGTTTATAAAAGCATGAGGGGCATGGATAGGAGAAATAGACAAGGTTTTTACCCTGCAGTGGGGGAGTCCAGAACTAGACAGCATAGGTTTAGAGTGAGAGGGGAAAAATTCAAAAGGGATCTAAGGAGCAATTTTTTTCACTGAGGGTGGTGAATGTATGGAATGACCTGCCACAGGAGGCTGGTACAATCACAACATTTGCAAGGCATCTGGATGGGTAAATGAATAGTAAGGGTTTAGAGGGATATGGGCCAACTGCTGGCAAATGGGACTAGATTAATTTGGAATATCTGGTTGGCATGAACAAGTTGGACCAAAGGGTCTGTTTCTGTGCTATACATCTGACTCTAGATAATTCCCTAAGGCATGATGGAATCTAACCCAGTATACTGAAGGAGGGGATTGTTGAGGCCTTGACACAGATCTTTGTATCTTGTTTAGCTACAGGTAAGGTCCCAGAAGACTAGAGAATAGTCAATTTTATTTTTAAGAAGGTCAACAGGGATAATCCAAGAAATTATAGGCTAGTGAGCTTTACATCAGTGGTAGGGAAATTATTAGAGAAGATTCTTAGGGACAGGATTTATTTTCATTTGGACTTACTAGGGATGGTCATCATGGCTTTATGCAGGGGAGGTCTTGTCTCATAAATTTGATTTGAGTTGTTTGAATAAATTGTAGTCTGATCCAGAAGATTAAGTCACATAAGATTGGTAAACTGGATACAAAATTGGCTGGTCATAGTTGTTGAGGGTTTTTTCCTGACTGAAGGTCTGTAACCAGTGGTGTTCACAAAGATCAGTGCTTAAAATGTAGGGGGGCTGAATAATAAGTTTGTAGACAACAAGAAAATTGGAGGAGTTGTGGATAGTGAGAAAGATTGTCAAAGGACACAGGCGAATATAAATCATTTACAATTGGACTGAGAAACGGCAAATGGAGTTTATGCTAGACAAGTGTGAGGTAATGCATTTTGGGAGATCAATTGCAAGAGGAAAGTATACAGTAAATGGCGGGACCCTTAGGAACATTGATAAACAGAAGGATCTTGGGATGCAAATCCATTGGTCCTTGAAAGTGGCAACACAAGTGGATAATTTGGCAAAGAATACGTATGGCATTCTTGCCTTCATCGGTTAGGGGATTTAGTGTAAAAGTTGGAAAGTCATGTTGCAGCTTTATAAAATTTTCGTTGGGCCACATTTAGAGAATTGCATGCAGTTCTGGTCACCACCGTGCAGGATGCCAAATTTTTGGAGATGGTGAGAAAATAGTGTACCCACTACTTTTTTCCTGGATTTAAGTTTATTAGCTATAAGTAGAGGTTGGAGAAATTTAGTTGACTTTCACGAGAGCCTTGAAGGCTGAATGGAAACCTGATGGAAGGATATAAAATTGAGAGACATGAATACTAGGGAGCAGAGATTTAAGGTGAGATGGGAAGGTTTAAAGATGTGAGAGGTAAATTTTCTTACATGGTGGGATAGGTAGCTAGATCAAGCTGCCAGGGCATGTGGTGGAAGCTGATAGCAATGTTCAAGAGGAATTTAGACAGATACATAAACAGGCAAGAAACAGATGGAAAAGGACCATGTCTAGACAGATGGAATTAATTTAGAATGGCACTGTGGTCAATGCAGACATGTTGGGTCAAAGGGCCTGTTTCTGTGCTGTACAGTTCTTTTTTATCTAGCTTAATCTTTACATTTACATGATTCACAGATGTGAACACGTTCTTTGTTGTAAAAAAAATTACTATTTTAAGTGAACTTTGTGAAACGTGGCACAAAACGTAATCTCAACATTTAAAAGTCCAGAACCGTGTAACCTTGAAACCTGAAAAAGTTACAAGGGTGCACGGTTTGAGTCTTGTATTCAGTGAGATGTAAATATATCCTCGTGTACTACTGTAGAACCTTTTTAAACTTGTTTTGTTTTTTTGGTAGCATATCCGTGTTGGCTGGGAGATGCTTCTTACTACAATTGCCAGATCCATGAATGAAATTGAGACCCAGATTTTAACTAGAGATGCTAAAGGAATCACCCAACAACAGATGAATGAATTCAGATCTTCATTCAGCCATTTTGATAGGGTACAGTGTTCCTTTTATCAAGTGGTCTTAATAAATATGTTCAACATCTTTTCGGAGTAAATATTGATTTTATGATGACATCTGTCACTTTTGCATCCCATGAAATAATGTATCATCCAGGGTATCTTGCTGCTCCATCACAGAAGTAATGATAGACAAACAGGAGAACTAAGTGGAAATTCACCTCGCATTGTAACCTAATTGATTATTCTGATGTTTTCAGACGGACAATGCACCTGATTAGCCATCAAGAGTGCTGAGACATCGTTTACAGATTCACAATTACTCAACTTAATCATTTTAAAATTGTGTACATTTTGTATAATGACTACTCAGTAAAAGAGAACTAGCGAAGTCTGCTGTAGAGCCTAATTTGTGTTAATACTTTTAAAATAACCATTAGAAAAATCAAGTTTTAGTATTCAGGTTAATACGTTAGCCTCCAGTTGCTTTTAAGAGTCATGGATACAGTGCGACTTAATTCAGATCAAGTGTCAAAAATCATTCCTTTACTATTCATATGTTAGCTGTGCTTACTCGGTCATCCCTAGCTTTGAAATGGTATGAAATTTGCTGTAAATGCACATAGCTAAAGCACCTAATACCTTAAGATAAATAATTTGAAATTCATGCAGCAGTTTATTCTGATTTTATTTCTAAATTAAACAGCGTTCCTACTAATGGCATGGTGCTTTCTCCACTGAAATGGCATTAATGTATTAACATTCTTTTGTTGAAGATACGCTAAATTTATGTTGCTTACTTATTTTTCTCCGCTTTCTTTTAAACCTACTTCTGAGAAAGCATGGTCTATATATATATTAAAAATAAAATACAAATGAGACTATGCAGGGAAGCAGCAGGAAAATGGAACTAAAAAGTTGCTAATTGCAAGAGCCAGCAGAGGTGTACTTGACTGAATAGCCTCTTTCAATGCCTTAAAGTTCTAAAATGCCTCTAAATTCCTTAAATAAGGAGAGAGTCCATTGCACTGGCTCAATTGCAACTGATCCCTCCCACCGGCACCTAGGTCAGAATTTCCATCCTAATCGAGATGTGGGCAGGTATTTGCATGTTAAGTGCCCAACCTGGGTTCATAGGTAACATTAAATCAAAGCTGCTCAACAAAGTTTTTTTTTAAATTAGCTTTTTAGTCATTAGTTCCAAAAGAAACCTTTGTGCTTCTAGAGAGGGTAATTGATCCCCTCCTACATTAATTACCTGATAATGATGCTAATGAAGGTTTCAACCCTTTCAAATTACTTCAGAGACTTGCACCAAATTTCAACTGGTAAAAGTGATATTAAACCCACAAGGAGAGATTACACAAACTGGAATTGAATTCTCTAATAATTAGGAAAAAAGGGGCAATTTGATGGAAACTTTCAAAATAACATGGGGTATTGAGAGAATAGATAGAAATCATTTGTCAATTGGGAAATCTCGGGAGACATAATCTCATGGCTCTATTCCAAAGACTAAATTAGAAAACACTTTTACTTGCAAAACGTAGAACTAGTTTGGAATTCTCTTCCAAAAATCACAAGTTGATGGTAGGCCACTTGTTAATTTTAAATCTGAGATTGATCATTTTTGTTGATCATAAATATTAAGGGATATGGAATAAAAATGGGTGCATATGGAGTTAAACCATTCATGATCATATCGTCATGATAATGAATGGCAGAACATGCTCAAGGGGCTGATGCTATGTTCATGGCAGCTCTTTCAGGTATTCATAATTTCTTGAGTGGTTTGTGATCATTGGAATATTGGAACTTAAAAGACCAGTATAAACTGGCTAGAATCCTGGGAAACTCCTGTCCAGAAATCAAGTTTCTCACCCTTGCCAATCCTGGGATTTTTGAGGCCTGTGAATCCAGAATTTTTTATTATTTATTATCTAAATGCAGTCAGGTTTAATTAAAATGAATTTGATTAGCAGTGACACTGGTATAATAACTGTTGCACTTTATGCTTTATTATATAAAATACAGCACATTTTAATCCAGATGATTGTTGTTTACTTAAAATAAACTACATTTGCACTAGGTAGGACATAACGACTACTCTACATCCAATTAATAGGTATTTCAAAAACATGTTTTGATATGCTTGATATAGATGATGGCTAATAAGTATTGAGTTCTCATTAACACTAAGTGAATGATTTGAAGTTTTAATCATGTTTGGTATTGTGTATTTGTAATTAACAATACGCATTGTGCAGATTGTGTACGTTTATTGCATGCTGCAACTAACTTCTGTGCGATGTTAGGATGATTCTGGCATACTGCAACCAAAGGATTTCAAAGCCTGCCTCATCAGCCTTGGACATGTTGGAAATGATAAACAGGTACTAACTGGACTGTGCTGTGTTTATTTTCTGCATATAAGTAAAACTGTGCTAAACTTCTCTTTATTTTCTTTTCCCTTTTCAAATTTACAATGTGGTCATGTGTCTTTTTGTTTTGGTCTGTCAATTTTTGTTTCCTCCTTTTGCTTCATGTTTGATCTATGATCGTCTCCTTCCTATTTGTCTGATTTTACCTGTGTTAGTCCTTCCCCCTCCATTTACAACAACAATGCTGTTTCTGCTTGCATTCCACCTGTCTATTTGGAACGACTGAATCTTTGCGACTTTAAACAATCCTTTTGACTATGGCTACGGGTTCTGTGGGCCACCTACTGATATGCTTCCTGGAATCCCACAATTTTTCATCTATGCCTATGCTGATCTGCTCAATAGAAGAAGAATGGGGCGATGGAGCCAGATGATCTCAGAGCTTGCCTCATCTCCATGGGCTTTGATTTGGTATGATAGATGCATGTTTAATAAATCTGAGATTACTATTCATCTGTACTAGTAAATTTAATACTGTGCCTTAGCCCATGATTGCAGTAAACTAACTATTGATTGCCATAGGGCAATACCATACAGAAGAAGACTGTTCTCTGTTTGTATAAAGTTAAAAAATCACACAACACCAGGTTATAGTCCAACAAGTTTAATTGCTCTGAAAGCTAGTGCGCTTCCAATTAAATCTGTTGGACTATAACCTGGTGTTGTGATTTTTAACTTTGTAAACCCAAGTCCAACACCGGCATCTCCAAATTGTTCTCTGTTTGTGTTAGTTCTCTGAAGAAAAACTATAAGCCCAGCACATTCTTCTTCCAAAGTTATTGAAGACTCCAATTCAATCACCCTTTGAGGTGATGTATTCCAGATGATAAATAGTTCTTCTACACCCGTGCCCCCAGACCTCAGCTTTTCCTACAAGTATTTCAAAATTGTTTACAAAACCTTCTAGTAATATAGTTTCTCCTTATCAGCTCTGCTAAACTCTAAATGCTCACATTTTATGTAATAATAGCAGTCACTATCTCCTCTGTGGAGTTCTCATGTGATTACTACTGCAGGTTATCATTGTAATGTGGGGTTTATCTAAAATATCATTGATAATCTGAACAGTTTTCATTCCTTTGAACATTGATAAAATAATGCAACTGAAATTGCTCCCACATTGGAGCATTGTTACACTTTAGTGAGAGATTATCCAAAAAAAGATATCAAGGCTTTGCTAATTTCCTCATAGTATTGAATCTTTGATTTTCTGATTAATCTTTCACATTTGCACATTTCCTTCTATAGGGCGAAGCTGAGTTTGCTCGGATCATGAATTTAGTTGATCCAAACAATACTGGCCTGGTGTCGTTCCAGTCTTTCATCTCCTTCATGACCCGAGAGACTGCTGAAACAGATACAGCGGACCAAGTTGTGGCTTCCTTTAGGATACTGGCTGGAGATAAAGTAAGTTCTGAGTTGTTTTTTGAATTTAATTTTAAAATGGTATAATGGAATATTTCCTTATCTGTACTGCAACCTGAGGCCTTATTCATGAGTGCTGCCTAACAAGCCAATATAATGAATAGGTAATTCTACAGCTAGCTATCTATTATGTTGTATAAGGAAATGGTTTGTGAATTATTGGAGACATGACAAATTTAAAGTGTCTGACAAGAAGAAATTTAGAAGAATCTTAAAAACTCTAATGATAACATTGGGATAGAAATTTAAACGGTGGAACGTTTCAGAGAACACTTCAGAGAACACCTCTGGGACACCCGGATGGACCAACCAACCCAACCACCCTGTGGCTCAACATTTCAACTCCCCCTCCCACTCCACCAAGGACATGCAGGTCCTTGGACTCCTCCATCGCCAGACCATAGCAACACGACGGCTGGAGGAAGAGCGCCTCACCTTCCGCCTGGGAACCCTCCAACCACAAGGGATGAACTCAGATTTGTCCAGTTTCCTCATTTCCCCTCCCCCCACCTTGTCTCAGTACCAACCCTCGAACTCAGCACCACCTTCCTACCCTGCAATCTTCTTCCTGGCCTCTCCGCCCCCACCCCCACTCCGGCCTATCACCCTCACCTTATCACCCTCACCTTAACCTCCTTCCACCTATTGCATGTCCAACACTCCTCCCCCAAGTCCCTCCTCCCTACCTTTTATCTTAGCCTGCTTGGCACACTTTCCTCATTCCTGAAGAAAGGCTCATGCCCAAAACATCGATTCTCCTGCTCCTTGGATGGCTGCCTGACCTGCTGCACTTTTCCAACAACACATTTTCAGCATAGAAATTTAAACACCAATTTCACCAAGATGTATAGCACCACACAGAGAAGTTTATTTTAAAAGTTATGCAAGAGGCCTCATATTGGGTTTTGGAAGGCTGGAAAGCACCATTTGCATATGAAGAATTAGGCAACTTCCATCTTTTTCTGATCTTATGTGGAATGTGGGTGTCACTGGCTGGCCAGCATTTATTGACCATCCCAGTTACCCTTGAAATGGTGGTGGTGAGCTGCAATCCAGGTACTGTCAGTTGACCCACAGTACCAGAGGGAGGAAGTTCCAGGATTTTCACCCAGCTACATTGAAAGAATGGTGATATGCTTCCAAGTCAGTATAGTGAATGGCCTGGAGGGGAACATGCAGATACTCGTGTTCCCATGTGTCTGCTGCCCTTGTCCTTCTCGATGGAAGTGGCTATGAGTTTGTAAGGTGCTGTCTAAGGATCTTTAGTGAATTTCTGCAGTGTATCTTGTAGATTGTATATATTGCCACTGAGTGTTGGTGGTAGAGGGAGTGATGCTTGTGGTTCCAGTCAAGCAGGCTGCTTTGTTCTGGATAGTGTCAAACTTCTTGAATGTTAATGGAGCTGCACCCATCCAGGCAAGTGGGGAGTGCCTCCATCACACTCCTGACTGTGTCTTGAACATGATGGACAGGATTTGGAAAGTTGGGAGATGAGTTTCTCACCACTGTATTCTGAGCCTCTGACCAATTCTTGTAGTACTGTTTGTGGTGAGTCCAGCTGAGTTTTCTCAATAATGGTAATGCACAGGATGTTGATAGTAGGGGATTCAGTGATGGTAACACCATCAAATGTCAAAGGGTGGTGATTAGATTGTCTCATTATTGAAGATGATCATTGCCTGGCATTTGCATGCTATGAGTGTTACTTACCACTTGTCAGTCCAATCCCAGATTATAAAGCATTTGAACATGACTGCTTCAATATGTGAGGAGTCATGAATGGTGCCTAACATTGTGCAATTATTGGCGAACACCCGTACTACTTAGCTTATGGAAGGAAGGTCATTGATGTCTGGAGCTTCTCCAGATATGTCCTGAAGCTGAGATGACACCATGTTCTTCCTATGTGCCAGCAGAGAGTTTGCCCCGATACCCATTAATTCTGGTTTTGCTGGTCGAATGCAGCCTTTATGTCAAGAATTGTCACACTCGCCTCACCTTTGGAATTCAGCTTTTTGTCCATGTTTGAAGCAAGAATGTAGAGAGGTCAGGAGCTGAGTGGCCCTGGCAGAACCCCAAACTGGGCATCAGTGAGCAGATTATTACTAAGCGGTTGTTGCAGGGATAGTACTGTTGATGACAGTTCCTTGGATGTAGAAGGTGGGAAAACACTCAGAAAACAAAACTACCATTTTGATCATGACTAGAAACACAACTTAAAGCTTGAAATATATAACGTAATAGAGTTTGCTAGTTGACTGAATTTAAAGCTTCATCAGAAGAATCACATAGAATATTGATGTAGTACAGAACATAAGTGTATAGATTAGTTTTATATTATGTAAGTATTCAGGTTTTTAATCCATCAGAATTTTTAAACAGCATTGATTTGATGAAAAACTACAAGCTTGAAGACAGAAGATTACAAACAGTGTTACAGTGTAACAGATTGAAACAGCTTAAAGAAATGAGAATAAATACATTAAGAAGAAATGAAAGGAGAAATAATATTTCAAAAAAGTTTCATTGTTGCAGATGGGCCAGGCAGGGCACAATACTGAACATCTTGGAGAGGCTGATTACTGATGTACATAATTGCATGAAAATTAACAGCGAGTTTGAAGCCAAACAATTAATTCACAATTCGGTGCGTACTGTAAGATATACTAGACATGTTATAAATTAATAAAATTTCATGAAAGGCACATTCTGTTAGTGAAGTTCCAACAGGTTGAGAATTACTTCAGTCTGAAAACAAAGAAAAATACTGAAAGGCTAAGATGCAGCAGAAGAGTTCAGCATCAGGGGAATCCCAAGATGGATGTATTAAATGATCTCTACAGATCTCTATCGTGGAAAACTATAACTACAGAATTTGAAATCAGAATTCATAAGAGAACAGAATTGTTGGAATATTTTAGATTTCTTAAAGTCCAAGGAAGATTTCAAATTTGGATAAAGCCATTCAAATCGTGCTGGAAGTACGAACAAGACAAACAGATCCTGAGAGGAGATAGTCAGTCCTACCTCAGGAGAACAACATAACCTATTCATTTCATAAGGCATGCACAGTCTAAAGAGGCACATGACAAGCCACAACAGAGATTAAGACAATCAGCAGACACTAAGAGGCAATGTTTTCAAGATGAAACAGTGGAACAATGAAATCTCATATGACCCACACATGACAACAGAATACAATATCTGTAAAACTGCAGGCGCCTTCCAGAAGATGTGCAGAAGGAGGATACCATACGAGAGCAATAAAAGCTGAATATATACTCATACAAAGAGGTTAAGGCAGTTAGAACAAAGAACGTTACAGCACAGTACAGGCCCTTTGGCCCTCGACGTTGTGGTGACCTGTGGAACCAATCTGAACACTCTTCCATTTTCATCCATATGTTTATCCAATGACCATTTAAATGTCTATAAAGTTGGAAGGTCTGCCACTGTCGCAGACAGTGTGTTCCACGCCCCTACTCGGAGTAAAGAAATTACCTCTGACATCTATCCTATATCTATCACCTCTTGATTTAAAGCTATGTCCCCTCATGCTAGCCATCACCATTCGAGGAAAAAGGCTCTCACTGTCCACCCTATCTAACCCTCTGATTAACTTAATATGTCTCAATTAAGTAGCCTCTCAACCTTCTTCTCTCCTATGAAAAAAGCCTCAAGTCCCTTGGCCTTTCCTCATAACACATTCCCTCCATACCAGACAACATCCAAGTAAATTGCCTCTGAACCCTTTCCAAAGCTTCCACATCCTTCCTATAATGCGGTGACCAGAACTGTACGCAATACTCCAAGTGCAGCTGCACCAGAGTTTTTTACAGCTGCAGCATGACCTCGTGGTTCCGAAATGCAATCCCTCTACGAATAAAAGCTAACACATTGCATGTCTTCTTTACAGCCCTATCAGCATGGGTGGCAACTTTCAGGGATCTATGTACATGGACAGAGAGATCTCTATGCTCATCTACACTAGCAAGAATCTTACCGTTAGTCCAGTACTGTGTTCCTGTTATCTCTGGTTTGTTGCCCGTGTCACGTGCTAGTGAAGCAAGAAATATGGAGAGAGAGGAGTTGAACACGTGGCTACAGGGATGGTGCAGGAGGGAGGGTTTTGGATCCCTGGATAATTGGGGCTCTTTCTGTGGTAACTGGAACCTTTACAAACAGGATGGTCTTCACTTGAACCAGAAGGGTACCAATAACCTGAGGGGAAATTTTGCTAATGTCTTCAGGTGGGTTTAAACTAATTCAGCAGTGTGATGGGAATCAAAATTGTAGTTATTGTATGTGGGAGGATGAGAGCAGTGAAGTCAGAACTAAGATTTCAACATTGCAAGAAGGCATCAGCAGACAAGAAGTTGGTTTGAAGTGTGTCTTCTTCAACACCAGGAGCATGGGTTGATACTTGGAATTTCGATGGTGTGGCCATTCCAGAGACAAGGGTAGAACAGGGACATGAATGGTTATTGCAGGTTCTGGGATTTAGACGTTTCAGTAAAAACAGAGAAAATGGTAAAATGGTGGTGTGGCACTGTCAGTCAAGGACAGTATTACGATTTGAAGACTCCTCTGCTGAGGTAGTTTGGGCTTAGATTAGAAACAGGAAAGGAGAGGTTACTCCTTTGTGAGTTTTCTACAGGCCTCCAAATAGTTCCAGAGATGTAGAGGATAGGATAGCAAAGGTGATCCTTGATAGGAGTGAGAGTGACAGAGTAGTTGTTATGGGGGTCTTTAACTTTCCAAATATTGACTGGGGATACTATTGTTCAAGTGCTTTGGATCAGTCGGTTTTTGTCCAAGGTGTGCAGGAGGATTTCCTGACACGGTATGTAGACAGGCGAACAAGGGGCGAGACCACATTGGATTTGGTGCTGGGTAATGAACCCACCCAGGTGTTAGAATTGGAGGTAGGTGTGCACTTTGGTGATAGTGACCACAATTCAGTTACGTTTACTTTTGTGATGGAAAGGGATAGGTATATACAGCAGGGCAATAGTTACAGCTTGGTGTGAAGGTGGGGGGCGGGGGGGGAGGCAAGGCAATTATGAAGCGATTAGGCAAGATTTAGGATGCATAGGATGGGGAAGGAAACTGCAGGGGATGGGCACAATTGAAATGTGGAGCTTATTTAAGAACCAGCTACTGCAGGTTCTTGATAAGTATGTACCAGTCAGGCAGGAAGAAGTTGTCAAGCTTGGGAGCCGTGGTTTACTAAGGAAGTTGAATCTCTCTTCAAAAGGAAGAAGGCGGCTTATGTTAGGATGAGATGTGATGGCTCAGTTAGAACATTTGAGAGTTAATTCTGGATTAGAGGTGCTGGAAGAGCACAGCAGTTCAGGCAGCATCCAAGGAGCTTCGAAATCGATGTTTCGGGCAAAAGCCTTTTTTACCATTTGAGAGTTAAGGCTAGCCAGTTAAGACCTAAAGAGAGAGCTAAGAAGAACCAGGAGGGGACTTGAGAAGTAATTTTCAGATAGGATCAAGGAAAACCCGAAGGCTTTCTATAGCTATATTAGGAATAAAAGAATGACTCGGGTAAGATTAGGGCCAATCAAGTGCAGTAGCAGGAAATTGTACGTGGAGTCAGAGGAGATAGTGGAAGTGCTAAATGAATGTCTTTTTTTCTAGTGAATACTGATGAAAAGTAATGTGGTTAAGGAGAATACTGAGATGCAGGCTACTAGCTAGATGGGATTGAGGTGCATAAGGAGGAGGTGTTAGCAATTCTGGAGAGTGTAAAAAGAGAGAAAACCCTAGGCTGGTGGGGATTTATCCTAGGATTCTCTGGGATGCCAGGGAGGAGATTGCCAAGCCTTTGGCTTTGATCTTTATGTCGTCATTGTCCACAGGAATAGTGCCAGAAGACTAGAGGACAGCAAATGTTGGTCCCCCTCCCCGGTAAGCTTTTAGAATGAGCTGCAAGTTTTGGTTCATTAATATGTAAATCCCAGAAATACTTTTAAGTCACGTTCTCGAGATTAATGAACCAAAACCTGCAACCCATTCTAAAAGATGAAAGACTTAACAGCAATCTAGGCTTGTTCAATGTATCATTTCAGTTGCATGACACTAATCTTTTCCTATAAATTCTGTGTCTGATAAAGGAGCAGCACTTCAAAAGCTAGTGCTTCCAAATAAATGTGTTGGACTCTAACCTGATGTTGTGTGACTTTTAACTTTGTACATCCCAGTCTAACACTGTCTGCTCTGCATCTTGTGATGTAATAAGACTTCTTATTAAGATTCACCAGTCTGACCTCCATCACTGACAGTTAGAAAGCCTTTAGACTTGGAATAAAGAAAGAGAGTATTGGAAGATCCACCACCCAATGCCTCATATAACAGATCATATAATTCAAACCTTAAGTCCCTGGAATGTGGTACTTAGCTTTAAACAAGAGCAATTAAGATACATCTTTACAACTTCACAGATTTACTAAGAAGGGTACAAGCACTGTCCTTTTTGGTCGATATCAGTAAAATTATTTCTTGAAGAAAACAGCATCTTCGAGGTCTTGATCAAATATTGTTCTGTGGTGGGGAGGGGTTGAGATGAAGTATATTGGCTTTCTGTTCATTCTGATAAACGAATTCACAGCAACACTGACAAAGGACATGTAGGTGTTGACTTCCTTATGAATTCTGAGGGGAATATGAGAGATGTCTATGCCTAAAATGCTTTAAAAGTATTAATACTTTGAACATTAGCAAAATCACATTTTTTGTTTTTTATACAGCCTTACATTCTAGCTGAAGAGTTGCGCCGAGAGCTGCCTTCCGATCAGGCTGAATACTGCATTGCCAGCATGCCACCATACAGAGGGCCCAATGCTGTTCCAGGAGCTCTGGATTATGTCTCATTTTCAACTGCTCTCTATGGTGAAAGTGACCTGTGAAAAATGGTGCAGAGTCTATTCATTCTTGCCAAAGCCTGGATATTTTAGAGATTAAAAGTGTAGAACAATAAACAATAGCCTTGAATGCAATGTTAGATGCGGATCTTTAAAAATGATGCAGAGCTGTGTGTGGCACCAGGAAAAGATGATGGAAGTACCATCTCCTTGTATGAATTACATTTTAATACACATTTTTTAAAAATCCATCAGGAATTCGTACTGAAAACATATGTCACTGCAAAATCTGATAAATAACCCATTTTGTTTTATAATCTGCACAATTACTATTGCTTGGTTGAACATTGACTTTGTACGTAAGTTACTGACAGGATCTTTTGTGAGCAGTTTGTAGATCCTATTACAGTATTTGTAAGGAAAAGCTCAAGCATTCCTGAGTTACCAAAGAAAATGTCACAGGAATGTGTAGAATCAGAAGATATCATTGTGGGCCAATTCAAAATACAAAAAGAAACATCCAGCTCTTTAGATCTCTGGCCACCGTAACAGGTTTCTCTATCTGGTTCGTATTTGAATATGCAAAGGGTATTCACCTGCATGAGATCATGTAAAGTCTACTCACCACCATGTTTGTAAAGTAATTAAATTTAAACTGTCAGAGCTAAAGTCCTTACTCCTTTTTGTCATGTTTAGTGATCATTAATAAAATTACCACTTTCAACTTATTGATAACTTTTTAAGCTTCTGAATACATCTAATATAAATTGATAAATTGTCATTGGGGTGGTCTTTGTAGTGTAACAGTACAAAAAGGAAGATAAAAGCAATTCAACAAACACAGGCTTGATACATTTTCCTTTATGAAGCTATTGTAAAATATAACAATTGACATTTTTACCACTGCTGATGTTTGAAATATTATTAAAATATGTACTTGCTAAACTGACTTTTCTCTTATTTCATAAGAACATATACTGCTGTGTACTCACAATATATACAATAGCTGATGGTTTGCTCCAATCCAGACCATTAGAGTTAATTACTGAAAGTTATAATAAAGTGACAAAAAATTGTTTTATTAACACCAAGATTTATTAATGGCAATGTTAACTGTTGAGTTTGTATGAATTCTGATCTGATTTGTGAATGATGTACCTTGTCAGCTGAAATGAAAAGCCAGGAATTACCTGAGCTGCTCCTGCCACTTCATAGAGAAACCCACTGACAAGTGAATTGGGTTTTTTCCAAACTTCCAATGATATACAGCACAGTGTAAAGCTTTAGTTCAGTCAGTTATGCCTTTTCACAACTGTGCTAGGAGAGAACAGAAAGAAGCATGAGACAGCAGGAGACACTGGAATTGTGGTAACATTGGTTTGAGCTTCTGATATAGTGATATTCTGGAGACATGTTCAAATCCCACCATGACAGCTGTAGGAATTTAAATTCAGTTAATTAACTTGAAATTGAAAGCTAGTTTCAGTACAGTGGGTCTCCGATTTACAAATATTGGACCTGTGAACACAATCTGAGAAAGGGGTTTAATTTTAAAGACCTGACATGCAAACCTTTCCTGTACTTATGAACGGTTCCTTTATATTGTCATGCATTGTGTTCTGACTGGTGGACAAATGGACTCTAGAAAAGAACCTATTTGCAACCTCAGGACTAACCGTTATGGTAATGATGGAACTGTCACAAATTGTAAAAACCTATCTTGTTCACCAATGTCATTTTGAAAAGGAAATTGCTATCCTTTCCTGGTTTAACCTCACTCATGGCAAGATGGTTGACTCTTAACCGCCTGCTGAAATGGTCTAGCAAGCCACTCATCAGAGGTAAGTAGAGATGGACAACAAATCCTTTTGCAGCAATGCCCATATCTCATGAAAGGATATATGAAGACGAGCAGCAACCAGATGTCAGAAACCATATGATCAAACTATTGTAAGCCTATGTTCTATCAGGCTGTTCTTCAAGTTCAAGGCTTGCTTCTACTCCAGTTTGATGGGTTCTGAGATGACTGACTTAAGTCAAGTAGTGATTAAATTTGGGTAGATTAGATGTTTTGCAGGCTTCTGTGCTGTCTCTGACACCCCAACGTCACCACTGTTTGTACCTCACGAAGTCTCTTGACATGTTGTTGTATGTCTTTCCAACTTTCTTCATTTTGGTCAGTTGTAAACCAGATATTGAACTGATTGACTTCTTTGGGGATACTTTGAGGTCATTTATCTATATAGTTAGTTTTGAAATAGCATAAGCTTCCTGGTTAAAATAAATTGATCCTGATCTTACTCTTATTATTACAGAGGCTATCAAAGATTATGACAGGGTAAAACTGAGTTTTCTCGTTTGCACTAGTGCCGTTTAGAAATCAGGTGGTTTTTGACAGCGATATGCTGCTGCTCATTACAGGTGTGCTAACACAGTCCTCTGCAACAGGGAGTCTGTTTAATCATTACATTGACAAATGTTAGTATCTGTATGTGGTAGCCCATAATAAAAATGCAGAATTGGACATTCCAGAGTAAGTGAGATTTCAACTGAATAATAAGTGATAGTCAGGAGGTCCGACAGCACCTGTGAGAAGAAAGCAGAGTTAATATTGCAAGTCTGGTGACTCTTCTTCAGAATTGTCAGATGAACTGGAGAATTAAGGGAAACTGGGGCAAGGCAGGACAGCTCTAAGACCATGTGAGGCAGTGCTGATGCAAAGACACAGGTCGAGGACATGTATATGGTAGGTATGGATTTCAGGATGTGGCAAGAACAGCTGTCTGAGGAACTTTGTACATTACGGAGATATGTGATTCTAGGTAGATTTGAAACATGAAGGATGAAACTTCAGTCAGAATTCGAATGGGGTGAGTCTGGGCAGGAGGCAATCACTGAGGAATGAGAAGTAGCTGCCTAAGCAAATTTTGGCAAAGACTTTGTGAAATATTAAGAAAGAAAATGAAAGAATTGATGGTGAACAAGAAAAAGGTTAAAATGGAAATCCTGTCAGAGAGGAGCAGAATGTCTTCAAGATGGGCATACATAGAAGAGATGGGGCAGTGAGTTAAGCACTCAACAAAAAAAAACCTGTGGATACTGGAATCTGAAGCAAGATCTGAATTCAGTTCTGATGGAGTTACTGGGCTAGAAATGTTAACTCTGCTTTCTTTGTATAGGTGCTGCCAGATTTGCTAAGCATCTCCAACATTTTTTTGTTTTTGTTTCAGAACTTCAGTTCTTTGTTTTGTATTATTAGGTGGAAGTTATTGCTGAACAATCTCTCTGATCCTGAAGATTAGACATTAAAATGTGGATCTTTGTTCTGAAAGTGAACTGACATGGGGATAAATTTTAGTCCTTGTCAGTGTGCCCAAGTCATTCCAACAATATTTCAAGTGTAAATGTCCTGATGGGGCATAAGGCAATCCGGGTGTCCAATTAATGGGCTTCAGCATTTCTCATAGTGCTGATAGAACACGTAGCTTGTTAGAAAGCCAGGAGCTGGAACACTAGGAAACTGGCTATGCCCCATAACACTAGATGTAGCGCATCACAATCAAATCCTCTACAGTATCATATGAACTTTCTGATATGCAGCAATGAAGCTGATAGCTGGGCACCAATTTGCACTAGTTATGGTTCATCAAAGCGGAAGATTAAATGTTGCACCCTCCATTGGACAGTCCCTTTACCACATTCCTTTGTGAACCTTAACTGGAAATGAGCTAATTTCCTGTTAGCTGCTAGCAGCCCTTTGAAAATTTTAAATCCTCTGGGGCACCTGTCAGATCTTGAAATAAGCTTGAGGTACAGAATTTTTAAATTGTGCCTACCCCCATCTCATCCCTTGGACTGTTTGAAATCCAACCTTGTGTTCCTTGGTGAGAATTCTATGGGTATATAAATAAGTGGTGAAAAGCGGAATAGGACTGATTAGGGACCAAAAAGGGATTGACAGGTGGAGCATAGGTGAGGTAATAAATTAATAGTTTGTATCTGTCTTTGCCTAGGAGGTGGGTAGTACCCAGGCCATAGTGAGAGAGGAGGAAACTCTATTCGAAGGTTCTAAATTTGAGGAAGGAAGATTAGTACTTAAAGTTGACAAGGTACCAGGACTGGATGTGAGGCATCGAAGAATATTGAAGTGAGGGTGAAAATTGCAGGATCACTGGCCATAATTTTTCAGTCTATCTCAGACTCTGAGGAGTGCCAGAAAACTGAAGAATTGCAAAGCTCTTGTTCAAAAAAAGCTTATAAAGGTAAGTATCTGTGTCTGTAACTTGACCTCAGGCTCAATGACTCTTAGCAAAAACTCCTTGAGCTGCACACACAACTGCTACAGACATGTTTCTACATATGATACTGGCATCACAATTTCACACGTGTTGCAGCCACAATACATCCCATGTGTTGTCATTTATATTGCATTTTAGTTACTTTTACATGAATTACTTAAATTTTAATTTTTTTATTTAATGCACCAAACCAAGTTTGTATATGTATTCTTACAATTGGGAAACCTGCACTGAAATTTTATCTCCTGTACCTAACTTAAGATTAGTTAAATAGGCAATACAAACTTACGAACATACAAATTAGAATCTGGCCCCCAAGCTTACTCTGCCATTCAATAAAATCAAGGATGACCTGTTTGTGTTTTGAATTCCACACTTCCAAGCATTCCTGATAATTTTTGATTCCCTTGCCTAACAAATAAAATAACCACTGCTGCCTTAAAATATTCAATGGTTTGGTAGAGTTCCAAAGTGTCTCAACTTGCTGGGAGAAAAATATTTACCTCCACACTCTCTCTTGAAAGAGTGACCCCTGATTTCTGGACTCATCCACAAAAGGAAAACATCATTTTCATATCCACCTTGTCAAGAATGTTTGGGATATTACAAACTTCAATCAAGTCCCTGCTCACTCTTGTAAGTGCCAATGAAAACAGGTCCAGTCCTTCCTTCATAACACAAACCACTCTTTCCAGGTATTAATTAAGTAATCCTCCTCTGAACCATCTCCAGGACATTTACACTCTTTCTTAAATAAGTAGACCAAAACTGCAAACCATATTTGAACTGTGGTATTAGCAATGCCCCACATAACTGAAGCATAATATGGATACTTTCCCATCATGAGTGTGCCTAGGACCAGAGGGCATGGTCTCAGAATTAAAGGGCACCAATTTAAGAGGAATTTCTTCACTGGAGGGTTGAGTGTCTTTGGAACTCCTTACCATAGAGAACTGTGGGGTGGGAGTCCTTGAGTACATTTAAGGTTTCGGTTGAGAGATTATTTGTTGAGTTCAGGAATCAAGGGTTATAGGGAAGATGCAGGAAAGCAGATATGAAGAATGTCAAATCAGCTATGATCCTCTTGAGTGACAGAGGGGCCTAATCCAATTCTTAAAATGCTCAATTTATTTTCTAATAAAGAACAGCATTCTATTAGCCTTCTTAATTACCTCCTGTACCTGATTGCTAACTCTTCACAACTCTACTTTAGAACAGGATGGTCCCTCTACACCTCCGAATGCTTCAGTCATTTTATTTAGGTAATGCTCTGTTCTTTCCAGACAGGGATAATCTTTTCCACTTAGTCACGGGAGCCAATAAACAGAAGATACTGTATTAAGATTTTATTAAGAACAGTATTAAAAATAATGATCATAGGAGATTTGATGGAAAACCAGTTCATCTGGAGAATGGGTGGTGGCTCTTGTGGTGAAGTGATAGTGTCCGTGCAACTGAGCCAGGCCTCTTGGTTTGAATCCCACCTGCACCAGAGGTGCATAATACCATTTCAGTACAGGTTGATTTGAAAATATCTCTGGAACTCACTGCCTGAAAGGTTGGTAGAGACAGAAACTCAAGACATTTGAGAAGTACTTAGGTAAGCAGTTGAAACACCATGGCATATAAGGTGCTGTATATACCATGGCATATACCATGTGCTGTAAGAAGGGATCATTATAGATAGATACGTTGATGGTCAGCACAGACACGATGAGCAACCTCTTTCTGTGCTGTAACTAACTCCATTGACAGAATATCACACCATTTACTCAAAAGACCTGAGAGAAGGTAATTTACCAACTTACAAGTTTTAAACCCATTTAAACACAGAAATTAAAAAATATAACAACATGATTGAGCACTACATTCTAACCAGCGTGAATGGAAGGAGAAAACTTATTTTTCATCATCAAACGTGTCACTGTCCATAACAAGACCCGCGCCGACACATGAGCGCTGGACATCGGAGAGATTTAAAGTGTGGCGCCTGCGCGGTTTTGCATGACAACAGAAACGGTAAAGAGTTAGCGCCTGCGTATTAATGCATGTGGGCGGGAGGCCGAAGACGGGCAGCTGCGCAGTAGAAGTGCGCAGTAGGTCTGTAGCCGGGAGGCCGGACGTTTTTTTTCCTGTGTCGAGGCTGACGAAACGGAGGGAAGATTCCCGCGTTGCTGCTGATCGTGAGAGCTCGGGGTCTGAGCGTTTGCCGGACCTGCTTGAAAGTCTCCAGATTCGTAGGAGCAGGGTACATCATGGCACCAGCTTTCGGCTCGGGGTCGATGGGCGCAGGTAAGCGGGACACGGTTAATGGTCAAAGCCAGGAGCAATAGGTGTAGTCGGAGAGCAACCCAGGACAGTCTCATCTCCCAGTGGAGCAGGTTCCCGTGTGACAAAACACTCACTGTACAGCAAGCGGTCGGCTCAGTGATAGCGCGGTGAGGTTGAAATTTGTGAATTGAAAGCCACCTCCAGAGAACATAGATAATCAGCACTGTCATTTCTTCTGGTGCTGTGTGGAGAGCGTGCTGCACTGCCAAATGTGCTGTCTGTAAGATGAAAGGTTAAGCGCAATACTGTACCTGTTTTCCGTATCATCTGGTCTCCAAAGACCACGATAATGTGCAGGAGTCGCGGTGCCCAATGTTTATCCCTCAGGCAAAATCACTTTTGAAAAGGTAACGCAAATCCGATCACGCTTTTTATTGCGAGTTGTGTAATCTTTGCCGTCAGCAAAATGATTGAATGTAAAGTGAGTTCACGTGGTTTGAGTTTATTGAAAATATGTAAAACGAAGTCATTGTGTTACTGTAATTACAGCACAGTTGACCCTAGACATATGGTACGCAAGTACAAAAGTGCATATTTATCTGAATATTCATATGAAACTTCTTTTGCCACCACTTTTGATATGAGGGAAATGCCGCAATTTTGTTTTAGTTGAAAAATTGTTAAAACAAAACTGGATGATGTTTAGTAGTACAGAAAGTTATGAGAAGGTCAAAATTAACTTGGGTAACTAAGCTTATAATGCTTTCTCTTATTCAGTTACTGCTGGTTTAAAACTCAAATACCCCTATATATTAACTTTGGTAAAGTGTCTTTAATCTTGATATGGAGATTCTTAATGCTGGGGAATATTCATACTCATACAAAATATTTATGTTCCTGCACAACTTTGACTGCATTTCAAAAGTATTTCAGTGGCTGTGAAAAGTGCTATATTTTTTTTTCTTTTATGTATCAAAAGTCTTGTACCTTTAAAGGTTTACATGTAACTAACAGATCTCAGCTTGACTCAGTTGTTTGCATTCTCATTCCAAGGCAAAATATAGATTGAAGCTCATCTGCAAAACTGAGCTGTCTAGACTGACATTACTGAGGAAGGGCTATGGTGTCAGATTAAACGTTAAATCAGCTCCCTATTCAGAGATGGTTCAGTTGTATAGTGGAACTTGTAAGATTGGAGTAAAATAATACTAGCATTTATTAACTTTTGGTTAATGGATAGAAAATAAAGCAGGAATAAACAGAATATTTTCTAAATGGTAGGATGTAAGTAGCAGCAATTAATAGTGTGCCTCTGCTATTTATGGTCTGTATTCATGACTTAGATGAAGGATTGGGTGTAATATATCCAAGTTTACAAGACAAAGTTAGATGAGAAATTAAATGAAGAGATCACAGAGGGTATGGATGTCTTGGGTGTGTGGGCAAGAACATGTCAGATGAAACACAGTAAGGTAACTTGCTGTTATCCACTTAAGTGGTTAGACAAAAGGATATCATTGGAGTTGCACAAGATTGGGAAATGTTTGTATTCAAAGGATTGTGGATTTTTTACACATAAACTGCATAAAACCAACATGCAGGTACAGCAAGAAATTAGAAAAGCAGATGGCATATGACAGTGGATTGTGAAAGCTGAAATGGAGCTGAAGACATTGGGAAAACCAAAACCAATAAAGGGTCAAATAGCTCACTCATTTTCCTGTTCATTTTGTTATCTTATAAAAGATCCTGTGGCAACATTGGACAATGGACAAGTGGTTTTGCCAATATTATTCCCACAATGAAATGAAAACCATAACTCTCGAGACTTGTCTCTGGCTATATATTTACTGTTTATGACTTTCCTATACACCATTTGGCTGTCACTTTGCTTGAATAACAATGGTGTCTGCATTTCAAATAAATCTATTAAATTTATAGCATTTAGGATGCCTTAAGAACATGGTAGTTTGCTTAATAATTTTTTTTCTTGAATAAATAGTTGTATATTAACTTTTGGAAAATTTTTTCAATTATATAGTGACAGGATTTGTCTCCATTTCTCAACAAAAAACTTTAACATCCTCCTCCAAACCACCACCATCTTTCCTGATGAAAGGCTTATACCCAAAATGTTGATTCTCCTGCTGCTCCTTGGATGCTGCCTGACCTGCTGTGCTTTCCCAGCAACACACACACAACACCAGCATCTTTTGCCTGACATTGATTTCTGTATAATTTTCATAGTCGGTTAAATAGTAGGAAGACCAAAGTAAATATCCTCAGCCCCACCCTCGCTCTCCAACTCTTTCCTCCCACATCAAAGTCCTCCATTCCTTTTTTAGCTTGAATCTCAGTCTAAAATATTTGTACCCTGCTGCGCCAGCCACAACTTAATTGGTAGCACTGCTGTCTGGATTCAAATACTACTCTTGAGTTTTGAAGGCAAATGTCTACATTGACACTGCATACTCTGGGTCTGTGACATTGTTAGAGGTGCTGTGGTTTGAATGAAACATTAAGTTGCTTTCTCAAGTGAATACAAATAAAGACCCCATAGCACTGCTTTGAAGATGAGCAGCTAAGATATTATTGGTTTTCTAGCCAATATTTTGCCCTCAGTAAAATTCCCCCCAAAAAACAGGATATGCAGCCACGATCATATCGACGTTCATTATAAATAAGTACTGGAGTGGAAGAAAGGAGGATGATCGTCCAGAACAGGACAGTCATCATGGCAGTCCATGACAGAGCAGCTCATGAGAGGGAATTTCAAGGTCAGAATGACTAAAATAAATAATTGCAACCCTTTGTGAATTTTAATGTGACTTGATGATCTACTGTTTCAGTAAAACCTGGGGAAAGTTGCTGAGAAATCTGTGATATCTGCATTGATTGCATTTGTTATTTGATGTATGCTGAGGGGTGTTCGATGACAATATAATCAATATTTACCAAATGTCAATTTCTACTATTGGAAATAAGCTTTACGTTTATTGTACATTGTATTTAATTTTGTTTTATTTTGATAGTAAGGTATTGTTGTTTCTTCAAAACCACAGAAACTTGTGACTTTATTCACTTAAGTCCCCTGGATCTCAACTTTAGTCTACTTCAAAAACAAAAGTTATTGGTTCTTAGCTAGATCATTGTTGATTTTTGTCTGGGATTATAATATGAAGTTAATGTCAAGTCTGGGATCATAACACTTCAAAGGTATTCTTGACTACAAATGTTTTGCATGATTCAAAAGTAATGATTAGTAATGTGTAAATTCACACTTATAGTATGTGTTACTGTCGCAACCTAACTCACCACCTTCTAAGGTTCTTGAATCAAGCATTTGGAAAACATTCTCTCTTGTTCATATTTCTTTAAAATTAAATTTTATTTCTAGGATCAAGGAGTTATTTTCAAGATGAACTTAAAGCAATTTTACGAAAACGCATCATGGTGCTGGATGGAGCAATGGGTACTATGATTCAACAACATAAACTTGGTGAAGATGATTATCGTGGTGAGGAGTTCAAAGACCATCCTAAACCTTTAAAAGGAAACAATGATCTTCTCAGCATAACACAACCTGACCTTATCTGCAAAATTCATAAGGTATGGAACACTGCCTGGTGTTGAGTTAAGGCTGCACAATCTCAAAGGCAGAACCAGTAATTCACAAAGTGAACAGAAAAAATAATTAAACTCTGGCATTTTGCTTAGCCAAATTGAAATTAAAATGTTGGAAGTGTCAGAAGCTGACACATGACACCAAAACTCACTGGAGGGGGAGGCAGCTCTACAAATATCCCCATCTTCAATGATGGAAGAGCTCAACACATCAGTGCAAAAGATAAAGATGATTAGATTAGATTAGATTAGATTATTTACAGTGTGGAAACAGGCCCTTCGGCCCAACAAGTCCACACCGCCCCGCCGAAGCGCAACCCACCCATACATCGACCCCTTACCTAACACTACGGGCAATTTAGCATGGCCAATTCACCTGACCTGCACATCTTTGGACTGTGGGAGGAAACCGGAGCACCCGGAGGAAACCCACGCAGACACGGGGAGAATGTGCAAACTCCACACAGTCAGTTGCCTGAGGCGGGAATTGAACCCAGGTCTCTGGCGCTGTGAGGCAGCAGTGCTAACCACTGTGCCACCGTGCCGCCCAAAATTCTTTAAGTTTACCTGCCTTTTAGACCCAGTTTGGCAGACCAGAGTTTTGTACTTAACAATGATTACTGTATTAGATTAGATTAGATTACTTACAGTGTGGAAACAGGCCCTTCGGCCCAACAAGTCCACACCGCCCCGCCGAAGCGCAACCCACCCATACCCCTACATCTACCCCTTACCTCACACTACGGGCAATTTAGCATGGCCAATTCACCTGGCCTGCACATCTTTGGACTGTGGGAGGAAACCGGAGCACCCGGAGGAAACCCACGCAGACACGGGGAGAATGTGCAAACTCCACACAGTCAGTTGCCTGAGGCAGGAATTGAACCCAGGTCTCTGGTGCTATGAGGCAGCAGTGCTAACCACTGTGCCACCGTGCCGCCCTTTAGGCTTTAGGGTGGCACAGTGGCTCAGTGGTTAGCACTGCTACCTCACAGTGCCTGTGACCTGGTTTCGATTCCACCCTCAGTAATTGCCTGTGTGGAGTTTGCATATTCTCCCTGTGTCTGTATGGGTTTCCTTCAGGTGCTCCAGTTTCCTCCCACAGTCAAAAAATATGCAACTTAGGGTGAATTGGACATGTGAAATTGTCCAGGAATGTTGCAGGCTAGATGGATTAGCTATGGAATATGCAGGGTTATAGGGTCGATGGGTGGAATGCTCTTCAGAGGGTTTGTGTGGACCAATAGGCTGAATGTCTTAGGGCGGCACGGTGGCACAGTGGTTAGCACTGCTGCCTCACAGCGCCAGAGACCTGGGTTCAATTCCCGACTCAGGCGACTGACTGTGTGGAGTTTGCACATTCTCCCCGTGTCTGCGTGGGTTTCCTCCGGGTGCTCCGGTTTCCTCCCACAGTCCAAAGATGTGCAGGGTCAGGTGAATTGGCCACGCTAAATTGCCCGTAGTGTTAGGTAAGGGGTAAATGTAGGGGTATGGTTGGGTTGCGCTTCGGCGGGGCGGTGTGGACTTGTTGGGCCGAAGGGCCTGTTTCCACACTGTAAGTAATCTAATCTAAAAAGACTCATTATTAATAAAGCTGAAACATTTTCAGCAATCTTCAGCCAGAAGTACTGGAGTGGATGATCCATTTCAGCCTCCTCCAGTGGTCCCCAGCATCACAGATACCTGTCTTTAGCCAATTCAATTCAATCCTTGAGATATCATGAAACAGTTGGAGGCACTGGATATTGCAAAGACTATGGGCCCTGAGAACATTCCAGCAGTAGTACTAAAGAACTTTCCACTTCCCTAGTTAATCTGTTCCAGTACAGTTGCAATACTGGCATCTACCTTACAACTTGAAAATTTCCCAGGTATGTCCTGTACACAACAAGCAGGACAAATCCAACCCAGCCAATTAGCGTCCAATCAGTCAACTCTCAATCATCAGGAAAGTGATGGAAGGTGTCATCAACAACGCTATTAAGCAGCACCTGCTCACTGTTACTCAGTTTAAGTTTGACCAGGGCCACACGGCTCCTGACCCAACTTCATCCTTGGTTCAAACATGGACAAAAGCGCTGAATTCCAGAGGTGAGGTGAGAGTGACAGCCCTTATCATCAAGGTCACATTTGATTGAGTGTTGCATCAAAGAGGCCTAGCAACACTGTAATCAGTGGGGCAAATTCTCCATTGGTTGGAGTCATACCTGGCATATAGGAAAATAGTTGAGGTTGTTGAAGAGCAGTCATCTCTGTTCTAGGAAGTCTCTGCAAGAGTGTCTCTGGGCAGTTTCCCAGACCTCTGCAACTTCAGCTGCTTCATCAACGACCTTCCTTCCACCATAAGGTCAGAAGTGTGGATGTTTGCTGATGATTAAATAGTATTCAGCACCATTCACAACTCCTCAGGTACTGAAGTAGTCCATGATCAAATGCAACAAGATCTGGACAATGTTCAGGCAAGTAATATTTGCAACACAGAAATACCAGGCAATGACCATCTCCAAAAAAAAACAATCTAACCATAGCCCCCTGGCCTTCAATGGTGTTACCATCACTAAATCCCCCAATATCAACAGCCTGGGGATTACCTTTGCCTTGAAACTCAACTGGACCTGCCACATAAACAGAGCAAGTCACGGGCTAGCAATACTGCAGTGATTCTGAAACGTCTGTCCACCATTTACAAGATTCAAGTCAGGAGCATGATGGAATACTCTCCACTTACCTGAGAGGGTGCACCTCCAACTACACATTTGACACCATCCAGGAGAAAGTAGCCACTTGTTTGGCACCACATCCACGAACATCCATTCACTCCACCACCATTCAGTAACAGCAGTGTGTACTATCCACAAGATGAACTGCAGGAATTCACTGTAACTTCCATCTCTCATAAGTGCAGCAGTTACATGGGAGCACCACCACCTGCAAGTTTTCCCGCAATCCACATACCATCCTGCCTTGGAAATATATCATCGTTCCTTCACTGTCACTGTGTCCAAAACCCTAGAATTCCTACCCTAAAGGCATTGTATGCCAGCTTACAGCACATGGACTGCAGCTGTTCAAGTGGAGAGGTCACCACTACCTTTTCAAGAGCAACTAGGAGTGAGCAATAAATGTTGGCCAACCAGCATCACCCACATCCCACAGATAAATAAAAGAAAGTAAGGTCCAGACAAAGAAGGTGCAAAGCTTAGGCAAGATGTTGAACGATATAGATTATATTCCCTTTTTTGTCAGGAAAGTAAGTTTAACTTTCTTTAAAATTTTAGGACTACTTGTTGGCGGGAGCAGACATTGTGGAGACAAACACTTTCAGTAGCACAAGAGTTGCACAGGCGGATTATGAGTTGGAACATTTGGTAAGAAATCTCTCTGCTACATAATGTTGAATCCCATTCCCAAAAATTGAAGAGAATGCATCTTATTAATATATACCACTATTGTTTGTCCTAATGCAAGATAATGCTTAAAATTGATTTGTTGCCAGATAGTTGAACTCTAGAACTTTTGGGGAGGTAGAGGAATGTAAAGGTCAAAACCTAATCACACCTTGCACAAACATTTTCTTTTACCTGGCAAGCATTCCAAGATATTCATACATAGGGAAAAGTACTCTTGGTGTACAGTTGTGATTTGAAATTAATGGTGGTTTAGTTGCTGTGACAAAATAATAATGAAAGTGTGGATGTTTGCTGAGGATTAAACAATATTCAGCACCATTAATAATAAAGTATATTGTTTTACGTAATAATCTCTTGTTTGGATGACCCAGTTTTTGGGTTCAACATGAAGCGTATTCTTAAATGGCTTACAAAAAAAGTGTGTAACATTATTGTTAAGGCATATTTATGAGAGTTCAGGGTTACATTTTTACACAAACATTTTCTTTACATACTTTTCTCAATTGTTGCCCAATCTCCTCCTACACCACTGTCAGAAGTTGTCAGAAGGATCAGCTCAAAAAGTAGGCCAAGAATTCTTTTCTGTGTATTTCTTCCATTTCCAATATTATTGGAGAAAGTTTTCAAATTTGAAATTTGGTAAAAGTTTTACCAATATGTTTAGTCATCTCTCTCTAGATACTTAAAGTGTATTAGTAGCAATGGCAATGCAAATTTAAAAGGTTTATTAGAGAGATTGGAGATGAGTGCTCTTTTCCTTTTCTATATATTTTGTTATTTTGATTATTTGGGGAAGCACCTGGCATCTAATGGGCATTTCTACATATCAGAAGATTGTTGGCATCTGTTGGCCCTTTGGGTTACAGCTTTGAAGCAATTCTGATAGTACTAACATTTATTTTTCTTTATGCCTGAATAATAATGCCAATGTTCTACACAGATTATGTAATTTTCCAGACCCTCCGCAAAATGTCCATTACTTCTAATGTTTGACAGTGATGTTCAGATAATGGAGGGTATTGAAGTTAAGATCAAGCCTATCTTTATTAAATTCTTAGTTTTATTCTTTCATGGAATTACGGTTTTGTTGGTAACACCAGCATTTGTTGCCCAACTATGAAGTGAGCAGTTTGCTTTATCATCATAGAGGACAGTTAGGATTTCACCAAAATGCTGTGGATCAGAAATTACATTTAGGCCAGACCGGGTAAAGATGATATATTTCTTTCTGTAAAGAGCGTCAGTGAACTGGGTGGGTTTTATCATTTGTGGTTATCATTATTGATAAAAACTTTTCAATTCCTAGTTTTTATTGTTGGAATTTAAATTCCACTAGAATGGTGAATACTGAACCCATGTTCGAAGAACGTTTACCTTGGTGTGTTAACCTAGACTATTAATTTAATAATAGTTCAAAAATATTACTGCTTCACCATCATTTCTCTTGAATATTACACAACATATGCATTTTGTAATAAGAATCATTGATTCAGTTTCCTGCCACATCAGTTTAAATCAGTTAAACTCAATGAAGGTGGGAATGATCACAGTCTGTATGAATAAATACAGTACTGGGTGCGGCAATTAACATTTTCCATTGGAGGCTTGCTGCTTCCAATTGCACTTCTTTCTAACAAGTGGCCGGCCCCAAGTTATCAGACAGCTGTAGTGATATTTTTTGATTTGTTTAGGCTGTGAAAACATTCATTTGTTTGACTTCTAAATTCAAGTATTTACTTTGTTTTTTTGCTTTGATTTCAATTGCAGAATTGGTTTTAAGGTGAATTTGGTATCTGTTTGTCATTTTTTGCCTAGTTGGACATATTCCGGATGCCAAGTTAGTTTATAGGTTCAAACCCCAAAATAGTTTGACCACACAATCTAGGCTGATATTAGTATGTTCCTGACATAGAGAATTTCCTAATACAAATTTCCAAATTTTGAAGGGTATGTTAAATCCAGGTTTTTCTGCTTTGCTGAAGTATACAGAGCATATTCCATAATGTTGTCAGAGAAGGCCCTTCCTAACATCCAGTTCTTAACCAGGATTTCTAAAAATCCACTCTTTTGGTCTTTCATTTAATTGGGAGACCTTGCAACAGATTGTTATGTAGGCTAACAACTGTACATGTAACAATCGGCACTAAAATAACTCTTCACTTTGGAATTTGATGGAGAAATATAGACATTGTAAGTTTATTATGTGCTCATAGCAATGGGATACTTGTATTTGCTTTCAAATTTATATTGAATTTCTTCTATCCAGGCTTACCGACTGAATAAAGTCTCAGCAGAACTGGCCAGAAAGGCAGCTGATGATGTGGCAATGCAAACAGGTGACAATTTTTTGTTATAGTTGTCAAAGTAAAATATATCAATCCATTAAGTAGTCAAGATAAAGGTAAAGATGCCGTAGTCTTACCAGATCATAGAGCTGCTCTCTCATCAGACACAGACACTGGTGGTGGTTTAACTTGAGCATCACAACACCTCTGGTAATTGGTGGTGGCAAGGAGGCAAGTCCTTCATAGTAACCCCAATGGTGCAAGAGAAGCACCGCCGGTCTGGCAGCGTCTGAGGAGCAAGAGAATCGACGTTTTGAGCATAAGCCGTTCATCAGGAAGGGCCAACTCCTGTTGCTCTGTAAATTTCACTTGGGGGGAAAAAAAATGTATCTATATAAATATAGTATATCTCCTATTATTTAATACTTATAGGACTTAGCACAACGCTTTGGTAGGGTTTGTCATGGTTCCAAAGTTTTTGGAGCGCTTTACTAACTTGTGTTATTTGTCACAGGTACCCAAAGATTTGTGGCAGGTGCAATCGGACCAACCAACAAAACATTATCAATATCACCATCTGTGGAGAGGCCTGACTACAGAAATATAAGTATGAAATAAAATCTGTGCCAGTGAAAAATTTTGGATGGTTTTAAAGTATTAAATTGGTTGCTAGAAATTTGAATTAAAATCTGATTATATTTAGAAAGTGCAAGTGCCGTTGCAAATTTTCTGTTCCCAGTTGCTTTCTATGCAAGGATTGTTATCTTGTTTTTATGACTGCCACAACGTAAAAGCAGTGATAAGTGGAAGTTCATGGACCATGTTACTCAATCTGAGATAATAAGTTGCCAATGTTTGCTAAAGATAGGTGCCTTATGTGGTGTTGCTGAAATGTTTAGGAACTTTTGATTTGGTTGCTATTGTACATTACATATTGTTTATACTTGCATGCTATATGATAATGTAATGAAGTATTAGAATGGTAATTTATAGCTATGATTTCACCCCACATGAACGAGGAGTAGAAAAAAAATTGTTGCAACCTTCAATCATCTCCTAATGGATATCTGATTCTGATGGAAGTCCAGGATATTCTGAAGATATGTCACATTAGACTTGTAAACTTAACTTTGTTCCTGTCTCCGCAGAGCTGCTATATTTCTCCAGCACTTTCTATTTTTATTTCATATTCTTAAAAAGGCTCAATAGGATAGAGGCTGGGGTTGTTTTTCCCTGTTTGGGAATCTAGAACGTTGTCAGGATAACGATCAATCATTTATGTCTGAGATGTTGAGAAATTCTTTTACTCAGAAGCTTATGAATCTTATGAATCTTTGGAATTATCTGCACAGGAGTTATAGATGCTCCATTGTTGAGTTCTTAAACTTGAGATAGACAGATTTTGGTATCTAAGAATCCAGGACTTTGGAGAATGGATGTGAAAGTACATTTGAGGCAGAAGATTAGCATGACCATGTTCAATGGCAGAGTAATCATGACGGACTGTTTGGTCTACTACTATTTCTTGAACTTTTCATAAAATATAGATTGTAACATTGCCATAAAGTAAATGAGCAACAGCAAAAGGCTTTGTATCATGTAGCTGGAGTCAGATCTCTGTTACTTGGAAAAATTATAGAATTTATTTGTTTAACCTAAAGATGACTGAGAGACACTTCATTGAAAAGTGAAAGATGCCCGCCAAAATCCTGTAAGAATTATATCCATGATTGTTACAGACTGAATTGCCTAACAGAAATCTATTCTTTCAATCTTGAAAACTTCATTTGTTTCAGAATGCAGTCTTTTGAGAGGTCATTCCAAATTTCCACTCTGGAAAAGTTATTTCAAACTTTGTTTTTAAATATCCTAGCTGTAATTGTCAAATGGAATTTTACTGTCAATTAATCTGTTTGCAGCATTCGAGGAATTAGTTGAAGCTTATGAAGAACAAGCCAGAGGCCTGCTGGATGGTGGTATTGATATCCTCCTGGTGGAGACCATTTTTGATACAGCAAATGCAAAGGTAATAGATGTACCAAACCTCACCCAATTTGTAAATTATCAAAAAGGAAATAGTGTAGTCATTTACTAAAATTAGCTTTTGTTTATCTGCCCCTCGTGGAGAATCTAAAATTGGGGACACAGTTTCAACAGAGCCATTTCAAACAGAGATGATGAAATTCCTTACCTCAGGGTTGCTAGTCTTGGCGTTCTCTTGCAAAAGTGACAGTGGAAGCTAGGTATATATTCCAACAGAGTTATATAGATTTTTGGTTAACAACAAAGTCAAGAGCTATAGAGAGTTGACAAGAAAGTAAAATTGATACCACAATCAGATCAGCCATGCTCTATCTAATAATGGAGCATACCAAGGGACCCAGATGGCCTACTCCAGCTCCTATTTCTATGTTCTTCTAATAGTGAACAAATTCCAGTACCTTGTTGTAATTAATTTTCCTTAATTTCTATTCCTAACCCAGGGGCACCAGCAAATGCCCATGATGATGCTGATTTTGATCTGACCGATATCCAGATTTGTTTCCAATTTACATAACTGAACTATTCAGCAGACATTTGCTGGAGGAATATATATTTTATCCTGTTTTTAATTCCTGAGTGACACAACTAGGATCTGTTGAAATTATGAAGTTCTTTTTAAAAAAAAGTTATCATCTATAGAAGTATAATCTGAATAGTTTGTTTTGCTAATGACACATGGTTCTGTTCACAGGCTGCCTTATTTGCTATTCAGCATTTGTTTGCGGAACAATATGAATCAAGACCTCTCTTTGTAAGTGTTAAATACTGTTTACTTTTCTTTCCAATCTCATTTCCCCAACCTGGCAGTAACCTCGTTTTGAAGTTAAATAGTTCTGTTTTCTAACAGATTTCTGGAACAATTGTAGATAAGAGTGGACGCACACTTTCTGGTCAGACAGGAGAAGCCTTTGTCATCAGTGTATCCCATGCAGAGCCGCTCAGGTAAGGTAACTGTCAGCAAAGCTGGAATCAAAAGAGTATATTTTTAGAAAACAAAAAATTTGTTCAATAGAAATTAGTGACATCATGAAAGGGGAGTAGGTATTTTGGATGTAAAGCAAACTTGAGTTCAAAAGTAAAGGCTAAAAATCCTGAGCATTTATGGCAGAAGCTGTGGAGCAAAAATACTAATACTTCAGGTTGATTAGAATACAAAATGAGGTAAACTGCAAGTAATCAATTCAGTTTGTTGGAGGCAGCATATATAAAGTGCCTGAATGTTACACTTGGAAAATGTGCTGCTCTTCAAATACTTCAAGTATAACATGATCCTAAGCACCTGTCATGCTATCTGGAATATTTAGCAACTGTATAACCTGGGCTATATGATGGAATTTGACCAATGCATTTTTAATGAAACGTAAGAACATTCTTCATAGTTCAATTATCTAATGTTTTAAGAAGTAAAAGGGGGAATCTTAATACTTGACTGTGTTGCCATCCTTGATCAATGCGTCCAATGCTGAATTAATAGCATGAGTTGACTCTGTTTTTGCATTATTTTAACCATTTAAGTTCATTCGCGTATATTTCCATGCAATGTCTGAAAATTTGTGGATGAGTGACAGGATATTTTATGTTTGACTGAAAGGTTATGACTGTAATTTGATCAGAGACTATTGATAGCCAGCTGTTGGATGCTGCTATCTTCTAAATGCTTGTGTTGCATGTTTTTGCAAATCTCTGAAACAGTGAGAGCTGTCTTTGTGAATAAATAGGCTTCTTTTCATGTGTAAGCAATTTCTAGAATAAGTCCTGATGAATTATTGGCCTGGAATTTCAGCAAACCATCATTCTACAATAGACTGGAGGTGTTTACTGGGACCCTGTAGAATCATTATTAATAACAGACTGTGAAGGAATTGCCCAGGAAGTTTAATTTTCTGCTGGGCTATTCTACTCCTGGAACCCCCTGAAAGTTTCCAGTTAAATCAGAGACTTCAGGGGATTCTGATGAAATCAAATAAAATAGTTGCTCATGAAAAGTTAGGCTATAATTTAATTCCCGAGAAACTACTTAACAGACCTTATACTTTCATACTTCACAACAACAACCCACCCCCAAACCAGATCAGACATCCCTGAGCACCCAACCCGCAAGAAATACTCTCCTCCTGGCCCACAAGCTGTCCTGTAAAATACTGGCTTAGCGATTTACCCCTTCTTCCCTCCTTTTACTTGTCAGGTTTCCTGAGGTTTGGGAAACCACCTATCATTAGATAAACAGAAATCATTATCAATGTGGAAGCTCAGACACGAATTAAAAGCCTTCAGGAACAGACATGTCTGCAGTGAGCAGATTGGTCACCTAGCCCTTGTTCATTAATGTGGAAGTGGGCAAGTTCAAGACTAACTGATAGGGTTCAGATTTGAAATTTCATATTCAACTTCAGGCTTGACCTAAAACCATCGGTTAAGCCCGCCTAGGGGTTGAATATACATGCAAAGTATCAGAGCACAAACGGGTATTGAAGTCAGCCAAAAAGACTTAAAGATAGTGGATTAAATTGTAGCGACGATCCTGTAAATGTGAGGTTGAGGTGGATGCTCATGCAGAATGCATAAAAGAATACCTGGACCATAAGATGTTCACAGTCCTCTGAGAGAAAAATGAAACTCAGACAGGAATGCCACTTGGGTGCAGTGTTCATATTTGTTGAATGTAACATAATGAGTTAATTTGTATTGTTATTAATGTTGTTTGGTGACAGCTGGTTTGTGTTGCAAGGTGAGGCCCACAGCACAGTTCAATTCCTCCACTTGCTGAGGTTATCTTCCTTCTCAGTCTTTCCCCTCATCTGGTTAAACCACCAACTGTCATCTGTTTCTAATGAGAAAGCAATCCTATGATCCTCTGGAACAATGGTGACCTTACCTTTACTAGAGGACATTTTGTTCAGTAGCAGTTGCACTGACCCAACCTGAAAATCATTGTCATTCTGAATGGCAAGAATAAGGTTGAAAGGTTGATAATTTAAATTTTCAGAGAAATACCTAACTTTTTCAGTACTTTGTTTTTCAGCACAAACCTGGCTGTGTTGTAGAGAAACATGTATTTGTATTTTAACAGATTGGACTTTAGGTCTTCCACAAATAACGTTAGTTACTCCTTGTGCAAATATAGAATTAAACCATATGATCTTATGCAAAAAGAGTAGCAGATGAATTCTGACTAACCTTAACTGAACAGTTTGGCCATGGGTAAGACTGATAACAATTAGATATTACCTTTCCTTGAAAGAACTGAGGTATTGATGAATGCTGATGTTAATTACATTATGCCAATTAAGGTCTCAACTGAATTTAACACACCGAGAAGAATTGCACAAATTACATTATTGTTGTGTGTAGTCAAGACTGTCAGCAAACTCAAGATTTTTGTTGGGAGGTGCTAGTCTGCAAAATTGAAATATTTTTAGTTGCCCTTGTGCTTTTGGCAAGGAGAAGCAAAATTAGAAAATGAATTCTGTATATGCGTGGCGCAGAGAGCGAGGACATAACTCTCTTTTACAATTCCACTGAAACAATGCGCAATTTCTTATAGTAATATGAGATATTTTGTTTTAGCATTGGATTAAATTGTGCTTTGGGAGCTGCGGAAATGAGGCCATTCATAGAAGCAATTGGAAAGTGCACAACTGCTTATGTTTTATGCTATCCTAATGCAGGTCAGTACCACATAATTTTTTTTATGTACTGTGAGAGATCTGTAGATCAAAGAAGGTAGATAGCTTTCAAATACTTCAATATATAGATTATTCCTTTGTGTAACCTCAAACATAGGGTCATACAGTGCAGAAACTATTTGGCCCAACTTGTCTGTGCTGATCAGATCCCCCAATCTGACCTCGTCCCATTTGCCAGCATTTGACCTGTATCGCTCTAAACCCTTCCTATTCATTTACCCATCCAGATGCCTTTTAAATATTGTTATTGTACCAGCCTCCACCACTTCCTCTGGCAGCTTGCTCCATACATGCACCACCTTCTGCATGAAGAAGCTACCCCTCAGGGTTTTTTATAAACCTTGCCCCTTTCACCTTAAATCTACACCATCTAGCTTTGGACAAGCCCACCCTAAGAAAAAAAGCTTTGGCTATTCACCCTATCCATGCCCCTCATGATTTTATAAACCTCTATAATATCATCCCTCTGTCTCAGCTCCAGGGAAAAAAGCGCAGACTATTCAGCCTATCCCTATAATGCAAGCCATCCAGTCTTGGCAACATCCTTGTAAATCCTTTCTATACCTGCTCAAGTTTACCAACATACTTCCATGGAAGAGTGACCAAAATTGCATACAATATTCCAAAGGTGAAATTATTAATGACCTGTACAGCTTCAACATGATGTCCCAACTCCTATACTTCGTGCTCTGACCAATCAAGGCAAGTATGCAAAACAACTTCTCACCACCCTGTCAACATGTGACTCCACTTTAAGGAAATGTGCACCTGCACCCCAAGGTCTCTTTGTTCAGCAACACTCCCCACGGTTCTACCATTAACTGTATATATCCTGCCATGGTTTGCCTTACCAAAACGCAACACCTCACATTTATCTAAATTAAACTTCACCTACCACCATTGACACATCTGATCGAGGTCCTGTTGTACTCTGAGATAATCTTCTTCTTGATCCACTACACCATTGATTTTGGTGTCATCTGCAAACTTACTAACCATACCTCTTATATTCCCATTCAAATCATTTATATATCCTTGAGGCACACTGCTAGTCATAGGACACCACTCCGAAAGTCAATCCTCGACCACCACCCTTGTCTCTTACCTTCAAGCCAAATTTGTATCCAGTTGTCTAGCTCCTCTCGGATCCCATGTGATCTAACCTTTATTAACTAGTCTACTGGCAGAGTCTTGTTGAGTGCTTTGCTGAAGTCCATATAGACAATGTCTACTGCTCTTCGATCTTCTTTACCACCTCTTTGAAAAACTCAATCAAGTTAGTGATACACAATTACCCAAGTACAAGGCCATGTTGACTATCCCTAATCAGTCCTTGCCTTTCCATATGCATGCAAGTCCTGTCCCTCAGAATCCCCTCCAACAACTTACTGACATAAGGCTCATTGGCCTGTAGTTCCCTTGCTTTTCCTTACAGTCTTTCTTGCATAATGGCACCACATTCACCAACCTCCAGTCGTCTGGCACCTCACCTATGGCTGTCAATGATAAAAATATCTCAGCAAGGGGCTCAGAGATTCCTTCTGTAACTTCGCTTTCTGAGAAACACTTGATCAGATTTCTTAAATGTATTTTAAGACCTCCAGTACCTCCTCTTCTGTAATATGAACTCTTTTCAAGGCATCACTATATTTCCCCAAGTTGCCTAGCTTCCATGTCCTTCTCCAGAGTAAACACTGATGCAAAATATTATTTTAGTATCTCACCATCTCCTGTGGTTCCACACATAGCCACACAGATCTTTAAGGAGCCCTATTCTCTCTCTACTCACTCTTTTGCCCTCGTTGTACATATAGAATCTATTTGGATTCTCCATAACTCTGTTTTCCAAAGCTATCTCATGTCCTGTTTTTGCTGTCCTAATTTATCTTAAGTATACTCCTACTACTCCTTGTAGAAGTATACTCCTACTACTCTTGTAGTCCTCTTGGGATTCACTTGATCCCAGCTGTCTAATCCTAACATGAGCCTCCTTTTACATGATCAGAGCCTCATTTTCTCCAGTCATCCAGCATTCTTTACACCTACAAAATGAAAACTAAACAAGCAGAGATTCTGGGGGCTGTGGATAAGAAAGAACCTTTGCTAATGTTGCATTCATATAACAGCTCCCAGAATTTCCCACGGATAAACCCACCCCACCATCCTACTCAACCCAACTTTCTTCTCATGATTCCTCTCCTAAGGACAGTGACTCATTTCTCTGGAAGGGTTTCACAAGCTTCATAAACAGTCATCGCCTTTCATCAAAATTAAGTCTGACATTTCAGTACAGTATAGAGACTACAATGTCAGAGGTGCTATCTTTTAAATTAAAGATTAAACAAAGGTACTGCCTTCTGCTTGAGGATCTAAAGTTAAATGGTGTTACTCAAGGAAAAGCTGAGTTTTTTTTCCTGATGTCCTGGTCAACATTCCTGTGTTAACTTCACAAAGAGATTAACTAATTTATTTTCTGTTTTAGAAGCTGGATGCACCAAAATTGATGTAATATTAGTCTACAGCACAAGTGAATGAATTTCAAAAGTTGTAAAATGTTTTGAGATTGCTCACTAATACCTTTAAAACAGTATATAAATGCAAGCACTCTTGCTATCCTTAACATGTTTATTGATGCTACCTATATTGTAAATTCCTTACTGAATTCATTTATTTTTGCAATGTTCAGATTATAAATATTAGACAGTTATCCATTTGAGAGAATTCCCCTGTGATTGGTAGCCCTTACAGGTTTGATTCTCAGACTCCGACTGAGTTACTCAACTGGGTTAGCATGGAAATGTGGCTGAGGTTTCTGCACATCATTGAAGCTCATATGTAAATAACAGAGAGTACAAGTGAAAGAATTTTTAATGATGTAAAATGTTTTGACATTGCCTAAAAGTATGATAAAATGTTATTGAAATGCAAGCACTCTTGCTGTGCATTGTCCAATATTTATATATTATTTGAGCACAACATCAGCAAAGGCCCTCATCCACAGACTCAGAATCTCTGCTTATTAAGTTTTATTTTATTCTATTTTAACCTTACTGCCACGAGAAAATGCACCATTATTACACCTATGAGGAAGTAGCATAACTGAAGAATAGAAGAAAAATAAAGCCTGAGTGAAAGATACCTTTTTAATGTTATTTCTGCTTTAACTAATTAATGGAGATGCCTAACTCAAGATTTTAGATTGTTAACTATCTAATATAGGCATGTTGTACTTTTTAACTTTAGGCCTTCCCAATACGTTTGGAGGCTATGATGAAACTCCTGATGTCACTGCAAAATACCTCAAGGTACAGTTAAATATTTGAAGTTTAATTTCTAACGCACATTTATTTGCATTTAATTTTGCATTCTAAGTTCCTCCTTCTCAATTTTTGTCCTTTTCCTCATTTAAGAGTGTGGTGAGATTGACCATGGCAGCCTAAACGGCAGTTTATCATGTCTCTACGTTACCCGTACGACATTTAACTATCAACTGCACTGTATCTGAAAGTAGTTCTGCCTTCATTAAATCTCCTCTTGCCTATTCCTAGTTGTCTGTGAGAAGGTGTTGGTGAACCGTTGCAGTCCTTGTGTTGTATGTTGACCCACGATGCCCATAGGGAGGGAATTCCAGGATTTTGACTCCGCAACAGTGAAGGAACAATTATATATTTCAAGGTCAGGATGGTGTCTGGCTTTGAAGTGAACTTACAGGTGATATTGTTGCCGTCTATCTGCTATCCTTTGTAGATGAAAGTGTACTTTGTTACATATGATAGTAAATAAATCCGTGAAATTTGGATTTGGAAGGTGCTGTCTAAGGATTGTCGGTGAATTTCTCCAGTGCAGCTTGTAGATGGTAAAGACTGCTGCTACTGAGCTTTGGTGGTGGAGGGGTGGATGTGGTGCCAATCAAACAGACTGCATTGTGCTGGATGGTGTCAAGCTTCTTGAGTGTTGTTGGGGCTGCACTTATACAAGCAAGTGAGGAGTATTCCATCGCACTCTTTGTGCCTTGCAGATGATAAACAGGTTTGGGGAGTCAGGAGATGAGTCCTGCAGATTCCTTAGCCTCTGACTTGCATTTATATGGCAAGTCCAGTTGAGTTTCTAGTCAATGCTAATCCACAGGATGTTAACAGTGGGGATTAAGTGATGGTAACATTATTTGAATGTCAAGGGACAGTGGGTTAGATTGTCTTACATTGGAGATGCAGACTCAGTGCAGACTAAGAATTGAATTGCTTCTGGTTTGTTTGGCTATAATCCGTGTCATTTTGTAGCTTTATGACCTGTAAGTATAAATTTATTATTATGGAACTCTTTGCAATTGCAAATTCCTGTAATTGGAACTTAAAGATTGTGTATATGGGATGCTGAATTCAGAAAGTATTTCTCACCAATGCCCTATTTAACTGATGCATAAGCTCGCTACTTTTGCATTCAATTCCCCTTGCAATAAAACATTATGCTTCAGAAGCTAATAGAATATAATGAATTCAAAATGTTAACTCTCTCCTTCTCCACATATGTTGCCAGACTTGTTGAGTTTCTCCAACATTCTCTGTATTTGTATCAGATATCTAGCATCTGCAATATATTGTCTTGATTACTTGCTATACCTGCATACTAACCTTCTGCAATAGATCACACAGATCTCTCTCCATCGCAGAACTCTTGCTTTTTTATTCTTTTTGCCAAAATGGACAATTTAACTTTCCCATTTTGTACTCATTTATCAGATCCTTGTCCACTCTCTTAACCTATCTCATTTTGCAGGAATTCGCCATGGATGGGCTAGTGAACATTGTTGGAGGGTGCTGTGGAACAACTCCAGCTCATATCCGGTAATTGTCGAATTGCATATTTTGCTGAAAATAGGTTAAATTGCAGTTTTCATGATCATGAAGTGCTTAGGGATGCAGTACAGGTTTCTGAATGTGGAATTTTTTTTTGTTTAGTCGACTGCTATAAAGATACCTGTGAGGCTAAAAAAAAATCTAGAAATGTGGGCAAAGCGTGCTGAGGATCTGGAATGCATTACCTGTGAGTGTAGTAGAGTCAGGCTAAGTTGAGGCTTTCAAAAGAAATTAGATGGTTATTTGAAAAGGAACAGTGTGGAGGCTTACAGAGAGTAGACAGGAGAATTGCTCATTTGGATAGCAAACACAGTTGTGCTGGAACAGTTTTGTAATTAATCTCTGATAGTTGTGTGGTACCTAAATGATCTGACTAACTTTGCTGCAGGTTGATTCTTGATTTCAGCTGAAGTCAATTTGACTGATTTTCCACACTCAATGTCTGGTCTTGGATTGCTAGACAACAACATGAAGTGCTTTCTTGCATGGCAGGATAAAATGACTTTACAAGTGTCCAGACCTGGATACAATCCACTTGCCTTCTGTTCATTTGGGACATAGTATTTTCAGGGATGGTTTAAGTCTGCAACACAAGGAAAATACATGTTGTTACGTCCCTCTCCTTCGACAGTTGAAGGAACTTCATTTCACCTTTTATTGCATCTGTATATTGGTTTTTAAGTATGGAATGGGTAGAAAATGACATAATTACTTGTTTTAGTGTTTGGGCATGAAATTAGAAGATTTTATCACAAAAATATAAGATAGAAATAGGAGAGATAATTGGTTAACTAATCATACTTGAAGGTGGGCAAAATGCATTTGTATGTGTTAAAATAAGTCAACATTAAAATAATATAGGTAATATTACATAGATATGAAATTCATTAAGAAAGGGAGTCGCACACGAGGGCTAACTGATCATCTGAATGTTATATTTAAAAAGAGAGCTTGACTAAATCCAGGGGACTATAGATCAATCACCACAATTCCAAACAAACTCATCTCCAAACTCTCTGCTCCCTGCTCTGTAACTGGATTCTCTACTTCCTGACCAACTGACAGCAGTCAGTCAGGATAGGTAACAGAACCTCCTCCACAATAATCCTCTACACTGGTGCCCCACAAGGCTGCGTACTCAGCCACTACTATACTAATACACAACTGTGTGGCCAAATTCCTTTGACAAGTTTGCTGACGACACCAACATTGCTGATCAGATCTCAAACAACAAGACAATAGAATGGCGCTGAAGTGGAGATGGTGGAGACTGTCAAGTACCTAGGAGTGACGATCACTGACGATCTGTCATGCTCCACCCATGTCACTGTGGTGAAGAAAGTGTAGTAACACCGTGACTTCCTCAGGAGGCTAAGGAAATTTGGCATGTCCATAATGACACTAACAAATTTTTATGGATGCACCATAGAATTTGGGTGCATCACACCATGGTATGGCAGCCGCTCTTCCCAAGACCGAAAGAAAATAGACAAGGCCTTTTCCCTGGGATGGGGTTTCCAGAACTAGAGTTCATAGGTTTAGGGTGAGAGTGATAAGATTTAAAAGGGACCTAAGGGCAACTTTTCCATACAGAGGGTGGTACATTTGTGGAATGAGCTGCCAGGGGAAGTGGTGAAGGCTGGTACAATTTAACAACATTTAAAAGGCATCTGGATAGGGATATGAATAGAAAAAGTTTAGAGGGATATGGGCCAAGTGCTGACAAATGGGACCAGATTACTTTAGGATATCTTGTCAACATGGATGAGTTGGACCAAAGGGCCTGTTTCTGTGCTGTACAGCACTATGACTCTACAGAGAGCTGTGAACGTAGTCAAGTCCATCATACAAACCAGCCTCCGATTCATTGACTTCGTCTATACTTCCCGATGCATCGGGAAAGCAACCAGCATAATCAAAGATCCTCCCATCCAGTTTTACTCTCTTTGACCCTCTTCCATTGGGCAGAGGATATAAAAGTTTGTATACACATACAAATAGGTTCTAGAACAGCTTCGTCCCCGCTGTTAACAGATTTCTGAATGGAACTCTTGAATGTTAATCTCTCCCTCCCTCCTTCCTTCTTCCCTACTTTCTCAGCAGCTGTAATGTCATTTTCTCCATGTTTTTCTGTTGCTCTGATGCACCTCTCTACTATGATCTGCTTGTAAAGCACGTAAGACAACACTTTCCATTACACCTTGGTACATGAGACAGTAATGGATCAAGTCAAATAAAAAATAATGTCATCCTTACTGAATAGAAAATATCAAGACACAAAATGTCAAAAGAGTGTTAGTACAGGTTTCAAAAGAGGTCATGTTTGACCAACCTTAGTGATTTATGTGAAGAAGTAACAGTAAATAAGTATGATGAGATAGGCATGTTATTTGGACTTTCAGTATACCTTCAATAAGATGCTACATGGTAAACTAGTATGAGGTGCTATATTTGCTTGGTCTACTCAAGACAAGAAGGCTTCACTGGCTGAGGCTTGTGAATAGGGTGAAAGATAACTACAGCCCGAAAGAGTTGCTGTCAAGAGATCTACTCCCTGTCAAGAGACCAGCAGAGGGCGCAAAGCTCAGATTCAAGGATGCTGCCAAAAGAAATATGGAAACCTTCCACATCAATCATGACAAGTAAGATGAGCAAACCGTCAATGCCAATGGCAACACAGGCTGTGGGGCAGAAGATATCTGCTACAATGAAATGTGGTTTCAGATACTGCAAAGCTGACTCCAACCCTGCAAACAAGCCATTAGCAGAGATTATTCAGACAAAGGAATAACTTCACATGTGACACTTGACATAGACTTAGCCTTTCCAGAATCAGCTTGTTCAGCCAATAAAAAGAATGCCGCAGATGATCCTATCTGACCTCAAAGTTCTGTGAATGCATTTCTGCCCCAGATGGAAGAATGGCAACTCCTGGTACATTTTGGTGGAGAGTGAGGAGGCCATATACTTTGAAAAACATATCTATATTAAATAGAGGAGCAGAAGGTTTTGGAGATATAGTTGTAAAAATTGTTACACGTAGTGACACTGTGTGATGAAGCTATAAAAGTACCTAGCAAAACACTACATTTCATGTTTTGGAATGTACTAAAACAAAAGAGAGATTATGACAAATTTGTTTGAAACTTTGGTTAGACTAGACTGAGTACCAGGAGCAGTCCTGATCTTTGAAAAGAAAATAGAGTCAGTGGAGCAGGTGCCAAAAAGATATATCTAATCAGCTTTGGGATCTCTTCTGAAGAAAAAATATGATAGAAGTAACCTGATTAAAAAATATTTAAAATTCTGCAAGGGTTTGATAAGATACATGTGGGGTAAGTATTTTGTCCTGCAGGGGAAACCAGAGCTTGAGGTCACAAATGTAAGATCATCACTTTTAAAAACAAAATCCAATAAGAAATTCAGAATAAATTTATTTACCCAAGGAATAACTAGAATGTTGAGGAGAAAGTAATCCATCTATTTAAAGGGAAGCCAAATAGAGGAAGAAATATGAAGATATCTTAATGGGATTTGATTTAAAAAAGATTGGGGGAGGTGGTGCAATGATGCTTACATGGAGTTTAAATACCAGCCAAAATACTCATTTCTTTGCTGTAAATGCTACATAATTATGTATTATTCTTATTTGATTAATGTTGTGCATCTTATTTTAGGGCAATAGCAGAAGCAGTCCAAAAATGTAGACCTAGAATTCCTCCTCCATCTGTTTTTGGAGACTTCCTGTTACTGTCAGGTAAATAGATGAACAGGTTAGTATGCTTATATATAAATACTAACCAATCTGTGTCTCATTTAATTACACTACATTTGGAGAGGCAGGGAACCCCGGAGCCAACTTTTGTCTTTGACTGATTGGAGAACTAGACCAATTAGGAAAACCTAAAGTTTTTATTCTGTTTCAGCTTTGAAGAAAAGTTTGCCTTATGGTACCAGCACTAATCACTTATTAGTTAATGACATCATCAAAACTGCTCAACGGATGGTTTGAATTTTTCTGTTCCAGAGAGGATTGGAGGTGGAGTCTGTGTAAATGGGGTGTAATAACGCAGAAATCCAATTGGAAAGGAGCATTGTTTATTGTTGAACATTAAAATAGAGCCATGGCTAGTTCCAACCTGGGACAGACAATTCTGCAGACTCATCTGAGTCTGCTTTATTCTCTAATCAACATGTTCAAACACATGATTACACACCTCTGGAGCAAGTGGAACTTGAACCTGGGCCTCCTGGCTCAGAGCTCGGGACACTTCAATCATTTTGTAAGAAGTGCCAAGTGAATGATCCATTTCAGCCTCCTCCAGTGGTCTCAGCATTACAGATACCAGTCTTCAGTCAATTCAATTCACTCCATGTGATATCAAGAAATGGCTGGAGGCACTGGACATTATAAAGGCTACAGGTCCTGACAACATTCTGGCAATTGTCCTAAACGCCGTTGCTCCAGACCTTGCCAGTCCCCCAACTAAGCTATTCCAGTACAGTTACAACACTGACACTAACAATGTAGAAAATTGTCCAGATATGTCCTGTACTCAAAGGAAAAAGGATCAATCTTACCCGACCAATTACTGTCGATTATCAGTAAAGTGATGGAAAGTGTCACCACCAGTGCTATCAAACAGCACATGCCCAGTAATAACCTGCTCAGTGACACCCAGCTTGGATTCTGCCAGGGCCATTCAGCTCTTGACCTCATTACAGCTTTGGTTTAAACATGGGCAAAAGAACTGAATTCCAGAGGTGAGGTGACTGTGATATCAAGGCTGCATTCAACTGAGTATCGCATCAAGATGCCCTAGCAAAGCTGGAATTAGTGGGTATCGGGGGGCATACTTGCCATTGGTTGGAGTCATACCTGACACACACTCAATGTCCTGGGATACACCTGATCAGGTCTTGGAGATTCATACATCTTTTCTGCTTTTTAAGACCTCCACTTCCTCTTCTGTAATGTGGCCTGTTTTCAAGACATTAATATTTATTTCCTGGGGTTCTGTAGCCTCCATGTCTTTCTCCATAGTAAATACTGATGTAAAGTATTCAAGTAGTATCTCTCACATCTCTGTGGTTCCACACATAGACTAACTCGTTGATCTTTAACGGGACCTATTCTCTCCCTGGTTACTCTTTTTGTTCTTAATACATTTGTAGAATCTCTTTGGATTATCTTTAATATTTTTTGCCAGGCTATCTCAAACCTGTTTTGCCCTCCTGATTTCCCTCTTAAGAATGTCCCTACTCCCCATTTACTCTTCAAGGGTTTGTATCATCTACGGCCATGTGTGAAATGCCAAAGGAGGGTTGATAATGTTGTGGCTTTATTTAAGAAAGGCTGCAAGGAAAAGCCTGGAAACTGTAGACTGGTGAGTCTAACATCAATGGTGAGTACGTTGTTGGAGGGGATTCTGAGAGATAGGGTTTGCTTGCATTTGAAGAGGCAAGGACTGATTTATGGATAGTCAGCATAGCTCTGTGCATGGGAGATTTTGTCTCTCAAACTTGGTTGAGTTTTTTTTTGAAGATGTGACCAAGAAGATGGATGAGGGCAGAGTGGTCGACATTGTCCACATGGACTTTAGTAAAGCATTAGACAAGGTTTCTCATAGTACTGGTTGGTAAAGTTAGATTATGTGGGATTCAGGGACAGTTTGCAAATTGGATACAAAATTTGCTTAATGGTAGGAAACAGAGGGTGGTGGTGGAGGAGGGTTATGTTTTGAACTGGAAGCCTGTCACCAGCATGGAACAGTGCTGAATCCACTGTTGTTTTTCATTTTTATGTAGATGATTTGGATGAGAATTTAAGAAGCATGGTTAGTAAGTTTGCAGATGACACCAAAATTAGTAAAGAAGGTTGTCTAAGATTACAAAGAGATCTTGGTCAATGGACCACAGAGTGGCAGTTGGAGTTTAAGTTAGATAAATGTGAGGTGTTACTTTTTTTTTAAGACAAACAAGAGCATTACTTACACAGTTAATGGGAGGGCCTTTGGGAGTGTTGTCAAACAGGCTTAGCGGTTCAAGTACATAGTTCTTTGAAAGTTGTGTCACACATAGACAGGGTGTTAAAGAATACATTTACCTTCATTGCTCAGACCATTGAGTAAAGGTGTTGGGATGTCATGTTGTGGTGGTTTGGGATGTTGGTGAGGCCACTTTTGGATTACTGTTCTGGTCACCCTACTATTAAAAGGATATTATCAAATTAGAGAGGGTGCAGAAAAGATTTACAAGGATGTTACCAGATTGGGAGGGTTTGAGTTACAGGGAGAGGCTGGTTAGGCTGGGACTTCTTTCACTGGAGTGTCGGGGGTTGAGAGGTGACCTTTATACAGGTTTATAAAATCATGAGGGGGCATAGATATGGTGAAGATTTCTTCCTTAGGGGAGGGGAGTTCAAAGCTAGAGGGCATATTTTTAAGGTGAGAGGAGAAAGATATAAAAGGGACCTGAGGGGCAACTTTTTCAGAGAGTGGTTCACATGTGGAATGAACTGCCAGAGGAAGGGGTAGATGCAGGTACAGGTACAACATTTAAAAGACATTTGGGCAGGTACATGAGTAGGAAAGGTTTGGAGGGATATGGCTAAATGCAAGCAAGTGGGACTAGTTTAATTTGGGAAATTTGGTCAGCTTGAACATGTTTGACAGAAGAATCTGGTTCCATGCAGTGTAACTCAGTAGTGTCCTAGATCCAATCATCTTCAGCTTCTTCATCAATGACCTTTCTTCCAACATAAGGTCAGAAGTGGGAATGTTTGCTGACGATTGAACAATGTTCAGCACCATTTGTGACTCCTCCGATACTAACATAGTCCTTGTTTAAATGCAACAAGATCTGGACAATTTCCAGTTTTGGACTGGGCAAGTGGCAAGTAACATTTGCACCTCAAAAATGCTAGGCAATGACCATGCCCATCTGACGATACTATGGACTTAAGAGGTGTATTTTGAACTATTTTTGTTTTCGAAGAGAGGCATTGAGCCAGAGGTGATAAATAGTCTCTCCTCAGCCAATAAATTAAAGCTTTTATGAGACCCTTTCTCTTTTAGCATAAAAGAATCAGGCTCCCACAGAAGCAGGGTTTTTTAAGTTTAACTTTAGTTGTCGGTGTTTTGCCATTAGTTGTGGAAACTGCCATACACAACTCTGTCAGAATTTTCTCGATGTTCTTTTCCTCCTGGACTGCAGAACCACCGCATGTAAGACAATCTCTTTTACTGAATTTGCCTATGCCAAGGGTGTGTTTATGGGAAGTTACTGTATTGCAATAATTGCTGTTTCATAGTTAAATAATCTATTATTCTGTTAAGTTTTCCAGTAGAGTTAAGGTTATTCCAATTCTTCTTTTTTCATTATATTATAGCTGTAGAGTAAGAATAAAGTGTGCTTTGCTTAAAGTCTAATGGTGTGACTAATTGAATCACATCTGGGATGCCTGAAAAATAAGATAAGTTAGGGTCCAGGCTATCTCTTTGCTATATTTTGAAGGGGTTTGGTTTGGTCCATAACATCCAAAAAGAGACAATCAAATCACTGCCCCTTAACATTCAATGTGTTGCCATCAATTAATCCCCACTATCAACATCCTTGGGGTTACCATTGACCAGAAATTCAACTGGACTTGCCATATAAACGCAGTGGCTGCAAGAGCAGGTCAGAGGCAAGGAATACAGTGGTAAGTAACTCACCATCTGACTCCCAAGAGCCTGTTCATCACCTACAAAGCACAACTCAGGCGTATGGTGAAATACTCCCTACTTACCTGGATTGATGCAACTCCAACAACACTCAAGCTTCACACCATCAAGACAAAGCAGCCTGCTTGATTGGCTACACTTCCACAAGCATCTACTCCTTCCACCACAGATACTCAGTCACAGCAGTGTGTACTATCTACAGGATGCACTGAAGAAATTTAGCAAAGATCCTTAGACAGCACCTTCCAAATCCACAACCACTTCCATCTAGAAGGACAAGGACAGCAGACATGTGGCAACATCACCATCTGCAAGTTCACATCAAAGCTGCTCACCATTCTGATTTGGAAATATTTCAACTTTCCTTCATTGTCGCTGGGTCAAAATCCTGGAATTCCCCCGCTAAGGGCATTGTAGGTCAACCTATACCAGGTGGACTGCAGCAGTTCAAGAAGCCAGCTCATCACCACCTTGTCAAGGGCCAACTGGAGACCAGCACTAAATGCTGGCTAGCCAGCAATGCCAATGTTTCACAAGTAAATAAAAAGAAAACTTACCACCGGAGCAGCCAGGTCGCTTTAATTTATTTTTTTAATTAATGTGTTCGGAGATGTTGTTACACACATGTGGAGCAAGTGGGACTGAACCTGAGCCTTTCTGGTCCAGATTGCACCACAAGAGCACGCTAGATGCTTTACATAAGGCTCCCAAATGAGTCAATCGAATGTGTATTGCTTCAATGTTAGTAGTTAGAAGTAAATGCATTGAATTTCAAGGTGCATTTGATTCGTATTGTGGTGCACAACAGTAGCCATGACAGTTATTGCATTAATTTTTCTGTTATTCTACTCTGCCTCGAATACATTCAACAAGCTGTTTGAATTTATTTTATGTCTTTTTTTTCCTTAGGTCTTGAACCGTTTAAAGTTGGACCATATACCAACTTTGTCAATATTGGAGAACGTTGCAATGTGGCAGGGTCTAGAAATTTTGCGAAACTTATTATGGCAGGTAATTATGAGGTAAAGTGCATCTTAACTTTCATTGCTGTAAATTTGTGTTCTTTAAATGCTTAATTCAATTTTTATAAATCCATAGTGCCTCAAACTGCGAGAAATCAGGTGGTTGAACATCAACATTGTAATGCAAAAGGAAAGGAGGAATTAGTGTAAATCTCACTTTTTTTTGTCTGATACATGGATGTGCAGGTATAACAGTAATCCTAGGTAGTGTAGGAGGAAGAGCTTATTGTACCTGTATACTTTTGGTCATCCAGTGGACAAACCCTGGGATACATCTTGCACTACCTAGCTTTAGTGCTCGCACTGGATCTGATATTGGAATTAAACTGCTTTCGTAACCTTGTACTCTTAACATCGAGCAAATATTGCGTTGTGACTGCATCTGAAGAATACTATTTTTCTAACTGCAATGATTTAAATTACAAATCTTATTCAAAGGAAAATATTTTATTTTAAAAACAATGGAGTGAAATTTTGGTATTTCGAAAGAAAACGTGGGTTGACATGTTATTTTCTGTATAACATTAAAGACTAAGTGGTAGTTGTTTAACTGTCTTTTAATCCTAATTGTAGGAAGCCTTGAATGTAGCAAAATCACAAGTAAAAATGGGAGCCCAAATCCTGGATATCAACATGGATGATGGAATGTTAGATGGCAAGAGTGCTATGACCAGATTCTGTAACCTTGTAGCAACAGAACCAGATATTGCCAAGGTTTGTACAAAATCCCCTAAAAGCAATTATTGCTCTAGAAATAAGCAGTAAAATAGTGAAAGAAAGACAGATGTTTGACCAGAATCTGTATTTGAACTGTGTTAGAACATAGAACAATACAGCACAGAACATGCCCTTCAGCCCACGTTGTTGTGCTGACCATTGTGGGCGGCACGGTGGCACAGTGGTTAGCACTGCTGCCTCACAGCGCCAGAGACCTGGGTTCAATTCCCGCCTCAGGCGACTGACTGTGTGGAGTTTGCACATTCTTCCCGTGTCTGCGTGGGTTTCCTCCGGGTGCTCCGGTTTCCTCCCACACTCCAAAGATGTGCAGGTCAGGTGAATTGGGCATGCTAAATTGCCCATAGTGTTAGGTAAGGGGTAGATGTAGGGGTATGGGTGGGTTGCGCTTCGGCGGGGCGGTGTGGACATGTTGGGCCGAAGGGCCTGTTTCCACACTGTAAGTAATCTAATCTAATCATTGATCCTCATGTATGCACTCTCAAATTTCTGTGACCATATGCATGTCCAGCAGTCTCTTAAATGTCCCCAATGACCTTGCTTCCACAACTGCTGCTGGGAACGCATTCCATGCTCTCTCAACATTAATAAATGTTAATTGTCCTTGTTGTTTCCGTAAGCGTAATCTTACTATTGTTAATACTTAAAATGATGAGGACTCTTGTGGTGCTATGTTAGTCTGACCTCTTGAGTCAGAATGCCCGAGTTCAAGTCCCACCTGGTCCAGAGGTGTGTAATAGCATCTCTGAACTGATCGATAGACATTCGGCAGATGACATTTAATGCAGGGAAGTATGAAGTGATTCATTTTGGTAGGAGGAGGAAGGATAGGCAACACAAAATAAAGGATACAATGCAAAAGCAGAGAGATCTGGAGTATAGATGCACAAATTATTGAAGGTGGGAGGACCAGCTGAGAAAGATGTTCATAAAGCATAGAGCATCCTTGGCTTAATTAATAAGTGGATTAGAATTCAAAAACAAAGTAGTTATGATAAGGCTGTATTAAACATTGATTCAGGCTCATATAGAGTATTGCGTCCAGTTCTGGAACACCACACTTTGGATGGATGTGAAGGCATTAGAGACAGCGAACAGATTTGAGTGATTCCTGGGATAAGGAATTCTAGTTACAACAGATGGGAGAGGCTGGAGAACTTGGACAAGGGAAATCTGAGAGAAATTTTGATAGACATATTCAAACTTTAGACAGGTCTGAACAGAGAAGATAAGGCAAAACTGTTCCCATTGGTTGAAGGATTGAAAACCATTAGGACACCGATTTAAAGCAAGTGGTAAAACAAACAATGATGACATGAGAATAATCTTTTTCATGCTGTGGCAAGTGGTTAGGATCTGGAATGTACTGCCTGAGAACATGCGCAGGCAGATTCTCTTGTGGCTTTCATAAGTGATTTGAGTAATTATCTAAAGAGAAACAAATAGCAGAACTATGGAGCAACAGAGAACAGTCAGGTGTTTGGAACTAGGTGAGTTGCACTTGTTGGAAGCCAGTGTGAACACAGTAAGGTGAATGGCCGCCTCCTGTGCTGTAACCATTCTATGCTTCTATGTCTGTTAAACAAATCGGGCTAACAGTAAGTATATATTTTTTCTGTCAAAGGTTCCCTTGTGCATTGATTCGTCTAATTTTGCTGTGATTGAAGCGGGGTTGAAGTGTTGCCAGGGCAAGTGTGTTGTGAATAGCATCAGTTTGAAGGAAGGGGAGGAAGACTTTCTGGAAAAGGCACACATTATTAAACGCTTTGGGGCTGCTGTCGTAATAATGGCATTTGATGAGAAAGGACAGGTAAGAGAGTTGAATTAAACAACAAGTAGTTATAATTTCCTTGCATTTTCCAACAATTCTTGAATTTAACTTTAGCTTATTAAATTGCCTTGAGTTATTATCATGTAGTTTTACTTTTATTCCCTAATTTGAGGTCAAGAAGTTAATGAATACTTTATGGTAATTTATCAACTTACACTATGGTTCCAAGAGAAATTTGTTCATAATCATTTCCATTTATCAGGATCTCAGTTCAGGATTCAAGAAATTAAAGTAAGATAAAAGAGAGGGGAAATTGTATTCTGCCTGCTGAAGTTGGTGGAACATTTGTTATTGGAATATGGAGCAGAAGTTTGTAGGTGATAGAGCATTAACTGGCTGGAATCAAGATTCTTGCCTTGCACAGGCAGGTGGTGTCACCTTAGAGAGCTGCCAGCCAGCGTGATTGGCCAGAAAATCTTGATTCTATGATTCCAAGTCCTGGTGCCAGGTTGATGGTAAACATTGAGCTCTCACAGCAAAGATTGGAGTAGAAGCCAAGGAGAGTGACGATTGATGTATATTAGCAACAGCATGCTTAGACTGTTGCACTCAGCTAGAGCAGACCTTGTTGGGAGAGGAATGATCCCTTATCTGGAAAGGGAATTAAGAGGAATACTCTCACCGCCTTTCCATCCTTCAACTGGATGACCTGCCAGGTCTCCAGCTATGTCCCTGACCTCACCCACTGGCCTCAAAATTAAGGTCATGCAGGTGAGCCCATTAATTGGCTGCTTCAAGGTTATCACCACGTAATTGAAGTCAGATGGAGGATGGCACCAGGGCTATTGTGGAACATTTTTGGGACCTCAATATTGCAAACCCTACATCAGCATAAATTTTGTCCATAAAGTTTATGCTGAGGAGGAGGATGACATCTAGTGGCAAAATGCATTACTACATCAAACTGCACACAAGTCCCCATTTAACACTGCCCCATTTAACATTGTTTCCCTTTTAATAGGGTCAACTAATGGGGTCTGTAATCTTGTTTAATGTTGCAAGATTCATTTCAACATTGTTTTCTGCCAGCCTAACAAATCTCATGCAACCCAATTGGTGTTATATTGAAGCAGCTTTTTCCACTCTGCAATCCTCTGGCTTGCTTCCTCTCTCTGCCCAACACTCTATCTTATCTCTGCCTGTTCCTGACCCTGCAACTTGAGGCTTCTCCCCATGCCTGATCCACCTACTTGTGGCTTCTTCCTGTCCCTGACCCTCTGACTTGAGGCCCTTCAGGCACTCCCAGTTGCTGACCCTTTGACTTAGCCTTTCTCCATTCCTTGTCCTTCTCCCTTTGAATAAACCCCCAAACTGTGACATATCCACATGAATGATCCACAACCTGCATCTATTTCTCATCCATGATCTTCAACTCTTCAGCCCTGCCCCATATCTGACCTTTCAACTTGTGGCCACTTCCCATCCTATCTCTCCAATTTGTGACCCCTCCCACTCCCTGACTCTCCACTTGTGGTCAATCTCCCTGACTACCCTCTCTCTCCCTGATTCATCCTCTTGTCTTTCTCTCGCCAATATGCATGCTGTTCAAGATTCAGATCTGATTAGAAGGCAAAGCTTCTGGTTTGTAAAAGTATATGCTTGGACTTTATGCAATTCATCTTTTTTAGAAAATGACTGTCAAATCTGCTCCTCCTACTCTCGCCTCTAATCTCAGAGTTCATGCTCCCAGTCAGAGGGATGAGGATGGAGATAGGCTGCAGGTTGGAGAGTCAGGTAGGGGAATTGACCAGGACCAGGGTGGGAGTATTGGTGGTGATATGTCGAGAAACAAGATTGGCTCAGGAAGTACTATAAATATAAATTTATGCTCTTAACTTAATAAAGTTAAAATATGTCTTTCATTTATGAATTTAAATTATTTCACCTTAAGAGACAAAATACTTTTTTATGTAAGGAAGGTCCGACAGATCCTAATTATATATTTTACATTGATTTTAATAGGAAAGTGTGATTTTAAAGTCATGATTTTCAGGAATACAACTGCAACTTTAAGTGAAGATTTTTGCACTCTTGTGAAATGTTGTGCCATTAGTATTTGGGATGGATAGGTATGGGAGTTGCTTTACAGGGTTCAGTGTTTCAGAAGATCCAGAGTTTACAGCCCATTTGGTTTCTGTCCTCAACGACATGCAAACGCACCATCTCTGAAAATTTAGTGCTATCAATGTTTTACTTCAGCATGTCTCTCATCAATTAGACATAAAGCTATCTGTAACTCAACATTGGTGATATTACAGCCATAAATCCATATTTCTTTTGTGGTGCAATTGCTTTTTATAATCTCCATGTGAAATGGTCCAAAACATTGTACGGAAGTGATTGTATATGTGAGGCAGCTGTTGGTAATTTGGAACAATAAGTATATAATGTGTAAAATGCAAGTTAGCATTTTGACACTGAAGCTATCACACCTTTATAAATAAAAAATTCACAGTCTCTAAAGTTATAACTTGAAAGATACTATATGATCATGTTCAGAAATTATAGACCTGTAAATTAATTATTGCAAGTTAATGTATGTCAGTTGACAGAAGAACAGTTAGAGATTAAACAGAATGAAATCATAACTATGGTTTGTGTTCCTTCATTAGGCAACTGAAACTAATGATAAAGTGGAAATATGTACTAGAGCCTATGAGCTGCTTGTGAACAGAGTGAAATTTAATCCAAATGATATAATATTTGATCCAAATATACTGACAATTGGAACTGGAATGGAGGAGCATAGTCTGTATGCTGAAAATTTTATCAAGGCTACTTCAATTATAAAGGTAAGTGTACATAAGGTTTACAAGGTAAAAACAATGACTGCAGATGCTGGAAACCAGATTCTGAATTAGTGGTGCTGGAAGAGCACAGCAGTTCAGGCAGCATCCAAGGAGCAGCGAAATTGACATTTTGGGTGAAAGCCCTTCAGGAATAAAGGCAGAGAGCCTGAAGCGTGGAGAGATAAGCTAGAGGAGGGTGGGGGTGGGGAGAAAGCAGCATAGAGTACAATTGGTGAGCGGGGGAGGGGATGAAGGCGATAGGTCAGGGAGGAGAGGATGGAGTGGATAGGTGGAAAAGGAGATAGGCAGGTAGGACAAGTCCAGACAAGTCATGGGGACAGTGCTGAGCTGGATGTTTGGAACTTGGGTGAGGTGGGGGAAGGGGAAATGAGGAAACTGTTGAAGTCCACATTGATGCCCTGGGGTTGAAGTGTTCCGAGGTGGAATATGAGGCGTTCTTCCTCCAGGCGTCTGGTGGTGAGGGAGTGGCGGTGAAGGAGGCCCAGGACCTCCATGTCCTCGGCAGAGTGGGAGGGGGAGTTAAAATGTTGGGCCACGGGGCGGTGTGATTGATTAGTGCGGGTGTCCCAGAGATGTTCCCTAAAGCGCTCTGCTAGGAGGCGCCCAGTCTCCCCAATGTAGAGGAGACCGCATCGGGAGCAACGGATACAATAAATGATATTAGTAGATGTGCAGGTAAAACTTTGGATGTGGAAGGCTTCTTTAGGGCCTTGGATAGAGGTGAGGGAGGAGGTGTGGGGGCAGGTTTTGCAATTCCTGCAGTGGCAGGGGAAGGTGCCAGGATGTGAGGGTGGGTTGTTTGACTCTTTGACTCTTCACATTTCACCACCTGCCATGAGGCAGTTTAAACCCATGTCCAGAGTATTAGTTTGGCCCTCTGGATTCTAGTCCAGTGACATTACTGCTACCCCACCATTTCCTGAAAGCTGAACTTCATTGTGTGGACTTTTTTAATCTGCCAGTTCAGATGTGCTATATGACATATTGTCTGGAGTAGTTAGGACTTGAAACTGAATCTTCTGACCCAGAAGAGGCAAACATTTTAAGTCAGTCTGTCTAGATATGTTATGACACACCGCCAGGACAAGTGGACCTTGAACCCAGATGACCTGGCCCAGAAGTACACTAACACTGCATTACAAGAGCCACATTATTAAATTTTAAATCAACCTACTCTGACTTAGTTAAAAATCACACAACACCAGGTTATAGTCCAACACATTTTGGACTATAACCTGGTGTTGTGTGATTTTTAACTTTGTACACCCCAGTCCAACACCGGCATCTCCAAATCATGACTACTCGAACTTAGTAAGATGCAATTGGAGCAGTTGGGACTTCTAGCCTAGAGCAAATCCTGAGTGACATTCCTCATTGTTCATAGCAAATTCTGCTAATGGGATGCTAAACATTAAAGGTAATGATGCAGACAATTGTTGTGAACTAATTATTTAATTGTATTCAAATATATATGAGAAAAAGCCAGGAGGTGACTGGGTTTTATGATTTGTGGTTGGTTGAAATAAAACTCTAACTAGAAAGTATGTCTAGATTTTATCTAGTGTAAGACACTCAAGACTCACAAATAGTATGCTCTGTGTGTTATCCTTTCTTCTAATTATTATTTCTCTTCACGCCTCTATTGCTAATTGTTTGTTATTGATTTTTTTTTTCTCTAGAGAAAGTTACCTGGTGCTAGAATAAGTGGAGGCCTTTCTAATTTGTCTTTTTCATTTCGAGGAATGGAGCTGATTCGTGAAGCCATGCATGGTGTGTTCCTTTACCATGCTATAAAGGTAGAAAATTATCTTTTTCCATTACACCAGTCCCATCAGTTTGGATAGTAATATCAACAATTGTTATATTTAAATATGCTTTATGGTTACAGTTTGACCTTTTGTAAAACAGAATTATAAGGACTGTTGTTATAACTCTGACTAGAGTATTGGCCATTTACCTGTTGCAGTTCAGTGTGCTTGTTGACCTTTATTCCCTAGTGTAATTTTCTCACTCCACATCTGCAAAATCTGTGTTACAAATCTCTTTTAGGCTGGGATGGATATGGGAATTGTGAATGCAGGAAAGTTGCCTGTTTATGATGACATAGACAAAGAACTTCTGGAGCTATGTGAGAATTTGATCTGGAACAAAAATCCTGCAGCTACAGAGAAATTATTGCAATATGCCCAGGTAAGAATATTTGAACAGGAATAACACTTGTTGAAACTGCTCATAGTCAAAAATGGACTACTGAATGATACTGGCAGCCAAGAGCATGGTTTATTTTGCTAAAATCATCAACCTGTGACATATATAAAGCACACAACAGCAAAATATAAAAGAGAACTTGTCTTCGTCTAACAAAAGTTGACAAAGCCAAAGGAGGAGGTAACTAGACTCAGACAAAGCTCGGATAAAGAGGTTGTTTTTAACAAGGATGTTAAAAGAGGAGGGATAAGCAGAGAGAAATCAAGTGTAGAACTCAAGCAGCTAATGGTGGGGCACAGGGAGTGAGGGATATTCAAAAGACCAGAATTCTACATTCTTGGAGAGTTTGTAGAAATATGAAATAAGTTTCCATTTGTGCATCTAAACTAAAAGACCATAAGGTATAGGAGCAGCTTTAGGCCATTTGGCCCATTGAATTTGCTTCACCAATCGATCGTAGCTGATATGTTTCTTAACCACATTCACGTGTCTTCTCACGTGCCTTTGCTATCTATCTCTGTCTTAACTGCACTCAATGAGTTAGCCTCTGCAAGCCACTCCAGTAACAAGTTGTATAGATTAATGACCTCTGGCTGAAGAAGTTCTTCCTTATCTCTGTTCTAACGAGTTGTCCCTTCATTCTGAGGTTCTGCCCTCTGGTCCTAGTCTCTCCTTCTAGTGTTAACATCCTCTCCATGTCCACTCTATCCAGGCTTCTCCGTATTCTGTAAGTTTCAATCAGATTCCACCCTCATCCTTCTAAACTCTCATCAATTACAGACCCAGAGTCTTCAACCACTCTTCATACTCCAAGCCCTTCATCCTTGGGATCATTCTTGTAAACCTTCCCTGGACCCCCTTCCACACCTGCACATATATCCTTTTATAAGGGGCCCAAAACCTGTTCATAATATTTCAAATGTGGTCTGATCAGAGCCTTATGCAGCCTCAGCAGTACATCTCTGCTCTTGTATTTTAGCTATCTTGAAATGAATGCTAACATTGCATGTGACTTCCTGACTGCGAACTAAATCTGCATGTTCACCTTAAGAGAATCCTGAATTAGGACTTCCAAGTCTCTTTGTGTTTCAGATTTCCAAAGACTTGCCCTGTTTAGAAAAGAATCTGTGCATCTATTTTTCGTACCAAAGTGCATAACCTCACATTTTCCCACATTGTATTCCATCTGCCACTTCTTTGCCAACTCTCCTAACTTAGACAAAAAGTACTGAAGATTCTGGTTTACTAGGTAGACAAGCTGGAGGCTGGAAGAACACAGCAATCCAGGCAGCATCAGGAAGTGGAGAAATCAACATTTATTGACAATCAAACGTTGATTTCTCCATCTCCTGATGCTGCCTGGTTTGCCGTGTTCTTCCAGCCTCCTGCTTATCTACCAACTCTCCTAGCTTGACCAAGTCCTTCTGCGGCCTCCCCACTTCCTCAACACTACTGTTCCTCTGCCTATCTTTGTCAGCTGCAAACGTAGTAACAATGCCCTCAGTTTCTTTGTCCGCATTGTTAATATATAACATGAATATTTGTGGTCTCAGAACCCTGCAGTACTCCACTCGTCACTGGTTATCATCCTGAAAAAAACCCATTTATCCCTACTCTTTGCTTTCTGCCAGTCAGCTAATCCTCTATCCATGCCTATACCTTGCCCCTAACACCATGGACTCTTATCATGCAGGACATTGTCAAAGACCTTCTGGAAATTCAAATAGATCATGGCCACTGGCTCTCCTTTGTCTAACTTGCTCATTATTTCCTCAAAGAATTCTAATAGATTTGTAAGGCATAATCAACTCCCAACCCTCTGAAAAGGTCTTGCTGACTCAGCTGTACTATATCTCACACTCCCAAGTACTCCGCAATCTCATCCTTAATAATGAACTCCAAAATCTCACCAACAACCAGGTTAACTAGCCTATGGTCTTCTCCCACCCTAAAGAGGGGTGCTACAGGAGACATTTTCCAGTTCTCTGGGACCCTCCAGCGATTTCTGAAAGATCACCACCAACACCACTACAACCTATTGTGAAACCAGGAGATATTGTAGGTCATCAAGAGTAGAGCTAATAGGTGAATTAGGTTACTTGTAATAATGTGTGAAAGTAAAAATCCTAGCCCCGTTGGATTCACTTTCCCCGTCTCCTAGCTCAAACAAAGATGAAGTTTGAATGCTCAATTGAAACTATTCTGGAATTTTGCAGAACAGAATTGTTCTGGCATCAAAATATGGAACTTATCATGGAGAATTTATTTGATTCCAATCTTTCATTGACAAACATGTCATTGTGAATTAACCTGATCCCGAAGATTTCCAGTTTATATTAAAAAAAAGTTTTAAATAGTAATTATGATACCAATAACAAATAAATTTTAAAATTCTTCAAGAACATCTCAATACTGACATATTCAGTGAACTATGGGTTCAAATACTCCATCACCAGCATCTGCATGATAATAGAACAGTTAATGGTCAGTACTTATGGTTGTAAATGGGCAAAAATATTGAAGGCAGTGCCTGCGTTCACGAAATAACATTTGAAGATTAAATAGATTCCTAATGTTGGTGGCAAGTCAAAATGCATATGAAAATTTGGAGAACAAAATCTATTTAGAGTGGTTTCAGTAGGAACAATGCTACTTTTAAACTTGTTCTACCATTGATACAAATTTATATCATTAGTGCTGACCGGTGTTGTGTTTTACTACTTTTGCCCTTGAGAGATTTCGTCTAGTCTTTCTGAACAAAGTAAATTATGTCCTGGCTCCTGTAGTAAGTACACTTAAGTTTACTCTGTTAAATATAAGCAGCAATCTTAAATCAGTCGTGAAAAGTCGCTAAAATATACTGATTTACTGGGTCACTGTTGCTTTCAGAATCATACCACTGGTGGGAAGAAAACTATACATACTGATGAATGGAGGAATGGTTCCGTTGAGGAACGACTTGTCTATGCTCTGATAAAGGTAAATGCTTGAATATGTCTGGGATTGAGAGTGGCACATTTTAAGTGGAAGCGATTGGGATTTCCAGTGTGAATAAGATTTGCTTTGTAAACTTCTTCTGTTTTGAATTTTTTTTCTCTCTAACTCCTCTCTTCCCCGCCCCCCCCCACCACCCCAACACCCAAGATTTTGCTTATTGTGTTTCTCTGCTGCGTTAGTTCAACTTCTGTTATTGTTCTTCAGGGTGTAGAAAAATATGTAGTAGAAGATACAGCAGAAGCAAGAGCCAATCAAGAGAAATACCCCAGGCCTTTACATATAATCGAAGGCCCTCTAATGAATGGAATGAAAGTTGTGGGAGAGTTATTTGGAACAGGAAAAATGTTTCTTCCACAGGTAAGACTGGAATAAGCTAGTTCGTTATGTAAAGATTAAGGTGTATTTGCATTGCCATTTGATTTTACTTCTATTTTCTACTCAATCTTTTGAGGGTCAGCAGCTTAATTGGCTGGACAGCTGTTCTACGACATGGAGTGATGCCAGCAGCATGGGTTCAATTCCTGCTTCAGCTGAGGTTCCCCTGATGGACTCTGCTTCTCAACTTCTTTCCATTCTTTAGGTGTGCTAATCCCCAGGTTAAACCACCACCAGTCTTCTCTTGCTGAGAAAACAGCTGTATAATTCACCAGGACTACTGCAACTTTAACTTGAACATAGAACGGTACAGCACAGGAACAGGCCCTCCAGCCCACATGTCCATGCCAACCATGATGTCAATCATAACTAATTTCACCTTCCTGCATGTGATCTGTATCCTTCTATTCCTTGCATATTCATGTGTCTGTCTAATTGCATCTTAAGCTTGGCTAATTGATCTGCTTCTATCATCTCCCCGGCAGTGTATTCCAGATACCTATCACCCTTTGTGTTTTTAAAAAAAGCAAACTTTGCTCGCACATCTGCTTTTAACTTTCCTCTTCTTACCTCAGACTTGCGGCCCCTCATCTCTGACTATCCACCCTATCTATGCCTCTGAAAATTTTGTATATTTCTGTAGGTTGCCCATCAACCTCCCACACTGTATCAAAAATACTCTAAGTTTGTCTACTCTTAATGGCTAATATAGTCCAATTCAAGCAACATCCGAGTAAGCCTTTTTTTGTGCACCCTCTCCAAAGTCTCCATATGCTTCGTAGAGGGTGACAAGCAGAACTGCATATAATGCTCCAAATTTGGTCCAAATGAAGCTTTATATAATTGCAACATGACTTGCCAACTTTCATACTCCAAAATGCCCAACTGATGAAGACAAGCATGCCGTATACCTTCTTTACTACCTTATCCATTGGTGTTGCAACTTTCAGAAGGCAATGGACAGAACCCCAGGATACCCATTTATATCAGTGCTTCTAAGGGTCCAACTATTTACTGTATACTTTCCTCATGCATTTGACTTACCAAAATGCACCACCTCACACTTGTGTGGATAAAACTCCATCTGTCACTTCTCCACCCACCTTTCCAACTGAACTCTATCCTTTCATAACATTCCTCACTATCCACCACCCCATCAACTTTCATGTCATTTGAAAAATTACAGGTCATTCCACCTACATTTTCATTCAAATTGTTTATAAATTGCAAACAACAGAAGCCTCGGTACTGATCCTTGCAGAACACAACTGATCACAGATGTCCAGTCCTCCTCAATTACCCTCTGTATTCTATGACCAAGCTAATTCTGTATCCACTATGCCAGCTTACCATGGATTCCATGTGATTCAATCTTCCGGACCATGAAGGACCTTGATTGGCGCCACATCCACAACCATCTATTCCTTCCACCAACGACCCTCAGTAGCAGCAGTGTGTACTATCTACAAGCTGCACTGCAGAAATTCACCAAAGATCCTCAGCCAACACCTTCCAAACCCACGACCACTTCCATCGTGAAGGACAAGGGCAGCAGATATGAGAACACTACCACCTGCAAGTTCTCCTCCCAAGTCACTCACCATCCTCACTTGGAAATATATCATCGTTCCCTCACTATTGCTGGGTGAAAATCCTGGAATTCCCCACCAAAGAGCATTGTGGGTTAATCCACAGCAGGTTGCAACAGCTCAAGAAGGAATCTCACCACCACCTTCTCAAGGGCAACTAGGGAGGGGCTATAAATGACGGTCAGCCAGCAATGCCCACATTCCACGAATGAGGAATAATAATAAATGCTTTAGTGAAGTCTATGTAGACAACATCCTCTAACCTACTCTCATCTATCACATTTGTAAATTATGCAAAAGTTTATTAAATTTTTTTGAGACAGTACCTCCCCTGCATAAAGCCTTGCTGACTATCCTTAATAAGTCCATTATTCTGCAAATGCAAGTAAATCCTGTTCACTAGAAATCTTTTTCTAATAACTCCCCCACCACTGATGTTAGGCTTGCCAGCCTATAATTTCCTAGATTATCCCTGTTGCCCTTAAATAAAGAAATGACATTGGCTATTCTCCAGTCTTCTGAGAACTTACCTGTGGCTAAAGAGGATACAAAGACCTCTGTCCCAGCAATCTCTCCCCTTGCTGCCTTCAGTATCTTAGGATAGATCCCATCAGATTCTGGCAATTTAGCTACCTTAATGCTTTTTTTCAAGACACCCAACACCACCTCCTTCTTACTATTATCAACATATCCCTCCCCAATCTAACCATCATGTATGTCATGAATACCAGTGCAAAGTACTCATATAAGGACCTCACCCACTTGCTCTGGCTCTATGCATTAATTCTCTCCTTTGTCCTTAAGTGGCCCTCCCTTTCCATAGCTATCCTCTTACTCCTAACATATGTATAAAATGACTTGGAATTCTCCATAACCTTAACAAGAACATTTCATGGCCTCTCCTAGTCCTCCTAATTTCTTGTTTAATTTTTTTCTGCTTCCTTTATACTCCTCAAGGGCATTGTTTGACTTCAGTTTCTTAAACCTTACATCTGCTTCCTTTCTCTTTTTGACTAAACTTTCAACATCTCTAGTCATCCAACGTTCCCAAATCTTGCCATCTTTTTTTTTTATCCTCACAGGAACATACTGGTCCTGAACTCTAATCAACTGGCCGTTAAGAAACTCCCACATGTCGTGTGTGAATTTACCCTCAAATCGCCACACCAATCCAATATCATCAGTTCCTGCCTAATACTGTTGTAGTTTGTCTTCCCCAATTTAACATTTTCACCTGAATATCAGTCTTATCCATAACTATCCTGAAACTTACAGAATTATGATCACTCTTCCCAAAATGCTCCCCCACTGAAACTTGGATTATCTGGTCAGGCTCATTTTATAACACAGCCCCTTCCATAACCCCTTGGACTACGTACATACTTTGTCCCATCTAAACCCCTGGCACGAATGGAGTCCTAATCAAAATTGGGGCAGTTAAGATCACCCACAAAGCAACCCTATTGTTTTTACATTTTGCCATGATTTGCTTCCTTATCTGTTCTTCCATATCCTGCTAGCTAACAGGAGGCCTATTGTATAACCCCATTGTAGTGATGCACCTTTCTCATCCCTAAGTTTTATCCATATGGCTTTGCTGGACGAGCCCTCTGAGATGTCCCCTCTAAGTGCAGCTGTAACATTCTCCTTAATCAACAGTACAACTCGCCCACCAGTTTTCCATCCTTCTCTGTCTCACCTGGAACATCTAAACCCCAAGCTGCCAGTCCTACTGTTCTCTCAACCATGTTTCTATAATGGTAGCCACACCATTGTCCCATTTTAATGCAAGACTCTAAACTTGTCTGTCTTGACTGTTATATTCCTTGCATTAAAATAACTACACTTTAGACTACCAGTCCTGCAGTGTTCATGGACCTGACCTAGTCCCACCATGTTCATTAACCTTTACGTTTATTCAATCCTGGGGTGCAGAAGGGAATGTTATGCTTTGCCTCAGCAAATTGAGGAAGGCACTCAACCAACATTTTAGTCTATTCACTATTCTTGGACCTATCAGTTGATATCAAGCTTATTTACAATAATTAACCAATGAAGAATTACAGAGAAGTACCAAAGGATGGCAATACCAAAGGAATCAGTAGAAACCTCTGTTTTTAGGCACAGAGATGACAGAATTATCAAAGATATCTTATGAATATGTGAATTTTGATCAGTTAATACTGAGTTTACTTAGATGCAATTAGTTTTGCAAATACAAACATATGAATTAGGATAAAATCATGTCCAATCTGGTTTTGGCCTGTATTCTACTTGCCTACCCTTTTGGCTTCCTTGTTGTCTGGAGTCTATTTACCTGTGCCTTATTCAATAACTCTGCTTCCAGCCCTGTCTGGAGGAGAATTTTCATTTTTACTTTTAATTTTAAACATGTGTCTGAATAGTCCCTTTTTATTAAAGAGAAAAATTCTTAAGCAGGAGATGGTAAATTTCAAAGCCCAACTGAGATTTTTTGCGAGATGAGCCTATATTACAATTTTGAAGACCTTTCACCTGGGCATGATTTAATGATTTTGAGGTGTCCAATTTGAGGCATTTTCAAACATTTTTCAATGTTTTGTAAAGCTGATTTATCTCATCAGGTTGTTAAATCTGCTCGTGTAATGAAAAAAGCTGTGAATTACCTTATCCCCTTCATGGAGAAGGAGAGAGAGGAAAGACTGGCACAGACAGGTCATTCAGAAGAAATGGTAAGTTGTTGTATATAGAACTGAGATTGCAGGCTTATATGGCCTCCTTTATTATTTTATTAGAAGGCCTGTTTTTAAACATCTTGCATCTAAATTTAGTACTGACTTTATTTTCTTCGAGTATTTTCAAAGCAAAATATTGCAGGTGCTGGAAACTTGAAATAAAAACTGTAGCTATTACCTAAATTATTGACTTGGATTTAATAGTTTTGTCAGGTGAGAGACACTGATCAGTGAGTGGTCCACTTGCTCATGCCCATGCCATCTTGGTAAATGCAGTCATCTGGAGAGAAGGTGGCGAATTAACATTGGGCATGGAGTCCCCTTCTGCAATCAGGGGTCATACCCATTAAGGAGAAAGTGAGGACTGCAGGTGCTGGAGATCAGAGCTGAAAATGTGTTGCTGGAAAAGCGCAGCAGGTCAGGCAGCATCCAAGGAGTAGGAGAATCGACGTTTCGGGCATGAGCCCTTCTTCAGGAATGAGGAAAGTGTGTCCAGCAGGCTAAGATAAAAGGTAGGGAGGAGGGACTTGGGGGAGGGGTGTTGGAAATGCGATAGGTGGAAGGAGGTCAAGGTGAGGGTGATAGGCCGGAGTGGGGGTGGGGGTGGGGGCGGAGAGGTCAGGAAGAAGATTGCAGGTTAGGAAGGTGGTGCTGAGTTCGAGGGATTTGACTGAGACAAGGTGGGGGGAGGGGAAATGAGGAAACTGGAGAAATCTGAGTTCATCCCTTGTGGTTGGAGGGTTCCTAGGCGGAAGATGAGGCGCTCTTCCTCCAACCGTCGTGTTGCTATGGTCTGGCAATGGAGGAGTCCAAGGACCTGCATGTCGTTGGTGGAGTGGGAGGGGGAGTTGAAGTGTTGAGCCACGGGGTGGTTGGGTTGGTTGGTCCGGGTGTCCCAGAGGTGTTCTCTGAAACGTTCCGCAAGTAGGCGGCCTGTCTCCCCAATATAGAGGAGGCCACATCGGGTGCAGCGGATGCAATAAATGATGTGTGTGGAGGTGCAGGTGAATTTGTGGCGGATATGGAAGGATCCCTTGGGGCCTTGGAGGGAAGTAATGGGGGAGGTGTGGGCGCAAGTTTTGCATTTCTTGCGGTTGCAGGGGAAGGTACCGGGAGTGGAGGTTGGGTTGGTGGGGGGTGTGGACCTGATGAGGGAGTCACAGAGAGAGCGGTCTTTTTCGGAACGCTGATAGGGGAGGGGAGGGAAATATATCCCTGGTGGTGGGGTCTGTTTGGAGGTGGCGGAAATGACGGCAGATGATATGCTGTATATGGAGGTTGGTGGGTTGGTAGGTGAGGACCAGTGGAGTTCTGTCCTGGTGGCGATTGGAGGGGCGGGGCTCAAGGGCAGAGGAACGGGAAGTGGAGGAGATGCGGTGGAGGGCATCGTCGATCACGTCTGGGGGGGAAATTGCGGTATTTGAAGAAGGAGGCCATCTGGGTTGTACGGTATTGGAACTGGTCCTCCTGGGAGCAGATGCGGCGGAGACGAAGGAATTGGGAAAATGGGACAGCGTTTTTAAAGGGGGCAGGGTGGGAGGAGGTGTAGTCTAGGTAGCTGTGGGAGTCGGTTGGTTTATAGTAAAATGTCCGTGTTGGTTCGGTCGCCCAAGATAGAAATGGAAAGGTCTAGGAGGGGGAGGGAGGAGTCTGAGACGGTCCAGGTGAATTTGAGGCCGATATAGTCATCGATGTAGCGGAGGAAAAGGTGGGGGGTGGTGCCAGTGTAGCTGCGGAAGATGGACTGTTCCACATATCCTATGAAGAGTCAGGCATAGCTGGGGCCCATGCGGGTGCCCATGGCTACTCCTTTGGTTTGGAGGAAGTGGGAGGATTGGAAAGAGAAGTTGTTCAGGGTGAGGACCAGTTCAGTCAGTCGAAGGAGGGTGTCAGTGGAAGGGTACTGGTTGGAATGGCGGGAAAGGAAGAAGCGGAGGGCTTTGAGTCCTTCGTGATGGGGGATGGAGGATGGAGATGTACAGGGACTGGATGTCCATGTTGAAGATAAGGCATTGGGGACCAGGGAAGCGAAAATCATGGAGGAGGTGGAGGGCGTGGGCGGTGTCTCGAACGTAGGTGGGGAGTTCTTGGACTAAGGGGTACAGGACCGTGTTGAGGTATGCAGAGATGAGTTCGGTGGGGCAGGAGCAGGCTGAGACAATGGGTCGGCCGGGGCAGTCAGGTTTGTGGATTTTGGGCTGGAGGTAGAAACGGGCGGTGCAGGGTTGTGGGACTATGAGGTTGGAGGCGGTGGATGGGAGTTCCCCTGAGGTGATGAGGTTATGGATGGTCTAGGAATGCGTCGTACCCATTAACTCTGTTACTCTCTCCACCGATGTTATCTGACCTAGTAAATATTTATAGCACTGTTGACTTACACCTTTTTTAGGTGTTGCTTAACTTTGAAATCCAGTGAGTTCTACCACCTTTCTCTGGTTATGACATATGCTGGTAATGTGCTCACAGCCACGAATACTGATACCGTGGGATAGAGAAGGCAGTTGTGGATTTAATGAGGCAGAATATTGCAGCTCAAAAGGAAGTCATTTGGTCCATCAAGTTTGTACCTTCTATACTGATGAATATTCAAGTTAGTTTCTTTATAGCCCTTCAGTTTTTTTTCAGTCTATTTATTCAATTGTCTTTCTGAAAGTTTCTGTGTTTAATGGTTTCCACCATCCTAATAAGTCGTAAATCCCAATTTTCCAATCACTCATTTCTTTCTTTCTAATCGCTATAGATGTAATATTTACAATTAATTATTTTGTTGTTCTGATTTATTTTTGTTTGAAGGACTTTGTGATGTTTTAGAGATTTGAAAAGCTGTTATGTAAAATTGATTTGATTATTCTTTTCATCATTTCTATGTGTGACTGAGATAGGATATTTCCTGCCTTAAGAATTACACGTTCAAAATTTTCTTTTTGTGTTTTGTTTAGACTAGACACACTGCTATTTATGACATACCCCTGTTTGTGAGGCCAAAGCATAGTGAACACAGTTTGGATTAATAAATCTTTGGCTTTAATCTTTAACTTAAAGCCATGGGTTGAAGGGTTGAATTAACTATTCCTCGTATTAGGTTGATACATTCCTAATTTAAATTAGAGACTAATTAATGCTCCCAGGGAGAAATTGGATCAGTTAAAGAAGCAGAAAATAAAACCTGATGAGAAAAGTACACAAGAATGGGGAAAACTTTGAGCAGTTTCTTGAAAGCATAACAATTACAACTAAATCTGACAAGGAACTCAGGGACAGCTTCTTTACAGTAAGAAGTGTGTCATTTTATTGTTGTATCTTTTAAAAACTATGGACCACAAGGAGTAAGAGTTGCTTTTAAAAATAGTGCTTTGGTTCCTGCAAAATGTAGATGATCAGGAGCTGGGGTGTTATTTGCAAGTGAAACTGATTGGTTCTCAGATAACTGAGCAGTTGGAACTGGAAACATGTTCTAGAGACACTGACACACAGAAGAAAAGATTCAAGAGTGTGCCTCGCCAGTAGAAGCTGCCTGTTCTGAGGTTTAAAAAAAGCTCGGTTGGGGTGGCATGGTGGCTCAGTGGTTAGCACTGCTGCCTCTCAGTACCAAGGTCCCAGGTTCGGTTCCAGGCTCGGGTAACTGTCTGTGTGGAGTTTGTACATTCTCCCTGTGTCTGCGTGGGTTTCCTCCAGGTGCTCCAGTTTGCTTCCACAGACCAAAGATGAGCAGGTCAGATGAATTGACCGTACTAAATTGCCCATTGTGTTAGGTGCATTAGTCAGAGGGAAATCGGTCGGGGTGGGTTACTCTTTGGAGGATCGGTGTGGACTAGTTGGGCCGAAGGGCCTGTTTCCATGCTGTAGGGAACCTAATCTAAATTTGCAGAAAACCAGTTACCTTTCCTTCAATTGCTGTGAGCTGTGACTTTGAATTGATAAATTAGGGACATTATCCAAGTGAATCAGTTGCTCTGTACTTCCTACAAACCAGTGAAAACTTTCAGAGAAAAATAATTGAACACAAAGGGCATGGCTAGCCAATGTTGGAATCGAGAAGCAAAGACCACTGAACTGACTGCATCCAATTTTCATGTACTCCGGGGAAACCAGATAAATACAGGAGGCAGAAAGGGATAAATGGTTATACTGATTGAGTTGAAATATGTTGTGGTGCTTTGAGTGGAGCAGAAATGCTCTGACAGCCTATTTAGTCTGAATAACCTGTTCTTTGATGTAATTTCAATCTAATTACAGTTTTGTAAACCAAGTCAAGCTATCGTAACAATTCAGTTTTCTAAATGTTTACAATCAACAGGTTGTATTATTTTTCAGAGCCCATATCAAGGCACTATTGTGTTAGCCACTGTGAAGGGAGATGTTCATGACATTGGCAAGAACATTGTTGGTGTGGTATTGGCTTGCAACAACTTCAGGTAAACTTACAACATCATATCTTGTCTTCTTCCACTTGTTAGTTCGGTTTCTCATTCTTCCAGAGTTGTAATTCTTTTCAAATTAAGATTAGTGTCCTTGGGCCAACCGTCCTTCGCTGCTTCATCAATGACTTTCCCTCCATCATAAGGCAGAACCGGTGATGTGCAGTCATCAGCGAACAATGTTCAGCATCATTCGCCATTCATCAGCAGATAAAACAATCCATGCCCAAAAGCAATATGATCTGGACAATACCTAGAATTGGGCTGACTAGTGCCAAATAACATTAGTGCCACACAAGTGCCAGGCAAAGACCATTTTGGATAAGAATCCAATCATCTTGACATTCAATGGTATCACCATCACTGAACTACCCATATCAACATACGGGGGTGGATACCATTGACCAGAAACTGAACTGGACTAGTCATATAAGTATTGTGGTTACAAGAGCAAGTCAGAGGCTAGGGATCTTGCAGCGGGTAACTCACCTCTTGAATCCCCAAAGCCTGTCCAATATAGGGTTGCCAGGAAGGTAAATTAATCGTTTAAAAGCTTACCTCAAATATCAGGGACGTCCATTTTATAGTGGGAGTGAGGAACAGAGGGCTGTTGGGTAGGTAAATTAATTGTTTAAAAGCTTACCTCGTATATAGGTAGAATGCATTGAGCAGGAGCAGACACGGGACAGTTGGGTAAGTAAGGTAATATATTTGGGCTGTTGTTTTACCCAAAACACTACTCAGGTACTGTCTCCCACACATCCTCCACCTCTAACCAAAAAAAGGTTCTGTGCGCCAGATTGATAAATTACTAGCTATTTCTCTCTCTCTCTCTGTCTGTCTGTCTCTCTCTGTCTGTCTCTCTCTCTCTGTCTGTCTCTCTCTCTCTGTCTGTCTGTCTCTCTGTCTGTCTCTCTCTCTCTGTCTGTCTCTCTCTCTCTGTCTGTCTCTCTCTCTCTGTCTGTCTCTCTCTCTGTCTGTCTCTCTCTCTGTCTGTCTCTCTCTCTGTCTGTCTCTCTCTCTGTCTGTCTCTCTGTGTGGGAATGGAGATTAGGGCTATACTATGGAAACAGGCCCTTTGGCCCCCTCCTGTAGAATGTGACTTCATCTTCGGGAAGTGCACCCCACTCCAGCTCCTTGGAAACCACGTTAGAAAACTGGAGCTGATGAACTTCGGATCATTTGGGAGGCACAGCGGGTATTTGGGAGCAGTTACAGGGAGGTAGTCACATCTCAGGTACAGGATAAAGATAGATGGATTCATGTCAGGGAACAGAAAGGGAACCAGCAGACAGTGCAGGGATCCACTGTGGCCATTCCCCTCAATAACAAGTACACCATTTTGGATACTGTTGGAGGGGATAACTTACCAGGGGTAAGCCATGGGGTACAGGTCTCTGGCACAGAGTCTGTCCCTGTTGCTCAGAAGGGAAGGGAGAAGAGCAGCACATTAGTTGTTAGGCACTCCATAGTTAGAAGGTCAGCTAGGAGATTCTGTGCAAACAAGAGAGACTCACGGTTGGTGTGTAGCCTCCCAGGTGCCAAGGTTCGTGATATCTTGGATCATGTTTTCAGGGTCCTTGAGGGGGAAGGGCAAGCAGCCCCAAGTTGTGGTCTACATAGGTACCAAAGACAAAGGTAGAAGAAGGGTTGGGGATTTAAGGCAGAAATGCAGGGAGCTGGTGTGGAAGCTTAGAGCTAGGTCAAATAGAGTTGTTATCTCTGGTTTGTTACCCATGCCATGTGCTAACAGTTTGAGGAATAGTGAGAGAAAGGAGTTGAACACGTGGCTACAGGAATGGTCCAGGAGGGAGGGATTTGGATAGTTAGATAATTGGCGCTCATTCTGGGATAGTTGAGACTTCTACAAACGGGATGGCCTACACCTAAACCAGAGGATACCAATATCCTGGGGGCAAATTTGCTAATGCTCTTTGGGAGGGTTTAAATTAATTCAGCAGAGAGATGGGAACCTGAATTGTAGCTCCAGTATACAAGAGGTTGAGATTGATGTGTTGTCCCAGTCGAAGTGGTGTCCTTCCTTATCTGTAAGTAAGGATACTAGTGAGAGAGGGTCATGTTTTGTGGCTAGTTGGTGTTCACGTATTCTGGTGGTTAGTTTTCTGTCTGTTTGTCCACTGTAGTATTTGTTACAGTTCTTGCACAGTATTTTGTAAATGACATTAGTTTCGCTTGTTGTCTGTATAGGGTCTTTCAAGTTCATTAGCTACGTGTTAGCCCACACTAAAACAGCAGCAACACATCATCAATCTTAGGACAAGCCAAACAAAAACATGCACGAGAATTCCTAGAAGCATGGCATTCCAACCACATTGAGTTAGAGCCCATCTACCACTCCCTGAGGAAAAAAATAGGAAATGACATCACCAACCCAAACATATAAATAGAAAGCAGGAATCATGTACACTGCTTCATCTGAGGCCCACTGAAGATGTTACCTAGTAGGGTGACGAAACATCTGGAAATGAACCTCCCAGCTCAGTGAGCAAACCTACATCCAGAACAGAGAGATCTCTGTGTCGATGTGCATAGATCCCTGAAAGCTAACACCTGGATTGATAGGGTTGTTAAGGCATCCGGTGTGTTAGCTTTTCTTGGTAGAGAGAGTTTTGGAGCCATGAGGTCATGTGGCAACTGGTGCTGCCGCACTTGGAGTATTGCGTACATAGTCGCCGCATTATAGGAGGGACGTGGAAGCAAATGAAAGGGTGCTGAGGAGATTTACTAGAATGTTGCCTGGTATGGACGGAAGGCCTTTTGAGAAAAGGTTGAGGGACTTGAGGCATTAGAAAGAAGAAGGTTGAGAGGTGACAGAATAGAGATATATAGGGTGGACAGTGAGAGCTTTTTCCTCAGATGGTGATGGCTCGCACAAGGAGACATAACTTTAAATTGGGAGGTGATAGATATAGGTCAGAGGTAGTTTCTTTACTCTGAGAGTAGTAAGTGCGTGGAACACCCTGCCTGCAAAAGTCTTAGACTCGCCAACTTTAAGGTCATTTAAATGGTTATTGGTTAAACATATGGATGCTAATGGAATAGTTTAGTTTAGATGGGCTTCAGATTGATTTCACAGGTTGGCCCAACATAGTGCAGTACAGGCCTTTCAGCCCTCTACTGCACTGTCATGTTCTATGCTCTAACATCTACAGAGCACAAAATAAGGAGTGTGATGAAATACTTTCCATCTGCCTGGATGAATGCAACTCGAACAACATTCAAGAAGGTTGACACAATTCAGGACAAAACCCATTTGATTGGCACCACATCCATAAACATTCAGTCCTTTCACCACCAATGCTAAGCAGCAGCATGCACCATCTTCAAGGTGCAGTGCAGAAATTCACCAAGGCTTCTTAGGCAGCATCGTCCAAATCCAAGACTATTACAGTTAAGAAGGATAAGGGCAGCAGGTACACCACCACCACCTGTAAGCTCCCCTCCAACCCTGTAAACTCCTCACCAAACCAGTGACATTCAGATTTGGAAACGTGTTGCCATTCCTTCAATATCACTGAATCATATTCCTGGAACTCCCTCTCTCATGGCATTGTGAGTGTACCTACACCAAATGGATTGCAAAAGTGTATAAAGTGTACTCACAACTACCTTCTTAAGGACAGCTAAGGATGAACCATAAATTCTGGCCGAGTCAACAATGTCTGTATCTAGTGAGTTTTTAAAAAAAAGCCTTTTAGATAGGGTTTTTAAAAAATCTGATTTTGTTATTTTGACTGCTGAAATTTCTTGTCAGATTTAGAAAGGATGTGTCACTAGTATCCTCTGAATGAAAGATTTAACTAATCACCACAAATCTGCCACAATTACTTTACTACCTTTCTGAAATATCTTTGTGTGTCCCTTTTGGAACCTGATTGCCTGAAGAGTGTCTGGAAGACTTCATGATTGTTCTTTGTTTTTTGAGCAAGCTGCATTTAGCAAGACCCAAGAGACAACTGCTTGTGACTGTTTATATGTACCAAAACATCAGAGCAACAGCCATCTGAACATTCCACACTCTCTTTCTTTTTTTTCTTCAAGAACTAACCATTACCCAAAAGTGTTTTCTTCCCCAATGAATCACTGCAGAGAGAAATCCATTTTCCCCCTTCTGTGTGGGTAACAGTTTTTGCACCTTTTAATTAAGCTTCGTTTTATGATAAATCAATAATTTTGTGTCGATTTAAAGAAAGCTTCTTGGAGGATTTTTTTTCCAAAGTGTAATATAGGAAAAGAATATGATTGGGATTTTGGGAACTGGGTTTAAAAAAAAAAGTTGAATTTATGTTGAAAACAAAAAAGGTCAGACAGCATCCATGGAGAGAAAGCAAGCTGACGTTTTGAATCTAAATGATTCTTCGTCAGAGCTGATGTGAAGTATTGAGGGGTAAGCATTTATGCGATTAGTGGGGGAGAAAATATAATGATAGTTCAGAGTAAGTCATGGAAATGTGAGAATGGCAGAACAATATTATGTCCAACTGCCAGACTGGAAAGAACAAACAGTTGGTTCTACTGGGGTGGGAGAGGGAGGAGGGCATGGACATGGTGACAGGTTGCCTAATAGAGACCTCTTTCGTTTTTTTCAAGTTAGGGATTTTATTCAAAAAAAAAAAGACCACACTTTTGACTGATCCCTACAAATCTGACATAGAAAGAGGGGTACTAAGGGGTACACTGTCAGTACTTTATATCACCAGTTGGGGGGTGCCACCTCAGATGAGTCTGATCAACACTGCAAGATGTGGGAAAGAGAGCTGGGTGTTGAAGTTTCATCAGAGGCATGGGAGGATATTTGGGAGAATGCAAGGAAGATATCAATTTACAATAGGACCCATGCTTTACAGTTGAAGATTCTCCACAGGGTCCACTTAGCCCCAAACCGTTTGTCAAAATTTAAACCAGGGGTATCTTCAGTATGTCCCAAGTGCAAGGTCTGCACGGGCACTCTTACCCATTGTCTTTGGTCTTGTGACAGGCTTCAAACATATTGGAACGCTGTGGTGGGTGCATTGGAGAGGATTTTAGGTGTAGGGGTGGAGAAGGACCCTATTTCGCTCCTTTTGGGCCTACCCATTGTATTTCCTGCAGACTCGCATAAGGAAAAACTTTTCAATATTCTTACATTCTGTGCAAGGACGAATATCTTGCTAGGTTAGATATCCGAAAAGCCCCCAGGCCTGTCGGGTTGGCAGAAGATTTGTTATGGAGCATATTCCCCTGGATTTTCTCACAAATATGGTACACCACAAAACTGAGAATTTTTACAAGACATGGCAACCCTTTTTGAAATACCTGGACACAGATTTATCTGCCACACTAACAAGGGCTTTTATATAGCCGTAACTCTTGTGTTTCATGAGTCCAATATCCAGGGAGGAGGAACTGTGAATGTATGAGTGTTTTGTTTGGCTGGGCTGAGTTATTACTATTTATTTGTTTGTTGTTAGGTATTTATTTAGTTAGTTAAATAGCTAGTTTAGGTTTTTAAAAAATTTTATACTTCTCTATATATGCTTGTACATTCGTATAGGAGGGTGGGCTGGGGAATTTTTTTTATTATTTGGGTTTAGTTTTGTATTATTTTTTTGTACTGTTTTGAATTGCATTGTTTTGTATTTGTTGTAATATTTAAAAATCTATTTTTTCTTAAAAATATATTATAAAACAAAAAGAATTTGGGAGGGAAGAAGTTATTTGTCTAATGAAATGCACCATTGTATACTATAAATTGAGGTAGCAGTATCACTGGATTAATTATTGCTCAGTCAGATATTTTGCACTGGAAGTTATAAATGCTGCTCAAAATCCAGTCCTAGTCCCTCCGATCCAACAATTCAATTTAAAGCTCTTTTCAGTACTCATAATTTCATAGAAGCATGAAAAAGGTACTTGTACAAATATTTCTAAACAATCTTTATTGTTTTCTAACTTTTAGAAACTGATTCAATCTTTAAAGTGTATTTCCAATTAACAGAACAGTCAAGCAAATGGCAGCAACTTGTGTAGAATACCAACTTTTCAAAATCTGTTGTGACGTTTTTGGTTTGAGGAAAGATGACTTTGTTATAGTGTGATCTAATGCAGCACATTAAAATCCTGTAACTGCGATTATAGTTACAAATTTCCTAAGTATAGTTATTCCTGCCAGAAGACCAACATCCACTTTTCACTGTACCTAGTTAAAACTGACAATATTAAATAAATCAAAATTTCTATCTTTTACTCTGAACCAGATGTCTGATATCAGTGTCAAATTCAATGAACTTCATGTAGATTGTTTCATACACACAAAAAAATGATGTGACCTTTAAATTGAGCATTATAGGCACTTCTTCCAGAAATTCAATAATTGAGTTCCTGTTCGACCCTGCATCATATAAAAATGACACAACACAAACAACACTTAAAGTGCTGATGATCTAATCGCATTATTGCCAACACACACTTTATAAGTTCATACTTAGAAACAGCATTCCTTATTCACCCAATCATGTTACAGCCAATTCGTGTTAATGAAAGATATGTTATAGCAGAACTGCCTGTGTATAGTTCATAATAGTGTGTCTTGTTGGGATAACCAGACTGAGGATATATACTTGCATGTTCCTTCAAAAACAAACTTTGATTCTACAACTCTTGTGATTATCGTTTCAGAGTGGTTGATCTGGGAGTGATGACTCCATGTGATAAGATACTGCGAGCAGCTATTGACAATAAAGCAGGTACAAATAACTTTCTTTGACCCCGTTAAATAAGCTTGGTGGCTAAACGCCTTCATTTACATCCATGTAGGTTTTTATTTTCCATGCTGTGTTTTTTCCTTCTTGCATTTTGTGTGCAGTGCGTAAGAAACTGCATGCATTGAAGCTGATTTTGTTTGCCAAGGAAATCTCATATAAATTTTAAGTTTAGTCTTTGTCCCTGACTCACTTCTGGTTCTCTAAAAATCAGTAAACTTGTCACTAAGCAATGATGAAAGAAAAGATTCAATTCTGGTGCTTTTGAAAGCAAATTACTTTCCCTCCACCATTTCACTGTCTGTGCACCCAGATCACAATCTACCTCAAAACCTCACCTGTGCTAGAATCCTCTAAATCAGCTGCTGGGAAATACATTTTTAAAAACTTCAGAAATGCTTTTCTCTAATTAGCTTTCTATTCCTGGTCCCTTCCTGATGGATTTGCACAATTCTATACCTAAGATTTCAAGTTCAAATCCAAAGGTTTAGGCCCCAGTGGAGATCATATCTGAGCAAGTGTTGATTTAGTTGAAATATCGGTATTGTGAATTTGTAACAGTTTTAAAAATTTTATGACAGATATTATTGGACTATCTGGTCTGATAACACCATCTTTGGATGAGATGATGTATGTTGCCAAGGAAATGGAAAGATTGAATATGAAAATACCTTTACTGATCGGTGGAGCAACAACCTCAAAGTAAGTACTAGATAGAATAGAATGTTATCCAAATGGTAATGATTCTATGAGAGAAGATATTCATTGTCATCTCAGTCTTAAATGGGAGACTGCTAGATACCCCCTAGTTCATGCTAGGAATCAAAGACAATAGGCGCAGGAGTAGGCCATTCTGCCCTTCGAGCCTGCACCACCATTCAATATGATCATGGCTGATCATCCTTAATCAGTATCCTGTTCCTTCCTTATCTCCATAACCCTTGATTCCACTATCCTTGATAGCTCTATCCAACTCTTTCTTAAATGAATCCAGAGACTGGGCCTCCACTGCCCTCTGGGGCAGAGCATTCCACACAGCCATCACTCTCTGGGTGAAGAAGTTTCTCCTCATCTCTGTCCTAAATGGTCTACCCTGTATTTTTAAGCTGTGTCCTCTGGTTCGGCACTCACCCATCAGCGGAAACATGTTTCCTGCCTCCAGAGTGTCCAATCCTTTAATAATCTTATATGTCTCAATCAGATCCCCTCTCAGTCTTCTAAACTCAAGGGTATACAAGCCCAGTCGCTCCAGTCTTTCAGTGTAAGGTAATCCTGCCGGTCCAGGAATTGACCTCGTGAACCTACACTGCACTCCCTCAATAGCCAGAATGTCTTTCCTTGAATTTGGAGACCAGAACTGCACACAGTACTCCAGGTGTGGTCTCAACAGGGCCCTGTACAGCTGCAGAAGAACCTCTTTGCTTCTAAACTCAATTCTTCTTGTTATGAAGGCCAGCATGCTATTAGCCTCCTTCACTACCTGCTGTACCTGCATGCTTACCTTCATTGACTGGTGTACAAGAACACCCAGATCTCTCTGTACTGCCCCTTTATCTAAATTGATTCCATTTAGGTAGTAATCTGCCTTCCTGTTCTTTCCACCAAAGTGGATAACCATACATTTATCCACATTAAACTGCATCTGCCATGCATCTGCCGACTCACCTAACTTGTCCAGGTCACCCTGTAATCTCCTAACATCCTCATCACATTTCACCCTGCCACCAAGCTTAGTATCATCAGCAAATTTGCTAATGTTATTGCTAATACCATCTTCTATATCATTAATATATTGTAAAAAGCTGCGGTCCCAGAACTGATCCCTGCGGAACTCCACTGGTCACTGCCTGCCATTCCGAAATGGAGCCGTTTATCACTACTTTGTTTCCTATCAGCCAACCAACTTTCAATCCAAGTTAGTACTTTGCCCCAATACCGTGCACCCTAATTTTGCTCACTAACCTCCTACGTGGGACGTTATCAAAGGCTTTCTGAAAGTCCAGCTACACTACATCTACTGGATCTCCCTCGTCCATCTTCAGAGATACATCCTCAAAAATTGAGGTTTACTTTCAGCCTTGTAAACCTTCTCTGAGCCTCTTGTATTGCATGTCCCTCCCTTTGCAAAACTGTACATACTACTCCAAATGTGACTTTGCTAATGACCTGTAGAATTGTAGCAAGACTTGCTTACTTTCATACTCCACCTCTCTTGCCTTGATAAAATGCAACTGTTAATTAATTAACAGTGGCTAGATGTTTGTTAAATAGCTATTCATCCTTTTTTTTATTATTGTTCAGCCAATTTTCTCCCCCTATCCATCTTTCCTGAAATGTTACAGTTACATCCTTGCTAGAACACCAGCTGTTTGATGTGAAGTTCCCTCAGTACCTCAACTAACTGACCATTTATCATCTGCAAGCCAAGAAGAGTAATTTTTAGCAGGTCACATTATTAAACTGTGGTGGACTCCTGATGCTTCTAAAAACAGTGCCTGTATTGTAAGAAGTATCAAGTGCTAACTTTCCATGGCCTTTTATTCATGAACACCTCTGTTCAGTTGTATTGTTTCCATGACTACTGCTTCAGAGCATATTGTCATATCTTTTGCACTGAAGTCAAAAATACTATCAAATAACAATATGCCCTCCAACTCTAATACAAGTTGAAGAACAGAAAACAGAGATGTTTGGTTAATTCTCTTTATTTAATAAATTAATTATATGACCATTCTTTAGATACAGTTCCCATGACACTAATGATGACTGTAACTTGTGCAAAAGTTCCACCAGTAAAAACACAATGTTTACTACAGACACTAGCCTCAGCAAGACCTGGCTGAAGACCCCATCGTATAAGCATGTCATATCTTTTCAAGGTTAGTTACATACTGAAAGGACATGAATAGAGTTGAATAGGATCCCTACAGTGTGGAAACGGTCCAATTGGCCTAAGTTCACTCTGATCCTCCGAAGAGTGACCCATCCAGAACTATTCCCCTACCCTATTACTCTACATTTACCCCTGACTATAATGCACCTAATCTACACATCCCTAAACACTTATGGACAATTTACAATGGCCAATTCACCTAACCTGCACATCTTTGGACAGTGGGAGGAAATTGCAGCATGCGGAGGAAATCCACGCAGACACTGAGAGAACATGCAAACTCCACACAGACAGTCACTCAAGGTTGGAATCGAACCTGGGTCCCTGGCGCTGTGAGGCAGCAGTGCTAACCACTGAGCCAATGTGCTTACATGAAGTTAAAGCATAACATATCTATGTCGAGACTGTGGTGCTGGAAAAGCACAGCAGGTCAGGCAGCATCCGAGGAACAAGAGAATCAAAGATTCAGGCATAATCCCTTCATATGCCTAGTTAAATGTTGTAATCTGCTAGGATATTGTGCATGCCACATGAAGTGATATTCATTATCTAGTCTTTTGGAAAGTTGTTACACAATGGCATCCACTCTGATGAAGAGTCATTTAGACTCAAAACATTAGTTTGCTGTCTCTCCATGAATGCTGTCTGACCCGCTGTGATCTCCAGCATTTTTTTGTTTTTAGTACAGATTCAGGCATCAGCAGTAATTTGTTCCGGCACCTGTTTCTTCACTGAATTCACTAATCATGGCTCTTACCATCCCTAATCTGTGCTATTAATACCCAAACATCCTCAGCTGCTGTTTCAATGACCTTCCCTCCACCATAAGATCAGAGTGTGTAATCATTAGCGAACAATGTACTGCACCATTTGTGACTCCTCCAAATGCAGCAAGACCTGAACAAGATCCAGGCTTGGATTGAAAAGTGTAAAGCAACATCTGCATCACACAAGTTCCAGGCAAATACCTTCTCCACAAGAGGTAATCTAACCATTGTCCCTTGAAATTCAGCAGTGTTAATATCACTGAATCCCCTGCTATCAACATCCTGGGGTTACCAATGAACAGAAGCTGAACCAGACTGCCTCCACTCTGCAGGCACCCTGCCTCTAATCCTGATGAAGGGCTTTTGCCCGAAATGTCGATTTTTCATGCTCCTCGGATGCTGCCTGACCTGCTGTGCTTTTCCAGCACTGCTCTAATCTAGACTCTGGTTTTCAGCATCTGCAGTCCTTGTTTTTACCCTCTGACTCCCAAAGCCTATCTACATTTACAAGAATAGCCCCAACTTAATACCAGCCAGGGCAAAACAGTCCACTTGATTGGCACCATGTCTGCAAATATCCACCCCACAACTGCCATTCAGTAGCAGTAGTGTGTACAGTCTACAAGATGCACATCATAAATTCATAAAAGCTCCTTTGTCAGCACCTTTCAATCCCATGGCCATTTCTATCTGGAAGGACAAGGACAATAGATACATGGGAACTCCACCATCTGAAAATTCCTCTCCAAGCTGCTAAGCGTCCTGACTTGGAAATTTATCACAATTCCTTCAGGGTCACAGGGGCAAAATCCTGGAATTTCCTCTGTTGGTATTGTGGGTTTACCAACAGCATGTGGACTGCAGCGTTTGAAGAAGGCAGCTCACCACTGGTGAGTGTCTCAAGGGCAGCTAGGGGCAAACAATAAATACTGACAGCCAATCCAGGAATGAAAGATAGTTACTGTACTCCCTTAAAGTCTCTGGCTTTATGTCCACTATATTCATTTTCTTTCATGTAATGTTAGTGAGATTTAGTTTGCTTTGGTCTACTCCTCCTGTATAGAATCTTACTAAGATTATTTGACCTAACACATTTTTGTTTGCTACCACTATAGCTAATAATTGAAAACTTTGTGCAGTGTAGGTGCCTTTTTAGTTGATGTGGCTCAGCTACTCTGCCCAGAACAGTTAAACTAGTGCAAATCTCAACTAACTTGCACCTATTTGGTTCTGTGTTGCCTTTCATCATTCCAGAACACATACTGCTGTCAAAATTGCACCAAAGTATAATGCACCTGCTATTCATGTCCTAGATGCTTCGAAGAGTGTTGTTGTGGTAAGTGTTCTCATGAGATTGCTCTCACATTTACCTTATCGTTTGAGAATTGTTATTTTGAAGTTATTTGTTTTGGTTTATTTTATGTAACTTCCCATTTTATATTTAAAGGACTTAGTAAATATTCTTCACCTTGTGCTTCTTAAAAGGTGTTTAGGTAGGTAAGTCCCCAGGCCCTGATGGGATCTATCCTAGAATATTGAGGGAAGCCAGAGAGCAAGTTACTGAAACATTGACAGACATCTTTGTGTTCTGTTCGGCCACAGGTAACGCTCCAGAGGACTGGAGAATAGCCAAAGTTCCCCTATTACTTAAAAAGGGGAACAGGGATAATCCTGGAAATTACAGGCATGTGAGTCTCACATCGGTGGTAGGGAAATTATTGGAAAAGATTCTCCGGGACAAGATCTACACACATTTAGAAACAAATGGACTTATTAGCAATAGAATGGTTTTATGCGGGGGAGATCATGCCTCACTAACTTGATCACGTTTTTGAGGAGGTGATGAAGATGATTGAGGGAAAAGCAGTTAGTGTTTTCTGCATGGACTTCATAAAACCTTTGACAAGGTCCCTCATGGCAGATTGATACAAAAGGTGAAGTCACATGGTATTGGGGTTAGCTAGCAAGATGGATGTAGAACTGGCTTACTGGCTTAGATCACTGAAGGTGGCAGCGCAAGGAGATAAGGTAGTAAAAAAGGCTGATGGCAGGCTTGCCTTCATTGGAAGGGGCATTGAGTATAAGAATAGACAAGTTACACTGCAGCTTTATAGAATTTTAGTTCGGCCACATTTGGAATATTGCATAAAGTTCTGGTTAGCACACTACCAGAAGGATGTACATGCTTTGGAGAGGGTACAAAAAAGGTTTATCAGGATGTTACCTAATTTGTGGGGATTTTAGCGATGAAGAAAGGTTGGATAGACTGGGTTTGTTTTCACTGGAAGGCAGGAGGTTGAGGGGTGACCTGATGGATGTTTATAAGATTTTGAATGGCATGGATAGAGTGGAAAGTATGAGGCCCAGGGTGGAGTGGTCAATTACTAGGGGACACAGGTTAAAAATACGAGGGATTGAGGGGTGGGTGGGGGGAAGAGTGTAAAAAAAATGTGCGAAGCAAGCTTTTCACACAAAGGGTGGCGAGTGCCTGGAACACGTTGCCAGAGGAGACGGTGGAAGCAGATACGATAGCAGCTTTCAGGAAGTGCCTAGATGAATACATGAATAAGAAGGGAATAGAAAGATACGGATTCTGTAAATGAAGACAATTTTAGGATGGAAGAGCAAAATGTGTCTGTGTGGGCTTGGAGGGCCGAAGTGTCTATTTTTGTTCAATATTGTTCTTTGTTTTTAACCACCTGTGCAGCGAAAAATCAAAACCATTTACAAACATTTAAACCAAGATCATTTCTATTATGTGTGACTGATGGCTTAATATACAATTACAGTAGTAGTCAAGTTGATGTAAACTAACCGAAGCAATTCAAAACAGTGTTGGCAGACCTGCTGCTCAAGAATCGCAAGCTTCAGCCATTGCTGCTTTGAATTGGCACTCAGAGTACCACACAGCTGTTTCAGTTATTAGGCTTCTTGAGTATACAAATCTTTCAATGGTCCCTGTGATTTTTCTAGTTGCCTTGAGAAATGAGTTTGGGCTTCAAGAACAGCTGGAGAAGTTCCCACTATGATAACTTTAAACTCGCTTCACACAAACATGCTGCTTCAGACCCCTGTTTCTAAACATACCATTCCCAAGTATTATTCCCACTGCTGTTTCTGATTCTTCTTGTTTCTTAAAAACTCACCATTACACAAACAATGTATTTTTCAATTCCCTACATCAATGCTTGGAATAATAGGACCCATAAATATCTAACAGCTTCAGTGAATCATTCTAAATGTGAGACATGTCTAATAACTTGTCATGCTTTGAAAGTGTTTACTTGTAAAGTATATTATTAATAATCATTTGGTAATACAAAACTTGCATATTTCTTAGAAAAGACCATTTTACAATGTTTTTTTCAGCTACAATCTTGTCTGTGACTACATTATTTTATGCTTCTTTGAATGTTTTTTTGGCTCATACATATCCCCTTGTTTTATAAATTGTAGTGCTCTCAACTTTTGGATGATTACCTTAAGGATGACTACTTTGAGGAAGTAACTGAAGAATATGAAGAGATTCGACAGGATTATTATGATTCTTTAATGGTCAGTTTATACACTAATTATACATCAAATACTGAGACATAATGGTTCCATCTTTCTCTGAGGAAAGGAAGAAAATGATGTTTTCTTTGAATGAGAATAGGTCTGGGTTGAGGTGTTAAGAAATGTAAGGATAGACCATTTGGAATTTAGTTCAGAAAAATAAATCAATATTCATGTTTAACCTTGTTTTGTGATATTAAGTGGCTTTGTTTCAGTCAATATTAAGGAAATCAGTTTCATGAAAGAATGAGCTAATGGATCAATTATCCTATTCTACTCTAATCTCAAAGTTTTAAGTTTGCAATGAGTGTTGGCAATTATATGCAATTATGCTGATGAGGAAATTTGATGTGTATGAGTGTCACAGGTAATTTGTCTGTTCATTGATCAGAATTTTATTCTTTGCAGGAAAGAAATTATTTAACATTAGAGCAAGCCAGAAATAGAGGGCTCCATATAGACTGGCTTTCTCATCCTAAGCCAGGTCAGTAATAACATAACTTATCTACTTAACGTTCTTATTGTCACAGATGAATTTGAATAATCATTTCAGAAACTATTTTGAAATGTATTTTTAATGTAGAATTTAATTTATTTGTTTTCACTACATTGAAATATTTGGAACTCATAGGGAAACATCAAGACAATTCTTTTTTTTAAAGCGTTGTACCAGAAGGAATTGGAGATATCTTTTATAAATTTTTTTAGACTTTGTTTTCCATTTTCCCTCACTGCAGGAAGTAGCTGTGACCAGCACATCCCCTCTGGAGAATGTTGCTGCTGCTGCTTGCTTGCCATCTACTAGGAGGACTGATTTCACGTTTTGCCACATCTATCTGTCTAAATACTGCCGAAGGAACATAGGCTGGAATTTCTCCAAGTCCCTGCTTGACATGAGCATTGGCGAGTCAGTTGGAAAGATAGGGCTGGACTTTGCAGAAATAAGATTTTCCACATCAAAAAGAAAAAGTCTGATCTTCCAACTAAGCGTTGAATGGTCAGATAAGAATCTTTCTAGTGATGAGACATCTATTGAGTCCATTTAAATGCATTAGCATACCACACTTACCTAATCTCACTTCATTAATATGCAGTTTCTCGTTTTCCCACTGGCTGAATTAAAAACTAGACGGCAACAGTTCCCAAGGTGAAAGTCAGAGTGGGTACCTTGTGACTCTGCAGCTACTTGCTCCTCCCACCCTCTATCTCAAACATCAGATCCCAATGTTTCATGGAATGTTCCATAGATAGTAATTGCTTGCACCCCTGCACTTAGACATCAGACATGTAGCATCCTCACCGTACTTTCAAGACACATCTCTAGCCCACCTACAATACAGTTCTATACTTAAATACTGCACTTTGGAGTCTGCTGGCATCTATCATTGCAATGCTGCTGCAATGAAATATCGCACATAGGACAGATACCTAATTCGTGGATTGAAACAGGGTGCATCTCCGGGCTCCACACTTGCTGTCTTAACACTCATTCACTTTACACCTACCTGGATGCGCACAGCATCTCTGCCTTGTCTTGCCTTGTCTTATAGTGCTAACACAAACGTTGTCTGCTTGTCATGGTTATCAGCTGTCAATCAAAGTGTTAAATATGCTGCTGTCACATCTACACCATTTGCCAGCAGTTTATGTGACAAACATACTGCAAATGCTTCAACCAATGTCTATGTCGCAAAGTCTAAAGCATGTAGATTTTAGGCCAAGGGAGACAACATTCTGCCTCCAGTTCAGTAGTTCACATGCAACATCTGATTGCGTCCAAGCCCCTGGACGAACATCAGTCAGTCATTTCAGACAGTCAGGGTCAGGGTTTGTTTATCACTACAGTTCAGGGTATGGGCCATTCCTGCAGGACCAGTGAAACCAGTCTGGAGAAATATGTCAGTGGAGGAACTACATAGATATCAGTCAGGGGTCTATTCATTCATCGGTCAAGAATGACCTCTACATCCTCAACATAACATCCCAACTCTTATCTATATGTGATGCAGACTTCAAAGAATTATGTACCTGAACCTCTCGGTCTCTCTGTAACACTGCCCAAGGCCTTAATCATGTCAAAATAATTTGGATAATCAGGTTAATATTGAGAATCAATGTTTCTGAGAGAAAACTTATAACAAAGCTATTAATTTACACCACCTGAGGAGATGAACAGCCAAAGTACCAGACTTTTGAAATGTTTGGTATTTAGAATAAACATTGGAATTTTTGTTGGTGCAGTGTTGTTTCTTAGTTCTCTGACAGAGAAGTTGCATTATCATCGACATAGTATGTGAAAGACACCGTGTAGAATCTCAGAGATACCTTCTCAAGACACAAGAGAAATTGGTGCAAGAATTTCATATGAGTGTTGTTCTGGGACATTTTCAGACAATGCAGAATTTTTTTAGGGTCTTGAATGACATTAAGTATGAAGAGAAGTCAGGTGAGGGCTTTCTCAATGTAACAACGTGTAACATTTTCAAACTGCGTTTCAGGTGTCAGGACAGATTCTTGCTGGACATGGTAAGATGTCTCTTAATGGGTAACTACAGTGCTGTTGGATCAACTTTGTGTATAGAACAAGGCTGCTGTTCACTTTGAATGTGTTTTTCATGGACTTAATGGATTTCAGGTGATTTAATAAATGAACTAGATAAATTTGATTACAGCAGCTACCATCATGTAAATGATTGTTCACATGAAGACCAATTAATATATAGAGAAAAATAACTAATAAATATTAACTCAGTGGTCTCTTTTTATTGTGATTTTAAAATTCAGAACTGTCTCCTTCTTTTACAGTGAAACCAACATTTATTGGCACCCAATCCTTTGCAGATTACGATTTACGGAGACTGATGAGCTACATTGATTGGAAACCTTTCTTTGATGTTTGGCAGCTGAAGGGAAAGTACCCAAATCGTGGATATCCCAAAATCTTTAAAGATAAAACTGTTGGTTAGTGTCAATAAAATGACTCTTCCATCGTGTTATTTTCTTGAGCTATCAATACTCTCGGCCATGCTATTAAGGTGCCACCAACAGAATTGGCAATTTGAAGATAGTGCTACTTTAATCTATGTTTTGTCATTTTAATCAAACAATCGATTCAGTCATGTAAAGATACACATCTGGAGCAGGTAGGACTTGAACCTAGACCCTCTGACTTAGAGGAAGGGACCCTATCACTGTATAAAAGCCCTAGCAATTTTTTTTTTGCTGCATGCACTGGCCACATTAGCAGTCGTACATGTAGGCCAGAAGTTGCCATGTACTGATGAGGGAGTGTGCATAAATACTGTCCAATCTCAACATCCTATCCTCATAATAGGATAACTTGTTATCCATCCTGTAGGTGAAGAAGCCAAAAAGTTGTTTGAAGATGCACAGGATATGCTGAATACGCTAGTTGAAGCAAAGAAATTGACTGTCAAGGGAATTATAGGATTCTGGCCAGCTCAAAGTGTTGGGGATGATATACACTTGTTTGCAAAGGATACTTACCCCCGCCTTGGTGAACCAATAGCCAAGTTTCATGGTTTAAGGCAACAGGTAAGACTTTTTGTCAGTTTAAAAAAAAAGTTCCTTCAGTCTTTCAGTTGGTAAATACATTGTCAAGTGTAATATTTATGCATGCAGATCAGATAAATCTTGGACATGATTCCTTGCCTGGGAGGTCCTGTGTTAGCTAACCTGGATCTCTAGTTAGGCAAGAAACACCGACAATGGTTCCCACCTCATCCCTGTCTTTTGATACCTGATAATTTAAAAGTATGAAAACAGCATCAAAAGAAGACAGTTCACCACTGTTATGCCCTTCTTCACAATCATGGCTGATCTTTATCTCAATTCCCCTTCCTTGTCCAAATAAATGATACGAGAGCCTCATTGAATTCCGTTCTATTTATAGTTGAGTAGTCTGTCAGTGAGCACTGTCTAGACAAGGGTTATTCAACCCTTTCATGGAGGAATGAGATTTCAATTTCTTTTTACAACTCAAAGACTGATGAGCAAATTTCAGAAAGATAACATTTAGTACAATGTTAAGCATGAATTTCAAAATAAATGTTGAGCTGTGAAGAAAGCATAACTTGCCAAAAATATTGTTTCAAACAGTCAGTTGATCATTTTTTTAAAAAATTAATAAACATTGTTAAAGTGTGCCAAGTAGCAGACTTGGATTTAAAAGAAAAACCTTTATTTGCCCATATGTTAAGACCACAGTGAGAGACACAAACAGACTGGGCCTGAAGTCCTAGTCACCAAAGAAGGGAGAGGAGACCAAGGCCAAGCTAATGAGATGAGTTTACTTAACACCAACCTTGTATTTGCCTCTGGTGGCATACACTCTAAACTGGCCTTGGCAGAGTTTATAGGTACAGGATATAGAACCTGGTTGTATTTCACCTTTATTTTCATTCTTGTCCAGCCTGATATGTGCATAGGTTTCGGGGATAATGGAGGAGGGGCGAGTTTGTGGGTCTGCATCTGGCGCAGTTCCAGTCTCAAGAATATCACACTTCCACTCACGTTTTGTCAGTCTCTTGCACTTGCTCTTTCCAGGTCTAAAAATTGATAAATCTCCTGACCCTGATGGGCTACATCCTAGAGTTCTGAGGGAGGTGACTGAAGAAATAGCGGAGGCATTGGTTGTAATCTTTCAAAAGTCACTGGAGTCAGGGAACGTCTCAGATGATTGGAAAATTGCTATTGTAACCCTCCCTGTTCAAGAAAGGATCAAGACAAAAGATGGAAAATTATAGGCTGATTAGCCTAACCTGGATTGTAGGTAAAGTTCTAGAATCTATCGTTAAGGATGAGATTTCTAAATTCTTGGAAGTGCAGGATCAGATTAGAACAAGTCAGCATGGATTTAGTAAAGGGAGGTTGTGCCTGACAAACCTGTTAGAATTCTTTGAAGAGGTAACAAGTATGTTAGACCAGGGAAACTTGGTGGATGTTATCTATCTAGACTTCCAAAAGGCCTTTGATAAGGTGCCTCATCGGAGGCGGCTGAGTAAGGTGAGGGCCCATGGTTTTCGAGGTGAGCTACTGGCATGGATTGAGAATTGGATGTCTGACAGAAGGCAGAGACTTGGAATAAAAGGTTCTTTTTTGGAATGGCAGGTAGTGACTAGTGGTGCCCCGCAGGGTTCAGTGTTGGGGCTGCAGCTGTTCACTTTATATATTAATGATCTGGATGAAGGGACTGGGGACATTCTGGCAAAGTTCACTGAAGATACGACGTTAGGCAGACAAGCAGGTAATACTGAGGAGGTGGGGAGGCTGCAGAAAGATTTAGACAGTTTAGGAGAGTGGTCCAGGAAATGGTGATGAAATTCAATGTGAGCAAATGTGAGGTTTTGCACTTCGGAAAAAAGAATACCGGGACGGACTAATTTCTAAATGGTGAGAAAATTCCTAAAGCCAAAGTACAAAGGGATCTGGGAGTGCTAGTCCAGGATTCTCTGAAGGTTGACTTACAGGTTGAGTCTGTGGTTAAGAAAGCAAATGTAATGTTGTCATTTATCTCAAGAGGGTTGGAATGTAAAAGCAGCAATGCGCTACTGAGACTTTATAAAGCTTTGGTTAGGCCCCATTTAGAATACTGCATCCAGTTTTGGGCCCCATACCTCCGGAAGGACATAATGCTACTGGAGCCAGTGGGGGAAACTTTAGAATGGGGAAAGAGTTTTAACCACTAAAGATTTGTCATTGATTCATAACTGATTAGCTATAGCTAGTTTCCCTGACACACACAGATAAGAAAAAAAAGAGTATGATGGAAAGACTGGGAAGGTAGTTCAATGAACCTTGTTTATGGGGTTTGCTGAAATGAATCTTTTAGCTTGTCAGGACATGCACTTTCTTGATTCTCCTTCTCTAGACATTTTAACTTGTTTGCAGAAGATACAGGGTGGCTGGTTAACACTAATGTAGTCTCTGGCATACTCGGTAAGAGCCAGCTTACAGTAACTACTGAGGGAAAATAAACCGGCTTTATTCAGGCTTATGGTGTCTTTTCTTACTGGAGAGAAAGAGATGGGTCCTGCACTTGTGGAGATCTGGTGGCTTCACCCACAAGTTCACACCCCACAAACTCTTCCTACCTGGGACCCAATAACATAAACTTTCTACCTACAATAACTATGCCCTCAAAAACTGGTCACTAGTTCACAGACCAATTATCATCTTCTTAGCAGCCAAACCTCCATTTATGCGCACCCCTTTGCTCCAACTCCTCTTCCCTCCCACTGCTTAAACATATAGTAGTATAAACAGTACTTACCACGAGTGTCAGATCACTTACTTTTAAAACGTTGTGAAAGCTTCGACAATCCTATTTCATTCCCCAATGAGGAATCTGGAAAAATAAAGCTCTTGTCTTTACTACTGGCATCTCTTTGATTTCGTAGTAGAATAATTGCAATTTAACAACCATCTGAACACTTGCAAACAAAAGTCAATAAGCATAAACGGTAGATTTTTGGATGTTTTTGCATCAATGAAATGTTATGGGGAGTATGTTGCCAATGTGAAATTGCACTCTACAAATTTTGCTGTCTCAGTTGACATAGATAGTTCTTGGTACATTCTGTGTATTGCATATGTTATTATATCTAGAGTCACAGCTGTTGATTTGACTTCTGTTAGGTACTGTGTGCCATCAGAATGATTGTTGTAGATTGCCACTAAATACAGTTGCTTCAATTTTTACATTTTCTAGGTGGACAAGAACTCCATTAGCACAGAGAAGTACTACTGCATTTCTGACTTCATAGCACCTAAGGATTCTGGCGTGCCGGATTACATCGGCATGTTTGCAGTGGCGTGCTTTGGTGCCGAACTTCTAAGCAAGCAATATGAAGAGGAGGGTGATGACTACAGCAGCATAATGGTTAAAGCCTTGGCAGACAGACTAGCTGAGGTAAGACTGATACTGTACTTGGGTTACTTAACTAGAGTTTACAAACTAATTTACAAATTTATTGGAAACTAACATTTTCATATTGAATAATTTTGTATTTCATAACTGTGTTCTTATGTCAACAATGAATTAGCCATCCTCTTTGAAATTTAAAAAAAAAAATCCGTCTTGAGTTTAGCTGTAGCTAACGGCTTAGTGGCATTATCACGGGACTGTTAATCCAGAGACCAGGAAATGTTCTGGGGACCTGGGTTCAAATCCGGCCACAGCAGATGATGGAATTTGAATTCAATAAAAACCTGTTGTTGAGAGTCTAATGAGTCTGCGTGTCACTACAGTTCCACAGAAATGTGGTTGACTCTTAACTGTCCCCTGGCCAATTAGGAATGGATAGTAAATGCTGGCCAACAATGCTGTCATCCCATGAATGAATTTTTAAAAAATTGTCCAGACTGTAAGAGTAAGGATTGGTAAGTAAGTACTGAATTTGTGCACTGCAAGAAAAATATTTCTGAATGAGAAACACTATCAAATAATTATTTTCTTTTAACCTATCCATTGTAAACCTTTATTTGATGGTTAGTATTGCCTGCTGTTGTATTTGAGCAGTAATGCCCATTAGGTATAAAGTTAAGTAGATGATGAGACTATTTCAAACAAGCTGCTTATGCTTTATTTTTCTACACTGGGTAACTATATACCATTGCCTGCAAAGAGTCAAAGATCTGCGTGAATTTACTTTTGGGAAGTTGTTACAGCTAGGACACAGTAAGTGGTATACAGAGGTCATTTAAAAAATCTTACTGTTAGACCATATCTGGAGAACTGTGTGTAATTCCTAGTTCAAGAAGATATTCTGATATTAGGCTACAAATTCCAAACTTAGAAAGAGAAGTCTAATTGCAGATATGATACTAGATTTAATTGTAATATTTAATTGTTTTAGTACTACTTTAAAATTATAAAAGGCTGAAAATTCTGCATCAAGAGGCTTTCCTACCATGTAAAGAATTAAGTACAAAGAGTTTCAAAAGAAACAAAACAAGCTTTAAATACAAAAAAAAATCCATAATATGTGGAATAAATTACTAGCCTGAGTGCTGGAACATAAAAAACTTCAGAATTACGGCTTCCTTGTTCTGATCAAGAAATGAAGTCCATAGTTATTAGAAATGTAGCAAGAGAACTCTCCAGGCAGGGACAGTCAGATGACCCAAAAGACACCTCTAAAACAACTGGGGAAAAAAAACATACAATATGAGTGGTTTGTTCTGAATCAATTTTAGTCTCAAAACATTAATTAAAATTCAACTTAGCTTTTCAGTCATTTATTAAGAAGTTGTATGATAATGTGAATGGTGATATTGTGCAGAGTAACAAAATTGACAATAAAAGAATGAAGAAAATAACATTTCTAAACAAAATGTCAAATGATTTTTATGAAAGGACAAAGTTTTAAGTCACAGTCATATGATTCACTAAATTATAGAAAATATTTGCACACATCAAAAGCCACCATGACAAAAGTCACAAGATTGTTCTTAATGAAGACTGTGCCCCTTTAGAAAGAAGTTGTGAATTACAGAAAGATTTTATTAAAAGGATAATCATAGTCATTGGGCCTAGATAACTTACAAAAAATTAAATCATTTCTTCTCTAATTATCATTTCTTCCTGATACTGGATAAAATTTAAGCATGAGCTGAGAAGCAGCACATAAGAGAATCCAACTCTCTCTCCTTTACATTCATTGGCTTAGTATTGCTGAATTCTCCAATATTTAAATTTTTGGAGTTACTGGTCAAAACATAACTGCACTATTCCTCAGAACTGCCCCTCTTCATAGCCCCTACAAGTTTAAAGGTGAAGTCAGTAAGCTCTGTTTCATGTGGGAATTTAAACAGTGTGAATAGCTCATATATGCAATCTCTATATTCCCAGTCTTCCAAGCCTGGGTTATAAATAATGTCCTAAACATTTGTGGAAACACTAAAATATCCTAAACATTGTTATAATTAGTGTTAGTTACACCACAGCATTTTGAATCTTTATTTGGAAAACCTGAGGCAATTTAGACCTGGCATTAATTCATTGTTTTTGGGAAGTAAAGTATTTAATAAATATGTAAAGTGTGATAATAAGCGAGGTGCAGCTTTTAGTGCATATTACAAACACACACAATTCGATGACCAAATGACAGGCCAAACTGCTGAAATGGAATTTGCTTTGTGAAATTGTCAAAATGTTCAGTGCTATAAACAACAAAGTGTCGAGAAATTATTGTTGTATTTAACTTATTTTTGAATAGCTTGATTCATTTGCTTTGATGCTGCAAATTATTTTCCAAAGACATTTTACTTTATTTTCATATTTCAAAGGCATTTGCAGAAGAGCTGCATGTGAGAGTCCGGAAGGAATTTTGGGGATACTCCCCTAATGAGAGCCTGGATATTGCTGGTATACATAGAATCAAATACGTGGGAATTCGTCCAGCTCCAGGGTACCCAAGCCAACCCGATCACACTGAAAAAATAACAATGTGGAAACTAGCCAGTATTGTGGAAATGACAGGTAATCACTTAAGACTCATTTAATATGTTCAGATAGAATTGATTTGTGAGTTTGTGAATGGTTAGAATAGCAGTTACAATTTTAAATTTAATTTTTTTATGCCGTGCTTATTTGTGACTTAGTTTGAATGTTTTGCTGAAATTACAGCATATACTCGCTTACCTGAACCAATTTAATAACTAGATTGAATAAATAAAACTATAGTTTTGTCTTTAATTAGTTGAGAACATGTGTGTACTCTGATACATTCAATAAATAGTGAAGATTTAATATTTGTCTCATCAACATCTGACTAAAAGGTCTCTTTACTTTCTGCACAGGAATTACATTGACAGAATCTTTGGCTATGACTCCAGCTGCAGCAGTCTCAGGCTTTTATTTTTCCAGTCCACAATCCATGTATTTTGCTGTTGGAAAAATTATGAAGGAACAGGTTGGTTGTTAATTTGTGAAACAATTAAATCCAGAAAATGCATGGTTAAATTTGCGTAAAATATGGAAATAGTTGAGGAAGGCACACAAGCCTTCAATTTTTGGGGGGCTACTTGAAGTTATATAACTGAACCTCTAACTAAGCATTCAGAAATTCCTTTTATTATTTCTACTTGAGCATATTTCTGAATTAACTCATTAATACAACATCGAGGGAGTTCTTCACTGTCACAGGTGATGTTTATCAAAAGAGATATTAAACTGAAAAGCTACATTAAGTAACTACTTGCAAAAGGAAGTCTGGAGAAAGATGCAGTGGATTTTGTCAAGGTGTGTCGCAGTACTCTGTGATCTACACTCCGTTTCTGTGTGCAAGAAAGACACTTTTTGATTTGCCTGAGCAGTTGGTCTTCTAGAGCAAGGGCTTGACCTTGATGGGGTGTTGTAGACCTGCCACATTCCAAGTCTAGGACCACATGTTGAGTGAGGCACTAAAGCTTGGGGCAGTTGCCACCAAGGCTATATGGGGAAAGTCTGAGGTCTTCCTGGTGAAGTAGCCTCCTGGTACCTCAAACGCATGTAAATATAGTCTGGTTCAAGTAAGATCCCTTTATCTTTTGACTCCATCCAAACCCCAATGTTTGTTTGCTTCCTTGATTTGCTAATATACAGAACAAAACTGCATTTGTAACTATTCATAAATAGTTATGAATAAAGTATATTTTGAAATAAAAAATAATTCCAACAATGACAAATTCTTCAACTGCTTTTAAAACAGCAGAGTATGAAATAGTACAGAATTCAATCCTAAAATCCACACCTGTCAATGCATTCTGAATGTCATCCTAACTGCCAAGAGCTACCACTGAGGAGAACGGAGATAAATTTCCAAGCTCGGGCCACAAAAGGAGAATTAAGTGATATGTTTTCAGGTAATTTCCAGCAAAGCCAAATAAAAGCTAGACATAGGAAAGGATGCTATTTGTAAATATTGAGTTTGATGCACTGTGAAGTAAATGAATTGAGTAAAAATTCAATATACAGATGGCTACTAGAGAAATTTCAGGTTTATGAAAATATTAAATGGAAAATTAGCATCTTCTGTAATGAAATATTTATAGTGACAGTGCATAAGAATTCAGTTTGAGCTATCCTGGTTATTGAAAAGCTCAATTAATCATTGAGTAGTGGAAATTTACAGATAACAAAAAAAATCCTAGGTTCACACTCCAAATTATGTTAAATTATTGATTTCAGTCAAGACAAAGCAGTGATGCCTAAGACTGGCAAAGGAGAATGGGATAAGGAATCAGTACAACTTCTGATTCTTGATCGTTATGCAGAGATGCCTGCTGCATTTGTTGTGATAAGGTTTAGACTCAATGTTGATGAGGTCCTAAAATCTACTATCAAGGCTCATACATCCATAAATTATCATCCTTCAAAAAACACTTTAAAATAAAATTGGGAAGAATATAAAGTAAAGTAGCTGCTGTTTACCATGTACTAGTATAATACCTACATTAAAAGTAGGTAAGTTGGCCAAACAAAAAAGACTTAATTCCACCAAACGTTAAGTTCATCATATACTTTGCACAGTTTTCTTATCCAAGGAATAATTTTAACCCATTTAACTACATTTAAAACCACAAAATGCAGATTCATAAAGTAGATTTTTTTAAACTGTAAAATTTACAAGGATGGCATATTGAACTTGCAGGTCAGTGTTTAGGTCAAACACAGTTAACCTGTGTATTGATGTGACTGTTTGTTGGAATTTTACAATTAATGTGAATGTGATGTTCATTTACAGGTTGAGGATTATGCAGCCAGAAAACAGATGAAAGTAGAAGAGGTTGAGAAATGGCTGGGACCCATTTTAGGATATGAGACTGACTGATAAGATTTTTAATACAAATCGTGATGAGATGCCATAAAGTTGGTCTTACGCACAGATTTTAGTCTTACTGTATTTTTTCATGTTACAAAATTGTCTATGCATAAAAATTCTTGAAAGTAGTTTAGGATCACACTTGTAAACTAACAGTTTGGAACTTTAGTAAAAAAAATAGAATTTAGGAGTTTAAGAATCTGCACTTTTTCTCTAAAGGCTTCACTTCTTTTAAATTATTCCCAGAGAAAATACTTCCAGTTTCTGGCAGAGTGTACATCTAGCTCCCAGGCTACTTACTTTAGTATTGAATAGTGCTGAGAGTGTAACTTACCAAATATTTCACTGATCACCCAGTTTCCAATGTTCTCAATTAGTAGCAGTTGTTACTAGTTTCAGACAATTAAAAGAAATTCAACTAAAGAACTAACATTAACAAACACCTTTTTGTGAAAAAAGTGGTCAGCCTAAATGCTTAAGTTAATACGGACTTAAATACAAAAACACCAACATACGGTATCATCAAATAGTGGTGTCAAGGCTTTTTGTCCTCCTTCACTTGAGTATTAGTATATCTTGTTTTGTGAAAGGTGATAGCAGAGCATAGAAATTGCCAATTAATTGCATGCTTAAGTGGTTGCATATAAGAGGAAGGGTTTAAAACTGATATGGGCCAAGTGCTGGCAAATGGGACCAGATTAATTTTGGATATTTGGTTGGCCTAGATGAGTTGGACCATAGGGTCGGCTTCTGTGCTGTATATCTGACTATGATCAACATGTGGAATGCAAAATCATATTTTGGATATGTGAATTATTTAACTGTTTCTAAATGGATGATATTCCTCAGTTTTCTGGAGTGATCAATGTACATAATTCTACATTGTGCTCACTAACTCCTCTGGATTGTATGTTCAGTATCATTTTCCAAGCAATTACATACTTTGTCATGTGACAATATGTTTATAAGGAGAAAATTAAGTGGTTGGGTGGTGGTGGTGGTGGTGGAGGAAAGAAAGAGAGGGGAGGAGAGAGAAAGTAGAACTAGCCACTTATCCACTCAAACCTTAGATCAGACCAGACTCTACTTTCCCCATATTCCTTAATTACTTTGGCTAACAAATGCCATCTTTCTTCCTTTCTTAAAAATAACAATTAATCCATTATAATTTGCTATTTACAGAAGAGAGAGTTCCTAACTGTCACCCTTTGAGTGTGAGTTTCCTAATTTAACTTCAAAGAGGACTGGCTCTTAAATCTTTTAACTGGTCTCCTGAAAGGGTATCAGTATCCAGCTGTGCCCTCAGGATCTTTCCATTTTTATGGTTCAAGATTTTATTTTTCCCCATCTTGCTTGCCTAGTCCTGTAAAAAAAGTAATTTGTTCTTCTGCCACAACTGCACTGGTTTACATCTACAAGGGATGAAAACCTTAACCTTCCTGTTCTACTTCCTAACCAATTACCTTTTGCATTCGTTCACTTGCAACGGGATTAAAAGGTAAAAAGTTCTATGCAAAACAATAGGACCATTGTATGTATTGCAGATTTAATATCATTACAATGTGAATGGCATCGAGAAGTAAGCTGGGTTTATTAACCTCTAGTCATTTGTATTTTAATATTTATAAATATTACCTTGATATGGCACTTTATCATGTGTAGATTAGGTAAAAAAAACACTGATGTTCAGATCAAATTTCTGATTAGAGCACTGAAATGATTAATTAAGCTCCAGGTAGTGGTTTCTAATGAAGGTCAAGGGAATTCTGGACTCTAAAAAGGGTTAGTCTGGATATTCTGGTGTTTAAGTTATTAAACCAGACACCTATGAAACTGCTAATAAACTGAGCAAAATCTGGATATTCTATTAATAGTGCAAAGATATTGCACAACATGTCTCCAATCTCAAACTGATGTTTTTAAAAATAAAGTATATTTAAAGAGCTTTAGAATGGCAGTAAATGTTATCTTTTGAATTATTTTACAAGTTTTAAACTAACCTGTATTTTTATTATGTATATAACTCTTTGGATGAAAACTAATTTTAATCAACATGATTTTCATTCATGGGATAAATAAAGTTTATTGTTTGAAGAGTTTTTTTTGTTTATTCAAGACATATGGTATTCACTAATCAACATCCAGAGAAAACGGACAGGTTTTACAAGTCCCTCAAACCCAATCACTGTTACTTTGAACAGCCAAAGGATTGACAGAATAAGACAAAATAAATTTGGTTAAAAAAAAAGTGGTCTCCTACTTGTATGCAAGTTTCTGATTTGCTCAAGAGTAATATTAACACAAAATCAGCCAGGTAACATTATGGAAACAGTACAGATGTACATGGTTGATTTAGCTAAGATAACAAAGGGTCATTTGTTACTTAGGCAGTTGCCACATGTTATTAGTGATCATACAGAGATTAGTGTCAGCCATCTTCCTGTATCTCATGACTGAAGCATGTAACCTGTAGTCAAATGCAAGGACCTGCTGTTGAAATGTCCTGTGCACAAATGAGGACAATTTAAGGGGAGCATCCAAATTTCAACCCCTTGTCAAGAAACTCAACTTGATGTTCTTGAAGGTCTCCTGTTCTAGAGACTTGTTTGTTTTCAAAGTGAAACTTTTAATTATCAACTAAATTTTAACCCTAGTTTAGCTGGGTGATGTTCTAGATGATCCCGTCATCTTAATAGTGCTATGAGTTGCTGGATGTCCGGTTCTAATAATTGATCATTCAAGTATAATGACTATATAATGCAAAATGGCTGGATTTAAATTGTGCCATGATAATTTGAGTAGACTGGTCATTAGTGGACAAGCAAAAGAAAAACCAAAATGAAAGCTTATATAATGATCTAAAGACTCATTTAGATAATCATCCTTCCGAGAAGAGGGTCAACCACCCTTACCCCATCTGACATAGATGCCAGTGAGCCTGTCATGTATTGTGGGATTGAAATGGCATCTAAAACTAGCCACACAAATAATTTTCCTGAACATAAGTAGAAAAGCATATTCATGAAGAAGAATTAAGATAAAGTGAGCTTTTCCACTTAAAAAAATCATTAAGCATTCCCAGTATTTACATTATATTCCTAAGAACAGGAAGCAGTTGTCATTCTGAAGTTGGGCGAGTAAATCAGTTGCAACTTCCATCTCACTCAACCAAACTGATGGACACTTTTCAATTGGTGAATAATTAGGCAATTAAATATTCAGAACTAGTTTATTGGAAACAAACAAATACAAAATAAAATGGATATTTCATTACAGGGAAATAAAACCGCTCATAACAATGCTGACTTGAGAAATTTAAAACTTCATGCCACAAAAGCAAAGTCATTATTTCAAGCAAGATAATTACATCTCTTCACATTCCCACCAGAAGGCATAATTAACAATATCATCTACACATCACTGAGGCAATTTGGAATGGTGTAGCAGTTTTTATTTAAAAAGTCATACCCTGTACAGATCTGTGACTATATTAAAAAAAAGCTCATGGCTCCATAATAATTCAGACAAAGTTGAGAGCCCATCTTAAGAATCTGGATTTATTCAAATAAGGACATTGCCTATCACACATTAGACTTAGATCATGGCTTCTGAAATTGCTGTAAGTGTTGGTGTTTCAATTTATTAAGTTTGGAATGCAGCAGAGGCAGTTATTAATCTTTGTACACTGGGCAAGTTATTGGACAAATTTAAAATATTTATTGCATGGTGTTGACAAATTAGTACATTTCTAGGGTGGTCACAAACAAAGGAGTTCAAAACAAACCGGTTTTTTTCACTTTGTTTCAAAAGTATAAGCAGCAAATTGGTCATTTAGGATTTCATTGATACTTTTATACCGTGGACATATCATGGAGATTATTTTTGAAAGTACTTATTTTGAAATAAAAGCATCAAAATTGCTGACTAGACATTACTACAGAGTTTATGAAAGAATAACCCAGCAACAGATGACCTAGCAATGGATAGTTTACAATTAAATTTCAGAACTTGGACTAAAGGCAAAAAGAATATAGCTTCTAAGCTTCATATTCATAAGAATGGCTCAAGTATGATCTTTCATTGCAAGTAAAATATAAAAATTTTAAAAATAGTTTATTTGCTACAGAAATTGTTTTTCTCAAATGTCAAGCCACATCATTTCTTGTTTTAAAGACCTTAACTTACATGGACTAATGAACAAATTCTGATTTAAAAACTGATCAGTGCAAAAACACTGTACCATTTACCATGTTAAATAGCAGTATCAAATTTGTTTTCAATAATTGTCATCAATCAAAACGTACCTCTTTTGGCTAAGACTCACTTAAAAGACTGAGATCAGTTCAGTAGGTGACTATATTTAATAGAATAAAACAGCCTTTATTTCAGAATGGGATGGGGAAAGTGGAAAGAAGTCAAGATTTTCTTTCGTACTTGACACAAGCATTTCTCAGTAGGTAAAGCAATTTTATATAATTTGTATTTAAATAGCACCTTTTCAACATAAAATATCCCAAGGCACAGAGTCAATTTATCAAAAATCTAAGTTCACTGCTACTCACCTCATTACAATGTTAGAGTTTTAAGCTTCCAGACTTTCAAAACAACAGTTATTGCACCGATTGCACGATTTCTGCAGAATTTCTCAATTCTTTTTTCAAATTAACTTAAAAATTTCAGTTAGCAATGATTTCTTTGTCTGATTTAATAAAAACCCAAACTGTTTGGAAGCTTTCAAGTGACAGAGCAACTACAGCCTTCAAAAGGTTAGAAGGTAAGGGAGTGATAAGATTTTGACGATACTGTAATGGATAAAGTGCATCCTAAGTTGACACCTAACTAGCAGATCTCTGGTTATAAAAGTGTGTCTCTGCTCGTTCTGGAACTCCAGCCCCCAAACACAAATTTTAATACTAATGCAATTCAAGTGAAAATTATACATTTTATCCATAATTTATCCTTATTATTTTGCCTCTAAACATGGTGAACTTACTAAAGCAGTTTTATTTTTAGTATTTTTCCAGATGCATTCACATTATCATGGTAATGGAACACTTTCCTCACATTATGATAAACTAAGTATAAATCAAGTTTTATACTTATACTTTTTGCTCAGTTATCACAGAACAATTCCCCTTCAACTATCTGAATGCACAAATAGTCAGTAAAATTCTGTTTTCTGCTGAAACTATTGCAAGTTTCCATTGTCACTTCAATGTCCAGCAGTTTGAGAGCTGAGTAGATTCCCTATTAGGGAGGTCCCAGTTCGTTTCCAACTTTCCCAGTTATTTTAACTGTAACCTACTCAAACAAGAAGGTATGTAGTTTAGAGAAGTGGCCAAATGTACCACATAGAAACAATATCAATCCACAGACTAGAAAATGCCTACCCGTAATCACTGGTCATGCCAAATGAATCGATCTGAGTGAGGGAGGAAACCCTAGGAAAGGCAATGTTCAATGGGAGAGGAGGACAGAACAGTCAAGTTCCCCACAAAATTGTGATTTCACGGAAATTCAGGCTGATCGGAGATGTGGCAGCAAACACATCATGACTGGCTTTTTTTTAACCTTCTCTGTCCATGACCAAAAAGACCACCTATCTAGATTCACTAGGGCATTTATGATGTTCTTAAAAGCTGCCAGTGCTCCTAGAAATGAGGCATGAATGGCCAGAAATAATTTTTTTAAAAATCGAAAGGACCATTTAGTTGATCTGGACCTGATTATTAGAACATTTGGAAGTACTAGCTAGAATATGATTTTATACATAGTTAGTCAAACTCGGAATAAGTAGCAAATATGCCACAAAAATAGTGAAAAGAAAAAGGTGGGGTGGGATTGGGGGGGGGGGGGGGGGGGGGCGGTGGTGAGATGAAAGAAAGAACGAAGATACACATAGGATGTTTATATATTCTAAATCAGCAGAAAGAGTAGCACAGGACTGTATTGCACCTGAGAATAGTCACTGACTTAGCTCAGTTTTAACTGGCCACTTTGACAGCCACAAGGATATAAAATACTGACTCAAAAATTAAGATGGAATGCACCAAGCTTTATATAACAATGCAATGGCTGGCTCGAGTTCAGAATATTCCTAAGAAAATGGGGAGTTGTAACTAAACAAAATACTCATTATATTTTCAATATTTACTCACAGCTGTCAGAAACAAAAAAAAATGACAAATTAAAAAGTATAAATCAAGATTACACATGGAGGATCATAGAATAATTTATACAAAAATTGTGAAAAAATGAATAGTTAAACAATACCCAAAAACCTCAATGTTGATTACAAGAGGCTAAATTATACAGAAAATAAAATTTTATTTGACTGTGTGAAGGAAGATGAAGCATGAAAATATATTAAGCTCCCTCACCGAGGTAATATGCAAGGTTTTAAGTATGTCCATGTTCCAACCTCAACCTCCTCCCCTTCAGAGCGAGAGAGAGATTATTAGATCTGTAGAACCAAGCTGGCTGCAGAAACATTATCACCACCACCTACAGTCTGGTAGACCTCTGTACATACCAGCACTGGAGCAACACAAATCTCATAGTTGTCCTCCTCCCAGCAAGAAACAGGGCGATTTTCTTCAAGCGGAATTTTCTTACTCCCTTGCTCACGGCTTATAGAAAAAGAATCATCCATTATCAACTTGGCTTTGCTGGTGTCAATATTTGGTGAGCCACAAACATGGCGATGTGCAGTCAGTGAAGCTTTGGCAGCTGCTGACATGGTGTTTCTCCAAGAAGACCCTTTAGCAATAACAATTGCCTGGAAAGCAAGAGTATGAACATGCAGACGTGTCAGTCTGCGGTTTGCGCTTGTTATTTCCTGAGAATTTAAGATACGATATACATCCCGCATCTGATCAAGTACATTTGCTACTCTCGGGTAAGGGTCAGATAAGACAGTGATATTGGATCCCTTTAACATGCTAAGTAGATTGGGTAACTCTTGTTCATTCATTCCTAAAGAATCTACATGAGTAATGACATAGGATAAAAGTTTGCTCAGAACACTGCGATCCACAAAAGAGGCCATCTCAAAATGGATTCCAGTGGTGCGATCAATTGATAAAAGGAGATCCTGGAGCAATCTTAACCGCTTGTCAAGTTGACCTGTAAAAGAAAAAAAATTGTTAATGCATCATAATGAATTATTTAGGGAATTCTAATAGTTCTGTAACTAAACTATGATATTTTTGGCATGGAGTGCACAATGAGGTAAAGCTATACCAATTTCCTCAACCAACCCAACAAGAATTGCAAACATTTCTCCACAATTGCAAAACAAACAGCAGATAAAATTGCTCATTGTTCAAACAAGTATCAAGCTATTGTGCATTATGCACAGATAGGGTTAAATTCCCAATGATAATTTGGTTTCAGAGTGTGAAAAGTAGATGGAGGTGGGGGTAATGGTGATAGGTCGGAGAGGAGGTCACTTCCAATTAATAAAACAGTGGCTGCCCCATGGCTGACCAACTCCCCCTCCTACTCCGCCAAGGACATGCAGGTCCTGAACCTCTTCCATCCACTCCCTAACCATCTGATGCCTGGAGGAAGAATGCCTCATCTTCTGCCTTGGGACCCTCCAACATCACGGCATCAATGTGGATTTCACCAGTTTCCTCATTTCCCCTCCCTCGACCTTATCCCAGTTCCAACCTTCCAGCTCAGCACTGCCCTCATGACATGTCCATCTTTCTCCCCACCTATTTGCTTCACTCTCCTCACCATTATCCTGACCTCCATCTACCTATTGCACTCTAAGCTACCTTGCCGCACCCCCCACCCTCCCCAGCCCCACCCATCTCACCACCCCCTCAGCTTCATTTCTGATGAAGGGCTTTTGCCTAAAACATCGATTCTCCTGCTCCTTGGATGCTGCCTGATCTGCTGTGCTTTTCCAGCACCACACTCTCAACTCTGATCTCCAGCACCTGCAGACCTCAATTTCTACTTGTGAAAAGTAGAAAGTAAGTACATACAAAAAAAACTACTGGAGAGAGAAAAGGCTCAACAGCAATAGAGAAATAAAGTCTGTTGTAAGAATCGTGCATGTTTTGTTGGGAAAGACACAGATTCAAGTTAGACAGCATTACTTGAAAAGGAGTGGTTGATTGTAATTGTATTCAGCCATGTTGCTTTGCACAATCAGAATCTGAAAGACAGTGTCCATAAGTAGCTTTCAAATTACTAGCTAGGTAAATTATACTAGTAATTTATGGACAATGCAACAACTTCAGACTAGTGTAGATCCAAAACACAATAACTATTTGTGATTAGAAGCATGCCACTCTTGCATTAGTATTGCATAAACAGCATCTGTGGCCCACTACTGAAATACTTTGAATGATGTAAAGTTGTACGTGTGCAGCAGATACAAACTAAAAACTTGCCACAGTAAATTAGAGATGTCTACATACAACATTTTAACTGAGCTGAATGTTAGTAACTCTTATTAACTTCTATAATTATAAAAACAAAGAGCTGTGTTTTTGTTTGATTTCTCACATATTAAGTGCTGGGAGAAACTCAGCAGGTCTGGCAACATCTGGAGTGACAGAAAAACTTAACATTGAGAGTCACTGGACTTGCAGCATTAACAGTTTTTCTCTATGGATGCTGCCAGTCCTGAGTTTCTCCCGGAACTTCGTCTTTAATTTTTTTTAAAGTTTTACAAGTAGAGTCTCATTCTATCAGAATTTCATTATCATTGGGAGTCCTTAAAAAAAATTTCTAAATATTTTCTCTCAGAGACTTTGATTTGGGTGGCTTACAATAGCTTGCCATGCAAACACTAATGGAAATTAAGTGGGCAACAACCAGTACTATTCAGTTGCTTGAATTCTTGCCAGGTCAATTCTCAGAATTGTACATTCTGGCCCAATGTCTCAAAAGGTAACTAGAAAACAGTGAAGGTGAAAGAAAAGTCTGATACATTAATGCAAGATTCAACTACCAAATGGTTTCTTTCACAGGGTCAGTTTCAAATCTAGGCTGCTTTGATAGCTATAATAAGATTTACTCAAACATTTACCATCAAAAGGTCAAAATTCATTCCATCTGTACAGTTTATTAACCTAATTGATCAATATAGTATTACTTTTGAAAATTTTTAACCACATCCCCTTCTAACTCAAGTCCAATACAAAATGCTACACCACTTCATGGTAGTCAATTAAATAATTGCTGCTGAATGCAGCAGTTTTTTCTTGAACAGCATTCAACGTGGAAGAGAACACTTGTGTCTTTAACCACCAGTTAAAAGGATATTTATGTTAAAACAGTTGTCCATTAACTGTCAAGTTTCATTCAGAAACTAGGGTCTTAAACATGAACAAAGGAAACTAAGTAAATGAGGGGCAAATTGACTATGGTGGATTGGAAAAACACACTAAAACAATTGTTGGTAGACAGGTAACATCGAGTTTTTAAAAGAAATGGTACATGATCTACAACAGATATATACCCCACCTAGGCACAAACACCTAAAGAGAGAGATGAATCAAACAACTAATTCAAACAAAAAGGTGTTAAAGACTACATTTAATTAAATGGTAGTTGTTATTTAAAAAAAAAGGATACTAGAAAAAAATAGCAAGCCAGGGTACTGGGAACAATTTCAAACCCAGCAGAGAACCACCGAGAAACAGACGAAGAAAAAAAATAAGAATGTGAATGTAAGCCAACAAGAAATACAGCCTGTAAAAGTTTCATAACGTGTGTGGAAAGAAAAAGAAATAGCTCAGACAAAATGAGCGCATTAAAAGTTGAGAGAGGAGAACAAGGAAAATTTTAGAGAAACAAAGCAATTAAATTGGTTTGTCTTCACAAAGATACAGAAATCCTCCCAGAAATACTGGGTTTTAAAAAACTTGCGAATCTGAGAAACTCAAAAATATTAGAATTAATAAAGAGATATTACTTCTGAAGTTAACAGAGGGTCACAAATTCCATGAATCAGATTCCATGTATTCCAGTGTTGAAGGAAGTGACTACAGTGGTAACCAATGTCTGTATTGCTTAAGATTCTGTAGATTCTGGAAAGGCTCCAGCAGAATAGGAAATAGCAAATATAACCCAACTACTTAAGAGAAGAGGGCAGGGAAATAAATAGGAACTGCAGATCTGTTAGCTTAATGTTAGAAACAGGGAAGTTGTGAGAGTCTTTTTTAAAAGGATGCAATATCTAAAGAATTAGATAATAGAGAGACTGCTAAAATTGGGCAGAGCTATGAATACATAAAGAGAAATAGTGTTTGACAAACTTGGGAATTTTGAGGATTTCACTTGCAGCATGGATAAAAGGAGAACCGATAGAAGAGGTGGAATTGGATTTTTAGAAAGTTCTTGATAAAAGTCCCATACAGGAAGTTAGGAAACAAAATTAGAACACATGGGATGGAGTACATGGATTGAGAATTGGTTCAAAGGAAGCAGAGGATAGGGATAAAGAGATAATTCTTAGGATGACCAGCTGTTACCAGTCAGGTTATTTACAATTTAAATACAACTTAAAATTGTAATATCTTAAAATCGCTAATGACGAAAGCAGGAAGGAATACATGTTGTGAGGAGGATGTATGGAATCTACAAATAGGCGAAGGGTGATTGGGCTAGAAATATGGAATGTCATGTGAATAAATGTGAAGATATCCACTTTGGTAGAGGATTTTTTAAAAAATCTGCCTTTAAGTGGGAGAGATTGGGAAGTGTTGGTGGCCAAAAGGACCTGAGTATTCTGGTTCATGATCACGAGAGGTTACCGTGCAGGTATAACAAGCAATTCGAAAGGCAAATGGTATGTTGGCCATCAAAGAGATTTGATCATACGATATCTTGCTGCAAATCAAGCCTGAGAGTGGGACCTCAGAGTAGAGTCATAGAGTTGTACAGCACGGAATCAGACTCTTTGGTCCAACCCATCCATGCTGACCAGATATCCTAAATTAATCTAGTCCCATTTGCTAACATTAGGCCCATATCACTCTAAACAACCATTCCTATTCATATATCCTTCCAGATGCCTTTTAAATGTTGTAATTCACCAGCCTCCACTACCTGCTCTGGCACTCCATACATGTACCACCCTCTGCGTGAAGTTATCCCTAAGGTACCTTTTAAATTTTTTCCCCCCTCTCACGCTAAACCTATGCCCTCTAGTTCTGGAGCTCCCCACCCCACCCAAAGGAAAATACCCTGTCTAGTTATCATATCCAATCCCCTCACGATTTTATAAACCTCCAAGGGTCACCCCTCAGCTCCGATGCTGCAGGGAAAACAGCCCCAACCTCTTCCTCTAGCTCATCTGGAATATTGGAGTGTGTTTTGGACAATTTAAGAAAGAACATACTGTCAGTGGATTTAATGGAGGTTCACCTGACTAATTCCTGGGGCAGCAGGCTGTTTCAAATTAAGAGATTGAGGAGACCTGGTCAGTATTATCCAGAGCTTCAAACAAAGAAGAGTGGTTGTTCTGAAACTTATGAAATTAGTCTATGACATGACAAGTAGAAGAGATGTTTCCCTAGCTAGTCAGTCTAGAACTAGAAGACAATTACAGAATAAGGATTAAGCCATTTAAGACAAAGGGGAACTTCTTCACTCAGGATGGAAAATCTTTGAGTTTTCTACCAGGGATGTATGTGGAAGCTCACTGAGTTTGTTCAAGGCAACGATCAACACATTTCTAGAGATGAATGGCAGCAAGGGATATAGTGTGACAAAATGGCACTGACTCAGGTGACTAGCTATAATCAAATTGAATGGCTGTGCAGGCAGTGTGGGCTGAAAGGTCTACTCCTGTTCGTACAACTCTCCTCCAAAATAAGTAACTACTATTATGCAATCATTAAAAAGAACGTTGAATTTTGTAAAATTCAAAAAATGCTTTAAAAGTTTGTTTCAAGTCCTTCAATTTGTTACTTCAACATAACACACTGAAGCAGCATATACCATGCTAATTAATTCATGCATTAATGTTGAATGCAAAACTAGCATTGCATTGTCTTTTCGATAACACAACTGGATTTTTTCATTCTTGTATGTTAATTGTAAGTACAGTTTAGTTTGGATCTTTTAAAACACAACGACGCAAAGATTCAAGGACCCTTACCAAAATACATTGCAACTGTATCTTCAGAAAACAATGAATCCTTTGATCTGAGGGTTGTGTATGTAAACACAGCACATAAAAAAGCTTTCAATACAAGAGCATTTAATAATTACCAGGTTATCTTATGAAATGCTTAAGTTCAAGGGCATGCAAAAGAAAAAGTCAAACATTTACATTAAAAACTGTCGAAGTATTAAGAACTTGGCAAACTGCTTCATGAATAGATACTTGACCAAAGTAAAAACTATCTTGGCTCTTAGCGTCTCGCTTTAGTGGGAAAAGTACTGGAGAGAGACACTGGAGGTTGTGGAATTATAATTTGATGAAATATAGGGAGTATATCATAGGCTCGTTAGTGGGGGAGCTTCCTGAGCTAATTGGCTTCTCTGTCCTTGAGCAATAAGGCAATAGCTGCACTGTGCTTATCTTGATCTTGAATTATTGTGGAATGCAGAATGTAAGCAAAGTTATTTGTATCATTGCATAAATATAAGCTGACTGTTCAGCTCTGGAGAGTGCTGATGGACGGTGGAGACTATCTCAGCCTCTCCATGAATTCATGACAAACGAAGCTTCTTGAAACAAGACTGCAAGTCTCAGACTAAGTACTTTCCTCGACAAAAGCCAACAATGCATTATGGCTCCTTTGCACCTAATCATTTAGCAAACATAATTGCTTTCTCTCAGGATAAACAGAAGAAAGTTACTTTCAAACTAATGACAGGTTTTACTGAATTGCTGGCCAGGCCAGCATTAATTACCCATCTCCAATTGTGATGGCGAAAGCATGGGGAATTGCCCTCTGAACCACTGCAGTTGTTGGGGGTTGAAAGACAAATGCTACTGTGAAGAAGTTAGTTCCAAGATTTTGAATCAGCAACAGGAAACAGACAATGATACAGTTCCAAATCAGAATGGTGCAAGACTTGAAGGGGGAAACTTGCAGGCATGGCATTCTCTTATCCTTGAGTCAGTACTGGTTGTGGGTTTGAAAGATGCTGTTGAAGGACCATGCTGTTGAAGCTGAGCAGTGTGTTTTGGAGATGACAAACATTGTTGCAACTGTGCACCATTGATGCAGAAAGTGAGTGTTGAAGGTGCTGGATTGAGTGGCAAATGGCAAGTTCTTTTTCCTCTGGATGGGTCAAGCTTGAGTGTTGTTAAAGCTGGACACGAGGCAAGTGGCAGGTGTTCCATCACACCCTTGATTTGTAGATGGTAATACGTGGAGAGTTATTTGCCACAGAGCTGCTCTTGTAATTTATGTATTCAGTTTAGGTTCTGGTCAGCAGCAATTGTGATTCCACTGAATTTGAAGGAGCAATTGTCAAGTTCTCCGCTTGGACATTAGTGGGCTCCAAAATGATTTTTCCTTTATACTAGAAGATTGTTATGGCCTGGCTCTTCAAATGGTACATATGTTACTTGCCATTTATTAGCCCAAACGTTGCTGCTATCCAGATCTTGTTGCATTTGGACAGCGAAGAAATTGTTGCACTTCAATATTGAAGAAATTACAATTGGTGATCGTAAGATGAAAGGAAGGTCATTGATGATGAACCAGCTGAAGACTGTTGATGTCCTGGAAATGAGACGATTGGCTTTCAACAACCAGAATTATTTGCCTTTGAGCTAGATATGACTCTAATCAGATTTCTCCCCCTCAGTTTCCATCAACTCTTTTTCAAGGATACAATACTATACACAGTCAAATGTTGCCTTGATGTCTAGATCAGTTACTCACAACTTATCAGTTCAGTTCTTTGTCCACGTTTTGGCAAAGGCTGTAACGAGGTTAAGAGTTGAGAGTTGAGTGGCCATGGCTGAACCCAAACTGAGCATGTGAGTAGGGTATTGCTTTTTGAAATTTCAGAATGTGATGGAGCAGAAAATACTTACTTGCTCATTGAAAAGGGTACTGGAAAGCATTTCAAAAAATAGGTTTCAGGCCACTGCCTCCAACTTCTCATAAACCTCCACAAAAACATTAGTGAGACAAGGGAAACAGCTCAAGGAGTTTATAAAGAGTCAGAGGTATACAGCATGGAAACAGGTCCTTCTATTCAACCCATCCATGCCATATAAATAAAGTATGACTGTGTTAACACTTGGTTTTCTAATGACATGTGCATGGAACAAAAGAACTCATATTTTAAGTCAAAAAGATGGTGACATTTTGAAAAGTTATGAAAGGCAGCAAACATCCTAGTTCCATTCTTGCATAAATGTTACTCAGCCCATATGAGAACAGATCTCATTTTGGCACCTCCATACTTGTAATACTGCTAAGAAACTGATTCTATAAATCACCAGCAAACTGTGCCATCACTTCTTGGTTGTCTGTTGTATTGCTCTGAACAGAAGAAGAAAATCTGATCACACCTGGATTAGAAACTTGATCTTTAGTAACTGGACGAAGTTCAGGGAAAGATGTACTATTGATAATATTAACAATTTTTTTTAAAAATCAAGCTTTACTTTCAATAACTTTAATTTCAGTTTCCATCACCAGCAATGTAACTCTGAATCTTAATCTATAGACTTGTGACTGAAACTGCAAGAACTTCTGGAAATTTCTCTTCCTTATAAATTGCAATTTGACATCATAATTCAACCATGTTTTACACTCACCTGGTGCAAAAGGAAAATTATCCATCATTTGAAGCCCACTAATTATCAGTAGCGATGGCTTAAACTGCTGGAGTTGTGCCTGAAAATCTTCAAGTGACTCCAAAATAGGATTGGAAGTGTCATGATGGACTATGAACCTAAGGAGATCAAATAGTCGATTATTTTCAGGTGGTTAAAACTGTCAAGTATAGTTAAGTACATTTATGCAACCATAATGATGGGTGAAATCTACTCCTCTTGAAAAGCAATGAGCAAGGTGGTCACAGAGGAAGACAATTCACTTAAGTGTCATCACCCGCTTTGGCTGCAATTAATTTAGGTTTAGGCAGGGTAAGAGATGAGCTGAATAGTTTCTGGGGTGGGGTCATTTGGTGTATACTAATTTTGAAACAGATTACCTGAGCCCACCCTTTGCTCTCAAATCTGAACCCATGCCTTATTTAAAGCCCAACCACAAAACCACAGTCTGAACTCAAACATCTGGCATTTCCAGGAGCGATCCTACATCTTACAACTCCAAGGGTAGTGGCCAGGCAACAGCATATCCTCCACTGTGGTGCTGCCAACCTCTGGTTGGCCAGTAGCTCCAGATGGGCAGGACTTCCTCCAACAAGGTGCCAGAAGATCTAACAGGCTATTTCCCCTTAGGAGGTAATGAAAACGCTCTCAACTTTAGAATTATTCTGAAAATCCCAATGTTAGTTTTCAGCTTTACTCTTTCAACTGAATTATTACAATCATTTTGTGCTTAATTCAAAACATGTTTTGTTACAGGATGTACATGTATTTGGAAAGGAAAGGACTGTTTAAGGATAGTCAATATGGTATTGCATGGAGGAAATAGTGTCTCACTAACCTGATTGAGGTTTTTTGAGGAAATGACAAAAAAGATTGATAAAAGCAGAACATTGGATGTAGTGCGTATGGACTTTCACAAAGTGTTCAAAGTTCCGCACAATAGACTGTTTAGCAAGGTTAGATCGCATGAAATCCAGGGACAGCTAGCCATTTGGATACAAAATTGGCTCAAAAGCTAGGTGATAAGAGGGTGGTGATGCAGGGTTGCTTTTTCAACTAGAGACATGTGACCAGTGGTGTGCCACAAGGATCAGTGCTGGGTCCACTGCTTTTCATCATTTAGATAAGCAATTTAGATGTGAACATAGGAGGTATAGTTAGTAAGTTTTGTAGCTGACACAGAAGTTGGAGGTGGACAGCAAAGGTTTCTTCAGATGAACAAATGGACCAAGGTATGGCAGATGGATTTTAGATAAATGTGAGGTGCTGCATTTGGGCAAGGCAAATCAGGGCAGGACTTACACACTTCATGGTCAGGTCCTGAGGAGTGTTGCTGAACAAAGAAACCTTGGAGTGCAGACTCATAGTTCTTGAAAGTGGAGTCTCAGGTATGTAGGATAGTGAAGAAGGTATTTAGTATGACTTCCTTTATTTATCAGAGCATATTACAACTGTACAAGACATTGGTTAGGCCACTTTTGGAATAGTGTGCGCAATTCTGGTCTCCGTCCTATAGAGTTGGACCAAAAGGGTCTATTACCATACCGTATATCTCTATGACTGTCTGCCAAACTCTTACCCATTTACACTGCTCAAATAAAAATGAATCACTGCCGGTGATCTTATAGTGATAGATGTAGCTTCATCCCATCTCTGGAGCAGAACACCAAAGAATTGGGAACTTGTCCCAGGGCAGACATGAAAAGGTTATCCTGACCTTCCTTCCTAAGTTGTCACCTGAGCTCCGTATGGTGATGCATGGAAAAAGGATGCACTAAACAGAAAAAGCCTCTTTGTACACACTAAAGTAATGCCAGATGTAACAAACAATGGCAGAGGGATGAAGTACAACTGCAGATGTATCAAAGTAGATGGTAAAAATTTGGAACAATTAAAATGAAAATCAAGGATTTTAAATATAAAACTGATATGTAATGCTTTCAGAGGCATTTTGTTTTACAAAGTCAATGAAATACGTTTGAATGAATGATGAGCATGCAAACTAGCTTACATTTATTTACTAAAACTGAATGGTAGTTTGGTTGATTACCCTATGACAATTTGTGCAAACTGATTTTACACACCTGTTTGCTCTTCTAGACACTAGCTTCCCCCATTTGGCACCAGTTGAGTACTCTAGAATTAGGTGAATGTCAGTTTCATCTACAGGTTTGCTTGTAACTAGAAAGGAAGAAGAGTTGTTTGAAGAGGTCAAGAACTTTAGTTTATTGTAAAGTGATCATCAAGTGTATTATATAGCCAATAACTAAAACATCAACATTATAATCAGCTCCATGCCAATTAGGTTAAATATTTTAGAAGCTCCACTTATTACCCTGAGATTAGAGCATATCTTACAATTAGACACAGATGCAGTTAACATCACAAATCAGATCAGCCATAATTTTATTAAATGGGATGAATGACCTAGTTCTGGTCCCATTCTTATTACCTTATAGGACCTCATTGGCAAAAATTGAGATTGACTAAGATTTGGGTACATGGGAGAGGCAAGAAAATAAAAAGCACAACTAAAATGAGATACCACCATTCATTCCCACATAAGGACAACATTACCCCTAAACTGCTAGGCCACACTGCAACCTAAAGATACAGAGTAAGGCTTAGTGATAGTATATAGAAGGCATATTGCCACAAAAGAAAAATAAAAAGATTAGGCATAACAACTAATCTAAAGAGGAACTCTGGTGTGAAGGCATCATTATCACAACCATAGAGACAAGCCATATTTCACACTCGTCCTTTCAACTGATGAACTGGGTATGGCTATTGACTTTTTCGAAAAAGTTTTTTAAGCTCTCAAGAAGTTATGGCACATTACTTTTCAAATGAAAAATATCTTCACAGACAAAAGAGCTAGAATCACAAGGTTCAATCCAGAGACAGGTTTTACTGGAGTAGAATTAGAACTAAACACTGAGAAAGTGAGTACTGCAGATGCTGGAGTCAAGATTAGTGTGGCGCTGGGAAAGCACAGCAAGTCAGACAGCATCGGAGGAGCAGGAGAATTGACATTTCAGGCATAAGCCCATCATCAGGAATGAGGCTAGTGGGCCAGGGCTGAGAGATAAATGGGAAGGGGCCGGGGTGGGTAGCTGAGAAAGTGATTGGTGGATGAAGGTGAGGGAGAGGTGATTAGGTCAGATGGGGGGGGAATGATAGACAGATACAGAGGGCGGAGCCAAGTTGGAGGCTTGGGACTGGGTTAGTAGGGGAGGGGAAAATGAGGAAGCTGTTAAAATCCACATCTGTCCCATGTGGTTGCAGGGTCCCTCCACCACCTCCAAATGGACCCCACTACCAACGATATATTTCCCTCCCCACCCCATCAGCGTTCCAGAGAGACCAGTCCCTCAGTGACTTCCTCGTCAGGTCCACGCCCTCCACCAGCCCACACCCCATTCCTGGCACCTTTCCCTGCCACCGCAGGAAATGCAAAACCTGCGCCCACATCATTCCCCTCTCCTCTGTCCAAGGCCCCAAGGGATCCTTCCACATCGGTCAGAAATTCACCCGTACCTCTATTAATGTCAAATACTGCATCCAGTGTGGTATCCTCTACATCGGGGAGACAGGACGCCTTCTTGCAGATCATTTCAAAGATCATCTCTGGGACACCCGCATCCACCAACCCCAACACCTCGTGGCTAAACACTTCAACTCCCCTCCCACTTAGTCAAGGATATGCAGGTCCTGGGTATCCTCCACCGCCAAACCGTTATCACCCGAAGCCTGGAAGAAGAACACCTCATATTCTGCCTTGGTACCCTGTAACCACATGGGATAAATGTGGATTTCAACAGCTTCCTCATTTCCCCTTCCCCCCCACATTATCTCAGTCAAAAGCCTCCAACTCAGCACCACTGTCCTGACCTGTCCATCACTCCCCCCTCTGACTTAACACCTTCTCCCTCACCTTCATCCACCAAATCGCTTTCTCAGCTACACATCCCACCACCCCACTCCCATTTATCTCTCAGCCCCAGCCCACTAGCCTCATTCTTGATGAAGGGCTTATGCCCAAAAAGTCAATGCTCCTGTTCCTCAGATACTGCCTGACCTGCTGTGCTTTCCCAGCAACAGTCTAGAACTAAACACAGCCACTTACTATTACAGAGTACTCTACATTTCTTCAAATTAAAATGGCAAATTGATGACCTGTGTGTTATGTGGGTAGAAACACAATCAACATTAATTTAAATTAAATTTTGTTTGTTCTGGCTCTATTAAACAAAACATTGATCTCCAAAGCCAGTCATTTTCTAGATAATGGCCACTAGGAGGTATGCAATAGCAACTCAGTATGACTAATCTAAATTTCTTTTTAATCCCATTCTGATTGAGTGTACAAAACCTTATCAGAAGTGCAACATTTACCCAACAGCATGCATTAAATTGTAAACTAAGATGCTATAAAGCCAATCAAATGTAGTTTGTCTTTTTCAACTATCAATTTTGACATCTAATCATTAATTTCCCAATTAAAAACACCACCAGTTAAGATCACAACCAACCCAGCAACCTCTATATCCCAACGATTTGATCTCTGACTGAAGGTGCAGTGATTGATCATATTTCACGGTTTTATTTCCCCTCTATTCCTTACCCTCCTGCTTTCCATTGCAAGGACTATCCATTAGTGTCCTTCATAATTGTCAATCACATAATACATTCTTAATTCCCGAATTAGTCATTCTTTTAAAGTCATGTCTCAATCTCATCTGTCTATCTTTTACTAGCACTCAAAGTACAACGTTATTGTTTGTTACCCAGCATGTTAACAAAAATCCAACTATTGCAAATTGGCAGCATTACGAAAGAAAGGAAGATTCCAATCAACAGGACAAAGCTCTTGGCCTTGAGATTCTACAGATTGTTACATGCAAATTAAACTATGTTAAGATCCTCTGTTGATCCTCCACCCTCCGCTACCATAAACTCCATCTTGTCCAAAGCTCTGCAGCTAAGTGTCTCGCCATATATTAACTGTGCTCACATCATTCCTTCTTTTATTGTTTTTCAGCCCGTGACCAAAGGTGTTCCACTTCTGTTTGTCACCTATATAAATGATTTAGAGGAGGACATAGAAAGCATGCTTAGTAAGTTTGTGGATGACACCAAGATTGGTGGTATAGTGAACAGTAAAAGGTTATCTAAGGTGACAATGTGATTTGATCAATTGGGTTAATTGGCTGAAGAGTGACAGATGGAGTTTAATTTGGATCACTGAGAACATAGAAAAGTACAGTACAGAACAGGCCCTTCAACCCACGATGTTGTGCAGAGTAATAATCCTAATCTAAAATAAAATGACCTAACCTATGCACCCCTCAATTCACCCCTGTTCATGTACACGTCCAGCAGTCACTTAAAAGTCCCTAATGACTCTGCTGTATTTTCGGAAAACAAATACAAGACAATTACAATTAAAAGTAGGGCCTTGGGCAACACTGTAGAACAGAGACCTTGGGGTTCAGGTACATAATTCTTTGAAATTTGCAGTACACATAGATAGGTGGTAAAGAACTTGATTAGCACACTATCCTACATTGCTCAGACCTTGGAGTACAGGAATTAAGACATCATGTTGAGACTGTACAGGATGTTAGTGAAGCCTCTTCTGGAACACTGTGCCCAGTTCTGGACTCAGTTTATAGGAAGGATATTATTAAGCTGGAGAGGATTCAGAAGAGATTTACCAGGATGTTGCTGGGAACGGAGGTTTTGAGTTAAGAGGATAGGTTGGGACTCTTTTCCACTGGAGCATAGGAGGTTGAGAGATGACCTTAGAGATTTATAAACTAATAAGGGGTATAGAAAGGGTGAACAGCTTGTGTCTTTTCAAATCTAAGGTGAGAGGAAGATGATCTAAAAAGATGAAGGACATTATGTTTTAAAAGCAGTGGTTCATCTGTGGAATGAATTTCCAGAGGAAGTGATGGACAAGAGTACAGTTACAATATTTAAAAGACATTTAGATAAGTACATGTATATGAAATGTTTAGAGGGATATGGGCCAAACACAGGCAGGTGGGATACTTTAGCTTGGGATTATGGTCAGCATGGACTGAAGGGTCTGTTTTGTGCTGCATGACACTGACCTTCACTGATTCCTGCCGTTCCATTAAAATTGTCATTCCCATCTTTAAGACCCTCCAAAATCAAGGTGTAATCTTATTTCAGAGAATTCCTTTAATCTTACACTGCTCTCAACTTTTATTCCTCCAATTACTGCTCAACCATGCCTGTAAAGAAAATTTTAGTAGCTTGGCTTTTTTTGACAACTCTCTCCACAAACCTCATCGACTAATTCTCAAAACTGAAGCTGACTTTGTTACACAATTCAAATCAATTCAAATTATTGATCATGACATAGTTCTTTGTGAGTCAGAGCCACTTTGGGGTATTCAATTCATGTGCTCAACTAAGCTGTTCACATGGATTGGTGTTTAAGATTATACATGTGCTTAAGCCAAACATGACTTTATTGCTACAAACCAGTCACGTGCTCTTGAAGGACCTCAATAAGGTCAGGCGTAAGACGACTCCCAATGAGTACTTCACACCCTTCCTTGGCAAGACGATTCGCCATGACCGGTGCATTTCCACCTAATGACCAACGTACTCGAGGAAGACCCTGGGTAGCTTTCACCAACTTACGAAACAATGTATCATTGGAAATAAAGCGTCTGAAAATAAAAAAAATTATAATGACATTAAAGTGTAAGAATACAATCTAAGAATTTTAAAAAAGGAGGCTGCTTTGAGCTCATAACTGTGCTACCTCTGAAAATTGTTATGAAATCTTGACTCATCATGAAAAATAATTTTCCTCTATTGTTATTTTCTTCCTTATTCTACTTCTCTAAGACACCTCATGTTTTACATTGACAGTCTGATATTTATTCATTGGTTATTCAATCTGCACTTTAGTTAGGAATTCAAACTGTGTTAATATTGCCAGCCTGATTCAAAATCATTTTGATTTCATAATAGAGTACCTCCACATTGTCAAGCTTTTCTTGTTTGTACGAAAAGAACCCAGAGTTCTGCAGTCACTTTCCAAAGTAAAAAGTCACACCAAAAACAATTTAAGTAAATATCTCTCCAATACTTTCCACAGAGTTAACATGTTTCAACAACAAAAATAAAGTCAACCACTTCACACTTACAATGAAATTACAGTGAGTCAAAATTGGATAATCCAAAATTCTATAATTGTAGCAAATGGTTAGCCACTCCCCATGGCAAAAAAAGGATATCCATCTACTGGATTTCCTAAAGTCAGTCAAAGTTAGAAACTCAACTCCAGATTAGTCAAATTAGTGCAAAAAGATGAGAAATTTTAAAATGCTGTTGCTTGAAGACAAAACAAAATTGACACTGCAAGTGGAAAACCGAGGTGCAAACTAAATAATGGATGTCATTTAGGAGTGGGAGATTCCACTGTCAAGTTTTGTCAACCATCCTGAAGCAAAAGGCCATCATTTTAGAACTAATAGGCATTCCCTCCAGCAAAGAAGATGTTGAGAACGGTTATCTTTTCAGAGGGCAAAGCAATTTCACAAACATAGCTCAGTGCAGCTCAAGCAGAAATGTGTTTCATCGCCAGCAGGAAAGGAGAGTCATCCTAGGGTACCTCTGACTGCAACAAAGCAACATGCTGCATGCTGCATTCAAGCCAGGAGGGACTCAAAACTACAATTATCTGATTCAATGTCAGACGTGTAATCCATTATGCCAGTGGGCCGACTCACCAAAGAGGTCACCTGCAGTAATGAACATCTGGACTAATTCACAGCAAGGCATAGCATCGCCATTACATCATAAGCGATGAGGCTGTGATAATTAGTGACTGCATTCCTTCTAAGCTATGTAGTCACTGAAAAGGCAAACATATGCCAATTATGGTATCAACTTCCAGTTCCAGGGATCAATGCCCCACATGGACCTCAGGTCTGTGCAACCAAAATAATTTAGAAGAAACCCGTGGTTAGGGGGACAGGAGGATTTTGTACTATAGCCCAAAAACAAAACACATTTGACGGCACTAAACAACATTGTGGACTGTATCACACTCACCAAAAGAACACAAGCTAAGCAGAAATTCCAGAGCCAATTCCCAACATATTTCCATGTCTTTTACCTGGCAAATTCAGGCCATTATAATGCGCAAACTGATGGAAAAAAAATGAAGAAATTTTTCTCATTTCATACCACATTCCTGCTTTTACTTGCTTGGTCTTCGCTGACTCTGAGCATACTTATAGACAAATTGGGTTACACAAGGCCTTCCTCGGCCTTCTCAAAGCCCGAATTAACACAGCAGCCTGCTGCACTTTGATTTATTGTAGCTTTATTGTACATTGTACCTTTAACGTTATACTATATAACATGGTGATAAATATTATTAATCAAAATTAGATATTGTAAGGTGGTAATCAGCGCAGGTGATTGGACAATACAAAGTTAGCATGACCACTGAATCCTCCACTGTCAACATCCTGGGGGTTACCATTGACCAAAAACTGCATTGGACTAGTCATAAACATTCTACGGGTATAGAGAAGGCCAGAGGTTAGGAATACTGCAGTGAGTAATTCACTTCTTGCTTTGCCAAAGCCGGTCCACCATCTGTGAGGCACAAATCAGGAATCCAATGGAATACTCTCCACTTGCCTGCATGTGTTCAGGTCTAACAACACAGTCAGAATCATACAGCACTGAAACAAAACCTTCAGTCCAATTCATCCATGCCAATCAAGAGTCCCAATTGCCTACGTTTGGTTCACGTCCCTCTAAACCTTTCCCATTCATGTACCTGTTTTTTAAATGAGATTAGATTCCCTGCAGTGTGGAAAAAAGCCCTTCAGCCCAATAAGACCACGTCAACCCTCCGAAGAGTAACCCACCCAGACCCATTTCCCTCTGACTAACACACCTGACATTATGGGCAATTTAGCATGGCCAATCCACCTAACCTGCACATCTTGGGACTGTGGGAAGAAACCCATGCAGACACTGGGAGACTGTGCAAAATCCACATGGACAGTCACCCAAGATTGGAATTGAACCCGGGTCCCTGGCGCTGTGAGGCTGCAGTGCTAACCACTGAGCCACTGTGCCACCCAGCAACTGTACCAGCGTCTATCACTTCCTTTGGCAACTCGTTTCATATATGAATCACTCTATGTGAATATGTTGCCACAGTAACAATTTTAGTTAATACAATGCAGATTTACAACAGAGACGAGGAGAAATTACTTCTTTCAAAGGGGCATGAATCCGTCAAATTCACCACCATGTCGTGTTGTGGATATTGGAAAATTGAGTAAATTTGAAGAAAACAGATTTTTAATTAGCAATGGGCAGTTAAGGAATTGAGAGATCTACAATGATTGCATTAAATGGCAGCGCAGGGTCAAGGGACTGACTGATTTGCCTTCTGCTTCTAGTTATTTTCTTAAATAACTACTTTGTGCCATTTCTTCTGCATGGACCCCCCCCCCCCCCCCACCAGATTTTAAAATTTTCTGGACTTCCTGCAATTGACCCACATTTGTTTTTGATCCATTTTCTTTTATGTGTATTTATAAAATCCTCCATAGTCAATGCATTTTTATGCTACATGCTATTTAACATGCACATTCTATTCTCCCTTTATTTATAAAAGTTCCTTGGCCTTCCTTACAGAATTATAAAATGCTCCCAAACCTTGGGTATAGTGCTATATGGCATGCTTAGAATCTCTTTCTTTGTTCTTGAACTTCCTGTTCTCCCCATCCCCACCCTCCTCTAGCTTATCTCTCTACGCTTCAGGCTCACTGCCTTTATTCCTGATGAAGGGCTTTTGCCCAAAACGTTGATTTCGAAGCTCCTTGGATGCTGGCTGAACTGCTGTGCTCTTCCAGCACCACTAATCCAAAATCTGGTTTCCAGCATCTGCAGTCATTGTTTTTGCCTTCCTGTAGGCCATGTTTGACCTGACATTATTTATTATAGAAATTCGAGATATTTCACATATGGCAATGACAGTGCTGTACCTTTTAAAAGGAATTGGGTGAAATAGAGTACCTGACCATCAATCTTATTAGACGTTTCCTGAATCCACTGGAGGAACACAAGGAAGACATTAGACCTGAGAAGCAGGATACCATTCAGAACAAAAGCAGCCACTTGATTGGCATTTCATTCATAAACATGTACTCAGTTCAGTAGCAGCAGTGTGTATCACCTACAAGATGCAATACAGAATTTCCTTAAGACTCCTTTGAAACACCTTCCAAAGCCACGACCACTACTATCCACAAAGACAAAGGCAGCAAATACATTGCAACACCATAACTGGCAACTATCCCTCCAACTCATTCACCATCCTGACTTGGAAATATGTTGTTGTTTTTGTGTCACTGGGTAAAAATCCTGGAACTCCCTCCCTAATTGTTTTCTTAGGTCTACCTGCACCAGACAGATTACAGAAGTTCAAGGCGGCAGCTCACTTGTGAAAGTAAACTGAATTTGGGAATGAATGCTGGCCCAGTCAGCATTGCTCAAACTTAGGACCTTAGCGTCAGAAGGCATGGCCATCAATGAAATAATTAAAATAAAAAAGATGCACAAGTTGGCCAAAATCATAGGAATAATTTTGTGGGTTAAAATACAAAAGATTACAGGTATGAGGAGGGGGAGACCATAGAGAGATTTAAAACGGTGACTGAAAATTTTAGAACTCTGTGTTAATCAGGAACCAAAGTAAGTCAACGAACACAAGTGTGATATATAAAACAGGTTATGGCACAATAAAGAAAGTGACCAAAATATCATTCTAACTTGCAGCCTTTTACACCAAAACATTCTATCTTTAATTTCCAGCTCTACAACCTTAATTATAAATAGTTCATATCTGGCTTCTGTTTGGCCAAATTAAAGCAAGACAAGTCACCAAGTTGCAAGTATATCTGACACAAAATGGCTGACATTAGAAGTTAATAAAACAAGTCTGCATCACTACTGCTACTGTGACTTCTATCTATAGCTATGCCAACAACTGGCTACTGGTTCAAGTGTTACTTTGGATCAAGCCAGGAATAGTGCAAACTTTTGGCTTTTCTGCATTACCTCAACTTTCTTTCTGCTCTGCAACAGATTCCATAAGATATCTGAATCTTCATTCCCACAGAAAAAATAGTTGGTTTGATTATCATCCAGTACTTCACCCCCAAATAGCTATGCATTATTCTTCAAACCACAACTCATTGGTGCTCTACACTGACTCTACCCTATCTACGATTTAGATAAAAACAATGACTGCAGATGCTTGAAACCAGATTCTGGATTAGTGGTGCTGGAAAAGCACAGCAGTTCAGGCAGTTCCTCGGATGCTGCCTGAACTGCTGTGCTTTTCCAACACCACTAATCCAGAATCCTATCTGCGATTTGCCCACCACTGGAAGGCTGGACGACTCCTGTTGTCTATTCGATTCCCCATTTGTTATGTATCTTAACATCTGACAATTAACCAGGCCTAAGTTTCCATATTAGTTTAACACATTTTGGATACTGCTCCACATACAAGTTCTTCATTTCTATTTCCTTAAGGAAATAAAAATAAAACTCAAATCTTTCCTTTCTACTGTCATGCCCTCTTTCAAGTCTCCTTATCAAATACTATACCATTCCAACTCCCAGAAAGATTTCTTCTACCAAAGGCTTGACAACATCTTTGTATACCTCTTATTATTCCTCAAAGCATCTGGTGAAAGATTCATTAAGGCACTTGGAACTCAATATCAGCAATAACTCCAAGTGCTCCTTCTATTTCATCAAAACTGTCACCCAGTTTTCACCTTTGGGATGTAAATCTTGCTTATTTCCTTCCTGCAAAATTCACTAATTGCACCGCTGACCCTGTCAACTCTGCATTTGGATTCACTCTCACTGCCTTTTCTGCATCTCCATGCAAAAAATGTCTTTTCAGTTGTAAACAAAGTCCTACCTATCCATGAACTTACTGAGGATCATTATCCCTCAACCTGATTTATTTCATGTAAATGAAACTTTATTCTCTGAATAAAGCCTTCTTGCCCATCTCTACCTGTTCCCACTTCATCAACCTAGCCCAGTGGTAACAATGCAGCTCTCTTTTCTGCTTGAGCCCTTAGTCTAATGCTATTTATTGAGTATCACACCTTGTTCCATCCTCAATTTCTCCATGCCCAAAGTAAAATAAAAATTGCAAAAATCTCTACTTTCATCTCTCAGCCTCTTCACCATTCTCAGTTATTTTATTTGTGCTCTCTTTCCACCACCTCCCCCCCCCACCCCACCAAATGTACTGCACTTTTACCCTCCCTTAATCCTGTTCTGCGGTATAAACTCCTCAACTCATTCATATCCACCTGCTTGACTGAGCTCTCTCACATAGCATCACATTTTGCATATCAAACCACAGATATGGCCACTTCGAATTACAAAGTCTCTTACCAACTTTACCTCCAGTGTCCACTCCTGGTTGGAAGTAAGCTATGCCTACCTTATAATTGAACTTTCCAAAACTCAATTAGCCTTTGTCTCTCTATTTGCCATATCATTTCTACTACATCTACCGATTTTGTCAACTGCACCTTTACATCTGTAACTAATACCATAACACCCGATAAAACCAGTATTGCAGTGCCATTCTGCCAGTATAATCCTCATGGCATATCCCCAAGTCCAATGGTGGACTGAGAAAGCAAAGTAGCTGCAACTCTTTGCTGAAAAACACAAACCTGGAGTTTCTTCAGTACCACCAAAACAATATATAGACCCAAAACTTTTGGCCTCAAACAGGTATGGAATAAGGATGGAACTACTATGAGAGACAGGGAAAACATCAGTCTCCAATTAACAAAAAACGTCAAAGAACTTACGAACTACAATACAATCAATCAATCATGAATGAAGACATGTTTTGTTTTAAGACAATTTGACAAAAGGCCAGCTATCCAGATTTGGATATGCCGGTGTTGGACTGGGGTGTAGAAAGTTAAAAATCACACAACACCAGGTTATAGTCCAACAGGTTTAATTGGAAGCACACTAACTTTCGGAGCACCGCTCCTCCATCAGGTGATAGTGGTGACCACTACCACCTGATGAAGGAGCAATGCTCCGAAAGCTAGTGTGCTTCCAATTAAACCTGTTGGACTATAACCTGGTGTGTGATTTTTAATAGCTATCCAGAGATATTCATCAACATCCTCAGTCTCCTACACTGACAGTATTATAAATTCTCAGGTCAAGACAGGGGTCAAGCAGAAAAGGGTCTGTGCCCCAGCCTTTTTGGGATTTTGATTGTTACCATTCTTCACTTTGTCAAGAACAAACTTACCTGTGGGGTGGACTTGACTACAAGAATGGGTGGAAAACTTTTCAGATCTCAACTGGTTGAAATCCAAGAAAGTGACTAACACTGCTCACAAAACTTCAATATGTGAATGACAAGGTCATCTGTTCCCTTAGAAGAGAATATTCAAGCCTCACTTACCCAACAGGTATTACCTAAGAATTGCTCTCAGCCTCAACAAAGACTCAAAACCTTTATCACCCAGGTCAAGTTTCATTCTATCCCTCCATTAAGATCAATGCAGAAATCCTCCCAAAATGTAGGATATTTTCTTTATCTTTCATCTAAGGCTAACAATGATGCAGAGATTCAACATCATAGTCCGAGTGCCACCTTCTGACAACTAAGGATGACAGTCTTCAACAATCATGGTATCCGTGCTGATACCAAGAACCTTGTGTATGAGGCATCATCCTTGCAACTTGGCTAAATAGCTGAAATTTGGACAACATATAGACACTATCTCGTGAACTTTGTGAAGTACCAAAGCCACTTGAAACATTCTCTGGATCAGTTGGAAAGATATGCATACTAACATCAGCATCATTGAAGCAGCTATTAGCACCAGCATAGAGGCCACAATGATCCAAGATCAACTCTGCTGAGCCAGCCATGTGCTTGGCTTGTATGAGTTCCAACTGCCAAAGCAAATCTTGGCTCGGCTCAAGCAAGGTATTCAAACAAGGACTACGATAAAGGAAACATTTCAAAAGATCCCTGAAGGCTTTCCTCAAGAAATGCAATGTAGATTTTAATGAGGTAAAAACAATGACTGCAGATGCTGGAAACCGATTCTGGATTAGTGGTGCTGGAAGAGCACAGCAATTCAGGCAGCATCCAAGTAGCTTCGAAATCGATGTTTTGGGCAAAAGCCCTTCATCAGGAATAACGAAGGGCTTTAACCTGAAACATCGATTTCGAAGCTACTTGGATGCTGCCTGAACTGCTGTGCTCTTCCAGCACCACTAATCCAGTATGTAGATTTAAATGCCTAGGAGACCCTTGTTCAGAAGAAACCAACCCAGAGGAAAATCTTGGAGGAACAACTCAATTCTTAGCAAATACCTGTTGGCAAGATGTCTGGAAAAGGAACCAGAGAAAGTAATGCCAACAATTTCAAGGACTTGTTCCACTTCTTGGAAATACCTGCCAAATGTGTGGTGAGAAATGTGGCTGTAGGATCCGACTCAGACATCATGCAAGGATCCACAGAACCCATGACCAGTGTGACATGGAATTTCCTAGGTGGACAATCATACACATTAATAAGTGATTGCCAACAATGTAATTGCAATAAAACCAGCATATCATGCTGGCTGTTTTGCTACTATAATCCTCATGACATCTCCCCAAATCCAAAGGATGTTGGCTTGAACAAATAAGAAGAACACACAATGCCAGATCTGGCTCAAGTATCAGATCAGACTACTGTTTGCTAAAACAGCCCAATAATCCAGGATCCTCCTCAAATGCAATGAGCAGCTCTTGGCCAACGCTCTACTGAAACTTGTCTTTTTAACCTTTCTCCAGTTTCTTCCATCATAATATGTATCAATACGTGTGACAGCTCGTGGTCTTTTAAGAATTAAGCCATTTGAACAGCTGTCTCTTCCATTTCTCTCAATCTACCAAGCCAATCCAAGACCTAGCCGTGAACTTTGATCTTTGTTGTCCCATCTTGCTTCACACCATCTCAGAACTCACCTTAATGAAAATCACATCCAAATCCCTTCTAACCCTATTTCCATTAATATGCTGACCACTCAACTTTATTTCTTGGCCCTGAAGTTTGCGAAGAATGTGCTCTTCAACTACTGCCTCTCTTCTTTAAAATCAACCACCACCAGCCTCCTCAAAAAGGATTCCCTTCTCACTATTATTGTAAATTACTCCCCATCTTCAAACTCCCTTTCCTCTCCATAGTCCCTTAACATATTGCCACCTTTCAAATCTACACCAGTTTTCCACCCAAAATCCTATAAAGTAGTCCCCCGTACCCACGGGGGATACATTCCAAGACCTACCGCAGAAGCCCAAAATCGCAAACCCTTTCATTAAAAATGGGGAACATACATTCCCAGCAGTTTCTTGGTCCTAGAACATTCCCTAAATGTTCGAGCCACGATAAACCACAGTAACTGGACCTGCAGATACAGGGGTCGCCCGTATTCAAATCCCTCCAGTTTGATTGCCACTCCACCAAAACTACTCTGACCAAAATCATAAATGACACATTGAGAAACTGCGACAATAGGCAAACTATTCTTTGCTCTTTTCAACTTGCATACAACTTTTATGGAGTCATCCACAGGAATAACAGTGTTACTCGTGGCCTGGGTTCCCAACTTGACACAGGCCACATCATAGCAAGCCCTTGGTCAGTCCAAGGCAGGCAGGGTAATTGGGCCTGATGTACTTTATAGTCCCAGCCCGTGCTTATCCACACCACTTTCCCACCTGTACTTCAGCTGAGTGGAACTGCATTAACTTACTTTCTCACCTTTAGTGTTCAGGGAGACACTAATGCTGGGACTCATTTAAAAAACAAACTGTTCCTACCCGGTGGCACATGATCATAGCAAGAACGGATGCAGCACAGTCCACTCTCCCCTAATAATGCAGCATTAACCTAATTTCTTAAGAATACTAATATGTCAGTGTAAATGTTTTTCCAACTTGTGTACTTACCATTGTTGTAGCTTCTCTAATTAAGGATGGTGAACAGTTAAACGTGCCTTTGTAATTTAGCATCAGCATGAAGTTACTTTGCATTCACTAACTGAGAATAATTACAGAAACAAAAAGAAAAGTTAAAAATCACAACACCAGGTTATAACCCAACAGGTTTATTTGGAAGCACTAGCTTTCGGAGAGCTGCTCCTTCATCAGGTAGCACCTAACTGATGATGGAGCAGTGCTCCAAAAACTAGTGCTTCCAAATAAACCAGTCAGACTACAACCTGGTGTTGTGATTTTTAACTTTGTCCACCCCAGTCTAACACCAACTCCTCCACATGACAAAAAAAAAAGGGAGCCAAAGGAGCCATTTCTCAGCCAAAGTATTACACTAAGGCATACAAAAAGTTATAGTTTGCCTTGTGCATGATTTTCTGTGTTCTAAACATGAGCTCACAAAAATAATTTAAGTGACTATTCTCACAATAGTATTATTTTTGGATTTAACAGTACATTTGTGTGACTAAATGATGACTTGGTCAAAAACTACTAAATCACAAGGCTGCACGACAACTGATTTCCGAATACACTTAAAATAGTTATGCTATCAAAATAGATTTTGAAATAAATTATTACTAAATGTTAATCTCAATTTACAGCACAATCCTTTAAAAATATTAAGGAATATTATGTATTATACTTAAGAGTATTATCAGCCCAATGAGTCTTGCTGCTGTTCTCGAATGAAATCAAAATGATAATGATGAATTATTTTTATTAAAATTATTGATTCATAGGATGTGGGCATCATTGGTTCAGCCAGAATTTGTTGCCTACCCTAATTGTCCAGAACACTTAACAGTCAACCACATTACTATGGGTCTGGCATAAAATAAGCTAGACCAGATAGGAATGATAGATTCCCTTCCCTAAACAAAAAATTACTATGCTATCACCTATCCTACTTGTTGTTACTATATTCGTTATTTTCCAGAAATTGTACAACATCAAGTTTTATCAAAAGTTGATGACCAATATTCTAAATCTCATTCAAACTAATTTCTTACTCCGATGCAGCTCCAGGAGGAAAGAAGTAAGCAAAGCTTTCAGCCAACTGTTCTTCTGATGTGATGAAATTATGATGGACAGGATTCTTGCTTGGTTTGATGCCAGCTTTCTTTAACAAAGCAATTCCATCTGCTACAATGTCAAGACAGCCACCAAAACCTAAAGCAAGGTCAAAATAAGTTTATGATTAATATTTAAAAAGAAAGTTAAGTGTAGGTTGTACAGTAATGCAGAAAAAGCATACAATAATATGATAACGATGGAATAATTTGCTTTCGGGTGTTGATTAAGGAATAAATATTAAAATTGGATGCAAGAGAGAACTCCCAAATTCTTCTAATATGCCCCACTGCATCTTTTACATCCACCCAAGCACAGAAGTGTCTCTAACTGCTCAGTTGAAACACGACATCACCATCAATACAATATTCCAGAACTGCTTTGGAGTGACAACTTAGGTCAGGAGATTGAGAGATTTGAATCCACAACTTGTTGACTCAGATGCAAGAGGACAAGCCACTGTATTATTAGATAACCTCTCAATTTAGATTACCAAGCAATTCAATTTAGATTACCCCCAAGTAGTGCAGGACCAGAGGTCTTTACCCATTCAGGAGTGTGGCCAAAACAAAAGCTTACAAAATCGCAACCTGGCTTGAAACTGAAATCAGACATTCCAGAGGCACAAAAGATATAATGGAACAGCGATCTACATAGGATGGTAATGATTAATCAAAAGTGGGATCAAGGCCCAAGAGTGCAATGTTCAGATGAACGTTTTCGAAATTGAGCTGGATGGTGTTGCTGAAACAAAGCAAATAAGATTACAGCTACTCAAAGCCAGACATCATAAAGACATTATTTTATCACAGGTTGAACCAAACTGATAGATGAATGTTTATATAAAGATTTCTATAAAAGCTAGATATACCAGTTAATGTTTTCATATTAAAAATTTAGCAACAAAACATCAGCTCTAGTTGGCACTTTCAAAGAACAATTCAAGTTAACTCCACTGTCAGTGTCATAGAGGTGTACAGCATGGAAACAGACCATTCGGTCCAACTCGTCCATGCCGATCAGATATCCCAAACTAATCTAGTCCCATTTGCCAGCACTTAGCCCATATTCCTCCAAACCCTTCCTACTCATATACCCATCCAGATTACTTTTAAATTATAATCAGCCTCCACCACTTCCTCTGGCAGCCCATTTTATACACACACCACCCTCTGTATGAAAACATTGCCCCTTAGGTCCCTTTTATATCTTTGCCCATTCACACTAAACCTATGCCCTCTAGTTCTAGACTCCACCACCTCAAGGAAAATACCTTGTCTATTTATCCTATCCATGCCCCTCATGATTTTATTAACTTCTATAATGTCAGCCCTCAGCCTCCGATACTCCAGGGAAAACAGCCCCAGCCTGTTCAGCCTCTCCCTGTAGCTCAAATCCTTCAACTCTTGTAAATCTTTTCTGAACCCTTTCAAATTTCACAACATCCCTCCCATAGGATGGAAGCCAGATTTGCACGCAATACTCCAAAAGTGGCCTAACCAATGTGCTGTTCAGCCGCAACATGACCTCCCAACCCCTGTACTCAATACTCTGAACAATAAAGGAAAGCATACCTTCTCCACTATCCTACCAATGATTCCACTTTCAAGGAGCTATGAACCTGTACTCCAAGGTTTCTTTGCTCAGCAACACTCCCTAGGACCTTACCATTAAATGTATAAGTCCTGCTAAGATTTGCTTTCCCAAAATGCAGCACCTCGCATTTATCTGAATTAAACTCCATCTGCTATTCCTCAGCCCACTGGCCCATCTGATCAATACACTGTTGTAATCAGAGGTAACCTTCTTCGCTGTTCACTACCCTCCAATTTTGGTATCATCTGCAAACTTACTAACTATACACCTGTGTTCACATCCAAATCATTTATATAAAAGTGACGAAAAGTCATTTCTAGGTCCTTTTTGTAAATTTCTCCTTTTCAACTATTTACTTTTTGAAAATTGCTATCCAATCTGCTTTTAACACCTTTGGAAAGTTAACAAGAAAGGTTGATGACAAGTAGTTAGGATTTATCTGCAGATCATGCAAGATTTAATAAAAATCTTGGTGACATGGTCTTTGATAAGTCTGTTATTTTGTTACATTTTAAAAACGTATTTTGTAAATGCAAGTTGTTGATATTCTAAGTCCTTTATGAAGTACATGTCAAATGATTTTCCTGACCACCTCAACCATTAGGCTTCAATACACCTTTACTTATCCAGTCCTGTCTTATTCATGCTTTACTTCCCAGTTTTGGATATATAAAAGATAGACCAAACATAATTGCAGTCACTGTTGTGCACAAGAAATGAATGGGTAAAATTGCAATAACAGAAAATTCAAAAAGTAGCCAACAGATTTGATACTTCATATGTCCAGCATCCAAAGGCCTTAGCTCCTGCATTGTTAAATCTAAACCTGGCTAACAAACATGTCATCATGTTTGCTTTATAGTTATTGGTTTACCATCAGATCAAAATGCCTCTCTCCCACTACACTTTACAAGCTAACAAACTTACATCCTTTAATCAAGTAACATTGAGAAGTTTTTTTCCCCAAAATATTTATTCTTTCACAGGATGTGAGCATCACCAGCAACAAATATGGGCCTGTTCAACCTTCAACTGCCCAAGATCAGAGTGGTTTGCTGGGCCATGTGTCACAAAGTTAATGTGTAAAAGATAGTAAAATGGGGAAAACATTGCAATGCCCTTTCAGGAGATGCTGTTGTATGTGGTGCTTAGAGATTTAAAAAAATGGATGCCTGATCAGCGGTTAAAAGTGCAACTGCACAGAGAGCACTTGAATTATATCAAACAGCATTTTTACACAGACAACAATTTAAATTCAGGGTCAGAAAGTGTGGCACTGAAGATATGTGGAGACTGAAGATCAATTGAATTTAGAATGGATTGTTTTGACACCCATGAGCCAATCAAATAAGAATTTAATGGGTCATGGGGCAGGGAGGTGTAAAATCAAGATTTTTGAAAATGGGCAGACAGCCAACTGCCATCTGAAAAAATAAATATCTTACTGTCACAAGACATCTCAGATCTCTAAGAAAAAACATCATCTATCCATCTATTTATAAACAGTACCATGGCATGTTCAGCTAACATTCCGGACACCAGAAGCCAGCAGACTGAGAAGGCCTTTCGGACAGTGGAAGACAGCAGGTGAGAGAGTGTGAGAAAACATTCTAGCGGATCCATTCTGTGTAAATTTTGAGCGACCATGTTTAATTTATTGTTTTCTTATTAACTGCATTTCTCTAAAATGAGATTTTGTTATTGAAACAGCATTCATTCCAGTAGAATTTGGTTCAGTTAGGGAACAGCAAATACTTAGGGGAAAATTGTCCTGTTTGATACCAATTCTGTTAATTTATTCAACTCTAACAGTAAAACAATTTAACTGTTACTTGTTAACCATAGAGCAAGTGAAAGGATTTAATTTCATCTAACCATTCCTTTATAATAGATTGGCAATTGAGAGATAAGTTATACCCCTTGTCATACTTCTTTGTCAAATTACAATACGAAGCAATCTTTTCTGGATGTTTCTATTTTAATTATCAGAGGAATGTCGACCTCCGCTTTGTTACACATGCCAGAGGGATGTTGATAGTCAAAATACTGGTGTGGATCTGGAGTCACCTGTAGGCCAGACCAGATAAGGATGACAGATTTCCTTCCCTTTAAAAATGACAGTTGCAAAGCTGATGGGTTTTTACAATAATTAATGACAGGTTCATGGTTACCAACACAGAGTCTGGCTTTATGATCCAGATTTGTTATGCGTTAATTCAATTGAAATTCCACCATCTAGCAGTGGTATTTGAAACAGCAGCATTAACTTGGGCTTCTGGATTTCTAGACATTAAGACTATTTCTATCATTTCCCCCTAAATCAGCAGTAACACATTTTAAATACATCAATACCTTCAAACAATTGAATGGAAGAAAATATTGTTAAGCAAATGCAACATAATACACAAAGGGTAGCACTGTGGTTAGCACTGCTGCCTCACAGTCCTAGGGACCTAGGTTTTGATTCCAACTTCAGATGATCGTCTATGTGGAGTTTGTACGTTCTCCCCCATGTCTGCGTGGTTTTCTGCTGGGTGCTCCAGTTTCCTCCCACAGTCCAAAAATATACAAGTTAGGAGGATTGGTCATGCTACATTGCCCATGATGTACAGGTTAAGTGCACTAGCCACGTGAAATGCAGGGTTACAGGGACAGGGAATGCGTCTGGTGGGTTGGTCTTGAGGGTCAGCGTGGATTTGTTGCGCTGAATGGCCTGTTTCCAAACTGTGCGGATTCTATGATTATGGGGCTCTAATTGTCACTGTATTATCATTCATAAAAGGCTCTTATGTTCTATTAAAAAAATAAGTTCAAAGAATCCTAGTCAGTTGATACACGTTATTCAAACAAAATGATGTGGGGAGCAATGCATTCATTTCTGGATATGCAGTAAGCTGAATGTCACGATTAACATTGTCTCAATGTCACAAATTACTTTATGCTCACAAAGCTGTCATTTCAGACCTCAGCTGAAACAGTAATTTACTTCTATAGGCAAGCTGCCCCTGCGATGATAAACAGAGCTGAACCACATAAGTTAGCACAATCACAAAGATAGATTGCTTTTGATACAAACCATTACACATCAAGATATGACAAATTACTATCATTACACCATCTCATTGACACCATCTCCTGATAAACAAGCGTAACATTCAAATGATGACAGCAATGTTGTCTCATTTCCCCAACATCCCCCCACCCACCAGTTGAAGCAAAACACTCAGACGCAGTATAGTTTTACATCCTCCATTTTTATTCTGGGGCCTGGAGGGAGAGAGAACAAATCGCCCACGTGCACACAGACATGCGTTCTCGGTCTTCTCTCTGGAACAACAGTGTCTTAAATGAATTAAATAGTCATTTTACAGGGAGGAGCATCCAGATAAGGCAAAAAAAACCTATTGACTGGGAGACCATTACAATCAGAGTGTCAATAGAAAAGATTAAGCCATCTGCTGTTACATTGAATAACTGGCTTCACATAATAAATACATTTCACCTTGTTAAACTGATCTTACATACGGAATACTTCCAATATTGTTAAATGGCTCTCTTTCATAAATACTTTTCCACCTTGCTAACCCATTACCCTTGCCTCTAGCACCCCATTGTTAACTGCAAGTTCTTATCTGATCTGAGTCATGCTCAGCTGAACCTCTTGTTTCTCAAAATCTAACTCTCCCTACCTGCTCATACCCAATATACATTCTCAGCAAGAGTGTCAAAAACAAAGTGCATGCTTCCCTTGGCTATGTTTTTCAATTTAATTTGCAACTCTCCCATCTCCAATGAGGTTGATAGGAAAGAATTATTAAATTAATTAAACATTTATTGTGACCATCTTTGACACTTAGTAATTCGATAGAAATAAACACAAACAAGCAATTGAAATTATGTGTATTGTTCGAACTGTATATCATAGAAAAAGCAACTAAATCAAAAAGATAGCACTGTGAACAAAATCACCCTCAAGCAGGAGACCCCTTTGGGGATACAGGTCCAGTGCTGATCAGAGGAGGCAGAGGATCAACTCCAGTGCTGTCTGGAATCAGCTGATTGGACCATGTTCAAACAGTCCACAGATACCTTAGGCGAGTACACCACCACCATCACAGACGATCAGCAAGTGTGTGGAAAACCACATACCAAGGAAGTCAATCCGGGTATTCCCCAACAGGGAACCCTGGATGAATCAGGGCATACAGAACCTGCCAAAATCCAGGTGAGAGGACTTCAGATCAGGAAACCCACTCAAATATAAGAAATCCAGGTATGACCTTCGCAGAGCCATTAAGACAGTCAAGGACCAAAACCAATCTAAACTACAGACTCAGACAGATACCCGGTAACTATGGCAAGGACTGAATGACATCACAGGTTCTAAAATGAGACAATGCAAGATAGCAGATAATGACAGATCGTCTCAACACCTTCTATGCTCACTTTGAACACCTATCCCAACAAGCCCTGACAAACCTATGCCAATCACTACATCAGATATCAGATCAGTTTTCCTTCGTGTGAATCCAAGGAAAGTGATGGGACCAGACAGAGTACCAGGCCATGCACTCAGGGCATGCACAGATCATCTGACAGAGGTCTTCTCGGACACCTTCAATCTCTCCCTGCAGCAGGCCACTGTCCCTTCCTGTTTCAAGAGAGCCAACATCATCCCTGTACCTAAAAAAGCTCATGCAGCATGTGTCAATGACCACTGCCCAGTGGCCCTAACTTTGGTGGTCATGAAGTGCTTTGAAAGGCTGGTCATGGCATTAATTAACTCCAGCCTCCCCTCTACTCTTGACCCACTCCAATATGCCTATCAGACCAACAGATCCACGTCAAATGCCATATCATTTGCCCTTCACTCCTCTCGAGAACATCTTGACACCAAGAACAGCTACATAGGAATCCTACTCATTGACTATAGTTCAGCCTTCAAAACTATTATCCCCTTGAGACTGAGTACTAAACTTAGTAATCACAGACTAAACCCCCCTCTCTGCAACTCGACTCAGTTTCCTAACCCACAGGCCACAATCAGAGAAGATTGTGGACAATATTTCATCCTCACCAAACACGCAACACTGGAGCTTCCCCCAGAGGTGTGTACTCAGCCCCCTTCTGTACTCACTGTATACCTATGACTGCATCGCCAAATACCAGACTAATGCCATTTACATGTTCGCTGATAACACCACCATAGTCAGTCGAATCTCAGATGGTGACGATACAAACAGGAAGTGGAAGACCCGAAAAAATGGTGCACTGAGAACAACCTAGCTCTCAATGCCGGCAAAACCAAAAGGAACTCATTATTGACTTTTGGTGGGATGTTACTCATGCCCCCCCTACACATTAACAGTACAGAGGTGGAACGAGTGGACAGTGTCAAGCTCCTGGGAGTGGTCGTCCACAACAAGCTTTCTTGGACTCTTCATTGGGACACACTGGTTACAAAGGCCCAACGTCTCTTCTTCCTTAGGCAGCTGAGGAAATTTGGCATGACGGCGAGTACCTTTGCCAACTTTTATAGGTGCACCATCGAGAACGTTCTACCTGGATGTATCAGAACCTGCTATGGCAACCGTACCATTCAAGATCAGAGACTATTACAGAGAGTGGTGAACTCGGCCAGGACATACACAAAGGCCAACCTCCCATCTATGGAGTCCATCTACTGGGCCCGTTGTCAAGGAAAGGCTGCCAGCATTCTCAAAGATCCATCCCGTCCTGGCAATGTTTTTCCACAATCTCTACCATTGGGGAGAAGGTACAGAAACCTGAAAACACGCACCAGCCAGTTTCGAAATAGTTTCTACCCTATTGTTGTTAGAATACTGAATGGACTCTCAAACTGTTAACATTCTCCTGTACCGCTGTTTTTGTTTTTGCCACTGTCTACCTATTATTTACTTAACTATGTTATTTAACTCTGATCTGCCTGTATTTTTCGCAAGACAAAGCTTTTCACAATTAGCCTCACAATTCAATTTCAAAATGGCTCTACCCAGCACACGGATTTCTGTCTGATCTTGCTTAATAAATGTGGCTTGAAGAGCACACAATGAAACAGCTTTTCCCCACAAAAACAATTAAACTCACCTTCCCAGGGTATTGTCCATCTCCCGAAACAAAAACCTCTATCTAGGGAGTGTGGAACTATATTTGTCACTCTAGGCTGATTTCTACCCTGCCCCCTCATTAATTCCCTTTACAGTCAAGTTTATGTTTGCAGAGCCTGGGGCCATATTCAGTGAAGAATGTGCATTGCACAATTGGATAACTTACTGGTTAACGTGGCTCACTGAAATTCTATTGTATCAATCTTTTCTGTTTACATGCCTGTTTGAAATTCACTACTTTCTACAAATTTTTCAGCCAATTTGTTAAACCAAAGCTGAAAGAATACAATTAGCGAAACACGCAACAGAAAACAATATCTAGAAGGGAATGACCTACCAGACAACTTTTTAAATTCAATCCAGTTAACATAAATTCACATTAAGACTACATAAACTTGTAAACCCATTTGGCACAGTTAGGGATAAAGGGATTGGTTTCCCATCCCTTGCTCAGTTCAGCATTTGTGGAGAGAGAGAACATAGTTAAACATTTTACATCCACGGCTGGGCTTGAACATTTATTCTGTTTCCCCCTCCACAGAAGCTACCAGACTGGAGTTTTGCCAGTATTTCCATTTCCAATCACTAGTATCTGCAGAATTTTGCCCGAAATACCACCACATCACCTCCATACACACAGGGTCTGGTCCCTTCCAGATTCAAATTCTTTCTCTAGACTTACCTGCTAGCCATTATAACTACAGAATCCCCTTTGTGATGCTTCCAAATCCTCAATGCTTCTTGATACAGAAACTCTAAGGATGATCAGAAGATCTCAACTTTGTCTTAGCGAACTCAATTTATACATGTGCACAATCTTATACATATGTTTGTTTATTGGTGGTCAACCAAAGAATACAAGCACAGATTGTTTGTCAGTTTCTTTGGACTTCTACAGAACTGAAGGTGCCCAATATCTATACAACAGATCCTAATTGGAAAATATTGTTTCAACTATAAAACAGTTATGACATTTGATAGTAGAGAATAAGAATATTAGAGGTCAGCAGCACTGAAAAATGGCCTTAAGCTCAGAGTCTATGCTAGTTTAAAAAATATCTAACTATTCCAATCCCATTTTTCAGTATGTAGCCCATAACCTTGTATGCCTTGATATTGCAAGTGCTCACATGAATTCTTCAATGAGGGTTTTTTGCCTTTGAGGCAGCAACTTCCAGATTCCCAACACCCTCTGGATAAAACTTGTTTTCTCTCACATCCCCTCTAAACTCCCTGCACCTTACCTTAGATCTATGCTCCCAGTCATTGAGCATTGCTTAAAAAAAAGACACAGATTGATGAAGCTTTTCATCTAGCACATGTCAGGATAATTCATGAGATAGCAGAGTAAGGGGAAAACTAACATTCTTTGGTAAAGTGCTCAACTGATTGGCAAGTGAATCCTCATTGCAATGTCTTGATTAATCAGTTAAGGACGAATGACATTGATCGATCAAGACAGTGCCCTGAGAAATGAATCATCAAATGGCTGTCACCTATTTTGCTGAGTTGACACAGGTAAAGTGAGTACATGTGCTGTCTATAAAAGACTAGGACCCTTTGTATTGATATATAAAAACTTAGCGCCATTTACCGCCCCCCCCCAAGAAAAATAACAGGAAATCACATCACCACAGGAAATTACATCACCAACCCAAGGAAACCTAAACACAAATAAAAAGCTGGCCATGCCACCAGTGCTTCATCTGGAGGCTCACTGATGTTACCTAGTATGGTGATGAAACATCTGAAAAATGAACCTTCTAGCTCAGCAAGCAAACCTACCTCCAGAACCACAACCTGAGCAACAAATCTTCACCTACTCAAAACATTTCAGAAATCTGGAGAAATAAATAAGACCAACTTCCAAAAAGTTAAACCAGATGGTACCCAAAGTTCACAAACCAGGAGCCCCTCAGACCCATAGTCTTGCTACCTGGAACACCAACTTACAGATTGGCCAAGGAGCAATACCAAAGGCTAAAATACTTATTTGAGGACTGATGCCACTCCATCCACTCCACCAAGAATTCCTGAAGACCAAAAACACCAAGATAGAAGAGGATGAAATGATGGTCTCCTTTGACATAACAGCCCTGTTCACATCCATCAACATCAGCCTGGCCAAGGAAATACTGACTACATTATTAGAAGAACCAAAGATACAAAAACCAGACACCACCAACTTAATCAGCAAGGGTAATGTTATCAAGCTTACCACCCACTTCACCTTCAACAACAAAACCTACAGACAAAATAACAGAACACCCATGGGATCTCCAATATCAGGGTTCTTAGCAGAAGCAGTAATGCAGAGATTCGAACAAGTAGCTCTGCCAACCATCCAATCCAAACTTTGGGTTTGTTATGTGGATGAAAGCTTTGCCATCACTAAACAAAACAAATTAGAGAAAACTTTCAAGACCATCAATAATACCCTTACCTGGCATAAAATTCACTAAAAAGGAGAAAGCAACAACAAACTGCCACTCCTAAATGTTGCAGAAGAGCAAACAGCCAGTGGAGAACTTCAAACCAGCGTCTATAGGAAAACAACGCAAACTGACATAATACTAAACTACAGAAGCAAGCATCCCAACACCTACAAAGCTGCATTAGGGCATTATTTCAATGAGCCACCACACACTGCAGCACAGAGGTACTACGCAGAGCAGAGAAAAATCATCTATACAGTGTATTCAGAAAGAACGGGTACTCAATGAACACAGTGCGTTCATTTCTCAGCAACAAACCCCAACAAACAGACAAAACACGTTCAGAAACCCTAGCCACTCTCCCCTACATCAAAGACATCTCAGAAATGATTGCACAACTACTCAGACCCCTTGGCATCATGGTAGCCTACAAACCTACCAACACACTAAAATAGCAGCTACTGAACTTGAAAGACCCTATACAGACAACGAGCAAAACTAATGTCATTTACAAAATACCATGCAAGAACTGTAACACACACTACATTGGACAAACAGGCAGAAAACTAGCCACCAGAATACAAGAACATCAACTAGCCACAAAAAGACGTGACCCACTCTCACTGGTAACCTTACGTACAGATAAGGAAGGGCACCACTTCTGCTGGGACAACACATCCATCCCAGGACAAGCCAAACAGAGATACTTATGAGAATTCCTAGAAGCATAGCATTCCAACCGGAACTCTATCAACAAACACACTGACTTGGATCCCATTTACCACCCCTGACAAAAATAACAGGAAATGGCACCACCAACCCAAGGAAACAAACACAAATAGAAAATGGGCCATGCCACCCAGTGCTTCATCCGGAGGCTCACTGATGATGTTACCTAGTATTGTGACAAAACATCTGAAAACGAACCTTCTAGCTCAGCTAGCAAACCTACATCCATATATAAAACTTCCAATACACTGAATGCAACTCAAAATCTTAAATTTTTACAGTCACATGGTAATACTTCTACAAGAATCCACTTGCCAACCAATCAGCACTATCATCTCAGAATATGTTTCCCCTTTAATTGGTACTCTTGCAGGTTGTCCTCAGCCACCACTGACGTCAGTACGACTACTGGTTTTTACACTGTTCTGATAAAACCTCCTGTTTAGCTAAAGCAACCCAAAAAAAAGTTAGGGCATAAAAACATGTCCAAAAACTCTGAAACCAGGAAACAGGAAGTGCTTGCTTATGCAGGATTCTTAGAGATATTGTGTATTTTGTATTGTATTGTTTTGAAACACTTCAGCCCATTAATCTCCACTTGGTGATTCAACTAAAGTGGACCATTTTCTTTCTTCATTTTATAAGGCCTTTTCGTTCACGACTTTCGGTTAGAAAAGATGGATTCACTTCTTTTTTTTCTTTACAGAGCAACCTGCCAGCTAACATCTAGGAATTTGCATTTTTTACTTTAGACAAGGGGGCGTTCAAACGAGTAGCTGAAGGTTTTTTTTTCCTCCAAATGCCCCATTCACTGCTGGTATATAAAACAAAAACATGAAATTAAGGCGATATAACAGAGATCGAAAGATCTGCACAAGAGAAATCCAGACCGTCAGGAATGTGCAATAGAAGTAAAATGAGACTTGCGCAGCGTGTAGGCGTTTAAAGACATTCCATGAAGCGACAAAAGGACTGTGAAACAATTGCATCAATATTGAAAAATAAGAAACGTTGAACAAGATAAACTGACAGTATATTTGTATGACATTTTAACCTGTTTTTCTTTATTCACTAATAGACAACTACTGAGTGCACAAGATATTGTGTGAAGGTGGTCTCGGATTCCTTACCTACTGCCACTCGGGGCCGCTGGTTCAGGTCTACTTTCCTCTCTGCTTTCAGCAGCGAAGTCAACACGGTCTCCAAACGCGAGTCCAGCTCGTTGCCCACTTGCTGACGATACCAAAATGCAGCAAAAACGGCAAAGAACGAGAAGGCAACACCGCATTTTAGTCCGTGGCCCATCTCGGACCGACGGCTGGCAAACACTACAACAACAAAGTCCAACCTGTGCTCCGTAGGTAAATCCAAGCAGTGGGGGCTGAGGGTTACCAAGGCAACGGAACCCGTGCTCGCGAGACACGGTTTTACCAACGAACCTTCACTGGGATCACCCAGGAAACGGCCACGTGACTCTGTTCAAAGCCTAACTGTAACACAGGACCGCAAAAGTCGTACACCATTAACGGGTAAGAAATTTTGCTCGATTCAGAGCTGATATATAGATATATTATGTCTCTTGGTTTCGTCCTTTTCGAAATATGGCCGCCTTGGTCTAATTATCTGATTGACGTGGACATTTTCCAATGAGATCTTGGCAAGGGGCGGGAATAGAGTATGGACGTTAGATCGTCAGTTTCGAAGTAGCGTCGTTGAACTCGAAACGTTCATTCTATTTTCCCTTTACACAAATGCTGTCAGACCTGCTGAGTTTCCCCAGCAATTTCATGTTTTGTTTGTTTCTTATTTCCAGCATCCGCATTCTTTGTTTTATTTTGGTTACTTGTTGCGTTTTCTCCAAGTACTGAGACTGCGAGGAGTGGAGGACGTGGCTGTGAATGATTAACAGTTGAGTGGAGCCTGTTCCCGAGGAGGCGTGTAATGTTTCTAATCACCCTGTAGTTTCAAACAAGAACGGGGGGGGGAGAAGCTGAGAGTGTTTCCACGTTGAATGGTTTGACGTGTTAAAGTCAACGTGGCGAGGGACAGATTTAATTTAGAACCAAAACGACAGGAAAACCACTCAGCTCATCAGTTAACATTTAGGGGATGCAGAATAGTTCTGAGCTGAGCTTGACCTGTCTATTCTGATTTGAAAGGGAGCGATTCACCCAAATCCCCAATCCTCTTTCGCCCCCCTCCCCCTGCATATAATTCCATTATCAACCAGTCAGAATTAGGATTGCACATAACCCTTTGGATTGCAAAGAGTTGGAATCGTAGAATCTCCACTGCATGGAATGACAAAAAACAACGAAACGAGCTCCAATTATCTTTGCCTTTCACTCTACAGTACTTCACATTGTGCACTCTTATTTTGCAATTTTTCTCCATTGTGACTACATTTTGAAGTTTGAAATTTATTATAAACCTGGGTCAGTGAGGGAAGATTTTGTTTGTGTGTTTTAGGGAAGGTGGTGGCAGATGCTCCACAAATCGATCTGTTTTCTTGGAGTTCATGACCTAAAATTTCTGTTCTTTTAAACTCACCCACACTCACTTTAGGAATCCCTTGGCATCCTATTAGATGATAAATTGAGTTTCAATTCCTGTTTCCTGACCTCCAAAAGACCATTACTTATACATTTGACTTCACCCATTTGTACCTATCTCCAATGCTTTCATCGCTACTGAATGTTTATTCACACATTTTTGGTTCCAGATTTGAGTATTCCAAATAACCTAAGTCCAAAACTGCAACTCATTCTAGGATTTTTTTTACTATTGCATCTAACAATTTTAATTGATTTTCTATCAACTGGTGTATTGCTTTTTAAAAATCTTATGTTTATCTTTGCCCAAGTGCCTTGCTAACTCTCTAATCCCCTCTGCACTCAGTTCTCCCAAGTATGGTATCATCTTATTGAATTGCAGTCCAATTCTGCCAACTGAATGGAATGATTTAACCCTTCTCTCATTCACTCCTGCAGTCTGTCTTCCCTTTTAGAATAAATTGTTTTCACAGAGAAAAAAAACCTTTGAATACTGTTGGTTTAATAGTTTTCAAAAGACTGCTCCCCTTTCAGAGTCCACCAGCATGGTAGTGTGTATCAGTCTTGTGTCCAAATAGAAATGCTGAATAACTGTCTTCTAAACCCCAACTCCATTTTATCTTAAAACTAAAGTTTAAAGTATAACCTTTAATGAAGTCTGACATTCCTAACACTTTCCCTGTAAAGCTCATTAATGAGTATGACTTTGAACAGTCATGTGACACCTCCTTTGCTCCAGTTAATCTTTCATTAAAACAGCACCAAAAAATAAGTTTTGTAAATTGTTTGTCTATAGAAGAATGATTGTCCAATCATTACATGGTTGTCGACATTGCCATGAATGAGTTGGCTGCTGTGTTTCTTACCTTCTACTGCAACAGCTGTTCGAATTGAGATGGGAGGTATGCACTATCTTTCTCCAGTACTAAGCTCCACAGGTTACAACAGAAATGTAATTATTTTACCTGCTTCCTGATATGGCTGATCACATGTTTATCTAGATTTGATTAAAAATGCCATAAATCAGGTTTCTTTATAATCACCAGATTATTGATTTATTACTCCAAAGAGACATTTTCATCTTGAATTCATCAGGATGATGCATGTGAAACACCTATAATGTGTACAGGAGAAAAAAACCTTTTCTGTACAGTATAAGAATCTTGATTGTTTTGCAAGCAAATAGCCAGAGGGAGATACTATTTCCTGTGATCCACCCATGGGAATAGACAACCCACAGTATATGGTATCACACTGGTACTGAAATTTGCATACTGGATAACTTATTTGCATGTCAGACAGACTTGTTCTTGGCTTTTTTAAAAATTAACTTTCAGATGTTCACAACTAACAAAGTGCAGTACTGACTGTACCTAACTGACCCCGCTAGCCTGTGCTTGCAAAACTCAAAAGAATATACAGCCTTAAATCTGATTCTTCTTTGGATCCCATTTATTAAATGAATCGCAGGTCAGGTGAATTGGCCATGCTAAATTGACCAAAGTGTTAGGTGCATTAGTCAGGGGTAAATGTAGGGGAATGGGTTTGGGTGGGTTACTCTTCGGAGCATCAGTGTGGGCTTGTTGTGCCTAATGGCCTGTTTCCACACTGTAGGAAATCTAATCTAGACAATGAAATCTAATTCTGAATGTGCTAAGAATTATGCTGAAAATCAGTTTAAGATTTAGTTGGGATTGCAGTATGGCGTTCTTGCATATACTGGAAGTTACATTTATAAATGCACAAATCCTGTTTATGGAATCCCTACAGCATGGAAGCAGGCCATTTGGCCCATTGAGTCCATGCCAATCCTCTGGAGGGCATCCCACACAGACCCACTATCACCCTGCATTTTCCATGGCTAATCCACCTAGCCTGCACATTCCTGGACAATTCTAACATGGCCAAATATCTAACCTGCACATCTTTGTATTGTGGGAGAAAATCGGATCACGTGGAGGAAACTCACACATGGTCACCTAAAGGTGGAATTGAACCCAGGTCCCTGGCGCTGTGAGGTAGTAGTGCTAATCATTGAGCCACTTTATTTGTTGTTATGCCAGACAGGAGAAACACGTATATGGCTGTTATCTATTTTGAGTTGAAACTGGGCATCCTTTGGTAAATTTCTTGGAGCAACGTCCTCAGAATCAATTAAACTGCTTGGATTTAAATTTAATTAAAACTGACAATTAACTGCCAGTCATCATTTAACTGCTGTCATGGAAAATACAATACCTCTCTTCTCATATTGTTGTAAAAGGAAAACTACTTTTTCATATTTGTGGAAGATAAGTTTCAACCAAATGTCTTTTCATCAGACTTAAGCTACTGATGACCAAAATACGATTGTTGATTTAATTATAGAAAGGAAACAATTCTACATTTTCACAACCAAATAAGTGAACAGTTTGTAATTTTAAAATGATACATTTTTATCCCTTTAAATAACTCAGCACACATACGGACAAAGCTAAGATAACAACTTCTGAACAATATGTCATAGTCCTTGAAAACAAACCAGATTACATTTGAGATGTTCAAGGTGACTGCGGTCTGATGTTCTGGTGAATATTATGGAATGCATGAAGTTGTCACTGGGGACATTTTTGGATGCAGTTTAGCAATATTCGGCAACTTCCTCATGTCAAAACTGCTCGACAGACGAGATCCACAAGAAGGGTTCTTTTTGAGAAACTGTGAAAAAGCAATTAAGCTGTTTTACTTCAACAAACTGATCACCAATGACTCTGAACAATATGCAAAAATATACCTTGTAGCCTGACAAGGTGTAACCCCAGGCAGGAGCTGTCTAGTAAATGAGCAATCATTGTGGATATGTGACTACCAAAATGCTGTGTTTTATAAGATTTATGTCCTATTGTTTATCTCTTTTATAAAAGAAAAAGTCCTGGTGTCAACAATTCTTCAAACCGAAGTTCATAAAAATGATTGCATATGAAGCATTCATGATGCCACACTTCAAAAAATGGCTTGAATGTGCTTTAAGATCCTAAAATCCAGGGGCATAAATACTGTGAAATAAAATGCAATCCTTTGCACAAAAGCAGGGGTGGACCTGGTCATTGCTGCTATGTGGAATTCAGTTTGAGGAGGGAAATGACTAATTCAATCCTTTGTCCATCCTGATGCGGAGTGCTATTTGCCATGTCATTTTCAAGTAGCAGGGGATAATCTAAAAACCATTCTGAGCTAATTATTTTGTCCAAACTGTTTCTTTTATGTGAAAGGACTGCATTGTTTCACTTATAGTCAATCCCACTTAGTACATATCTGGATGTTGCATGAAATATACAAGTAGACATCCTGATCAGCATGAACAACAGGATAACACGATTTGAAATATAGACACAGAGATGTACAGCATGGAAACAGACACTTTGAAGAATGAGAGGAACTGCAGATGCTGGAGAGTCAGAGTGGAAAAGTTTGGCACTGGAAAAGTACAGCAGGTCAGGCAGCATCCAAGGAGCAGGGGATTCATGTTTTGGGCACAAAAGGTATCAGGTATTACTTGCTATGTTTTTTCAGCGCCACACTTTTTGATTCGAAACAGACCCTTCGGTCCAACTCGTCCATGCCGACCAGATATCCTAAATTAATCTCATCTCATTTGCTAGCATTTGACCCATTTCATTTTAAACCCTTCCTATTCACGTACCCATCCAGATGCCTTTTAAATATAGTATTTATATCAGCCTCCACCACTTCCTCTGACTGCTCATTCCATACACACACCACCCACCTATGAAAATGTTGCCCATTAGGTCCCTTTTAAATCTTTCCCCTCTCACCATAAAACCTATGCCCTCTAGCCTTGGACTCCCCTAGCATGATGAAAAAATCTTGGCTATTCACCCTATCCATGCCCCTAATGAATTTGTAAACTTCTATAAGGTCACCCCTGAGCCTCCAATGCTCTGGGGAAAATAGCCCCCTCCTATTCAGCCTTTCCCAATAGTTCAAAACCTCCAACCCCACCAACATCCTTGTGAATCTTTTCTGAACCGTTTCAAGTTTCACAACACCTTTCCTCCAGATGGGAGACTAGAACTGAACACAGTATTCCAAAAGCACTTCACCATTGTCCTCTACAGACACAACATGACCTCCCAACTTCTATATTCAGTGCACTGACCAATAAAGGTAAGCGTACTAAATGCTTCACTACTTTGTCTACCGCAACTCCACTTTCAAGGTACTATGAACCTGCACTCCAAGGTCTCTTTGATATACAACACTCCCTAGGATCTTACCATTAAGTGTATAATTCCTGCCCTCATTTGCCTTACCAAAATACAGAACCTCACATTTATCAAAATTAAACTCCATCTGCCACTCACTCACATCGAGCACTGATTAAGGTCTTTTGCCCAAAACATTGATTCTCCTGCTTCTCGGATGCTGCCTGACCTGCTGTGCTTTTCCAGCACCACACTTTATGACTTCAATCTCCAGCATCCAGCACTTCTTCCCACTCATTGGCCCATCTGATCAAGATCTTGTTGTATCCTGAGATAACCTTCTATGAATCATTATAAAAGGGGATAATATTGAAAGCACTCTACTGCGTTCTAAAGATGAGTTAGGATTGGTCAACCTGAATCAGGATGACAATTAACACAAGGTGGACCAGCTTTGAGGATTGTAAATAGTGATCATGGTCTGGTAGGGAGAGCAGAGGGATCAGTGCAGTCAAGAAGGAGGGTCAAGAATGGTAAACCTGGCTCACAGACATCTAATTCACATTGGAAGGACCAATCATATGTAGGAATGCAAGTTATCAGCCAAATCTGAGGGATATTTTGGCTGAAGTTTCAACTCATCAATTATTGCTTATATGATTATCAATCAGATTCAGGGTGTGTGGGGGTCTGAATTGAGCATGGCCTGGGGTAGAAACAAGTTTGCCTATGATTTTACAGTAAAGGTTTACGCAATATGTCATGATGAAGTGTGTGTATTTGGGTGAGAGCTAAGGGTTAAATCATGGAGGGATTTAATTCAGTTGAACCAATCAAGGTGTTGTGTAATGCTACTTAGACACATCTCAAGGTTTTTTCCTTTTTAATAAGTATTTTAATAAACAAGTTAATGGTTCACAAACCCGATGTCTGTGCAATCCTATTCTTTCTAAAATCCTAACATCCAAGAATCATTTGTCAGGGGTGGAATACTTGCATAAGGTTTTCTTCATGCAAGAGAATCAGTAGCATGGCTTTTTGTAGCAGGCTTACCTTAATCTAATCTTGGCTATGCCTCATCTTGAGGGTGGGACTTCGGGTGTTTGATTATCATAATAGCAGATCTTTGTCACATGTCAGAGTTCACACAACAGCAAAACATACTATATTTTGCAACTTCACAAAATCAATTTACTCACTGAAAACATTTTCTACACAATTCATTCCATCAAACTCTTGATTTGTGCCTTGTGGGTGGAATACAGGGTTTGGGGAGTTAGTAGGTGAGTTATTTGTTGCAGGATTCCTAGCTTCTGGCCTATTGTTGTAGCCACAATGTTTACACCCAGGATGTAACACCTAGCACAAAGGAAGATGTTCATGGTTGTTGGGGGTCGACTTTGATATTTGCATAATGTTGAATACCACTCCTTACCTCTCAGATACTGGAACACTCTATGTCCAAATGCAATAAAACCTGGATGATATCTAGTTGACAAGGTTGATAAGTAACATTTGTATCACATACATGCCCGGAAATGATCATCAACAACAAGAGAGGATCAAACCATCACCTTGACATTCAATGGCTTTACCATCACTGAGTTCTCACTGCCAATATTCTGGCTCTTACCATTTACCAGAAACTCAATTCGACTAGCCATATAAATACTATGGCTGCAAGAGCAGACCAGAGACTGGGAATACTTCAGCAAACAACTCATTTCAAACAACTGTCTCCAAAGCCTGTGCACCAATTACAAGGCACAAGTTAAGAAAGTGATAGAATACTCCCCGTAGCTGGATGAGAGCTCTGATAATATTCAGGATGCATGACACCATCCTAGACCTGCTTGATTGACACCATATTTTCCAACATTCAACCACACACACAAACAGCAGGATGTGTCATTTCCAAGATGTACTGCAGAAATTTGCCAAGGCTTCTTCAATAGCACCTTTTGAATTTGTGACCTTTACCATGTGTAAGGATAAAGGTAGCAGATGAAGGGGAACACCACCACTGTGACATCTAAACAGTTTTAAGAGGTATATTTTCTCCTGTTTTGAAGAGAAGTTTTGAGCCATTGGTGAAGAGCTGTCTTCTCTCCAAGCCAATTAACTAAACAACTTGTGATGTTTTGGGTTTTTTTAAAATTGGAACAGTAGAAGCAGCATGAATGGTTGGAGTCAGGTTCCCACAGAACCAGGATTTTAGTTTATCTTTTAGCAGTTGTTGGGCCTTATGAAGCTAATATGGAAGTTGCTATATTTCTCTCTCTCTTTTATACCTAAAAACTTGAGTTCTCTTTCTTCTGCCAGAATGTAAGGTATAAAAGCAGAAGGCTGGGAGAACACAGCAAGCCAGGCTTGTCTACTTTGGATTCAAATATCTGCAGTTTTTCTTTTGTCTCTAACTAAGAATTGCTTGTAAGACAATCTGTTTTACTGACTTTGCCCATGTCAAGGGTGTGTTTATGGGATGTTACTATATCAGAATAGTTACTTTTTAGTAGTTAAATAAAAATATTATTCTGTTAAGTTTTCCAATAGAGTTGAGGTTATACTAATTCGTCTTTCTTTTGTTTGTATTTTAAAGGTAGTGTAAGAATAAAATTTGATTTGCTTGAAGCCAAGTAAATTGAGTTACATCTGGAACACAGCACCGTACACTTGCCTTTCAATAAGGTAAACATTAAGTCCAGGCAAGTCCTTAATATACTTGAAGGGAGTTTGGTCTGGTCTACAACACCATCTGCAAGTTCTTCTCCAAGCTTCACAGCAACCTAACTTGGAAATACACAACTATTTCTTCTATGTGCTGTAGTCAAAATCTGGAGCTCCTTCCCTAACAGAATGTGGGTGTATCAACACTTAATGGCAATGGTTCAAGAAGGCAGCTCACCATCATGTCAAGGGCAACTAAGGATAGGCACTACATGCTAGCCCAGCTATTAAAACCAACATCTGAACAATTTTTTGAATATTGTGTTTTTACTGTATATAATAAAAGTTCATCATTTATAGCTCATTTTAATACTGGTCCCTATTTAAAGGGTATTATTGAAATGATAACTGAGTTAATGTGTTATAATCTGTAAGAATATTAATCAGCCAGATCTCAGCACAGTAGAGTAAAAGACAAGTTGAAATATTTGCAACCACCTTTAGCCAGAGGAGATGACCCAAATCTGCTGCCTTTTGAGGTCCCCAATATCACCTGTCAGTCTTCAACCAATATTATTCACTATTAAAGGCACTGGTAATGCAAAGTCTATTGGCCTTGAAAACATTCCACCAAAACTAGTGAAGATTTGTGCTCCAGAAGAAGCCATGCTCTGAGACAGTGCTGCTACAATATTGACATCTGCTCAGCAATGTGGGAAAATTGCCCAGGTACATTCTGTCCACACAAAGCAGAACAAATCCAATCCAGTTAACTACTGTTCTATCATGACAAGAGTTAGCAGAGAGCACATCACTGCCATCCACGTCAGCCCTGTTGGCAGTTCTGTAGTCTTAGGGGCCAAGACCAAGATTACAAGCAGTCACTAAATTCTGAGTCTGAGAATCAAAAACTAGGTAAGTGTTGTTCAGCCTCATCGGATGGAGAGACAAGGTTTGCTGGTGTTCTTACAAATGGACGAGGGGGAGCAGACACCCATGGGGATGAGAGGCAAGCCTCCAGGTAAATGGTTTGCCTGATGTGGAAAGGGTCCTTGAGAGAGGGGTTCCCTCTTCCCAACCAGGCACAGTGACCCACCAGATATCCCCAGTCTCCCCACAATCCTTGAAGTCTCCTCGGCAGCCTCAAAATAGTGACAAAGCATACTAGTCCAGGCCTTGCTTTCCTGCCATAAAATTGAGCATATATTAAATGTGGAAATGAAGGCACCCAGGAAGTTTTATGGCTTCACCAGCCTGTAAATCCATTTACAGATGATTGTAGTATTCTGTCCAACATCTCTGAAAAAGTATATTTCCCTGTGTTCAGTAAAATGTGTTGAATTAAAGTGGATTGGTATGCATGAGCTGAATAGTTTGTTTCCAACACCAAACTCTACAAATTCCATGCATGCATCCTTCAAATAGATGCTTGCAAGGACTTTCTGGGATCTCCATTTTTTATACATTTCTTCAATTTGGGCAAAAAAAACTCAGATTTATTTTTAATCTTTCCCTCAGTTTAGATAGAGGTTTATAAAATCATGAGGGGCACAGATAGAGTGAACAGCCAAGCTCATTTCCCAAGGGTTGGGGAGTCCAAACTAGAGGGCATAGAGTTACAGAGGTCTATAGCATGGAAAGAGGCCATTCTGCTCAACCTGTTCATGCCACCGAATTTTCACAATTAAACTAGTCCAATCTGCCTGCATTTGGTCCATATCCCTCCATACCTATCCCATCTATGTACCTGTCTAAATGTTTCTTAAATGTCAAAATTGTATTTGCTTCCACTGCCAGCTCTAGCAGTCTTTTCTAGATACTCACCACCCTATGTGTGAAAGATATTCCTATCTGGATCCTTTTGTATCCCTCCCCTCACATTTTAAACCTGTGCCCTCTAGTTTGAGACATCATGAGGAAAAGCTATTGGAAATCTACCTTATCAATGTCTGCCATGTTTTTTATAGGCCTCTATAACATCACTCCTCAGTCTCCTAAGCTCCAAAGAAAAATGTCCCATCCTATGTAACGTCTCCTTACTACTCAAACCTTCCAGTACAGGTAGCATCCTAGTAAATCTTTTCTGCACTCTTTCTAGTTTAATAATACCATTTCTATAGCAGAATGACTGAACTGCATGCAGTACTCCAAATATGGCCTCACCAACGTTTTGTATAGTTGCAACAAGACGTCCTGACTTTTACAGGGAGGAGAAAGTGAGGACTGCAGATGCTGGAGATCAGAGCTGAAGAGCGTGGTGCTGGAAAAGCACAGCCGGTCAGGCAGCATCAGAGGAGCAGGAGAATTGACATTTTGAGGCTAAGCTCTTCATCAGGCTACCTTCCCCCTATCCTCAGCCCCCCGACCCACAAGCCTCATTCCTTATGCCTGAAAAGTTGATTCTCCTGCTCCTCGGATGCTGCCTGACTTGCCTGACCTGCTGTACTTTTCCAGCACCACAGTCTCGACTCTGATCTTTAAGAGGCCCTATTTTCTCCCTGGTTACTCTTTTACTCATTATATGCTTGTAGAATCTCTTTGATTCTCCTTTATCATAAATGCTAAAGCGATCTCTTGTCCCTTGTTTTCTCTCCTAAGTTTACTCAATCACCCTATATACTCCTCAAAGAATTCACTTGATCCCAACTGCCTATACATAGCATATGATTCCTTCTTTTTCTTGGCCAGGGCCTCAATAAGTCTCATCATCAGGGTTCCCTACTCCTGCCAGCCTTGCCCTTCATTCTTACAGGAACATACTGATCTCTCTATTTCACTTTTGAAAGCCTCCCACTTACCAGACCTTTGTGTGCAAACAGCCTCCCCAATCAACTTTTCAAAGTTCCTGTCTGAGACCATCAAAATTGTCCTTATCCCAATTTAGAACCTTAACTTGTGGACCAAACATGTCCTTTTCCATAGCTTTTTTAAAACTAATGGAATTGTGGTCACTTTATTGGTTTAAGTTGAGAGGGGAAAGATTTTAAAAGGACCTAAGGGGCATCTGTTCACATAGAGGGTGGTGAGCTGCCAGAGCAGGTGGTGGAGATTGGTACAATTAAACACATTTAAAAGGCATCTGGATGGGTACTTGAATAAGAAGGGTTTAGAGTGATATGGACCAAATGTTGGTAATTGGGACTAGATTAATTTAGGATATCTGAACAGCATGGACGAGTTAGACGGAAGGATCTGTTTCCATGCTGTACATCTCTATGACTATGGATCAGTGGGCATTATTTAGAAGCTGTGAGATGTATTTAAGAAGTCCCAGGATCATTATTACTGTCTTCTGAACTCATTTAAACGTTCTTTCAAATATATGGTTCTCAAAATGGCACTTGCTAGCCAAATATGAGCTCACTGGTAATGTATACAAGTTTGAAATGACAAATTTTGGACTTTGTTACTATTTTTCATAATTTTTAACATGTACTAGATTAACTTCAGCAGGTACACAGAGTTTTATACAGTAAAGGAATGAGAGACTACAGCAACAAAACTTCGGGAAGCTCTGGATTGCATTTGTAGTCATGGTAACCGCACCTCATACTGCCACGTCTCTCCTTTTTTTTAGCCAAAGTTACCATTTATGCAAATAACAAATCTGCTTTTATGTACAGTATATGGACATAATTGAGACCAGACCTACATTGCAAATTACAACCTAGCAAAAATGTGAATCAAAATGTTTAACATTTATTTTAAATCGTGAACAATGTGTACATTTAGTGTTTTGTTTTGAAAAATAATATTAGATTCAAGTGACCTGCATCAAATTTACAAAGCACTACTGCAGGGGAAGCAAAGTCTTGACAGCAAAATATGCATTATCCATGTCTGCAGCCATTGGATTGTTTCAGTAAACAGAATCTCAGCTATCCCCCTAATAACCACAAGCCATCCACACTTTCCTGATTTAAAACCTGTTATATACTTTTGGTTATGATTTTTCCCCTTCTTTAGCAAACAGGCTGTGTGAATAACCTGCTTGCAAAATGCAAAAAAGGTCTAATTAACCAGCCAGAAAGCAACTCAATGAATAGTGCAGTGCTGTAATTATTTTACATTATACATTTCACGTTGCCTATCACTTTCCCTGCTGTTTCCTTTAGTTGTTGCTTTCTCTACTAACAATTATAAAAATTAGAGTCCTTATTAGAGTCATAGAGATCTACAGCACGAGAACTCCATGCTGACCAGATATCCCAACTCGTCCAGTTCCACTTGCCAGCACTTGGCCCATATCCCTCCAAACCCTTCCTATTCATAAACCCATCCAGATGCCTTTTAAATGTTGCAATTGTACCAGCCTCCACCACTTCCTCTGGTAGTTCATTCCATACACGCACCACCCTCTTTGTGAAAAAATTGCCTCCTAGGTTCCTTTTATACCTTTTCCCCCCTCACCCTAAACCTCCGTACTCTAGTTCTGGACTGCACCACCCCAGGGAAAATACTTTATCTATTTACCTTATCCATGCCCCTCTTGACTTTATAAACCTCTATAAGGTCACCCCTTAGCCTCCGACGCTCCAAGAAAAACAGCCTCAGCCTATTCAGCCTCTCCCTATAGCTCAATTCCTCCAACCAATATTCCAAAAGGGGCCTAACCAATGTCCTGTGCAGTCGCAACATGATCTCCCAACTCCTATATTCAGTACTCTGACCAATAAAGGAAAGCATACCAAACACCTACTTCACTCTCCTATCTGCCTGTGACTCTACTTTCAAGGAGCTATGATTGTCTGCAATGTTTGTAAAATAGCCCTTAGGGATGAGTGACCACAATATGATAGAATTTTACATTATGTTTGAATGTGAGGTAGTTCATTCTAAAGCAAGAGTGTTAAATTCAGATAAAGGAAATTAAGAAGCCATGAAACACAAATTGGCTGAGTTGGATTGGTAAAATGCATTTCAAGGTATGATTGTGCATATGCAATGCATAGAATTTTTAAAACTATTACATAACTTTCAAGAATTATACGTTCCTTCAAAGTTCAAAAACTCAAAAAGAGCAGTCAACCATGACTAACAAAGGAAGTTCAGGAATGTATAAGATTAAAAGAAAAGGCCTATAACTCCAATCACCAGAGAGATTGCCCCTGATTCCCATTGATTTCAGTTTTGCTGAAGACCTTTAATGCCACACTCAGTTGAATGTTACCTTGATATCAAGGGCTATCTATCACTTGCTGCTTATACTGTCCGGTATGCAAGTAGACCTGTTGAAGTCATATCTGCCTCATTGGAAGATGGTTATGGTTGTTCAAGATCAGTCATCTCAGCTCCAGGGTGTCTGCAGGGATTCCTCGGGGTAGTGACTGAGGCCCAAACATCTTCAGCTTCTTCATCAGTGACCTTCCCTCAATCATAAGGTCAGCAGTTGGTATGTTCGCCAATGTTCAGTACCATTTGTGAGTCTGCAAATGCTGAAGCAGTTCACGTTCAAATGCAGTTGGACCTGGGCAATATCCAAGCTTGGGCTCGCAAGTGACAAATACCATTTGCATCACACAAATGCCAGACAATGACCATCACCAATAAAGGACAATCTAACCACTGCCCCTTGTCATGCAATGCTGTTACTATCACTGAAATTCCCGACATCCACAAACTGTGAGTTACCATTGACCAGAAACTCAAATGTACTCACCATGTAAATACAATGGACACAAGAGTAGGATGCGGTTTCCTTCAGGTGCTCCAGTTTCCTCCTGCAGTCCAAAGATGTGCAGGTTAGGTGGATGGGTCATGCTGAATTGCCCATACTATCCATGAAAATGCAGGATAGCTGGATTAGCCATGGAAAATGAGGGTTACTGGATAAAGCAGAGGGGATGCGTCAGGATGTGATGCTCTTTGGAGGGTCAGTGTGGAATCAATGGGCCAAATGGCCGGCTTCCAAACTGTAGGGATTCTATGATCTACAAGTCAGAAGTGTTATGGAATTCTCCCCATTTACCTGGATGAGTGCTGTTCCAACAACATTCAAGAAACTTGACACCATCCTGGCCAAAGCAGCATATTTGATTGGCAAAACACCCACAAGTTTCCACTGCCTTCATCATGGACTCAGCAGCAGTATGTACCATCTACAAGATGCCCTGTAGAAATTCACAATGATCCTTAGCCAACACCTTCCAAATTTAGAAACAATCATTTCAGATAATCATTACATGGATTATGGTGTATTAGTTAGGATGAATAACTTCACTAACTTGCTGCAGATTTTTGAAGCGGAACGGAAAGGAACTATGTGGGTCACATTTTGATGCAGTATACATGAAATTTCAAAAGGCACTTAATAACTGTCTCAAACAAACGATTTGTGAGGGAAATTATAAGTCATGGTATAAAAGGGACAACGGTAACATGAATACAAAATTGGTTAAGTAATACTAAGCATTATATTTTTCAATGGATATTTTTAGGCTTGAGGTTTGCCATCATCGTCAGTGGTCCCTCACAGCAAAGGTTGACTTTATTCCACCCTCAGGGTGAGTCCGTAGGTGACTGTACGGACTAATGCAACTATTGCAGACTCTGTTATACTTAGGGCACAGGGTGGTCATGGGAAGAAGTGGGTGACACATTGGTGTGGCAGTGTGCTCATTTTCCTGTTTTTGCCTATCTTCCATATTTTCCTGATGGCAAGTCTTGAGGTACTTAATACTTTCCTGGATGCTTCTCTTCCACTTTGGACAGTCTTGTGCCAGTGATTCCCAGGTATCTGTGTGGAATGCTGTACTTCATTTCACTCGAGGTATCACTGAAGCACTTCCTCTGTCCACCTGGGGCTTGCCTGCTATTTCAAAGGTGAGAATGGAGAACCTTCTCGGGGAGTCAAGCTGACGACATGCCCAGTCCATTGTAGCCAATGTGGTCAGTGCCTTGATGCTGGGGATATTGGCATGGTCGCAGATGCTGATGTTGATGCGTCTTTCTTCCCTGCGGATATGCAGCATCTTGCACAGACAGCATTGGTGGTAATGCTCCAGTGCCTTGCCATATCTACAGTAGGCTGTGCATGTCCCAGTGCCATGTAGAAGGGCAGGAACTAACACAGCTCTGTAAACCTTAATTTTGGTGTCAGATCTGATCTTGTCCTTGAACACTCTTTTCCCCAGGTGACCGAAGAATACGTTAGCACACTGCAGGCGTTGCTGGATCTCTTCATCAATCGTTGCTTTGGCCGACAGGACAATTCCGAGGTACTTGAAGTGGGTTGACCTTCTCTAAGACCTCCTTGTGGACCTTAATTGTTGGGTGTTTGCTCAACAATGCCATGCCAGCTCAGTGGAGGACCTTCGTCCGGTGGCCGTTTAGGCTGAGACCTATGCTTACATAAGCCTTCGTAATGATGATCTGGAATACAAGCCATGAGATTGCACATACACAAGCATCATCTGCATATTACAGAACAATGACACTGGTTGAGATGACTTTAATTTTGTCTTCAAGGCAGTGGAGGTTGAAGAAAGGAAGGTTTGCAGTATAGTTCTCCAAAGATCAGTATTGAGACCCTTACTTTTCCTAATATATTAATGATCTGGATCTTGGTGCAAACTTGCAGCTGATATTAAACTTGTAAGAATTGTTCACTGAAGAGAACAATGTGGAACTCCAAACAGACATTAATAATTTGGGGGATTGTACAGAGATGTAGCAGATAAGGTTTAATGCAGATATTTGTGAGGTGATGCACTTTAGTCTGAAGAACGTTGAAAGATAATATAAAATAGCCAGTACAATTCTAAGAGGGGTGCAGGAGCAGAGGGATGTGCACATATTATTGAAGGTAGCAGGACAGGTGCAGAAAGCAGTTCATAAAACATACAATGTTCTTGGCTTTATTAGTAGGGGCATAAAGTACATGAAAAGGAAGTGATGTTGATCTTGTACAAGGCACTTAAGACCATAAGCCCATAAGACATAGGAGTGCAAGTAAGGCCATTCGGCCAGTCGAGTCCTCTCTGCCATTTAATCATGGCTGATGGCATTTCAACTCCACTTAACCGCACTCTCCCCTAGCCCTTAATTCCTTGTGAAATCAAGAATTTATCAATCTCTGCCTTGAAGACGTTTAACATCCTGGCCTCCACTGTGTTCTGTGGCAATGAATTCCACAGACCCACCACTCTCTGGCTGAAGAAATGTCTCCTCATTTCCATTCTAAATTGACCCCCACTAATTCTAAGGCTGTGCCCACGCCTGGTCTCCCCGCCTAACGAAAACAACTTCCCAACGTTCACCCTTTCTAAGCCATCTTGTAAGTTTCGATTAGATCTTCCCTCAACCTTCTAAACTCTAATGTAATACAAGCCCAGGATCCTCAACCGTTCATCATATGTTAGGCCTACCATTCCAGGGATCATCCGTGTGAATCTCTACTGGATACGCTCCAGTGCCGGTATGTCCTTCCTGAGGTGTGGAGCCCAAAATTGGACACAGTATTCCAAATGGGTCATAACTAGAGCTATATAAAGTCTCAGAAGCACATCGCTGCTTTTATATTCCAACCCTCTTGAGATAAATGACAACATTACATTTGCTTTCTTAATCACAGACTCACCTGCAAGTTAGCCTTTAGAGAACCCTGGACCAGCACTCCCAGATCCCTTTATACTTTGGCTTTATGAATTTTCTCACCATTTAAAAAATAGTCCATGTCTGCATTTTATTTTCAAAGTGCAAGACCTCACATTTGCTCACATTAAATCTCATCAGCCATTTCCTGAACCACTGTCCTAAATTGTCTAAATCTTTCTGCAGCCTCCCCACCTCCTCAATACTACCTGCTTGTCTGTCTAACTTAATTTCATTGGCAAACTTCACCAGAATGCCCCCAGTCCCTTCATCCAGATCATTAATGTATAAAGTGAGCAGCTGTGGCCCCAACACCAATTGTCACTGCTGCCATTCCAAAAAAGAACCTTTTATCCCAACTCTCTGCCTTCTGTCAGACAGCCAGTCCTCAATCCATGCTAGTAGCTCACCTCGAACACCATGGGCCCTCACCTTACTCAGCAGCCTCCCATGAGGCACCTTATCAAATGCCTTTTGGAAGTCTAGATAGATTATATCCACTGGGTTTCCCTGGTCTAACATACTTGTTACCTCTTCAAAGAATTCTAACAGGTATATCAGGCACAACCTCCCCTTACTAAATTCATGCTGACTTGTTCTAATCTGACCGTGCACTTCTAAGAATTTAGAAATCTCATCCTTAACGATGGATTCTAGAACTTTATCAACAACTGAGGTTAGGCTAATCGGCCTATAATTTTCCACCATTTGCCTTGATCCTTTCTTGAACAAGAGGGTTACAACTGCGATTTTCCAATCATCTGGGACTTCCCCTGACTTCAATAACTACTGAAAGATCACAACCAATACCTCTGCTATTTCCTCAGCTGCCTCCCTCAGAAGTCAAGGATGTAGCCCATTGGGCACAGGAGATTTATCAATTTTTAGACCTTTTAGTTTTTCTAGCACTTACTCTTTTGTAATAGCTACCATACTCAACTCTGTCCCCTGACTCTCCTTAACTGTTTGGATATTACTCCTGTCGGGGTAAAAACAATGACTGCAGATGCTGGAAACCAGATTCTGGATTAGTGGTGCTGGAAGAGCACAGCAGTTCAGGCAGCATCCAAGGAGCTTCGAATTCGACGTTTTGGGCAAAAGCCCTTCATCAGGAATATTACTCCTGTCCTCCACTTTGAAGACGGACACAAAGTACTTATTAAGTTCTTTACCTATTTCCTTATCTCCCAGCATTAGCCTTCCTACATTAGTTTGGAGTGTCCCAATGTCTACTTTTGCCTCTCATTTGTTTCTTATGTATTAATAGAAACTTCTCCTATCATTTCTAATATTACTGGCTAGCCTACCTTCATATTTGATCCTCACCTTCCTTATTTCTTTCTTTGTTATCCTCTGTTTGATCTTGTAGTCTTCCCAATCTTCTGATTTCCCAGTGCACTTGGCCACTTTATAGGTTGAATCTTTTTCTTTGATACGTTTCCTGATTTTCTTTATCAGCCTTAGCTGTCTAATCCCCTCCACACCCCCACACCCCACAGGATAATCTTCCTTTTCTTTTGGATGAACCTCCGTACTATGTCCTCAGTTACATCCAGAAACTCCTGCCATTGTTGCTCTACTGTCTTCTCCACTATGGTCTGCTTCCAGTCGAGTTTTGTCAGTTCCTCTCTCATGACCCTATAATTACCTTTATTTAACTGTAACACCATTACATCCAATTTTGCCTTCCATCTTTCCAACTGCAGACTGAACTCTACCATATTATGATCGCTGCCTCCTAAGTGTTCCCTTACTTTAAGATCTTTTATAAAGTCTGGCTCATTACAACACACTTTAAGTCCAGATTAGCCTGTTCCTATATGGGCTCCATCACAAGCTGTTCCAAAAAGCCATTGTGTAAGCATTCCATGAATTGCCTTTCTTTGGATCCACCTGCAGCATTATTCACTCAGTCCACCTGCGTATTGAAGTCCCCCATGATCATTGTGACCTTGCCTTTCTGACATTCCCTATCTATTGCCCCTGGTCCTGACCACTGTTAGGAGGCCTGTACATAACTCCCATTATGGTTTTTTTTGCCTTTGTGCTCCTCAATTCCATCCACACAGACTCCACACCATCTGATCCTATGTCATTCAGTGTCATAGATTTAATTTCATACTTAACTAGACAAGGCAAGCCTGCCCCCTCTGCCCAGCCCCCTGTCTTTTTGATAAATTGTAAACCCTTGGATGTGTAACTGCCAGTCCTGAACCCCCTGCAACCATGTCTACCACATCAGAATCATTCACGATGATTTGTGCCATTAATTCATCTACTTTGTTACGAATACTATGAGCATTCAGGTAATACGCCTTAATGCTAATTTTGTATTAATGCTATCCTCATGATTTCCAACATCTCTAGTAATATGTCCTAAGTTATCCTTCCTTTTTGCTTCATTCCTAGTCTGCCTTGAACTTAAACCCTGCACACATACTAACTTGCTGCTTATGTTTCTACCTGAATCCATACTCCCTATCGCTTTCCCTTTCCCTTCCCCCGTTTCACAAGTTTAAAGTCCTAGTCATCACTCTATTTATCCTTTTCGCTAGAACACTGGTTCCAGATTAATTCAGGTGGAGACTGTCCCGATCTCGACTTGGTAGACCTCAGATGAAATATTGTGTGTAGTTGTGAGTACCATGTTTTGGAAAGATGTGAATACATTGTAAACAGTGCAAAAGAATGATTCCAGGAATGAGAAACTTCAGTTATGAGGATAGAATCATACAGCACAGAAACAGACCCTTTTATCAAACCATTCCATGCCAAACATAATCCTAAACTAAACTAGTCCCACCTTCCTGTTCCTGGCCCATATTCCCTCCAAATATTTCCTATTCATGTAGTTATCCAAGTATCTTTTAAATGTTGTAATTGTGTCCCATCCACCACTTCCTCAGGAAGTTCATTCCACATGTGAATCACCATGTAAAAATATTGCTCCTCATGTTTTTTTTTAATCTCTTTCATCTCACCATACAAATATCCCCTCTAATCTTGAAATCCCCCATTCTAGGGAAAAGGTACCTACCATTAACCTACCATCGATGCCTCTCATGATTTCATAAACTTCAATAAGGTCACCTCTCAACCTCCTAGGCTCCAGTGAAATAAGTTCCAGCTTTTCTTTACAACTCAAACCTTCTATACCTGACAACATCCTGGTAAATCACTTCTGTACCTTCTCCAGTTTAATATTATCCTTCCTATAACTGGGTGACCAGAACTGCACGCCGTACTCCAGAAGAGGTGCAATGTCCTGTATAATCTCAACACGACTTTCTAACTCCTGTATTCAAAGGGCTGAGCAATGAAGGCAAGCATTCTAAATGCCATTAACCACCCAGACTAAATGTGACACCAACTTTAAAGAATCATGTACTTGAATCTCCTAGGTCCCTCTGCTCTACAACACGTCCCAAGCCTCTAACATTAAGTGTAGAAGTCCTACCCTTGTTTGTTGTACCAGAACGTAATACTTTGCATTTATCCAGATTGAACTCCAGCTGCCATTTTCAAGCTCATTGACCTATTTGATCAAGATCCTTTCATAATCTTAGAAAACCTTCTTCACTGTTACTATACCACCAATTTTGGTGTCATCTGCAAAATTATATCAGCTATGCCTTCTGTGTGCTCATCCAAATAATTTATATAAATGACAAACAAAAGAGGACCCTGAACTGATCCCAGTGGAACACCACTGACAACAGACCTTCAGTCTGAAAAACAGCTCTCCACTACCACTCCGTGTCTCCTGATGTTATGTCAATTATGTATCCAATTGGCTAGCTTACCCTGAATCCAGTATATCGAAGAGTGTGATGCTGGAAAAGCACAGCCGGTCAGGCAGTATCTGAGGAGCAGGAGAATCAATATTTCGAGCATAAGCTCTTCATCAGGAATCCGATATGACCTAATTTTACAAATCTATCTTCAATGCAAAACCATGTCAAAGGCTTTACTAAAGTCTAAGAAAACTATGTATTCTGTCCTCATCAATTGTTTTTTGGCACCTTCTCATAGATTGATGAATTTGGGACTTCTTTTCTGCAAGAAGAAGGCTGAGAGGAGATTTATTAGAAGTTTTTAAAATCATGAGTATGCACAGCACCTGCTCATAAAATAAAAATTAATGAGAAGGCATAGATTTCAAATGATGTGCAAATGAAGTAAGGGTGATGTGAGAAAAAAAATCTTTTCACACAACAACTAGTTAGAATATAGAATATACTGCCTGGAAATGTGGAGACAAGTTCAATTGAGGCATTCAAGAAAACATTGAATGAGTATTTGGAAAGAAATAGTCTGCAGGGAAACAGGGAAAAGGCAGGATATTGGCACTATGTAATAGAACTGTCCAGAACTGTTCTGCACTGTAACAGTTCTGTGATTATGGGTGGACAATGTTCAAACCTCAGTGACTCAGATTCAAGTTGATAGGAATCAGAATTCAAATTTATCATTGGTCAATGGCCATCAGCAATTCAGCTTCATTGACAGGAAATTGATGGATGTCAGAAGTCATCACATTATATCCTTTGTTTCCAGACCTTTGGCCAGAAGGATTCATCTTTGTGGCCAAAGATTTTTCTTTGAGAACCATCACTTTGTACGTATATGAGATTTAGGGCATAGAGGTTTAATTCTAGATCATAGCCTAGGTGTTAACCAATGTTTTCGATTGCCTTTAAGAACAAGTTTGGTTCAAAATAAATGGGTTATTTTTTTAATTAATTAAAGAATCCTGGTGGATTTTATTTTGCTGGATCATAGTACAAAAATGAAGCAATTGGCCATTTCTGTAATTGAGTCAATACATTTACACAAATTATGCGACTGGTGGAGTAATCAAGCTTTATTATCAGCAAATTTCTCATGTCACAGTACTAATAGAATTTTATATCTCAAAATCTCTAAAACATGCCCTCAGCTGGGGTTGAGATGGCTATTTGAAATAATACGAAAACCTACAGAATTAGGAACAGGAGTCCATTCCTGGCTTGTGCTTATTTCTTTTTAACGTTTCAGACAATATAACAGTGTCTTCGTGGCATATTGAGTATGATCTTTACAAAATAGGGCAAGATCTTCTAAGTTATATTGCAAAATAGGCACTGATTTTAAAAGGGGTTCCATTCTGAAGAAAGTAGCATAACTGATAAGTTTGTGGATGTGGAGGCCTGACCATTCTTAGTGGAAGGTCTTCATTTCAATAATAATTGCAAAAACAAAAATTGCTTGAAAAACTCAGAAAGTATGGCGGCATCTGTGGAGAGAAAGCAGAATTAACATTTCGGTTTGATTGAAGGAAGCTGTTCGCAGGTAAATGGAAGTCTGGCAAATGGGAGGTTTTCAAAAGTAAGATAACAAGGGTTCAGGGCCAGCATGTTCCTGTTAGTGTGAAGGGCAAGGCTGGCAGGAGTAGGGAAAACAAAATGTCGAGAGTTATCATGGCTCCAATCAAGAAAAAGGAGACATATGTCAGTATGGGCAGCTGGGATCAAGTGAATCCCTTGAAGACTATAAGGAGTGAAGAGGTACACTTAAGAGGGAAATAAAGATGGCAAAAAGAGGACATGAAATAACTTTGGCAGATAAGGCAAAGGAGAATCCACAGAGATTCCACAAGTATATTAAGGGCAAAAGAGTAACAAAGGAGAAAATAGAGCCCCTTAAAGAACACTGAGGTCATCTCTATGTGAAACCATAGGAGGTGGGTGAGATCCTAACAAATATTTGTCATCAGTATTTACCATGGAGAAAGATATGGAAGCTGGGGAAGTAAATAGTGATGTTTTTACCGTGTTTTAAAAAGAGTCCACATTACAGAAGAGGAAGTGTTGGAGGTCCTAAAATGCAAAAAGGTGGATAAATACCCAGAGCCTGATGAAGTTGTATCCTAGGACATTGAAAGGAAGTGAGGGAAGAAGTTGCATAGATATTTGTATCATTGACGCATCGACAGCCATAGGTGAGGTACCGAAAGACTGGAGGGAGGCTAATGTGCCATTATTTAAGGAAGACTGCAAGAAAAAGGCAGGAAATTACAGACATGTGAGTCTAATGTTAATGGTGGGTAAGTTGTTGGAGGGGATTCTGAGAGACAGAATCTACAAGCATTTGGAAAGGCAGGGACTAATTAGGGATAGCATGGCTTTGTGCGTGGTAAGTTGTCTCTCACAAATTTGATTTTTTTTTTGAAGAGGTGACCAAAACGATAGATGAAGGCAGTGTGGTAGATATTGTCTACATGGATTTTAGCAAGGCCTTTGACAAGGTACCACATGGTCAACTGGTTAGTAAGATTAGATCACATGGGATCCAGGGAGAACTAGCCAATTGGATACAAAATTGGCTTGACTGTAGGAGACAAAGGGTGGTGGTAGAGGGTTGTTTTTGAGACTGGAAGCCTGTAACCAGCAGGGTGCTTCAAGAATTCCTGCTGGGTCTGCTGTTGTTCGTAACTTATAAAAATGATTTAGATGGGTATATAGGAGACATGGTTAGTAAGTTTGTAGGTGACACCAAAATTGATGAAGAAGGTCTACTAAGAGCACAATGGATTGTAATCAAATGGCAAGTTGGAGTTTAATGCAGATAAATGCAAGGTGTTGTATTTTGGTAAGACAAACCAGGGCAGAACTTACATAGTTAATGGTAGGGCCCTGGGGAGTGTTGTTGAAAAGAGAGACCTCGCAGTTCTTTGAGCGTGGAAACATAGGCAGGGTGGCAAGCAAGGCGCTTGGCACACCTACCTTCATCATTCAGAGCATTCAGTACAGGAGTTGGGATATCATGTTATGGATGTACAAGACATCGGCCACAGTTGGAATACTGCATACAATTCTGGTCACTCTGCCATAGGAAGGATACTATTAAACTGTAAAGGGTGCAAAAATACTGGAATTATAAGGAGAGACTGGATATACTTGGACTTTTTTTCCCTGGAGTGTAGGAGGCTGAGGGGTGACCTTCTAGAGTTTAATGAAATCACCAGGGGCATAGATAAGGTGAATAGCCCAGATCTTTCCCCAGGTAGGGGAGTCCAATTTAAGGTGAGAGAAAAGTTTAGAAGGGATGTGAGGGGCAACTTCTTGACAGAGTATGTGGAAAGAGCTGCCAGAGGAAGTTGCAGTGGCAGGTACAATTACAACATTTAAAAAACATTTGGAAACGTACATGGATTAGGGGGATATGAACCAAATGCAGGCAAATGTGCTAATTCAGTTTAGAAACCTGGTCAGCATAGATGAGTTGGGCTGAAGGGCCTGTTTCCATGCTGTATACCTCTAGGACTCTTAACACTGCAGGGTCCGCAAGTGGAAAATGAGATATTGTTCTTACAGCTTGGGCTGAACTTCACAGGAGCCCAGGCAGGTCCCTTGGTCACCCCTGTTGCCTATGTTGTATCTGCAAAAATGACAATGAGCTTTTGGTTGCCTGCCATTTCATCACCTCACCCCTGGCCAACATCGGCCTTGCTCCAGTTTCGGCCTTGCTCCAGTGCTCCAGTGAAGTTCAGTGCAAGTTGGAAGATTGCCTCATTTTCCACTTCTGGACTCAATATCAAGTTCAATAATTTTGGGGCCTGGACATTTCTCCCATGACCTTACTCCAACCCCCACACACTGGGCCTTGTCATCACATGGATTGCTAACATCAACACAGCCCATTGTCAGCCATTACTAGTCTTACTTAACAGCCATTCATTCTCCCAGGCTGATCTTTACCCATTCCTTTGATTGCCCAACTGTTTTTCTCTGTCTGGGCTCCATCTCCACCGATCATTTACTTCTTTCCTCTTCCTCCACTCCTTCTTTAGCATATATACTAACCTTTTCCAGTTACAGTCAGTTCTGAAGAAGAGTCACTAGAGCCAAACATCACTACTTTCTCTCCACAGATGCTGCCAGACCTTCTGAGTTTTTCTATCAATTACTGTTTTTGTTTCTGATTTTCAGCAACTGCAATTCTTTGTATTTTTTATAATTACCAGAAATATCCAGATGGAGATCCACTGGAAAGGCCCTGTGCAGACAGTGGCAGCAGGATTAGAATTGAAGCTCTTAGAGTTGAGTACCAAACGTCTTGAGTGATTTTTTCTTGGGCAGGTGGAATTTGAACCTGTACCTTCTAGAGTAAAGATTGTGCTGCATGACCCTTACTTTGGTTTGCCTACAGTTTTGCTGTCTGCTTTAAATGTAAGAATTCAAACAGACAAGCACTTAATTTTACAGCATGTTCTTGACTTTTGGATTAGAAAAGTAGAGATTTGTACTTGACTGCTTATACTTCTGTCTTTCGAAAAGAGTTGTTGAGCTCAGTTAAGAGTGATTTCTATCAAGGTTTCTTCTCAACTTTTGAAGTTACACTTCATGCAGTGTGGACTCACGTTTCAGATCTATATTTGACAACATAATGCTGAAGTGATGATTTTTATGTCATAATACATTTACACTGATACAAAATGCGTTGTACAACTATATTGTTTAATGCATACATTCCAATTGACAAACTTAACCATTACAGTCCAGATATATTTTCATTGCAGTTAAATTAACATATCACCAAAATGATTTCAAATGTATCCTCAAACAATATTACCAAGAAAACTTACACCAGCAAGCATTATTTACCAAGAATTTAAGCCATGAAGCATCTATTGATTAACAACAATGAGTATTGATCTTTCTATACATTATATTCTCATGGACATTAACTATGTGAATAAATTTAGTTACTTGTAAATAATGATTCCTAGTTGCAGCAGAATTTGTAACTGCTTTCTTAAATTTATTTAGTTTGCAATACATGGGTCTGTCATAGCCATCCATTTGGTAAACATTAAGGCAACATCATAATATGACACAACACTAAGTTATAGTCCCAACAAGTTTATTTGGAAGCATTAGCTTTTGAAGCGCTACTTCTTCATCAGGACAACCACCTGATAAGGAGCAGCACTTTGAAAGTTAGTGCTTCCAAATAAACCTGTTGGATGATGACCTGGTGTTGTGATTTTTAACTTTGTCCATCCCAGTCCAATATCGGTACCTCCAAATCATCACAATATGAGATACTCCAAAACAAATATCTGCAAAATTTTATTGAGGTTATCAATTGTTGTTGGGTCCAGGTTGTCTTCATTATCCTCCATTCTGTGCCATACTTGGGGGAAGGGCGATGGCATGATGTGCAGAATGGGAACATCTATGTAATATTAAACATTGACCAATTACTTGTATTTATTGAATTTGTGTTAGTGCTGCATTGTGATCAAATGATGTTTGAATTGCAATATGTCACTAAAAGACATTTATTTCATTTGAAGCAGTTTTTTGTGAAAGGCACACTATTTATGAAACATGCTGAAAACCAATGTGAACATGTTCTACCTGGAGTTCCACAAACAAATCCAATTTTCTGTCCTTTTTATGCAGACTAATAACTGTTTAAATATTATTGGACTATGCTAATTGTGTTACTTTGCAGCATTTATTCACGAAGTCACTATGACTCAGTAGTAGGACATTTGACCCATCATATCTGTTGCTGTTTATACAGCAAAACAATCTGTTGCATTCCCATGCACTTTCCCCAATATTCTACAACTCTTTTTCCCCAAATGCCAACCAATACTCTTTTGAAATAATTAACAGTTGTTTTGAAGTCATTGTCTCCATTTTGCACCACAGCATAAAGCACCATATTCCCAGGTCATTAGCATTAAGTGTGTAACAAATTCCTATTCACAATTAGTGTGGTGGCCTTGGTGAGGCCACACCTTGAATAATGTGTGCACTTTTGATCTCTTAGTCTGAGGAAGGACATTCTTGTTAGTGAATGTTCACCAGACTGATTCCCGGGATGGCAGGACCGAAGTAAGGAAAGACTGAATTGGCTGGGTTTGTATTCGCTAGAATTTAGAAGAATGATGGGGGGGGATCTCATAGAAATACACAAAATACTGCTGAGACTGGACAGTCTAGTTCCGGAGGAATGTTCTTGATGTTGAGTAGGTCCAGAACCAGGGGTCATAGTCTAAGAATAAGGGTTAAGCTATTCTGAGATAAGGAAGAATTTTTTTCACTCAGAGTTCTGAACCTGTGGAATTCTCTTCCACAGGAAGCTGTTGGGATCAGTTCATTAGATATATTCATGAGGGAGCTAGATGTGGCTCTTGCAGCTAAAGGGATCAAAGGCTATGGAAAGAAAGCAGGAATGGGATACTGAAATTGTGTGATCAGCCCTGATCATATTGAATAGTAGTGCAGGCTCAAAGGGCCGAATGGCCTACTTCTGCGCCTAATTTCTATGTTTCTATGGTTTCAACCTAACCCTGCCACTAACATCCCTTGTTCCTGGGACCATTCTCCTAAAAATGTTGCTTCTTTTTCTCGTCACCTTGAATCAGTGACTTGTGGTTTTTGATCCTTCAACCAACATCAACAGTTTCTCCATTTCTATTTTGTCCAAACTTTCCGGATCTTGAACAACTTTAACAAATCTCTCATGATCCTTCCTCCAAGGAGAATATTCCATATCCCTGCTTCTCTAGTTTAGTAACATAAATGAAGTTCCTCAACTCTAGAACCTTCTTATGAATCTTTTCTGGACCCTATAAAATGTAATACTGTCTCTCCTAAAGTGCCTTGAATAGAATTGGACATGGTGCAAGCATTCCCCGCTTTTTGAAAGTTCGCTTTACACCACTTCACTTTTATGGAAGATTCACATTAGTACCTGTTCACGTTAACCAAAAGAAATCCAAAGAGGATTTTCACTTTTACGAAAAACAGCAAAATTTTTCCCATGAAAATGAATGCTTCTTCAATTTATGCCATTTCAGCTTATGAAAGGTTTCATAGGAACACTCTACTTTTGGATAGGAGGGGACATTTCAGGCTGAGAGAAAGATAGGACTACAAATGCTGGAGATCAGAGTCGAAGAGTGTGGTGCTGGAAAAGCACAGCATCTGAGGTGCAGGAGAATCAACATTTTGAGCATAAACCCCGCTCACCTCTTCCCCCTTTCACCTTAAACCAATGCTCTCATTCCTGATGAAGGGCTTATGCTCAAAACGTCCTGTGCCTCGGAGACTGCCTGACCGGCTGTGCTTTTCCAGCATCATATACCTTGACTACATTTCAGGCTGAACCAAATTGTTTTACAGGTGCATCATGTTCTTTGCATTTGTACTCCATGCAAGTATTTCTACTTGTACATAAATATAGTCTATGTGGAAAATCTACAATTTTGTTACATGTGAAAGGAGAAAATGCCTTTCCTTACTTTATTAACTGGAAAGGATGCAGAAATGATTTACAAGGATGTTACTAAGACTGGAAGGTTTGATCAATAAGGAGACTCTGAATACACCAGGATTGACTTCAGAGAGTTTTATGAAATCATGAGGGACATAAATAAGGTGAATAGCCAAGGTCTTTCCCCAGGATAGGAGAGTTCGAAACTAAAGGGCATAGGGGAGAGGGGAAAGATTTAACAGGGACCTGAGGGGCAACATTTTCACACAGAGGATAGTGCGTATATGGAACAACCTGCCAAACGAGGTTGCAGAGGCATGTACAGTTACAACACCTAGAAGACATTTGGACAGGTACATGTTTAGGAAGGGTTTAGAGGAATATGGGACAGATGCAGGCAAATGAGGCTAATTCAAACTAGGAAAACTAGTTAACATGGACGAGTTGGGCCAAAGGGCCTGTTTATGTGCCCTATGACTCCATGGGAGACTGGTTAGCAAAGTTAGATTTCATGAAATATAGGAAGTACTAGCCATTTGGATAGAAAACTGGCTCGTAGGTCGAAGACAGAGGGTGGTGGTGGAGGGTTGCTTTTCAGACTGGAGACTTGTGACCAGTGGAGTGCCACAACGATTGGTGATGGGTCCACTACTTTTCGTAATTTATATAAATGATTTGGATGTGAGCGCAAGAGGTCCAGTTACTAGGTTTGCAGATGACACCAAAATTGAAGGTGTAGTAGACAGCGAAGAAGGTTACCTCAAATTACAATGGGATCTTGATCAGAGGAGTCAATGGGCTGAGGAGTGGAAGATGGAGTTTAATTTAGATAAATGCGAGGTGCTGCATTTGGAAAAGCATATTAGAGCAGGACCTATACATTTAATGGTAAGGTCTTAGGGAGTGTTGCTGAACAGGAGACCTTGCAGTGCAGATTCATAACTCCTTGAAAGTAAAATTCCAAGTTGATATGATAGTGAAGAAGGCGTTTGGTATGTTTTCCCTTATTAGTCAGAGTACTGAGTATAGGAGTTGGGAGGTCTGTACAGAATGTTGGTTTGGCCACTTTTGGAATATTGCGTGCAATTCTGGTCTCCTTCCTATTGGAAGGATGTTGTGAAACTTGAAAGGGTTCAGAAAAGATTTTCAAGGATGTTGCCAGGATTGGAGAATTTGAGCTAAAAGGAGAGGCTGAATAGTCTGTGGCTGTTCTTCCTGGACCGTCGAAGGCTGTGGGGTGACCTTATAGAGGTCTATGAAATCATAAGAGGCATGGATAGGATAAATAGACAAGGTCTTTTCCCTGGGATGGGGGAATCCAGAACTAGAGGGCATAGGTTTAGAGTGAGAGGGGAAAGATATAAAAGAGACTAAGGGGCAACCTTTTCATACAGAGGGTGGTGCATGTATGGAACGAGCTGCCAGAGGAAGTGGTGGAGGCTGGTACAATTGCAACACTTAAAAGGGATTTGGATGGATATATGAATAAGAAGGATTTAGAGGGATAAGGGCCAAGTGCTGGCAAATGAGACTAGATTAGTTGTCCACTACACCTCCAATTTTGGTGTCATCTGCAAACTTACCAACTATACCTCTTATGCTCTTATTTGGTCGGCATGGATGAGTTGGACCAAAGGGTCTGTTTCCGTGCTGTGCTATGACTCTATGACTGTCTGACATGTTGCAACATACCTCTTTGCAAAAATGGTGTATGGTCATCATCAATGTGCCCTGCTTGCATTTTAGTCCAGAAGTATTTCACCTCATTGGAATGGTCATTCAGTAGTCCCTGTCGATGCAGACGTCGCTCTGTTGAACAACAAGTTGCACTTAATAAATGGTTCAGTATGTTATTCTCCAAATTACAGTGCATTGCTCCATTACACTAGTTAAATCCTCTCTCTTTGAGATGTACTTTCTGTTATGTTTCTCCAATAAGGGATTATCTACCAAAATTAAACATATAATGTATTTTAGGTGTCTGCTTGGCATTGAACCATTGCTGTTTTTTGGAGTTGCTACTTTCACACTGTGAATACATTCTATTCTATAATCTAGTTTTAATTTTATTTTCATTTTTTTTAAAACAAGATTTAACCCTTCCTTCAAATTTGAAGTGCCCATCACTTGACAACCTGAAATTTTTTTAAGAAAATCGTAAGAACATAGGACATAGGTAATTTGGCCCTCAGAGTCTGCTCCATTCATAATTGATCTGGCTGTGGTCTCAACTCCACTTCTCTGCACACTAAAACCCCTGACTCCTTTGTGTAACTCTACCTTGGTAAAGAAAAACCTCTACTGCTTTCTGGGTAAGAAAATTCAACATACTAATATCCCTCAGAGATAAAACATTTCTTCTCATCTCTCTCTCGAATAAGAAAGATCTCTTCTTCTTAAATTGTATACACTCGTTCTAGTCTGCAAATCAGATTAAAAGCTTCTTGGTATCCACTCTACTGACACCCCTCAGAATATTATGTTTTATTCTTCAAAACTCCCAATGGGTATAGGCCAACCTGTTTTGACACTTGTTCATAAAATAAGCCCTTCATCCCAGCAATGAGTTAAACGACCCTTCTCTGCACTTATGTTGTTTTTCAAAGTATTAAGTATTCTGATGTGGCCTCAAAAAGACCTTAATAAAGTCCTGAAGGATGGGAAAAATTCATTTAATGTTGCTCTTTTTTATATATCAACCCAATTTCAGTTTACTCTGTTACCCATTCATACATCAGCTTGTTATTCCTTGGTTCTCAACATGGATTATCAAGATGATCTGTGATCTTTTCCCTCCCTTACATTTTTGCTTCAGATTTTTGTGCTTTTTGTAGCATGGCAACCAAGTTTAATGCACAGATTTTGAAACATATTGAATTGCTTATCCGAGGAGTTGCCACTCAAGTTCTACTGTCCTTTAATCAACATAATTCCCTGAGGTGCCATTTGAAATTTAATTCAAGTTTCTGCATGTAAGAATCCCCAGTAGTCATAAATCATTTTGGACCTTTTATCCTACGATGTCTCGTCATTGTATCGATTGTGTAAGATCTGGGTAATTATTCACCTTCCTGTTTATTTAATCTTTAAAGATCAAATTCTGTGCTGTTACAACTCATCCTTGTAAGGCAAAATTCCAAGTATCCATACTGTCCATGTTTCCTTTATTTACCCTTTGCAAGATTAAACATTACGCAACACCAAATTATCGTCCAATAGGTTTATTTGGAAGCACTAATTTGCAGAGCGCCACTCTTTTATCAGGTGATTGTGGAGGTTAAGATCACGCTCACAGAAGTTATAGCCAAAGGAGTCCAGTGTCATGGAGATGTGATACAGTAAACAATCTTAGATTAAACTTGCATCTTTTATAATGGAATATGCTGATTTCTGTTCCTTGATATGTAAATCTGGGATATCAAAGAACAGAAACCAGCATATCCCATTATAAAAGATGAAAGGTTTAATAAAAGATTGTTTACTGTGTCATATCTCCATGACACTGGACTCCTTTGGCTGTAAATTCTGTGAGAGTGATCTTAATCTCCACAACCACCTGATGAAGGAACGACGCTCTGAAAACTAGCGCTTCCAAATAAACCTGTTGGATTTTAACTTTATCCACCCCAGTCCAACACCAGCACCTCCATGTCCTTTGCAAGATGACAGGCACAACACCCAGGCATTACTGTTTAAACTTATTTATATCCCAGAGGCTCCTATCTTAGCCTTAGTTGGGATATTTGCCAGCTAATGTTTGTTGCACATTTGTATTTATGTAGCATCTTTAATGTTGTAAAATATCCCAAGGGACTTCACAGGAGTATTAATCAACAAATTAGTACAACAACCCAGAAAAGGGGACATTAGAAACAAAACAGAAATTGCTGGAAAAGCTCAGTAGGTCTGGCAGCCATCAGTGAAGAGAAATCAGAGTTGATGTTTTGATTCCAGTGATGCTTTTTCGGAACTGTTGGTAGCAAGGAAAATGTTGCTTTTTATGTAAGAGAATGGATGGGGGAATGGAGGATAGAGCCCAAAGAGCAAGAAGAAAAGTCAGACAGACAAGGGAATGGATAGTGTTCAGCCTAGGAGAATGAATAGCTGCCAATGGGAACTTTAGTGGCTAACAATGGATTGTGTGTAGTAGCAGACCATGTGATAACAAGGTGTGGTGTGTGGTGGATGAAGGCTTCAGTGACAGTTAAATTGAGGCAGGAGCAGAGCTGGTTGATAATATGGAGGAAATAGGGGATGGTGCAAATAGATGGTCATAAGCCCATCTCAGCATATCATGATTGTGAGCAATTTGCTTCAGCCTCCAACAATTGACAGGAAATGAAATGGAGTTGCCTAGGAAATGGAATCTTGCACAGATTGAAGAGAATTTCAGTTAAGTTTCAGTTACCTATTAGCTGTAGTCTTTTATGCCATCGAGCTGTATTTGGAAAATAACTTGGAAATCTCGGATTTGGTCCACCAATTAAATCCAATAAAACCAGTAGGTCCTATGAAGAATGGAAGCAGTTTGTCAATTTTGTTTTAAAAATCACTAATCAACAAGTTAACAATTACCTCAACTTGCAAGGTTCCATCAGATATAAATTCTGTACTAAATATTTATCAGCTGATAAAATACTTTATCCCCATATTAATATCTTCCTTCAAACTGAACATATAAAACTTCCTTATTTGTATCTTTGCGGTCTTTCAAAAAGTGAAACCTTGCATTTTGTTAGCAGCTGAATTAAACTAAATGACTACTTGCAGTGATTTGCAGATCTGAATCCCCCAGACTCCTCCTCTCCTCAACTTAATTTAGACAATTACTTTTCGAGGAGTGTAGAGTCTCCTTATTCTTCCCACTAAAACATGCAACTTCACACCAATCTATCTACAAATTTGTTAGCCATTAAAAATGAACAAGATTATTCACAAGTTCCTGTATTTAGTTGCAGGTTCTACTCTGGATTGACTGTAACCTCAAAAGCAATCCTCATCCCCACACTCTGTCAAAACCCTGTTAAACATGATACATTGTCCATGAATATTGAAATTAAGCATCTGATCCTCAAGACCAGTTATTTTTATTTGTGAACATAAAATTATTCCAGCAGTGACCTTTGTGCAATACCACTTTGCAGCTTTAGTTAAAAATAGGCAGCTTTTAAATTAAAATAAAGTAGTTGGGGTTCCTAAAATCAATACTTTGTTTTTAAAGCTAAAAGATATCCACTCAATAGTTTTCAGCTTTACATCCATACACTATCACAAAGAGAAACATATCAGTGTACCCTTTTCTGCAAATGTATAACATATGTTTCTCTAACCATTTCTCTACGTATATCCTTAAAGAAATCTCAAACGGTCGCATGGATTTTAGTAGAAGTCATTAATAGAAGTAAAGACAAAGGAAAGTTTCCTAACTTTCATGACAGTAGGACTCATATGACTACAGTTTACATGGAAAACAATAAATTCCAAGGCAACAGTACCCATCTTACATCAAGTTAGTAACATATATAACAGTGATGAAGTAGTAAGACCCTTTGGTCCATCCAGCCTGTTCCATATAATTGCACTGTCACGTGTTGCAAAATTTATCTATCCATTCTATCTAAACCTGTGTGATTTCATGGACAAGGTGAAAAGCCAAGTAAAAATAAGAAAATCTGGGGAGAAAAAAGTTGGGAAAATGTCTCTCTGAGCCATCTAAGCAATCAGAAGTAGTCCAGGAAATCAGTCAGGTTTTGACATTCTTAATTTTTTTAAAAGAGGTGATAACTATACCGTGCAGAAACAAGTCAAACTGTTGCCTTAAGAAATTTAACAAATCCACCATGAAACATTATTTATTCTCAGAGAAAAGGAGCACTGACTGATATCCAGCCTAGATCTGGTGTGTTATACAACTTAATGTTGTGACGTCTGGACCTTCTTATCTTACTTAGTTAGAACAAACTGTCAATTTGGGAACACGATCTATTTCCTTCATCTTTGTCAGATCACCCATAATTCTATGCTTCTCACAAGAGTTCCAATTCTTACAGTTTGTTTTCATGGCGAAGGAGTTAGAAAGCCTCAATGGTCCCTCACCATGAGAAAAGAACAAATCTGGACATGGTATTCCAAAGTAGGTCAAATTTAAACAAGATCTCGTGCAAAAGCAAAACAATATACCTTCTCATTTGTGCAGTTATCCCATAAATGTGTCCCACCATCCTATTTGCTCCAATTAAAAATTGGCAAGATTGCTCGTGTACGTTTCAAGATAGCTGCAGTAGAAAGCTGAATTAAATTTATTTCTGTATCTTTTTTCTCTGAAGAATGTACAAATGTTAAACTTTCACAATACCTATTTGCATAATACTGTGATTATCCAAGTTTAACCTTACCTGCCAGTCATGAGCCCAGTTGCCAACACGTTAAGATGCCCCAAAGCTAATAATCATCGTCTTCAATCTTTACACTTGATCAGAATGCAAATTTACAGATTGTGCCCACATCACACATCCAGATCATCAATAAAAGTAACAATACTGTTGTAAAGTGGAGATTGAGCCCCCCCCCACCAACAACTAAAACTGAAACTGAAACACGCAAAGAGGAGTGTTTCACCTCGGGTGACTGTCTGTGCGGAGTTTGCACATTCTCCCTGTGTCTGCGTGGGTTTCCTCCGGGTGCTCCAGTTTCCTCCCACACTCCAAAGATGTGCAGGTCAGGTGAATTGCCCATGCTAAATTGCCCATAGTGTTAGATGCATCATTCAGAAGGAATGGGTCTGAGTGGGTTAATCTTCGGAGGGTCAGTGTGGACTTGTTGGGCCGAAAGGCTTATTTCCACACTGAAGGAAATCTAATCTAATCTAAAAATATCTGTTAACAGAACTGTGAGAAGTGGTTAAACCCATTTTCAGCAACTTCTAGTGGTTAAATAAAAGAAATCCCTGACACTTTACAATCAACAAGTGACAGTTCATTTATCTAAATCAAGCAGTGAACAACTTAACTGAAATATTGACAAACCAAACAATTCTTTTCTAACTACTAACTCTTCCTGAATAACACAAAATTTGAATGGTATGCTGTTTCGATAAATTTAAATACCATTCATACAGAAACATAGAATTTAGTCTCTTGAAATTATAGCCAGGTTGTCTTTCAGAACTTTCTGTGCCTTCTTCCTTCTCTTCTGTCAGAAATGTCTCCTCCCTTGGTCTCTTCAGTCAGGAATGTCTTCTCTGCATTTGGTACTATTATTATTTGGATGGTGCTTTCTCTAATATATGATGATGGCGATAGCCAATTTCTGTCTTGACAGCTGTTAACTCTATCAGTTAGCTCTGCCAATTTTTCAACTGCCCCCTTTTTTTATACCCTTGATGACCTTTCAATGTTTTTACAATCAGATTGGTCCTAAGTTGTCAAAACCATCAGATTTAAATTTGATAAGTTTTTGATATGTAAGGGCCTGATTCAAATTGATTGGCTAAATTCAGAACTTGTTGTCTCGGTAAAAGTCCTCTTTGGTTGCTAACTATGCAGCCTTTTGACACAAGTGTTTCGGGCTCTCTGTGTATTGGCAAACCCAAGTTGCTACCAGAGATCCATTTTAACTTGAGGCACAGAAAAAAGACAAAAAGGACCATGCAATGCTTTCCCAAATTTACAATTTTACTAACACCAACTTTGCAATAACACACATGCTCCAGCCTCATACTACCAGTCACTCCAATCTCTTACTACTTTTAATGCAGGTATTCCAATCATGCACCATCATTAGGTCAAGCAATTCCGAACTCTCACAATGAATAACACTGGGACTATAACTTTAAACTATTGCCATTAATAAGTATTGCAATCAAATTTAGCAATTGCTTGGATCTTACCCAGCTATTATTCAAACACTCCACACAATCCAACAATTAACCAGACATCACATTTCTCCTGGTCATTAACCAGATATGCTGATCACTTATCAGCATTAACTAGACACTGGCTTCACTCTGTCATTAACGACAATGCTGTTAACATATCTATCCAGTTTCAAGATGTCATTAGACACTGAGAACATACATTTTATTGGATCTTTACAAAATTTAATCTTCTATCTATGTAGAACAAAATTGCCCTATTTTACTTCAGTATTTTATTGAAGCAGATCATGCCTATAAACATGATAATAAGCAAAGTATACGTTGTCTATTAGTATTAATCACTTCTTGTATTATTTTCCTGTCTCAAAGATAGTGAGCACTTACAATTCCATGCAGCTGGTTGGTATCACTGGCACCAGGTGGATGTTTAACGATCTCCATTTTGTTCGCCAAATGTCGAGAGCCATACAGTGAGTCAATCTCAGACCAAGATTCAATTGCTTCTTGGCCATCAAAAAAAATTAGCTGCAGGGTAAGATCTGGCCTCTCTCCAGCATTCTAAACAAAAGAGAAATATGTTTAAGAAGGCTTTACCCACACTTGGAATATTCAGGTTGCTGAGTAAATAAAATTGCATTTCCATTGGAGCATTTTCGAACGTTAAAATTCAATTGAAACAAAGATGGTGGAAAACATAGCGCATGTATGTGTTATACCACATATCATCATAACACTTTGAAATGTTCACCAATAGATGATTTTGTTGCTATTTTAATGGTATGATCAATTTAAACTGTAGACAGCATGACCAGTAAGTAAACCTGCTATTGAGTCAATTTTCTGGGTGAAGCCTTGTTAGTTTACAATTGTTGTGATATAATATGATGATAATACATATTTTGTGGCCCAGTTTCAAATATTCATACACTATTGGTTTAGAGGTATTCCTTTAAGTATTTGACCCTTTATGTTGTTAGAACTTCTGACCTTAGCATTATTAGCACCACATTCTATTATTTGCAAGTGCTGTGCTAGTTTTATGGTGATTATTCACTGCTCAAATTAAATACCATTCACTTTGAAGTATATCAGTATTTGCTTATTGAACATCTATGCATGCTACTGACTTGTTTCAATTTCATTTGTTCACTGTGCCATTTAATACATGATTATTTGATCAGCCTGCGTAAAAAGTACGTGTGGCCTTACAATATACCTAGAAGTAGCTGAAATCAGTTTGTGTTTTGTAACTGGTTTAGAATTTGTTGGACCACAGACTGTTGCAACAATTTAGTTGTCAGTGCAATAATGTGGCACAATTCACACCCTCAGAATACCCCAAAAGCGCTTCCCAGTCAATGCTTTATTACAGTCACTGTTTAAAAAATAATTTGCCAGGATCAGTTATTATTGGCAAGTTTGTGCCCATTCCTACTTGTCTTGGAGAAGATAGTGGTGTGCAACTTTCTTGAACCCTGCGATGATGATACTCATAAAACACTATGAGCAGGAAGCTGCAGGATTTTGGCCCATTGTCAATGAACAAAGGATAATACAGATCCAAATCCGAATGACTTGGGAGGAATCTTGGATATAATCTTATAAATATGGCCTTGTCTTTTAAGTGGCAGCGATGACCATTTCAGATGTACTACTTTGCAGTTAGCTGCAGTATATCCTATAAATAAGAAACACTGTGACCTCGCAAGAGGAAATAATAAATTTCGTGCTAGTAAGAGGATATTCATTCCAATGTGATAGTAAATGTTTAAAGTGGTAGATCAGTTGTCAATCAAGTAAACTAGCTAATCCTGAATGGTGTTCATTTTCTTGATAGCTATTGCAGTTGAATCCATTCAAACAAGTGGATAGCATTCTATCACATTTCTGCCTTATGCCTTGAAATTTTGGAGTGTCAGGTATTTAATCAGTCACTCTAAGGCACCTAGTTTCTGATCTACTATCGTGGTAACAGCATTTATATGACTTTCAACTTACATTTCTGTTGATTGGCAACCCCCAAAGATGTTAATGGTGGGGTCTGTGTCACGGTTATAAGTATTGAATGTAAAGAGAAGGTGACTCAACTCTCTCTTAGAAGCAAATTATTGCTTGTTACTTGGTTGGCATCATGTCATTACAGAGTCATACAGTTTTTACAGCTCAAAACAAGGCCCTTCAGCCCATTGTGTCTGTAACAATCATCAAACATCCATCTATTCTCGTCCCATTTTCCAGCACTTGGCCATAGCTTTGAATTCATGTAAGTAGTTCACAAATGTCTTGAAGGCTCCCATGTCTTTTAGGCAGTGAGTTCCATTTGATGTTCAAAGCTTTGGTGCTATGTAAGCTTTGGTAGGTACTTGTTGTAATTTTATGTACAACACAGTCCCATAACTTGAGCTGGATAAGTAACCAGAAAAGAGATCTTATGGTGCAGTGGGCAGACTCCCTACCTCTGAGCCTGAAGCTCTGGTTTTAAATCCCACCCAGAACATGTTGGCCAAGGATAGTTCATTAATAACATGACCATAACAGAGTCATAGAGATGTATAGCACGGAAAGAGACCCTTCGGTCCAACTCGTCCTTGGCAACTAGATATCCTAACCTAATCTAGGTAAAAACAATGACTGCAGATGCTGAAAACCAAATACTGGATTAGTGGTGCTGGAAGAGCACAGCAGTTCAGGCAGCATCCAACGAGCAGCGAAATCGATGTTTCGGGCAAACGCCCTTCATCAGGAATAAATCTAGGCCCTAATCTAGGCCCATTTGCTGGCACTTGGCCCATATCCCTTTTAACCCTTCCTATTCATATACCCATCTTTTAAAAGCTGTAATTGTACCAGCCTCCACCTGGCAGCTCATTCCATACATTCACCACCCTCTGTGTGGAAAAGTTACCCCTTAGTTCCTTTCTTTATCTTTCCCCTCTCATCCTGAACCTATGTCTTCTAGTTCTGAACTTCCCCACCCCAGGGAAAATACCTTGTCTGTTTATCCTATCCATGTCCCTTATAAACCTGTATAAGGTCACCCCTCCCACCACCCCACCCCCAGCCTCCGATGCTCCAGGTAAACCAGCCCCAGCCTTTTCAGCCTCTCCGTATAGCTCAAATCTTCCAACTCTGGCAATATCCTTGTAAATCTTTTCTGAACCCTTTCAAGTTCCACAACATCCTTCCAATAGGAAGGAGACCAAAATTGCATGCAATATTCCAAAAGTGGCCTAACCAATGCCCTGTACAGTCACAACATGACTCTGAACTCCTATACTCAATGCTCTGACCAATAAAGGAAAGCATACCAAATTCCTTCTTCATTATCCTATCTACCTGTGACTCTTCTTTCAAGGAACTATGAACCTGCACTCCAAGGTCTCTTTGTTCAGCAACACTCCCTAGGACCTTACCATTAAGTGTATAAGTCCAGCTCTGATTTACTTTTCCAAAATGCAGCACCTTACATTTTTCGATATTAAACTCCATCTGCCACTCCTCAGCCCATTGGCCCACCTGATCAAGATCCCATTGAAATCTGGGGAACTTTCTTCTCTGTTGATTATGAATCTGCAAATCTTTCCAACAGACACTACTGGGACTCAGTAAGAGTGGGAGAGTAGTAATGAAAAGTAGTTGGATTTTCTACATCAAGATCCATAGCTCTACTCTATGATATATATGTAAAGGTGCATGTTTGCCACAGCAACTTGGATTCGTTAAGTGAACTAGAACATACCATCACCAAATAACCAAAAAACCTGCTTAAATGATGTTGGTATTTGTTTATTGCTCATCATGACACCAGGAATACTCCAAGCAGCATTGTAAGATGTTTACATTATCCTAAACAGTCAAACAAGGTCATCTCATTGCATCTCATCCAAAAGACAGTATCTCCAGCATCTCAATATTGCTGTGTGAGTTTAAATTATTTGCTCAAGCCCTGGCATAGAGCTGTATCCAAAATTTCTGAATTGGAGTTGAAAATGTTATTAGTGCAAATTGCAGATGGAATTTAATACATAAACCTGCAATGATATATTTTGGCAGAATGGCTAGGGAAAGGCAAAATAGGCTAAATGGCACAATGAAAAGTGCACAAGGACTTTGAGTTCCACATACATAGAACTTTCTTTGTAGGAGGCAGTGCATATTGAGAGAGTAGTTATCAAAATGATTGGGATTGTGAGCTTCATAAATGAAAACTATGAGTATAAAAGCACAGACATTATATTTATTATTTATAAAGTTCTGATTGGGCCACAGTATTGAATTTAGTTCTGGCCACCACACTTTAGGAAGGATTTGGGAACTCACTGGCATGTTGTAATGGAGACTTATCAAACTGGTTGCAGGATGAAGGATGTTAGGTTGAAGAAGCTTGGTTGTTCTATATTTGGCAATGGGGGGTATTTGATAGATTATACAAGATTATGACAAATTTCGATAAAGTGGGCAAGAGACATTCTCATTTAATTGACAATACAAAGAGTGGATTAAAGGGGAAGAGATGCAGAAGGATGTGGGGAAGAAACCTTTTATGCAGTGAGAACTCATCATCTGGAAATTTTATACAACAACAGTACTCCCATCCTTATGAGCTTCCCTCTTCTGTGCTTCCAAACCTCTGGTACTCCAGCCCTTCTAGTGGGACCTGTCGGATTGATTTTTGCAGAAGTCTGTTTGCTATCCAAGTGGCTAGCACTACACCCGTTGACATTTCTCGGGCAAGGGAATTGTGTCATGTGACTGGCTGGCAGGTTTTGAAGTGGGCTTTCCTTCCAGAAAGATGCAAAGTCTCACCGTGAGCCAATTAATGGCTTAATAGCTGTTAAATTTCTAAAGAGCAATCCAGCCAACTAGAGGGGCTTTGTCGTGCCTTTGCAACTTTGAAGCAGAGGGAAAAGTAAGTTTAAAACAACAGTAATGTTTGGAAATGCATGTACTGGTCCTACTGAACCTCCATCTTGAAGTATCCATGATGACGTGGACATATCATGTGTCATTTGCAATAAGGATTATTCCAGTATAAATAGCTTCAAAAGTTGAATATTCTGTAACATCTGAATGTTAAAGTTGACATTTTAGCAATTTATTTTTCCAAGCTTGAGATGTAATAATTTACCAACTTACTTATTTATAATGCCTATGTTATAATGACTCATAAATAAAACAGTACCTTTATCTCTAATAATAATTTGTCCAATGCACGAGCAAGTTCCAATATCATGGAACATGGTACAGCAGAATCAGTGGCACCCACATACACTCTGCTATACCACCATTTGTTGAAATATTTTGAGTCATGATGACAAGCCAGCACCAGCCTTCGCTTAGCTGAGGGGTTCAGAGTGCTGATGATATTTGAAAATGTGACGGTTCCATAGGGTATTGCTTCCTGGAAGGTGTCCTCTTCAGTGACCCAGCCAGCCTGGAGTTCATCTAACTGACTTATGATATGCTGTGGAGAGAAACCAGTTTTGTAAAGCTTAATTCTCACAGCAACTGAACAAGTGTCTGGTTAAATGCATCTTATACTTAAAGCTATTTGCTTAATTGAATTGAATTTATTGTCACATGTACTGAAGCACAGTGAAAAGCTTTGTCTTGCGAGCAATAAAGGCTGAGTAACATGATGGCATTATAGGTTCAGGAGTAGGCAATTCAGTTTATGTACTTATCCTCCTTTATTCTAATATTACTCATTCTCATTCCACTCACCACCTTTAGATGCATTTCCCTCAATAATTTGGGCAAGGATAGTCTGACAATATCTTAGATCTATAGTTAATCAAATATTTATTGCTTTTTTTTTAAAAGAGAAGGTTTCAAACTTGTATCATCCTTTGCATTAAGAAATGCTTGCTAATTCCTCTCCTGTTTTACCTGGCTCTCAACTTGCCTTAGATCTGTTTACCAAAATAAACTTTTTTCCCATGTATCCTGTGAATTTGTTTAAAAGTCTTAAAACCGAAATACTCTCTAACCTTCTGTATTCCTGGGAATGTGAGCTTAGTTTATTTAATCTTTCTGAATCCAGCCCCTAGGATGCTAGTAATATTCTGGTGTTGGTTTCATTTCACCATACAGAGTTCTTCTAGTTATCTCTTTGAAGGTGCCATCTTAAGGGCAGGGACTGATGTTTTTAGCATTATTTATGAAGAACACACATTGAGTAGTGTGGATCCAGTTTACTCGAACATTTCAAACAAGTTTTTTAACAGCTTCAACGGTAACTTGCAGTTACAGATAACTATGTTTGCAACCTCCTGCAAATTACTTTCTTTCTAGAATACACATGGCAGTCGGTCATGGGCTTTATCCTTGTCTTATTGACATATACCGTTCTTAAATCTAAATTACACTAGGGATGAGGGCTCTTGTGGGATAGTGGGTGGTGTACTTACAAGAAGGTCCATGTTCAAGTTTCACTTACCCCAAAGATATATCATAATGTGTCTGGACAGGTTGATTTGAAAGAAATCTACAACAGGGATGAAAATAGAGCTCAAAAAATTGAATTTAGGCCATTTAATGCCTGTTACAACCCAGAGCAACTTTGAAGAGGTTCAGGAAAATACTTCTTTCTTGACTTCAATTCACAGAAAATGAGACAGTGAAGACTTTTGAAACATTGAATGAACCATAGAATCTATAGTGTGGAAGTAGGCTATTCGGTCCATACTGACCCTCCAAACAGCATCCCACTCAAACCCACCCAATCCCATCTTGTTTTTGTCATGGCCATTCCATTCATCCCTCGACACTGTGGGCATTTTAGCATGGCCAATCCACCGAAGCTGCATATCTTTGGACTGTAGGAGGAAACCAAAGCAAACCCACGCAGACAATGTGTAAAATCCACACACAGTCACCTAAAGGTGGAATCAAACACTGGTCCCTGTGAGAACTGTGAGGCAGCAGTGCTAAAACCAATGGTTTACATTGAAACATCAAAAAAAAATTCATCTGTCACAACTGTATACTGACTAGGAATTGTGTTAGACTGGACAAGAACATATAGCTGCAGTTTGTCCAGTGTGACCAGAATCAAAACATCATTGTCGACAAATAGCAGAGAAAATTAATCATTCTTTGAATCACTATATCAGTGATTTTCCTCATACATTCTTATTCATATAATTATTTCTTTTAAACTTCAAAATATATTTCTATTTTTATTTCTGTCCATCTTGATCTTGAAATTTCCAATAATATCATCATCCAGAGTCCTTTTACATCGAACATAGAATATAAACAAGGTTTGTGAAGGTTTGTAGCTCAGGTTGAGGTTGAGAGTGTAGGTTTGCTCGCTGAGCTGTAGGTTTGATATCCAGATGTTTCATTACCTGGCTAGGTAACATCATCAGTGGCGACCTCCAAGTGAAGCGAAGCTGTTGTCTCCTGCTTTCTATTTATATCTTTCTCCTGGATGGGGTACCTGGGGTTTGTGGTGATGTCATTTCCTGTTTGTTTTCTGAGGGGTTGATAGATGGCATCTAGATCTATGTGTTTGTTTATGGTGTTGTGGTTGGAGTGCCAGGCCTCTAGGAATTCTCTGGCATGTCTTTGCCATAAACAAACACATAGATCTAGATGCCATCTATCAACCCCTCAGAAAATGAACAGGAAATGACATCACCACAAACCCCAGGAACCCCATCCAGGAGAAAGATATAAATAGAAAGCAGGAGATAACAGCTTTGCTTCACTTGGAGGTCGCCACTAATGATGTTACCTCGCCAGGTAATGAACCGTCTGGATATCAAACCTACAGCTCAGCGAGCAAACCTATACCCCATAGGATATAAACTTCAAAACTATTGAGAGCATTTTATTATTGGATGCAATCCAGCATTTTTAGTGCATTCAACTTGGTATGAATAGAAAGTAAATAAATGATTCCACCCGACTGATTCTTTACTTTGAAATTTATCTGATGATGCACTGATAGCTCACACTGCTCACAAATATTCCTGGATCTGGGTTTGTACTTATTGTAACATGAGTGCGTGGAGTTCTTCTATGAAACGTGAAAGCTTTGAATTCTGGGACAGATCTTGAAAACAGGAGACCATTCTGTGTTTTCAGGTTATCCTCCTGTTCATGTTGCTGATGGCTCATATGCTTCTCATTTAATCTGTTCATTGGAGATATATGCTAACCGAAAAATCTCCAACAATCTTGAGGAAGTTCTAAGTTCTGAGGAAGGGTCACTGGACCTGAAAGATTAACTCTGATTTCTCTCCATAGATCCTGCCAGACCTGCCGAGCTTTTCCAGCAATTTCTACTTTTGTTTCTGTCAATCTTGATCTTGAAATTTCCAATAATGTCAGCATCCAGAGTCCTTTTACATAGAACATAGAAGTGTACAGCACATCAATGGGTCCTTTGGCCAATGAAGCTGTGCCAAACGTGACACCAAATTAAACTAATCCTTTCTGCCTTTGGACAATATCCGTCCATTCCTTGCATATTCATTTGCTTATCTAAAAGTACCTAAAATGACCCTATTGTAACAGTCTCCACCACCATCCCTTACACTTTCTGTATAAAAAATTTACCCCTCACATCTCCTTTGAACTTTCCCCCTCTCACTTTAAATGCATGCCCCCCAGTATTAGACATTTCAATTCTAGGAAAAAGATACCTATTGTCAACCCTATCTATGCATCTGATAACTTTATAAACATCTATCAATTCTACCCTCAGACTCCAACGGTCCAGAAGAAACAACCCCAGTTTTTCTAGCCTCTTCTTATAATTCATATCCTTTAATCCAGGCAGCATCTTGGTAAACTTCTTCTGCACCATCTCCAAAGCCTACACATCCTTCCTGTAATGTGGCAACCAGAATTGAACACAATACTCTAAGTGTGGCCTAACCAAAATCTTATAAAGCCGCAACATGACAATGCTGACACTAATACTCAGTTCCCTGACCAATAAAGGCAAGCATGCCTTACGCTTTCTTTAACACCCTATTTACATGCATAGCCGCTTTCAGGAAACTATGGACTTGAACTCCAAGATCTCTCTATACATCAATTGCTGACAGAGTTCCACTATCCTTTACCTGCAAAGGTGCTTCCTGATTTCCTTTCTAAATAGCTGGGCTCTAATTTTCCGATTATGTTTGTCTTATTCTTGCATTCCCCCACCTCCGCTCTGCTGCCAGGAAATAATTTATTTTTGAATCACTTTAGCATTACCTTCAGTGATCGCATCTTATGGCCTTATGATCTTAATCTTCTTTATTAAAGAGTGGACAGGAAATTGGAGTTGTGGCCCAGATGAGATTAGCTGTGATCATATTAAATGGTGGAGCAGGCTTGAGTGGCTAAATTTCCTTTTCCTCTTTCATGTTCTTATGCATGATAAAGTTGCTACATTCTGTCATAGGCTTCCAAAATAAATTTAACTTTAATGGACTTCATAACTTTACAGGATAATTTTACTCACGTGACGCACAGCTTGGTTTCCAATAGAGCCTGGATATCTCTCTCTAAGCATTGGTCTCAAATAATTAAACCACATTTGAGAGATGTTGGTCAGTGCTGTAATGTTGCGGATGTCGATTGGATTCAAGAACTTGGGCTTATGGAGTAGCTGGTGGTTAAAATCATTGACAAAGCGTCAAAATTAAAAACATATGAGGTAAACTATTACCACAAAAAAAGTTACATTTGCTTATGAAAGCTTATTTATAGAAGTAGTAAATGCTGCAAACACTCAGCATGTTGGTGGCTCAGTGGTGAGCCACACGGTGCCAGGGCCCTGGGTTTGATTCCAGCCTTGGACGACTGTACATGTGGAGTTTGTACATTCTCCCTGTATGGGTTGCCTCTGGATGCTCCAGTTTCCTCCCACAGTCCAAAAATGTGCAAGTTAGGTGGCTTGCTATGCTAAACTGCCCATAGTGTCCAGGAATGTGCAGGCTAAGTAGGTTAGCCATGAGAAAGTCAGGGTTATAGAGGTAAGGTAGGAGTGTGGATTCGGTGGGATCCTCTTCAGAGGGTTGGCGTGGACTTGATGGGCCGAATGGCTGCTCACACTGAATGATTCGATGAAATCAGAGAGCATGTGAGTCAAAAGGAATAGAGAAAATGAGCGGAAACCTGGTGGGATATTAACTAGAGAGTTAGCGACAAACGTATGCTGCATCTTTCAGGAGGTGTCTGTTGAACCACATGCCAATAGGCAATGGCAAGGCCGTTGGTCAGCCTCCCTCTTGAATAAGACCCCAGAGACAGAAGTCACACCAGTGAGAACCACTGGATAATAAGAGGCTGGTAGGTCTTGAACTCAGCAATGCAATGGAGGAGACCAGATTGTGGCTGCTGGTGGGAATGCATCACTGGAATCCCAAGATCTCAGGACAAAGGCAGTGATATTTGGGAGAAGGTGATCTTGGATTGGGGATCATGTGAGAGGTGCTTTGTAACCAAGGCTAAGGGTTGGCTTGCACCTGTCACCCCACATCTGAAGTTCAGTCACTCAATCAGTCTTTGCTTGCATTTGATCAAGTGACTACCCCAAGAGGATAAACGGCCCTGCAATGTAGCATCTTCTGGGAATGTTGCATAGTGACAGGCATGTCTGAATCTGGACTAATCTGAGGGATAGTGAGTAAAACCATTGTGGCCTCCTTAATTGACCAGTTAAGAACCTCAATTGAAGGTGGGATAGGAAGGTGAGTCATAGACTTTTCCATCACATTTTACCACTGGTTGGGCAGAAAGATGACAAGATTTGGGTATGCCACCGCCCTGCTTAAAAGAACCCTTCCGTTCTCCAAGGTCACAACCCCAGCAGCAGGCAGTTCCATCTATTGTTTCAGATCAGTGGCCTTTCATTTTGACAGAAAGTCATCAACCTGAAATGGTAATTTTGTTTCTATCTCCACAGATGCTGCCACATTTGCTGGGAATTTGTAGCATTTCTGTTTTCATTTCATATTGTCATCATCGAGAATATTTTGCATTTGGCTTTAATTTATAATTCACCAACTATGAACTAAAATCAACCGAAGAGAAATAATTGAATAATTTTCTCGTCATTAACGAAGGTTTCAGAATTATGCCACACATGTGTGAATATTTCTGGCTGTATAGCTAGGGTTGATTGTGAGGAAATGCCAGTCACCACTCAAGCCTTTTCAAAAAACGTTTGTAATCAAAACTCATTGTATGAGGAATCCCAGACATAAATTTATACAGCAATCCATTAAAATAATATTGTAATTGGTTTCATAAATCATGGTCCACAAAGGATCATATGCATCTCTCTCCAACAGAGGCAAATAATTGGTTATATAAAGTTTGATAGGCACCATTCATTAGGTAGGGTGAGACATAGTGAGATGACAGATCTCTGTGATTGTAGGCAGTGCTTTAAAATGTCATATATTCTAGTTTGCAACATTTAATTGTCCTACTAAAGGAAGGTTATTATTAAATTAAGTGCCGAAAAGATTTACAAGGATGTTACAGGGACTGGAAGGTTTGAGATATAAGGAGACGCTGGGAATGTTGAGACTTTTTTTCCATTGAGGTTCGTGGTTGACTTTAAGACATTTGGACAGGTATATGAATAGGAAAGATTTAAAAGTTTATGGGCTAAACAGAAGTGAATTAGACTCATATTGTTTGGGAGACCTGGCCGCATGGATGAATCGGACTGTTTTTGTGCTATATGACTCTATGAATTGGGATTTTGGGACCACTACCATTTAAGAATAGAAATGTATAAAGAAGCACATTATTCTGTGAAGAAAGCAGGAATACAATGTTTCCAATCTAATATATTTTCAGCAACGTCTATTAGTAAAAATATTGATCAAGCAAACTACAAGCCTGGTTTCATAAACTTTTGATTGAGCGGTGGTGACAGAGTGGTAATCTTCATGTACAGTAATCCAGATCCCCAGGCTAACAGAATTATCGAATCCCTACAGTGCAAAAAAAGGTCATTCTACCCATCGAGTCTGCATCGACCCTCTGAAGAACATCCACCCAGATCAAGACCCCCACCCTATCCCAGCAACCCCATATTTACCATGGCTAACCCATCTAGCCTTCAGATCCTTGGACACTACAGACAATATGGCAAGGCCAATTCACCTATCCTCCACATCTTTGGAATGTGGGAAGAAACTGGAGCATCCGGCAGAAACCCATGCAGAAGTGGGGAGAACATATCAACTACACAACCAATCACCCAAGGTTGGAATTGAATCCAGCTCCCTGGCACTATGAGGGAGCAGTGCTAATCACTGAGCCATTGTACTACCCAAAAACCCATGCCTCGAAAGAGACTGGAATTGGGCCATGGTTTCAGATGGTGAAATTTGAATTCCATAATATCAGAAGTTAAAAAAACTAGCTTGATGGTGAACCTGTAAACATTGTCATTAAAACCTATCTGGTCCACCAATGTCTTTTGTGGAACAAAATCTTGACTTGATCTGGTCTGCATGTGACTAGAAACCAACAGTAATGTGGTTGACTCTTAACTTCCATCAGAAATGACCAAGCAAGCCACTCAGTTGTTTTAAAAGGGCAACAATAATTTTCATTGATGATCAGTTTGAGTTCTGCCAGGGCCACTCAGATCCGAACCTAACTGCAGCTATTTCTCAATACAATATCCGAAATTCAACCATCTTTAGCCACTTCAGCAAATGAACTGCCCTCCATCAGGTCAGAGTTGGGGACATTTACACAATGTTCAGCATAATTCATGGCTCCTTATATAGTAAACTTGTTAGCATCCAAGTGCAGCAAGACCTGGACAACATGCAGGCTTGGGCTGATAAATAATATTTGTGCTGCACACATAGCAGGCAATGACTCCAGCAAGAGAAATCTAACTAGTGCTTTACTAATACTGAATTGATCACCATCAACGTTCTGGGGTTACCATTGACAGGAAACTGAACTGAACCAATCAGATAAATGCTCCAATTACAAGAACTGCTCAGAGGCTAATAAATTAGTAGTGGGTAACTCATCTCCTATATCACCAATGCCTGTCCGCTATCTAAAAGGCATTAGTCAGGATTGTGATGGAATACTGTCCACTTGCCTGGATGGATACAGCACCAATAATCTTCAAGAAATTCAATGTAATCCAGGAAAAAGTACTGCTTGATTGGCACACCATATACCACCTTTAGTATTCACTCTGTACCACAAACACACAGTGCAGCAGTGCATATCACCTAAAGATGTACTGCAGTAATTCCAACTCCTTAAAAAGCATCTACCAAACCCGCAATCTCAACCATTTAGAAGGATAAGCACAGCAAAAACTGGGGAACAAGTTGACGTCCAAGATCCCCTCCAAGACATACGCCAGCCTGGCTTAAAATGATATTGCCTGTCATTCGCTGTCACAGGGTCAAATTCTGGAAATCCCTTTCTAACAGGGGCAGTCCTGGTTGTCCATGCAACCAAGTTCTTCAGTTTTTCAGGAAATTACCTCACCACCACTTTCTCAAGGGTAATTGGGGATGGGAAATTAATACTGGCCCTGACAATGATGCCTATATCCCATGAATGACATTTTAAAAATAAGGAATCAGTGAGTCTTCAGTCAGGTTCTTAACTTGAACCTTCTAAATTATGGGGATGTAAGAAGGAATCAAGAACTGAGCATGTATTGCAAAATGCCCTATATCTATCTCCTTCTTGTTATCATGACTGGTCAGTAGTGATCCCTAAAGTCCTGACTGCTTAATCATGAAAGTGCCATAGAAGTACCATGGATATGATGATTGCGCTTTTTGATATGAGCCTTTAGCCCAATTCTTGTGGTAATTTCAGCCCTCTTTTCAGGCTGGAGCAGCTCTTTAATACTACTGTCCTTAGCCTTGCAACAGCCTTTTGATGCCATATTGACTTAAAATGTCATTTTAAAGATCAGCTACTCTCATACAGCCTCAGTTACAGCCATCTTGAAACACACTTTTAAACATAGTTAAAAATCACAGAACACCACATTGACCACCTGATGAAGAAGCAGCATTTCAAAAGCAAGTGCCTCCAAATAAATCTGTTGGACTACGACCTGGTATTGTGTGATTTTTAACTTTGTCCACCCCAGTCCAACACCGGCACCTCCAAATCATGACTTTTAAACATGTTGTTCACTATGTTTAAATAAAACTCATGGTATAATTATTACAATGGTTTTGTAGAAGTACAGGATTAAAAAAGAATATATGTTACTTATGCAACTTTAAGAGCTTTAAAACATGAACGAAATAAATTATTGAGAACTGTCATACGATTGCATCAGTCATTTTTAATTGAATTCATATGTTTGTTTGAAATTTTGACAAAACATTGGTGCATGGCACTGATTTTGAAAAGCTTCTATTACTGAAATTGATAAACATCTCAAAATATTCTCCTGCACCTAAAGTTATATAAATACGAAAGTAGAAGCAAGAACAAGTTATTTTGACCATTAAGCCTGTTCTGCTATTCGTTATGATCATAACTGATCCTACACTTCAACAGCCTATTCCTCCTTTTCTCCATATTCTTTGATCTCTTTAGCCCGTTGTGCTATATCCAATTCTTCCTTGAAGTCAGACAGTGTTTCAGCCTTGACTGCTCTCTGTGGTAGCAAATTCCACAGGCTCATTCCTGACTGGCCATCATTTAGTATTTTTCAGCCTATATCCTACCCTGCACAAAGTTAAATATGCGCTTTATCTGATCACAACAAGTTCCTTTACCTGAAACCTGTGGACTTTCAAAATCCATATTTCAACTTCAGTTCCTTCCATGGCTTTGAAACTTCCAGCCTCATTCTCAGCATCCACCTTCTGCTCTTCTGAATCCAATCTTTTTTTTTGTGCCTACCATCCTGTCCATTATGCTATTAGTTTATAATCATCACCCACTACTTCCTCCTAACAATTTGACTGTTCTCTTGATGGTATCTGTGTCCAAGACATTTGAAACATATTTGAATATTGTGCTCTGTGAAATGCTAGTTCAATTTAAATTGGATTGAATGATTTATTGTCACTTGAACTTAACAAATAAATACGGTACAATGAAAAGTATAAAAGAAGATATTAAGATATAACTAAAATATAACTAAAAACAGAGTTTCTTCCTCTGATAATGAAACCAATCCTTTCTGAACAGGACAGATAATATCTAATACTAATATACCTGAAATTTTCTTACATATATCTTGACATTAACTGAATCCTGCATTCAAAAGGCACTTTTTCAGTATTGTTGACATCTTGACAACATTACAAAAAATTACAAATTTCTGATCTCATACAACTGCACCTGCACACACCCTCACTTAAAATTGGTTTTTTGTATTAGCTTCAATCTTACTTACTGTGCTGGACAATTGACAGTAAAAGAAAAAGTAGCTCAAATAGATTATGTTCTAAAATTTCACCCTTCCCAAAATATGTTAGACTTATCTTAATGATGCTATGTCCTGTCAACATTTAACAACAGGAACAGAAGCTTAACTGAAAGCCCTCTACTTCCCTTGATTTTGAACTGTAAACTGTAACCTGCTGACACAGCACCAACAACAATATTTTCACCACAATGAAATCTATGGCCCTCAAACATACCTTTTCCTCTGTCCATGGTGCTTTATATTGTCGTTGTCCTTGGGTTTGGGAGAAAGTTATCGTCAAGTATAATAGAACTGTAAATGGAAGATAAGCTAAGCTCTTGCTATGAGCCATTTCTAGCTTAAGTGCACACTTTTGTCTTGCTTGTTCTTCCTGTCTTCACAGACCAATGTGCAATCTTGTAAGTCTAACTAGAAATCACAGTGCACTTATAACCCTTTTCAGCTCTACGTCATTCTGGACTCCCTTCAATTGGCAAATAAGGAATAAGAGACCAAGATGTGATAATCGGCTTATCTGCCTTGTTATAAAAATGTAACATATGCAAGAATGCATAAAGAAATCTTACCCATTTCAAGCAGATTCTCTCTGGGAACGTAATTGACTCAAGTAAAACCTCCAGGATTTTACTAACATTAAATGACAACACAATAAGGTGGAATAATAACAACATGCATTTACCTTGTAGTTTTTACTGAGTAAACATTCCAAAAAACCTCATCGGAGGAAAGGTCGTGCTGAACCATGTAAAATGATATCAGGGCAGATGGCAAACGTTTTATGGAGTGTCTTAAAAAAGGACAGTTGGAATAGTTAAGGGAGAGAATTCCAGGATTTGGAGCCCTGGTGTCTGAAGACATGAATTGAAGGAGGACGGATCTCTTGAAGAATTGTAGGGCTTGAGAAAGTTGCAGAGATAACAGGGAAAATTTACAAATGAATACGAGAATTTTAAGAACCTGGGAGCCAAATTTAGGTCAGCAAGCGCAGCTATGAATGGTACATGGGAATTCATGTCAGTTAGGAAAAGAACAGCAGAGTTCTATATTAACTCTGTTTATGGCAGTTGGAAGATGGCAGGTCAGCTGAGTTTATATAAGAATAGCAAAGTTTGAAGGTAACAAAAGCATTAACAATCATTTGAGCTGCAGACAAGGTGAGGCATGTTGGGGTAAGACAGTGTTACAGAGATGAAAATAGGTGATCATGGTGTTTGTACCAAAAAGAGGTTGAAACCCCATCATGGGGTCGAATGTGATATGTCCACTGAGTCTAGTTCAACCTCAGTCAGTGCCAAGCATAAGGATGAGAGTAGATGTAGAAACTGTGTATTTCAGATGATGTTACAAAACAGGCAGCATGTACACAGAAAATAGGATAAAGCATCAACTAGCATGAACATTTGCAGTTCTGATTTCACAAAGATCACCAAAAGAACTATGAAGGAATATGCAGCAAGACAGGTAATCACCATTATGAATACATTTGTGTTTGGTTTTCCTTTTGGTAACTAATAATTCAAGATTGATCCATATTGGTGGCAATGGTTAAATTCTATCCAGCACAAGTGAGATGTATTGAGAGTGTCAGAGCAGTAGTTGACAAGGTATAATTGAAAATTATATTATCGTATTGATGTCTTGAATTAAAAAATTGTGGTAATAGGTACTTGCCATCCCTAACCCGAATACTGTCTTAACCCTTCAGTGTCTTGAAGTGTTTTACATCATCTCTTGCTCTACAAAGGAAATGGCCCAAAACCTTTTTTTTCCTGCCTACCCATCCCATTCTCCAAACATGCCTCCAAAGTGTTCCTGTCATTGTACCCTTGATGATTTCACCTACACCCATTGTATGTGTACTTACACCTAGTCTGCACTCACCATGAACTGCTTTGCTACTTCCATGTTCTTTCAGTTTGCGATCTACAGATATAGTACTTAAAGTTACCGAGGAGATGCCTTACATACGGTTGTCAAGAGGAAACTAGGATTGGATTTGTAAACAGAGCAATCAAAAGAGACATAACAGAAAAAAAAACAGAAAGAGCTGGAGAAACTTAGCAAATCTGGCAGCATCTGTGGAGAGAAGGAATAAACTAAGAAAACAGAACAGCAAATAATTGTAGCTACATTCCCATGGGAACCAAGACCAGGCAATTTAATTGGAATGGCATAAACTTTGAACATAGGCCATTCAGCCTCTTGAGTCTGTTTCCCCATTTAAAGAATGCATGGCTGATCTGTGGCCTAACTCCGTAGGCCTGCCTTTGGCTCATATCCCTTCATAGTCTTGTCTCTTAGAGAAAAATCATTTAAAGGTCTAACTAGAAGAGGCTTGTGTTGAAAAGAAGTAGTTTGCTACATCATAACACTATAAACAGATTATATTGATGTAAATAATATTGTTTCAAAGGTTGAGTAGACCCTGGATCTTAGCAATTTTACATTTTTCTCCTCACAAGTCTACATGTTATCATTGTAGTGGGTGACGCTTCTGGCATTACTCAGTGTTAGCCCTTTTAGACACTTACACCCTTAAACAACAGGCATACTGCTAAACTGTCCTCAACCAAGGAACATCTCTTTACTGCTTAGGGAGTGCAATGTAGGTTTACAAGAATGATACTCAAACTCTAGGGAATACATTATGAGAAGAGATTTTACAAATTATGCCTTTTTTCTCTAGTGTTTAGAAGGTTAAGGATGATCTGATCAAGGTCTTGAAGAAACTAACAGGAAAAGATAGGGTAGATAAAGATAAACAACTTCCCTGGTTGGGATTCAAGAACTAGAGGGCATAGTCTGCAAATTACGACCAGACCATTCAGGATAGATGTTAGGAAGCACTTCTCCATACAAAGGGTGGTAGATGTTTGAAATTCTCTTCCACAAATGGGAGTGGATGCAGGATTGGTTGTTAATTTTAAATCTGGGATGGATAAATTTTGGTTAGGCAAAGGTATGAAGGGATATGAGCCAAAGGCAGGCCTATGGAGTTAGGCCACAGATCAGCCATGCATTCTTTAAATGGGGAAACAGACTCAAGAGGCTGAATGGCCTATGTTCAAAGTTTGTGCCATTGCAATTAAATTGCCTGGTCTTGGTTCCCATGGGAATGTAGCTACAATTATTTGCTGTTCTGTTTTCTTAGTTTATTCCTTCTCTCCACAGATGCTGCCAGATTTGCTAAGTTTCTCCAGCTCTTTCTGTTTTTTTTTCTGTTATGTCTCTTTTGATTGCTCTGTTTACAAATCCAATCCTAGTTTCCTCTTGACAACCGTATGTAAGGCATCTCCTCGGTAAAAAAGGTTAAAAATTAAGACTTGCATTTATATAATACCTTGCATGACCCCAGAAAGTCCCTATGTGCCATACAGCAATTAATTACTTTTAATATATAGTTGCTATCATAGTGTCAGAAACACAGCAATCAGTTTGCCCACAGCAAGCCAATACAGACTGTGATAAATAGCCAAGTAATCCACTTTTAAAATATTGGTCAAGGGATAAATATTGAACTGGACACTGGTGAAAACTATCCTGCCCTTTTTCCAAATAGCACTATGGTATCTTTTCAGACTCTTCTGAGACTTTAGGTCTTAGTTTGATGTATTTTCCAAGTTATGACATGTCTGAAAATGTAGCACTCCCTTGGTACTGCACGAGATTTTCAGCCTCAATTTCTGAGCACAAATCCTGGAGTGGGACTTGAGCTCACAAACTTCAACATCTATTGCACATTAGTATCTTACCACAGAAATGCCAGTGATTGAATGGCCAAAGGAGGAATGTTGCTTCCGTAGTATAATGAAAGTAATGTAGATCAAGATGATGTAATTAGTGTTATGATTCTACATCTCCTCTAAGAACCTGCAAACAAACAGGCCAGGATTTGCTTATCATGCACTTTGCATATTCAGTACTTTGGGTTATTTTTTATTTTAATTAACCTATTTTTCTAATCAACCTGTTCAGAGTGCGGGTGGAACTTTAACTTGGGTCTCCTTGTCCAGGCGTAAGGAACTACCACTCTGCCATAAGTGAGCTGACTACTCTGGGTTAGTACCAGTAGCAGGCAAAGTAGGTCATTAAGAGAGCACTAATTATCCACTGAAGGCCGCCTTTGGGCTGACAACTGCCCTGTTCCTGATAGACCTTATTCTAGAGTCTTAAAAGAAGTGGCTAGTGAGAAGATTGATGCATTAGCTGTAATTTTCCAAACCCTTTTGAGTTGGGATAGTCCAATTAGATTGGACGATAGATATCCTTCACTCAAAAAGACAGAAAGGTGAAAACTACAGACCAGTTAGCTCAACACCCATAGTAGGGAAAATAAGAAGTTATAAGATATGTTCACGGTAATCAGGTAGAGTCACCCTAATTTTGCTAAAAGGAAATCATGCTCAACCAATCTAGATATTTTCAAATCAACCTGTACAGCGATGTTATTACACACCAATAGAGCAGGTGGGACTTGAACTTTGATCTCCTGGCTAAAAGGGACACAACCACTGTGACACAAGTGCTCATATGTTAAAGCGATCAGTTGGAGTTTTGGACTGAGGATTTGATCTGATTTGATTTATTGTGGTCATGTATACCTAAGTACAGTGAAAAGCTTTGTTTGCGTGCAGTACAGGCAGATCATAGTAAGCAAGGACATACTGATCGTAGGGTGCTTAGACAGTGTGTGGCTTACAGGTTACACTGCACAGGAAGTGTGCAAAGCAAGATTAACATTAACGCGATCAACATTATTTGAAGTTAGAGAGTCTGTTCATCAATCTAATAACAGCAAGGAGAAGCTGTTCATGAACCTGCACTTTCATGTGTTTAAGCTTCTGTATCTTCTGCCTCAGGGAGGATGTTGTAGGAGAGCTTTAATGGGGTGGGATGGGTCTTTGATGATGTTGGCAGCCTTTCCGTGGCAAAGAGATATGTAAATGGAGTTCATAAATGGGCAGAACATGCAACCTTCTGTAGTTTCTTACAGTCCTGGGCAGATCAGTTGCCTTACCAGGCTGTTGTCGACCTGGATAGTATGCTTTCTATGGTGCATCTGTAAAAATTGATGAAGGTCCTTATGGACATGCCAAATTTCCTGAGCCACCTGAGTAACAAGAAGCATTGTTGTGCCTTATTGACTGTCGCATGTATGTGGGAAGTCCAGGACAGGTTGTCAGTTATTGTCACTTCCAAACACTTGACACTCTTAACTCTCTCAACCATTGATGTAGATAGGAGTGTATTGTCCTCCTTTCTTTCTGAAGCCAATGATCAGTTCTTTCATTTTACTGACATTTGGAGAGAGATTATTATCATTGCACCATAACACTAAGCCCTCTGTCTCCTTGATGTATTGTGACATCCTTGAATGATATCTGTCCTACCATGATGGTGTGGTCAGGACACTTGTAGATGGTGTTCTTTCGGAATTTGGCTATATACAGTTGTGGGTATACAGGGAATACTGTAGGGGGCTGAGAAAGCACCCTTGGGGGACTCCAGTATTAAGGGTTATTATGGAGGGGATGCAGTTGTCTATCTTCACTGACTGCAGTCTATGAGTCAGGAAGCTGAGGACCCAGTTGCAAAAGGTGGAGCCGAGACCTAGGTCTTGGAGTTTTGAGATCAATCTGGAGGGGATTTTGGTGTTGAAGGTGGAGCTGTAGTTAATGAGTAGGAATCTGAAGTAGGAGTCCTTGCAGGGAACACTTGCTGTGCATTAGGGGAAACAGGAGATGACAGAATCTTTTAGAATTTCAGAAGGCATATGATAACATGCTTCATCAAAGATAAAAGTGAAAAATAAAAGCTCATGGTGTAGGGAGAAGCAGGAATAAAACATTGGGCTGGTTAATAAGAAGCAGGCAGTAGGCATAAATGAGTAATTTTCAGGTTGGAAAGTTGTAATGAGTAATGTGTGACAGGGATTTGAGTTGGTACTGCAACTGATAACAATTTACACTAATTATTTAGGTATGGTTGCATAATTTGCTGACAGTGCAAAGATAGATAGGAAAATAAGTTATGAAGAAGACAGAAGAAGGCCACAACAAAATAAAGATAGGTTGAATGGGCAAAAATGTGTCAAATGGAGTATCATGGGGGAAAATGTGAAATTATCCATTTCCAGTGATGTCAAGGGGTGGAGATTAGGTTGTCTCTTACTGAACATGGTCATTGTCAAGAGTGTGTTGCTGGGAAAGCACAGCAGGTCAGGTAGCATCCAAGGAGCAGGAGAATCGACGTTTCGGGCATAAGCCATTTCTGTGCCGCAAATGTTACTTGCCACTTGACAACCCAGATTGGATATCGTCTAAATCATGTTGTATTTGAATACCGACTGCTTCAGTATTGGATGAGTTACAAATTGTGCTGAATCAGCAAACATTCCAACTTCTGACCTTATAATGGAGGGGACGTCATTGATGAAGCGGCTGAAAATGGTTTTGTTCAGGACATTTCCCAGAGCAACTTCTGAAGAGTTATTCTGTAGCTGAGATGACTGACCTCCAACAACCACAACCAGCATTCCATATGCCAGGTATGATCTAACCAGCAGAGCATTTACCCCAATGCCCATTGATTCCAATTTTGCTAGGGCTCATTGTTTGTTCGAATATGGCCTCGATGTCAAGGTCTGACACTCTCACCTCACCTCTGGAATTCAGCTCTTTTGTCCATATTTGAACCAAGGCTATAATGAGGTCAGGAGCTGAATGGTCCTGGCAAAACCCAAATTGGATGTCAGTGAGCGGGTTATTGCTGCTTGATAGCAGTTCATGACACTTTCCATCATTTTACTAATGCGAGTAGGCCTGATGGGGTGGTAATCGCCAGGGTTGAATTTGTCCTCCTTTCTGTGTACAGGTCATACCTAGGCAATTTTTCCCATTGTTGGGTAAATGCCAGAGTTGTAACTGTAGTGAAAGAGTTTGGCGAGGGGGGTAACAGGTTCTGGAGCACATCTTCAGAGCTATTGATGGAATCTTGTCTGGGCCCATTGACTTTTCAGCATTTAATGCCTCCAACTGTTTCTTGATATAATGTGGAGTAAATCAAATTGGCTGAAGACTTATATCTGTGATGCTGGGGACCGCTGGAGGAGGTCAAGATGTATCATGCACTTGGCACTTCTGGCTGAAGATTGGTACGAATGCTTCATCCTTATCTTTCACACTGATGTGTTGGGCTCTTCCATTAATGACCACAGGGACATTTGTGGAGCCTCCTACTCAAGTGAGTTGTTTAATTGTTCACCACCATTCCCAACTGAATGTGGCAGGATCGCCGAGCTTAAATCTGAAGTTTCGTTGTGGGATCGCTTAGCTCTGTTTGCCACTTGCTGCTTCTGCTGTTTGGCATGCAATTAATCCTGTTAGAAAGCTTCACCAGGTTGATACCTTATTTTTAGGTATGCGCTGTGCTGCTCCTGGCATGCCTCTTGCACTCTCCTCTGAACCAGCATTGAACCCCTGACTTGACGATAATGGTTGATTGGGGAATTATGTCAGGCCATGAAGTCAAAGATTGTGCTGGAGTACAATTCTGCTGCTATTGATGACCCATAGCATCTTATAGATGCCCGGTCTTGAATTGCTGGATCTCTTCAAAGTCTGTCCCATTTAGCACAGTGATAGTGCCAAACAATATTATGGAGAATGTTCTGAATGGGAAGGCAGAACTTTGTCTCCTCAAGGACTATAGAGTGGTCAGTCTTCCCAATACAGTTATGGATAGCTGCATCTGCAGGCTGCAGATTATTAATGATGAGGTGAAGTATATTTTTTTGATCTTGTCGTTTCCCTCACCACCAGCCACAGACCCAGTCTAGCAGCTGTGTCCTTTAAAACCCAACCAACCTGATCAGTAGTGCTGCTGCTGAGCCACTCTTGATCTTGGACATTGAATTTCCCCCATCCAGAGCATGTCTTATGGTACTTCCTCCGAGTTGTTTAATGTGAAGGAGAACTGATTCATCAGCTGAGGCCGATGGTATGTAAGGAGCAGGAGGTTTCCTTGACCATGCTTAACCTGAAGCCATGAGACTTCATGATGACCAGAATCAATGTTGAGGACTTCCAGTGCAGACTGGATGGACAAGAACTCCTTTGCTTCCATCATACACTACCCTTGGTATCTATGCCTAGGCAAGCTGTGCTTTGGTGAATACTGCTACCTACACATTGAGATACTAGTCTGGAGTATCTTGGGCTATGTATATTGTGCATACATTTCCTGAGGTTGCTTGTTCCTTATCTCTAAATCTCTACTCCTACTGTAGAGCCTGAGCACAAAAATCAAGTCTAACGCTCTTGTCAGATATTGTAAATTCCTTGTTATTTGAGCCTGCCAAGCTGTTAAAGATTTAGTAACATACGACATAGATACATGGTTAAATCATTCAGCCCATTAAGCCTGCTCCACTATTTAATAAGACTGTGGCTAATGGAACACTTCAATGTCTTTTACCCACACTATCCTCCTGACACTTTAAGCTATTTATAATCAACAAATGATCAACCTCTATTTTAAATATACTCAAAGACTGAGCTTCCACATCTTCTCTGGTAGAGGATTCCAAAGTTTCACCATTCTTTGAATTAAAAACATTTTTCCTCATCTCTATCCTAAATGGCACCTGTCTTATTTTTAAATTGTGCCCCCTGCATCTAGAATCCCCAGCCAGGGAAAACGTTCTGTCTGCATATACCCTGTTTACCCCTTAAAATATTTTGTAGATTTCCATTAGATTGTCTCTCATTCTTAAAACCTCTAGAGAATATTGGCTCAGTTTATCCAATCTCATTTCCTCGAACAGTCTGTTGAACATTCATTGAGATTCCTGTAAGGCAATAATATCTTGTCTCAGATGAGAAGACCAAAACTGCACACATGACTCCAGGTAGAACCCAAGCAAACTTGTATGCAACTGAAAAAAGATTTCACAACTCCTGAACTCAAATCCTTTTGTAATAAAGACTAACATTCTATTAGTCTTACTAATAGCATGCTGCACCTGCATGTTGTCCATTACTGAATTATTGACAAGGACATCCAAGTCTCTTTGCACATCCTCTATACTTCTCATCCTCTCACTATTTTATACATTTTCCATGTATTCCTTACCAGATTGTAATGTCAATCCTTCAACTATGTTGTAACTATCTTACTTCTAACGCATTTTTAGATGCTACAAGTAATGCTACCACTTTTTCTTTTATTCTTCTTTTGTATCCAAGATTTGTACCTAGGTGCTCTTACCTAAGATGACACCATTAGAGACAACCATTGTAAAAACTTTTCACTGTACTCCTGTACTGGAGTACACATGACAATGAAGGTTATTTAATTCTATTCTATGTCAGTGGGTATCTCTTATACTATGTGCTTTAGTTTTGCTGAAAAAACTCCTGAGGCAGACTCAACAAAATATTGGAAATCAAAATATACTAAGTCCATCAACTCATCTTTCTCAAAGAGACTTTGTTAGTAATATCTTCAAAAAGCTCCAACAGATTTGTCAGATATGATTTTCCATTTGCAAATCCATGCTGACTGTACTACATCAGATCGTTTTGATCAAAGTGTCCATTCATCATATCCTGTACAGTAGTTTCTAGCATTTTCCCTGCTACTGATGGAAGTCTTACGATTCTTTAGATGCCTATATTTTCCCTGCTGCTTGCTGAACTAGTGAGGTGACATGCACAACTTTTCAATTTGCAGGTATGATTTGCAGGAACTTTGGAAAATGATTGTCAATGCATTGACTACCTCCATAGACACCTCCTTCAACAGTTTGGGATGGAACTAGAAAGTTGTGGGGACGTAATTTAATTATTTAACTCAAGTTGATTACTGAGAGACCTATCTGGGCTGAAGAGTCCGGTGTAAGATCAGCAACACACATGTCTAGAGAAGAGTTAATTCATATTGTCATTGATCATTCTGAGGCAACTTCTGCAGCAATACAACATCCGACCTCCTCTGGGTGCAGCAGATGTTTGCAGGTTTAGCATGGCTCGTCCTCGAAACAAACTGGACCAACTTTCAACATTTACCTCCATAGAGAGTGGCTGGCTATAATGTTTTCTTAACAGAAATGTAGAAGTGTGTAAGTTTCTTTTTTGGCATGTCCTTATTATTTGTACTAACTATCTTGAAGTCTTTTTCTCTAAAACAGTTCCTCATGCAGGATCTTCTTAGAGATTTTGCAATCATGGATGTTGGTTGCTCACTGAGCTGGAAGGTTCATTTCCAGACGTTTCATCACCTACTAGGTAACATCTTCAGTGGACCTCAGGCGAAAACACTGTACATGATTCCTGCTTTCTATTTATGAAACCAGTGTTTTGCCTGAGGTCCACTGAAGATGATACGTAGTAGGGTGATGAAACGTCTGTAAATGAACCTTTCAGCTCAGTGAGCAAACCTACATCCAGAACCTCAACCTGAGCTGCAAACCTTCTCAAACTTGCTAATACTGTAATCATTTTTGTAAGTGTCATGACCTACATATCTAAATTGAATGTTTGGCAAGGTAGTTTCCATGCTGTTGACCCAGCATGGCCCAAGAAGGAATGTTGTCATAGATGCCATGTATTTGCTGCAAAATTAAATTAAACGCTGTCTAGTCTCAACTGGCTGTGAAAAATCCCAAGGCACATTTCGAAGAAGAGCTGTGTGATTATTTTCAGTATCCTGTCCGATATTTCTTCCTCAGTTAGCATGAGATTTTGACTAAGGAGCAACAACAGTGCCTTCTCCATCCTCCTCTTTTGCCTTGAAAGGAGCACAAGTTCTGATTTTTACAAGAAACTGACAAAATTCTTGAAGCTGGTTTCAACAGGTTTCTTCGAAGTTACAGCAGGATTTTGAAAAGAGTTTCAGCTTCCGTGATAATATAAAATTTCCAACCAACACAACCAAACCAATTCAATTTTTAGGAGTATTTCTGTCAGAATAATACTCGAGAACATTAGGCCGATATTTTATTGTGGCTGTTTTTATGCGTTTCTGACAGTATAACAGTAACTGTGCTTCAAAAAGTCTTTTATCCCTGTAAGATGTCCAGTGGTCACAAAAGACTGTACATAAATATAAGTCTTTGCAAAACAAAAAGTGTCGAGCCCTTTTTCAAACCATTTGAATGTAAATGCAGGTGGTCTCATTGGAAATTTTAAACACAACACTAAATAATCTTGAGTCTAATTATTCCAATAAAGTGCAATGTCATAGAATGTCAGATTTGACACCATTTTTGATCATCTTTTTATCATCCATTTTGCTTCATATCATGTTTTTCAAATATTCCTGTAACTCAATAGAATTCTACTTGCAAATGAATCTCATCCAGGCCTGCTGTTCCTTTGCAGTACAAATCTGATACTTTGTTGTCAAATACTAAAATGAATTACAGGAAATGTATCTTTGGGAAGAAGAGAATGGTGATCTATTTCATATTTGTTTTCCAGCACACAATGTAAGTGATATGAAACACGTCATTGATGTACTTTCAGGTAATGGGTCATTATGATCAAAGGAACACAAAATGCTATTACGGTTTGTCCTCTTCCCAAACAAAAGTAGATCACCAAACAAAGTTACACTCTCTTGAATGAAGGCTGCTTTACTCTACTTAACTCTGACTTTTTAATATTCAGAAATAGTTATTTACAGAAAATTACTTTTTGGCTGGAATATAGTAGAAGCCATATATGGATTGTGGACATAACATAAATCATTTTGTACTCAAAACATTATACGAATGAAAATTTTAATCATCCGGTTTTCAAGTGCTCAGAAACCCCCATTTCTATTTTATATGGAAGTAAACTTTATAAATTTGTGCTTCTGACAGGGCTGTTGCTTTGGTGGCTAGGCATGTTGGCTGTTAGGACATGCAGCTGAGTTCACCTCACAAAATGGTAGTTCTAATTTATGACTCTGTAGTATGCAGCATTTTTGAACAATGCTCTCTGAAGGAAGATCAAGAATAACAGGGCTTCCAAAACACCAGAGGATACAGCTGGCACTTGCATGGAGAATTAGTAAGTTGATAAATGAAGCCGGAGTAGTGAAGAAAGAAAAGAAGTTCAAAACAGTTAACATGCACATGTGTAAGTGTATGGAATATAATAAATAAGGTTGGGAAGTTACAGACACATTGAAATGTGGAATTATGATGTTGTGGTGCTGGCTGAAGGAAGGGCAAGACTGGGTATTAAATATTCCTGAGCATAACTTGTCTAGGCAAAATAGAAAAGGGAGAAAAGAAGGAGGGATAGCAGTGTTGGCTAAAGAGGACATTGCAATGCTGATGAAGGAAGATATCTCAGTAGGTTCAAGGATAAAGACAATTTGATTAGAGCTACAGAATAAAAAGGGTACAATTGGGGGATTCAAGATGGTGGTGATCTAACGGGTCTGCCTTGCTGAGTTCTGCACCATAACTCAGGAGAAGTGGTGCTTCTACCCTCCATGTCTCAGCTGTTTTGGAAAACAATAGTTAGTTTTAAGCTACTGGCATCACTATATATCCTTTTTAGCAATTAGGGAAGATGACTAAAGGCAAAGGGCCAGGTGGATCCCAACAAGCAGGGCATTCCCCTGCAGCAATGGATTCAGCTGTGGCCATAGCTTCAACCTTCACAGAAACCCCGTTGGATTTTCCTGCTCAGCAGGGCCTGGCTTTGGAGTTTGTGAAACTTAGGGAAAAGATCGAGTCAGCAGTGGCAGAGACCCGTGCCAGAGTGGAACTGATCTCTGCCATGAGGGGGCGATGCAAAGTCCCAGGCAGTGCATGGAGGAGTTGAGCGGCAGACCACAACATTAGAAACCGTGGCAGGACGGATTCGGGCCCTGGAGAAACAGGTACAGGCCTTAATGGAGCAGGTCAACAACCTTGAAAATCGAGGTTAAAGAAAGAACACCCATATTATTGGGCTGCCGGAGCAGAAGAAGGTGATCAGCCAGTCAGTTTTTTTGAACAGTGGCTGCCACATTTCCTGGGCTGGGAGGCCAAGGTGGGTTGGGTGCAGATCAGTCGAGTTCACCGGGTCGCGGTGCGCAGGCCTGGGTTGGACCAGCACCCCCGCCTGGTCGTAGTGTGATCCCGGTTCTACAGGGGCAAACAAAAGGTGTTAGAAACTTCCAGATCATTGGAGAAGGATCCACAGGCCCTGATGTACCAGGGATCAAATATTAGGTTTTTTCAAGATTTTTCTGCAGCTGTGATCCATTAGAGGGAGACCTTCGACGAGGTAAAGGAGAGACTGAGGGATCTGGACATCCAATACTCCATAAGGTACCCAGCGATGCTCCACTTGAGCCATGTAGGGTCTGTACATGTCTTTGACTCATTGGAAAAAAGTAAAGAATTTTTTGGACACTTTAAAATAGACTGAATTGTTCAAGTAACACGGACATTACTAGTTCTTTTATTCTTTGTTTTGTCCCTTTAATAATTTTTTCTCCTTCTTTCCCTTTATAATTATATTCTGTTAAGTGTTGTCAGAATATTCTTTTTCCCAATGATAAGTGAGGTCAATGTATGGATGGGATGGGTGGAATGCCCACTTTTAATTCCTTTGTTTGTAATATTCATGTATCTTTTATTCTTTGCCTGGGTTTGGGTTGTGGCTTCAGCTAGAAGGAGCCATGGAGGTGTATGTAGGTAGTGGAAGTGCCCCCTATGGGCAGGGGGCAAAATCTCCCTTCATGTGTTTTTTGCATTGGTTTATTATAGCTTTAGTTTTTTAAAGTTTTGTTTTGGTAGTTTTAGTATGCCTATTTTTAGGCTCTATGAGTCTTTAGTTGTTTGCACTCGGTGTGTTATGAGTAGGGTTCTTTCTGTCAGGGGTTCAATGGCTGTTTTAGAAGGATATGGCTAAATGTTCATTTAAATAGTGCACCTGGAATATTAAGGAGAGTCACTCACCGATCAAGAGAAAGAAAGTACTTTCGAGTCTGAGAAAGGAGATGGTTGATATTGCTCTGTTGCAAGAAAATCACCTTTGGGGCGGCACAGTGGCTCAGTGGTTAGCACTGCTGCCTCACAGCACCAAGGACCTGCGTTTGATTCCTGCCTTGGGTGACTGTGTGGCATTTGTACATTTTCCCTGTGTCTTTGTGGGTTTCCTCTGGGTGCTCCGGTTTCCTCCCACAATCTAAAGATGTGCAGGTCAAGTGAATTGGCTATGCTAAATTGCCGATAGTGTTAGGTGCATTTGTCAAGGGTAAATATAGGGTAGGGCAATGGGTCTGGTTGGGTTACTCTTCAGAGGGTCGGTGTGGATTTATTGGGCCGAAGGGCCTGTTTCCATACTGTATGGAATCTAATCTAATCTAATCTAATCTTGACGCAAGGAGGATCAAAAATTGCAGCGGGGTGGGGGCGGTTTGAGCGGGTGTTCTTTTCATCCTGTAACACTAAAAGCAAGGGAGTGGCTATACCCATTCAGAAGAATCGCCCATTCCAGTTATTAGGTCACATTAAGGACAAACATGGGCGGTCTGTGATCCTGAAAGTTTTAATACATGGTGAGGAGTATGGCATTCTAAATATTTACTGCCCCCAGCACATGCGCTCAATTTCCTGACTGATGTGCTTTCTAGATTGATTGCCCTTGGAACATGGCACACTATTAGAGAGGGAGATTTTAATTGCCTCATGGATCCTACAATAGATGGGATGCCCAAAGGTCTCCCAGGTACCTCTTCGCAATCTAAACAATTGGCGGACTAATATATAGATTCTGGATTAGTGGTGCTGGAAGAGCACAGCGGTTCAGGCAGCATCCAAGTAGCTTCGAAATCGACGTTTCGGGCAAAAGCCCTTCATTTTTATCTCTGGACTAATATGTAGAGCCAGGATTGGTGGACGTTTTGAAATGTCTTCACCCGTCGGGTAGGGACCTCACCTTTTTCTCTAATCCACATAAGTGTTATACAAGGAGTGACTTATTTCTAACTCCATAAGCTTTTTTGAACTTGATGATGTCCTGTAAAATTGGAGGCATAGCCATTTCCGATCATGCAGCAGCGTATTTGGAGTTTAAGGTTTGGGGCAATGGAGTAGGTTCACGGCATTCGAGTAGGTTCACGGCATTCATGCATGGATCCTTTTATTCTTAAGGATAGCAAATTTATTGAGTACTTCTCGAGTGAGTTTAAAGTGTTCTTCGCCATCAATTCGAGCATAGCCAGTAACTTGTCTGGTGCTTTGGGAGACTGCCAAGGTCTATTCAAGAGGTATAATTATTTCTTATTCGGCTAGTCGGAGACAAAAGAAGGGAGAGCAGCAACATCTGCTTGAGGACCGGCTGAAGGCAATCTAAACAGCATACTTTGATAGGCATTCAGTGATTAAACTACAGTGAATCACAGCTCTCTGGACTCCTCTGTATGCCATGCTCACTCAGATAGTGGAGGAGAGAAATCTCTTTCACAAAACAAAGGCTATTTGAATATGGTGATAAGCCAGGTAACTAGCTGGCATACTTGGCTAGGAAAAAGAGCGCCCCACCCCCCCCACCCCCCAATCCATTATATCAATCAGTCAGGGCACTGGGACTCTTGCTTATGACTCCAAAAAGTTTAATATGGCATTTCGGAAATTTTATTCCAAGTTGTATTGGTCGGAAGACTGTGAGGACAGGCTGGTTAAGGTGGAGTCCTTTTTTAAGAACCTAGACTTTCCAGGTGTGACTTCAGAGCAGGCTTCTTTTTTGAATGCTCACTTGACAGTGCAAGAGATACAGGAGGTGGTAAGGCAGTTCCAAAGTGGTAAGGCACCTGGCCCTGATGGTCTTCTGAGTGAATTTTATAAAGGTTTCATGAATATATTGTCCGAGTCGATGCTGGACACGTACAATTATTCGTACAGTCAGAACTGCCTCCCGTCCACTCTGAGAGAGGCTAATATCGCACCAATTCTCAAGAAAGGGAAGGCCCCGGAGGATTGTGCCTTATACAGGCACATTTCACTATTAAATTAAGACTTTAAAATTAAAAGACTTAAAAGACACTTGCATTTATTTTGGAAAAGGTGTTGCCCTTTATCATAAAGGAGGACCAGATGGATTTTATCAAGGGCTGTAGGTCCTCTAATAATATTAGAACATTATTGAATATGGTCCAGGTGTGTCAGCAGAGGTCGGTTCTGAGCTTGGTGATGTCCCTAGACGCAGAGAACATTTGACTAGGTGGAGTGGCCGTATGTTTTTTTTGCTTTGGAGCAGTTTGGTTTAGGTGGGGTCTTTACCAGATGAGTGGAGGTTCTATTTAGTGATCCTATGGCCGTGGTCCTCACCAATGGTATAAGATCCAGTGATTTTAGTATTGGTAGAGGCAGCCAACAAGGTTGTCCCCTCTCACCACCATTATTTAGTGGTGATTGAACCACTGGTGGAGGCTATCCGGAGGGGCCCCAATATAGCTGCCCTGGAGGTGGGATCAGCGGCACATAGATCAAGTTGTATGCAGATGATGTTCTCCTCTTCCTATTAAATCCAGCAGTGCCTGTGCAACATTTAATAGAATGCATTAATTTACTTGGCATTTTTTCGGGATATATGATCAATTTTACAAAGTCAGAGGCCAATACCTAATCTCGAAGGTAAAATCCAATTCCCCTTCAGGTGGTCACAGTGGGGTTTTCTTTACCTAGGTATTTTTGTTACTCCCACCTTTGACCAGTTACAGGCTAATTTTGCGCACTTGCTTGATAAGATAAGGCAAGATCTTCAGCATTGGGAAGTCCTTCCAATATCCTGGTTAGGCCAAATATCTCTTATTAAAAAGAATGTTCTTCCTTGCTTATGATATCCCGCATGTATGCTGCCTCTGATGTTGCCTAAGCAAATGTTGCAAAGACTCAACGGCTTGCTCGGTTCTTTTATTTGGCATCACAGGCGGCCTTTCATTAAGCTTACCAAATTGAAGCTACCCCAGGGGCTGGAAGGGGGGTTAGACTTTACAGATATTTGGAGATATCACATAAGCTCCCTTCTATCCTTTGTGAATGATTGGGCTTTTGAGGACTCAAGATCAATATGGTTGGATATTAAGGCCTCCCAGCTGAAGTCTGTTGTTTATAGATAGGATGAGGATGGTCATGGAGTACTGTCAGAATCCAATTGTCATTAATACGGTCAAAGCGTGGAGAGCGATGCAACAAAGCGAAGGCAGTCTATCCAAAATGTCCTTTCTTACTCCCATAGTTGGAATGCCAGGATTCTGGCCAGGGCTGATGGACTCTGGATTTAATTTATGGGCATTCAAGGGAGTCTATTGCCTGGAAGATTTATTTGAGGGAGAGTTCATGATGTCCTTCGACCAATTGAGTCGCAAGTATGGATTGCCCAGCAGAGACCTCTTTCGTTATTTTCAGTTCAGGGACTTTATTCAAAAAAAAGAGTATGCTTTTTGGTCAACCCTCATAGGTCTGATAAAGTGAGGAGAGTGCTTCAGATTACAGGCACTCTCTCGATTAGCACCCTTTGCCATCAAATAGGATGTGGCATCTCGAAAGATAATGAGCAGCTCTGTGGGGTCTGGGAGCAAGAGTTAGGAGTGGAGATCCCTTCAGAGATATGGGAGGACATTGGGAGAATGTGAAAAAGATCTACAGAATGCATGTTATGCAGCTGAATGTCCTTCACAATGTTTATCTGATCCTAGACCGGCTTGCGAAATTCAAAAAGGGAGCACCTCTAATGTGTCCCAAATGCAAAACAGGTGTACATACTCTTACTCATCATTTGTTGTCATGCCACAAGCTTTGCAAGTACTGTGGCACCATAGCAAGAGTCATAGATGGGGTCCTGGGGACTGGAGTCAAGGTAGATCCGATGTCTCCTCCTGGGCCTGTCAAATTTGTCCTCCTTAGATGAGTATGGGAAAAAGTTCTTAATATTTTCACATATTTTGCAAGGAAGAACATTTTGATGAGTTTGGTCTCGGAGAGCGCTCCGGGCCTGCCAGAATGGTGTAGATTAGTTATGGAACACATTCCTCTAGATTTCCTTACAAGCATGGTGCACCAGAAAACAGAACTTTTCGATAAAACATGGCAGCCTTTTTTGAACTATTTAGAAGCAGATATGTCGGCAATATTAATTAGGGTCTTTGTGTAGCCACAATGCCTAGGTCTGGTGAGCCGTTTGCCCTGAGAGGAAGATTTCCGAAAAAATACAGGTATAATAACGAATGCTCCTGGTGATGGGAAGCTTTGGTGTGGTTGTGCTGAGTGGCGCCATTTATTTATTTATTGAATTATAGTCCGTGTAGAGTTGATTTGTTTTGCAGAGTAGAGTAGTAGTTTACTGTAATTGTTGTTATACTCTCAGATTGTTATATATTTTTTGTAATTGTATAATTTTGTAAAGAACAAAAAGTTTTCCATAAAAGTATTTTAAAAAGGGTACAATTACATGTGCGGTGTAATCTATAAACAACAAAGTCGTAAAAAGGATGTCGAGGAACAAATCTGCAGGGAAATTACAGAAAAGTCACATTATATCAGAATTATAATGGGGGACTTCATTTGCACAAACTGGGATACTGGTACTGTAAGGGGTAGCAAGGGGCAAATGTTCCTAGATTGTGCTCAGGAGAGTTTTGTACAGTGTATATGCAGTCTGACAAGGAAGGATGCATTGTTGGATTTTGTTCTTGGAAATGAAGTGGACCAAATGGATCAAATATCATTGAAGCAACATTTAGGAGGCAGCGATCATTGTATCATGACATTGAGGATAGTGTTGCAGAATGACACACAACAATCCAGAGTTTAAAAAAATTAATTGGCGGAGAACTGACTTCAGTGGTGAAAGTGCAGATTTGAGCAAGATTGATTAGAATAAGAGGCTGATGAGAAAAGCAGTAATGGAACAATAGGCTACCTTTAAAGAGCAGGTGGTTCAGATACAGTTATGGTATATTCCCTCTAATGGAAAAGATAGGACAAACAAATCCAGAGTTCCCTGCATGATAAAGGAGGTAGAAATTAACATTGGAAAGAAAATGTGTGCTTAAGACATGTGGAAGACAGAAAATACAATTGAGAATCAACTGAAAATTTGGAGGGCAAAGAGGGGCTTTGAAATATCTTTGGCAGTTAGGATCAAGGAAAACCCCAAAGGTTTTATACGTATATTAAGAGTGAGAATATTACCAGGGAAAGAGTAGGACCTATTAGAGACCAAAGGGGCAATCAGTGCCTGGAGCCTGAGGACATGGGTGAGGTCTTAAATGAGTACTTCTCATCTGTATTCACAGAGGAGAAAGACATTATCGCTGGGGATTTCAGTTGGGATGGTAAGGTTCTAAAACACGTTAAGATTAATAAGGAGAACGTATTACATGTTTTAGCAGGCATTCAGGTGCATAAATGCTAGAGCCTCATGAGATGCATCTTGGTTGCTATGGAGAGGCAAGGGAGAAGCTTGCTCAGCCCCTGGCGGACAGACTTAATACTTCGCTGGACACAGGTGAAATGCCAGTTAATATGGTTTCTTTGTTCAAGAAGAACAGCAGGGATAAACTAGGTAATTATAGACCAGTCCCTGCCCCCCCAACCCCGCCCCCAACCCTGTCCAATACCGCCCCCCACCCCAAATCCCATCCAATACCGGTCCCTACCCCAAACCCCGTCCACCACTGCCCCCGCCCCAAACCCCTTCCAACACCGCCTCTGCCGCAAACCCTGTCCAACACTGCCCCCCACCCCAACCCCGTCCAACACTGCGCCCCCGCCCCAACACCGCCCCCGCCCCCAACCCCATCCAACACAACCCCCCACTCCCAAACCCATTCAACACCGCCCCCCCCGCCAGCGCCCCCCAACCCCATATACACCTGCCCCCTCTCTGGGGCAGCTGGACTGTAGACCAACAACATGACTGCTGCAGTTGCCTTTGTGGGGTAAGTCTCCAAATAGCGTGCACACACACATACACACACAGCCGCACACGCAACTTTTTACTGCAACGTTTTGACGGGTTCCATCTTTGCCCTGTACAGGACAATGTTGGAGAGATTATCTGGGGAAGGGGGTGTTTAGGATACACCCCTCTGTAGAACTCCAAGGAAAGTGTGGGGTGTGAGAGAGGGCGTGCAGTCAGTCATTTGGAGATGGTGCCTGTTTAATAACTGTAAACAAAAGATGCGATCAGTGTTGGAAACACGTCTTTGATGTAAAGTTTCTATCAGGACCTCAAGATCTTCTTCGGATAATCCAATTTTCGGATAATTGGAATTCGGATAATCGAGATTCCTCTGTATACGGAGATTGGTGGGGTCAGAGGTGAGGAACAATTGAACTTCCTTAAATTTTGGAGGCATCCAAGCAAATTGGAAAGTACCTAATTTAACATCCTTATTCAAGAAAGGAAGAAGATTGAAAGCAAGGACCTCTAGGCCCGATCTGTCATTGGGAAATTTCTTGAATCTCTTATTCAGGCAATTATTATATGGTACCTGGAAGATCATTATGCAATCTGGCATAATCAACGTGGCTTTATGTTGACCTAATTTAGTGAAATGGATAAAGGATAACATGTAGATATGGCATACTTGGATTTCCAATAGGTATTTGAAAAGGTTGCTACACGAGATAAGAGCACGTAGCATGTGGGGTAATATTAGCATGGGTAAAGGATTGATGAACTAGCAGGAAGTAGAGAGTGAGAATAAATTAGTCTTTATCAGATTCCTAGATTATAACTAGCCTCAACTATTTATAACCTGTACCAGTGATTTGGATGACTTGATGAAACGTGTGGTCACTATATTTGCTGATGATACTGAAATAGGTAGGAAGGTAAGTTATCAAGAGGAGGTACACAGTCTGAAAAGGGACATGGAAATACTAAATAAGTGTACACAAATTTTGTAGCTGGAGTATAATTTAGGAAAATGTGAACTTATATATTTTTTCCTGGAAGACTAAAAGAGACTAGAAAACTGTTAAAAAAATTGATTTACCTCAGTGTAAGGAATTCAGCTAAAATACCAGACCAGAATTGTTCAGTTCATACCTTGATAGGTTTATTCAAACCCGAGAAGGTTTATGTTCAGTTGTATGAAGGCCCCAGGAAAAGGTTATTTCATTTTCAAGACTGGGAGTTGAAGCCACATTCAACTTAAAGCCTACAGAGGTGACCAAAAAGGGAATTCTCTGTGGTATGAGCACAGTAATGCTTTTGGCATTAATGGGACATATTTATACCTTGCATTTCAAATTCTTTGAGCATGCATTATATGCAAAAATTTGGTTTATTCTATTTTATCTGCATTTTTTTTGCATAATGAACTTCTGTTTTATAAATATCTGCAACATTGCATGCTTATGTTTCAGTGAGAGACTACCTCATTAAAATCAAAGGCAAAAATGAAACATCATCCATAATTTGGGACATGACTTATCAGCTTGGATCATGACAATATAATAACGCAATAATCTAAATAATCATTCAACAATTTGATCTTGTTAAATGCAGCATATTGCTTTTTCATAGTGACTTTTACATGGAAGAATGCACTATATTGTTAAATAAACATGTAATCAGGAGAGAAAAATGAGTAAACAAAGCCATATTAGGAGCAGTGGTCAAAATACGGTCAAATGTGGATTTCGAGGAGAGTCTCAAAAAGGTTTAGGAACGTGGAGGGGGAAAAGCAGTTGAAGGTGAATTTCAGTGTGTCATGACTTGATGGCTGAAGGCTATTAATTGTAAGACAGAGGCCATGGAGTGGGGATTGGGGCGAGCACAAAATGGCAAAGTCCAAGGAGCAGTGAGCTCCTAGAATGATAGGGAGAGGAATGCATGAATGATTTAAACATTTGAAAAAATTAAAGCTAAGAATTTTCTTTTGAGATATTAAAAAATTAAGAAGCATATAGCAAGACAGCTAAGCACATACATAAAGACCATAAGACATAGGTGCAGAAATTAAGCCATTCAGCTGATTAAGTCTGCTCCACTATTCAATCATGGCTGATAACTTTCTTAGTCCCATTCTTCTGCTTTCTTCCCATAACCCTTGAACCCCTTTACAATCAAGAATTTATCTATCTCCGTCTTAAATATGCTCAATGACCTGGCTTCCACAGCCTTCTACGGCAGTGAATTCCATAGATTCACCACTCTCTGACTGAAGAAGTTTCTCCTTATCTCTGTTCTAAAAGGTCTTCCCTTTACTTTAAAATTGTGCCCTCAGATCCAAGTCTCTCCTACCAATAAAAACATCTTCCCAATATCCACATTGTCTAGGCCATTCAGTATTCTGTAAATTTCAATTAGATCTCCCTCATCTTTCTAAACTCCACTGAGTATAGACCCAGAGTCCTCAAACATTTCTCATATGTTAAGCTGTTCATTCCTAGGACCATTCTTGTGAAATTTCTCTGAACACGCTCCAGGACAAGTACATCCTTCCTGAGATATGGGGCCCAAAATTGCATGCAATACTCCAAATGTTGTCTGACCAGAGCCTTATAGAGCCTGAGAAGTACATCCCTGCTTTTATGTTCAAGTCCTCTCAAATTAAATGCCATCATTGCATTTGCCTTCTGAACTACTGACTCAACCTGCAAGTGTACCTTCAGAGAAACCTGGACTAGAACTCTCAAATCTCCATGAACTTCAGACTTCTGAATTTTCTCCCCATTTAGAAAATAGTACATGCCTCTGTTCTTCCTACCAAACTGCATGACCTCACACTTTTCCACGTTTGTACTCCATCTGCCACTTCTTTGCCCACTCTCCTAACCTATCCAAATCCTTTTGCAGCCTTGCCATCTTCTCAATGCTACCTGTTCCTTTACCTATCTTTGTATCATCTGCAAACATAGCACAGGAAAGAAATGTATGGGAAGCATAGTCTTGATGAACTGAAGTTCATGGAAGGTAAAGGCTAGGAGTTTACCAGAAGAGCATTGGATGCAAATCAGAGATTGACAATGAGACTTTCTGCAGCAAGTGGACTGAAGTAAAAATGGACGAGGAAGAAGTGGGTACTGCAGATGCTGGAGATTAGAGTCAAGATTAAAGTGATGCTGGAAAAGCACAACAGGGCAGGCAGCATCTGCGGAGCAGGAAAATCAATGTTTTGGGCAAAATCCCTTCATCAGGAATGATTCCCAATGAAGGGCTTTTGCCCGAAACATCGATTTTCCTATTCCGCGGATGCTGCCTGACCTGCTGTGCTTTTCCAGCACCACTCTAATCTTGTTGTAAAAATGGAGACAAGTTATCTAATGAAGTTCAAAGATTGAGGTTGGAAGCTAAATTTGGAATCGGTCAACGATGCCCTCCACCGCATCTCTTCCACTTCCCGCTTCTCCGCCCTTGAGCCCCGCCCTTCCAACTGCCACCAGGACAGAACCCCACTGGTCCTCACCTACCACCCCACCAACCTCCATGTACAGCGTATCATCCACCGTCATTTCCGCCACCTCCAAACGGACCCCAACACCAGGGATATATTTCCCTCCCCTCCCCTATCAGCGTTCCGAAAAGACCACTCCCTCCATGACTCCCTCATCAGGTCCACACCCCCCACCAACCCAACCTCCACTCCCGGCACCTTCCCCTGCAACTGCAAGAAATGCAAAACTTGCGCCCACACCTCCCCCCTTACTTCCCTCCAAGGCCCCAAGGGATCCTTCCATATCCACCACAAATTCACCTGCACCTCCACACACATCATTTATTGCATCCGCTGCACCCGATGTGGCCTCCTCTGTATTGGGGAGACAGGCTGCCTACTTGCGGAACGTTTCAGAGAACACCTCTTGGACACCCAGACCAACCAACCCAACCACCCCGTAGCTCAACACTTCAACTCCCCCTCCCACTCCACCAAGGACATGCAGGTCCTTGGACTCCTCCATCGCCAGACCATAGCAACACGACGGTTGGAGGAAGAGCACCTCATCTTCCGCCTAGGAACCCTCTAACCACAAGGGATGAACTCAGATTTCTCCAGTTTCCTCATTTCCCCTCCCCCCACCTTGTCTCAGTCAAATCCCTCGAACTCAACACCGCCTTGCTAACCTGCAATCTTCTTCCTGACCTCTCCGCACCCACCCCCACTCTGGCCTATCACCCTCACCTTGACCTCCTTCCACCTATCGCATTTCCAACGCCCCTCCCCCAAGTCCCTCCTCCCTACCTTTTATCTTAGCCTGCTTGGCACACTTCCTCATTCCTGAAGAAGGGCTTATGACCAAAACGTCGATTCTCCTGTTCCTTGGATGCTGCCTGACCCGCTGCGCTTTTCCAGCAACACATTTTCAGCTCCAATCAGATAAGATGCTAAAGTTTTGAACAGTCTAGAGTTAAGCCTAAGAAACTAGTAAGGAAATAGAAGGAATCTAAATGTTTAACTGAGTCTTCCAAGAAGCAAATGCCAGGTAAGCAGAATACAAGAGGAAATGGGCCTGGGAAGGACTAGGATCTAAGTAATTGTTGATTAAATTAATCCCAATTCATAAGAAAATCTGAAAGCTTTGTCAATTATGCCACAATTTTATACATTATTGTTAGACAACGTCTTTTAAGTATTGGATAAATTATTCTAAGAAAGAGCAGATAATTTTAGTCACAGTCAATCATATTAAACACTGCTGGAACTAAAACATTCACTGTCTTGTATATAGGCTACTATTTGTATTACAGAGAAAATTGCAGGAGGAGAATATCCAATTTTTAATCTTGAATGTACATTTTAACAAGATTTGTTGTCAATTTTCTCTTTGTAAAATGTTAAGAAAGAGCTTTTATGTAGATTTCCATGGTGTCTTTAAATAAACTGCACAAAGGCTGGTGTCCCATCACCAATCACACTTTATTTAGTTGCAATGTGGAGGTGCCAGTATTGGACTGGATGGACAAAGTTAAAAATCACACAACACCAGGTTATTTGGAGGTACAGACTTTCAGAGTGTCGCTCCTTCATCAGATAGCTAGTGGGGCAGGATCATAGGACAAGCGTTTATAGTAAAAGATCATAGTGTCATAAAACTGATGCAATATATTGAACAAACCTAGATTGGTGTTAAATCTTTAATCACTCAGAATGGGGATGCAGTTTCAATTCATTAGTATGTAAATCCCAGAACTTCTTTCAAGTCACAGTCCCAAGATAACTTAAGGTTTTATAAAAGAAAGTTGACATTTCAAATCAGACAATGCATTAAAGGTGTGAAGTTAGAGTCTGTCTGTATCCCAACTTTGAGTCAAACTGGTTCTGTTTCCAAAGTAGGAATTTATAAAATGTCACATGGATTGACTGCCTACAGATTGTGTGCTTTTTGAACAAAGTTGAATATGTCTGCAAGTACAAATCTGCAAATGCAAATCCACGCCATAGATTCATATGTGTGCGTGCATGCGTGGGTACGCATTTGAGGGAGAGAGAGAAAGAGAGAGTGTTTGTGTTTCGAAGAGAGGGAGAGAGCATGTGAATGTGCATATGAGAGTGTATGTGTGTGGTTGATAGAGTGCGTGCATGAGTGTACAGAGTATATGCCTGTGAGAGGGTGTGCCCGTGAGTATGTGTGCATGTGTGTTTTCTAAAACCTTAAGTTTAAATTGCAATGTATTGAACAATCTAAGTGTATTCAACACATCACATCACTTGTATGACACTTTGATCTTTACTATAAATTCCGTGTCCTATGATCCTGCCCCCTAGCCACCTGATGAAAGAGTAGTGCTCCAAAAGCTTGTACCTCCAAATAAATCTGTTGGACTAGAACCTGGTGTTGTGTGGTTTTTAAATTTATTTAGTTGTGCACAGAACGCTGGCTGTAGTCATCCAGATTGTAGTCAGTTCCTGAACTGCGAGATTCTAAATTTCCTGTTTATGTTTTTTCTCTGACATTCCTTTTTTTTTAAGAGTCAGCCCCCTTTCCCCTGACACAGTCAAGAAGGAGAGTCCTTGTACACACACACGCTGATCCAGCTCCCTCAAGAGCCAGCTCTCAGAGTGATCAGAACCTCTGACATTGCTGTTTTCTTTTTCTCCTTTTTTTGTGAAACACAGTGAAAAACACAAGGTGCACAAATCTTTATTCAGTTTCTACCACCAGGATGAAAGGAAACACCTGCGTGGCCAGTGACAAGCAATGCCCTTAATTTCCTGTTTATATTTTTTTTTTCTGTTTTGGACGTATCCCCTATTTATATATTTTTTTTCTATCCCCACACTACCGCCTAAGTGCGGTAGTGCTTATTTTTTTTCCCCAGCACCCATGGTGTGTGTGTGCAGGTGTGAGACACAGTGAAAAACACAAGGTGCACAAATCTTTATTCAGTTTCTACCACCAGGATGAAAGGAAACACCTGCGTGGCCAGTGACAAGCAATGCCCTTAATTTCCTGTTTATATTTTTTTTTTCTGTTTTGGACGTATCCCCTATTTATATATTTTTTTTCTATCCCCACACTACCGCCTAAGTGCGGTAGTGCTTATTTTTTTTCCCCAGCACCCATGGTGTGTGTGTGCAGGTGTGAGACACAGTGAAAAACACAAGGTGCACAAATCTTTATTCAGTTTCTACCACCAGGATGAAAGGAAACACCTGCGTGGCCAGTGACAAGCAATGCCCTTAATTTCCTGTTTATATTTTTTTTTTCTGTTTTGGACGTATCCCCTATTTATATATTTTTTTTCTATCCCCACACTACCGCCTAAGTGCGGTAGTGCTTATTTTTTTTCCCCAGCACCCATGGTGTGTGTGTGCAGGTGTGAGACACAGTGAAAAACACAAGGTGCACAAATCTTTATTCAGTTTCTACCACCAGGATGAAAGGAAACACCTGCGTGGCCAGTGACAAGCAATGCCCTTAATTTCCTGTTTATATTAGTCAGCCAGGGCTTCCTGAATGGCGCAGGTTAACAACTTTAATCAAGACTCTTGTAGTCATTGAGATGCACCTGGTTCCAATCACTACAGTCTTCAAGGCACCCAAAGCACTGTGGAACCAGTGGACTTTATCTGAAATTTAGTTACTATTGCTCTTTAATCAAAAATAGCAGCCAAATAAAACAACACACAACAAGCAACACATTTTAATGAGTTTTTAATGGTGTTAGTTCAGGGAGCTATATTGACCACAATACTGGGAGACCTCTTCGCCCTTGTTCCAACAAAGACATATGATCTTTCACATACATTTCAACAGGCAGACAAGAGGTTCATTTTAACAACATATCAAAAACAAAGTAGGTGTGAAATTAGTTTTAGTAATGCTATTTGCTGCCACTGGTGGACAAATTTTCCATCTAGTATGCATCTACACACTTCTGCTACAAAGTGAATTAGGAAGGACATCTGCGAGGATGTTCATAGGAAATAAGTCGAGCAAAAATATAATGGTGTCAATCGTATTGGAACACTGATTTGATCCCAGAATGAATCTTGAGTTGGTGTCCTCCCTTAATCTCAAACTGTGGGGTTCTATACAAACAAAAACCAATGGCCTGGAAGAAAGAGTGGTCAAAATGTTGAAGGCTTAAAGATACCAAGCTGTCACTGTTCTTATTTGATTATATGACCACCCCACCTGCAAATACAGAGATAGCACCGGCAGAGTTGCCAATGGGTATTAGACTCCGTACCATGTTAAGTCTGATCTTCCCGGATCTGGAGGTGAGAATGAAACAGGATCAGGCAATCACAAAATTCTGCCAAGCAACACAGACAGTTCAATACAAGGAATGAAATTTGATGTAAGAATCACAGAAATGACACCTCATGGGTAAGAGGTATGGTCGATGTGAGGTCCCGATCAGTGACGTGTAAAGTTTGGGTAGGTGCGACAGTCTTGAATAAGCACATGAACCAAATGAAAGCCAGGAAATCGCAAATGATGTGCAAGCAAAACATACCCTGCCCCTCAAAAGGTTACCAGAACCTGTGGGTTCACCCTCTCCATCAAACAATGGCAAGTCCTCAGAACCAGTGATAGACGTGATGGATGTTGCCACCTCAACACCCTTGCCAATGGAAGAAGAGTGAAGTTCTATTGAGGTGTTCCTCATGCAAGAGGCATTACATGCCACCCATATTACACACTAAGTCGTAGAAACCTGACCCAGTGTTAAAATGCCCCTGGGTGTTATACAAGAAAAGGACCAGCCTATGTCCTTGGACTCGGTTGGGGTGGGGTGTGTAGTGGTTGGAACGTGGTCAGCCCACTGGACATCACAGAATATGAGTTCCCTAGTTGGGGTTATTAATCTGGCCCAACTAGGAAGCACTTACTGACAGATAAAGAGGGAAGTGTCCAAGATACTGCCACTCTGATAGCTGAATTTGAAGAGATAGTACTAAAGTCAAGGACTGTTCATGTCTAAACAAAGTTTGATTTGGTGATGGGATATCAGCCTCTGTGGAGTCATTTCATCATCCACATACTTTTTAAAGATTGTGAGGTTTCCTGCTTCTACTACTCTCCCAGGCAGTTCATAGGATCTCTACTCTCCCAGGCATTCCAGATTCCTACCACTCTCTGGGTGAAAAAAAAACCTTCCTTAAATATCCTCAAAACCTCCTGCCTTTCACCTTTAAATTTTCCCCTTCACCTCAAGGGGAACTACTCAATCAGGTTCCCCTTTAACCTCCTCTGCTCTGCAGAAAACAACCTGAGCCCTATCCAGTCATCTCTTCATAGCTAAACTGCTTCAACCCAAGCAACATCCTGGTAAAGTTCCTCTGGAGTCTTTCCACTGCAACCATATCCTTCCTATAGTGTAGTCATCGAACTGTACCCAGTACTCCAGCTATGGCCAAACAAGTGCAGGCAGGAGCTCCCCACCCTTGCTGTCAAAGGGATCTAACAATAGATGTGTTGTTCTATGTTTGATGCTTTCCACAGTTCTTTTAAGTGACAAAATTCTACAAGATGTGACATGGCAGATACTGAAGGGCATTTGCTGGCTTCATGCTTCCACACAGACCAATTGAGTGCACTTGTGGATATTCCCCTTGGAATATTCAAGGGAAAAAAACCTTGACTATTCATCCTATTCATGCCTGTCATGATTTTGTAAACTTTGAGAAGGTCACTCCTGAACTAGAGTCCTCCAGGGAAAATAGCCCCAGTCTATTCAGCCTCCCCCTATAGCTCAGACTCTCCAACCCTGGCAAAATCCCTGTAAATATTCTCTGCACCCTTTCAAGTTTCACGACATCTTTCCGATAGCAGGGAGACCAGGATTGAATGCAGTATTCCAAAATATCCTGTACAGCCACAACATGACCTCCCAATTCCTATACTCAACGCACTGACCAATAAAGGTCAGCAACCACTTTGGGAGGGGAGCCAAGCAGAGAGCAGCCTGGGAAGGTAAGAGATGTAAAAACCTACCACGTGGAGTTGGGGTCTGCACTTCAGGACAGGAGCAGAGTGGAGAGCAGTCTGGGATGGTAAGAAGTATAGAAACATATTGCATGGATTTGGGGATTGTACTTTGGGAGAGGAGCAATGTGGAGAGAAGCCTGGGGAGGTAAGAGGTATAAAAACTTACCGCATGGTTTAGAGACTTCACTTTGGGAGAGGAGCTAAGCAGAGAGCAGCCTGGGAATCTGAGTGGGAAACTGGAAGGTGACAGCATAGGAGGGTTATGATTTGATTGGCTAACAAGAGGTCTGCTAAACACTAATCTGTGTTAATTTGAATCTGGTTAATTTATTGGATACAACTTATTTATTGGTTAAAACTTGCATAAGCAGAGATACAAAATCAGTTATTTCTTTTAAAATTCATAACTAACTAAATAAAATAAGAATGGAGGGTCAGGTGGTGTGTTTTTTTCTGCATGATGCAGGAGCTGGTGGACCCTGTTGTGGTTCCAGGTGATCATGTCTGTAGTAAATGGTGGCTGGAAGAACTCCAGCTCAGAGTCAAGAAGCTGAAGTCTGAACTTCAAACATTGTGACACATCAGGGAGGGGGTAAGTTACCTGGATGCTGTGTTTCAGGAGGCAGTCACCTTACCTGATGAAGGAGCAGCACTCCAAAAGTTGTACTTTTAAAATAAACCTGTTGGACTATAACCTGGTGTTGTGTGATTTTTAACTTTGCCTACCCCAGTCCAACACCAGCATCTCCACATCATGACACCCTTTAGACTAACTAATTCGAATTCAACCAGTGGTCAGGGACAGGTGTAAGGCAAGTAAAGGGATCCAGGGGGTAGGGTTGCAGGAGCCTCAGCCCCTGTCCTTGTCCAACAGGTTCAAGAGTTTTGCTCCCTGTGTGGTCAGGAATGGGGACCGCAGGATGAGCCGACTGACTGCAGCACTGTGGTGCAGGGAGCCACTCAAGTGAGGGGAGAGAAGAGAAATGTTGTTGTAATTGGGCATAGTAAAGGTAGAGGCATAGACACTGTTCACTGTGACCAGGATCGAGAGTCCACGTAGGTACCAATGACATAGGTAAAGCTAGGGCAGAGGTTCTGTTAAGGGAGTATGAACAGCTCGGAGCCAATTAAAAAGCAGAACCAAAAGGGTAATAATCTCTGGGTTAGTACGCAAGCCGTGAGCTAATTAGCACAGGGTCAATAAAATTAAGCATGGCTTAATGATTAAAATGCATGGCTTAAGGACTGGTGTGAGAGAAATGGGTTTGAGTTCATGGGACATTGGCACCTGTACTGGGGAAGAAGGGAACTGTTCTGATGGGCGGGCTTCATCTGAACCATGCTGGAACTAGAGTCCTAGCGAATCACATAACTAGGGCTGTAAACAGGGCTTTTAACTAAATGGGGTGCAGGAGAAATTGTAGGGGAAATTTAAAAAACTACATTAAAGGAGGAGATAAGAGTGCAGGACTCAGGAGAGGTTATTAAAATCTCCAGCACAGACACAAATAGGACAGGGTGTTTGGAAAGGGTTAGGAATCAAGCTTCCAGCACACTGGACAAATGACCAACAATGAGAAGAGGTACGATTAAAAAGGATTGAAGGTGTTATATCTGAATGCAGACAGTATAAGGAATAAGGTAAATGAGCTTGTGGCACAGATTGAAATTGGCAGGTATGACATGGGGGGCATTACAGAGGTGTGGCTGCAAAGGGATCAAGATTGAGAGCTGAATATTCAAGGATATACATCGTCTCTAAAAAAGATAGGCAGTTGGGCACAGGGGATAAGGTTGCCTTATTAGTAAGAAATGAAATTAAATCAATAGTAAGAAACTAAGTAGGTCAAATGGTGTAGAATCTGTGTGGGTAGAATTGAGGAACTGCAAAGGTTAAAAAATAGTTGGAGTTAAGTACAGGCCTCCAAAAAGTAGTCAGGAGCTGGGGTGCAAAATACAGGAGGAGATAAAAAAGATGTGTAGGAAAGGCAAAGTTACAATAATCTTGGGGGATTTCAATGTGCAGGTGGACTGGGAAAATCGGGTTGGTAGTGGATTGCAAGAAAAGGAATTTGTGGAATGTCTACAATATGGCTTTTTGGAGCAGATTGTGGAGGTAAAAACAATGACTGCAGATGCTGGAAACCAGATTCTGGATTAGTGGTGCTGGAAGAGCACAGTTCAGGCAGCATCCAAGGAGCAGCGAAATCGATGTTTCGGGCAAAAGCCCTTCATCAGGAATAAAGGCAGTGAGCCTGAAGCGCAGAGAGATAAGCTAGAGGAGGGTGGGGGTGGGGAGAGAGTAGCATAGAGTACAATGGGTGAGTGGGGGAGGGGATGAAGGTGATAGGTCAGGGAGGAGAGGGTGGAGTGGATAGGTGGAAAAGGAGATAGGCAGGTCGGACAAGTCCGGACAAGTCATGGGGACAATGCTGAGCTGGAAGTTTGGAACTAGGGTGAGGTGGGGGTAGGGAAATTAGGAAACTGTTGAAGTACACATTGATGCCCTGGGGTTGAAGTGTTCCGAGGTGGAAGATGAGGCGTTCTTCCTCCAGGCGTCTGGTGGTGAGGGAGCGGCAGTGAAGAAGGCCCAGGACCTCCATGTCCTCGGCAGAGTGGGAGGGGGAGTTGAAATGTTGGGCTACGGGGCAGTGTGGTTGATTGGTGTGGGTGCCCCGGAGATGTTCCCTAAAGTGCTCTGCTAGGAGGTGCCCAGTCTCCCCAATGTAGAGGAGACCCCATCGGGAGCAACGTATACAATAAATGATATTAGTGGGTGTGCAAGTAAAACTTTGATGGCTATGGAAGGCTCCCCACCGACTCCCACAGCTACCTGGATTACACCTCTTCCCATCCTACCTCTTGCAAAAATGCCATCCCGTATTCCCAATTCCTCTGCCTCTGCCGTATCTGCTCCCAGGAGGACCAGTTCCACCACAGAACACATCGGATGGCCTCCTTCTTTAGAGACCGCAATTTCCCTTCCCACATGGTTAAAGATGCCCTCCAACGCATCTCGTCCACATCCCGCACCTCCGCCCTCAGACCCCACCCCTCCAACCGTAACAAGGACAGAACGCCCCTGGTGCTCACCTTCCACCCTACCAACCTTCGCATAAACCAAATCATCCGCCGACGTTTCCGCCACCTCCAAAAAGACCCCACCACCAGGGATATATTTCCCTCCCTCCCCCTTTCTTCCTTCCGCAAAGACCGTTCCCTCCGTGACTACCTGGTCAGGTCCACGCCCCCCTACAACCCACCCTCCCATCCTGGCACCTTCCCCTGCCACCGCAGGAACTGTAAAACTTGCGCCCACATCTCCTCCCTCACCTCTATCCAAGGCCCTAAAGGAGCCGTCCACATCCATCAAAGTTTTACCTGCACATCCACCAATATCATTTATTGTATCCGTTGTTCCAGATGTGGTCTCCTCTACATTGGGGAGACTGGGCGCCTCCTAGCAGAGTGATTTAGGGAACATCTCTGGGACACCCGCACCAATCAACCACACCGCCCTGTGGCCCAACATTTCAACTTCCCCTCCTACTCTGCCGAGGACATGGAGGTCCTGGGCCTCCTTCACCGCCACTCCCTCACCACCAGACGCCTGGAGGAAGAATGCCTCATCTTCCGCCTCGGAACACTTCAACCGCTGGGCATCAATGTGGACTTCAAGAGTTTCCTCATTTCCCCTTCCCCCACCTCACCCTAGTTCCAAACTTCTAGCTCAGCACTGTCCCCATGACTTGTCCGGACTTGTCCTACCTGCCAATCTCCTTTTCCACCTATCCACTCCACCCTCTCCTCCCTGACCTATCACCTTCATCCCCTCCCCCACTCACCCATTCTACTCTAAGCTACTTTCTCCCCACCCCCACCCTCCCCTAGCTTATCTCTCAGCGCTTCAGGCTCACAGCCTTTATTCCTGATGAAGAGTTTTTGCCTGAAACGTCGATTTCACTGCTCCTTGGATCCTGCCTGAACTGCTGTGCTCTTCCAGCACCACTAATCCAGATTGTGGTGGAGCCTACTAGGGAACAGGCAATGCTGGATTTAGTGTTGTGCAATGAAGCAGACTTGATAAGGGAGATTAAGATGAAGGAACCCTAAGGAGGCAGTGATCATAACATGATTGAATTTATCCTGTAATTTGAGAGGGAGAAGATAGAATAAGAAGTAGCGGTATTAAAGCTGAATAGAGGCAACTCCAGAGACATGAGGGAGGAGCTGGGTAGAATTGACTGGGGAAGGAACCTAGCAGCAAAGTGGAACAGCAAAGGCAGGAGGTTCTGGGAGTAATTCAGGAGACACAACAGAGATTCATCCCAAGAAAAAAGAAGCATGGTACAGGGACCATGAGGCAACAATGGCTGACTAGGGAAATCAGGGATAGCATAAAAACAAAAGAGAAGAGCATATAATGTGGCGAAGGGCAATGGGAAACCAGAGGATTGGGAAGTTTACAAAGACAACAGAGGGCAACAAAAAATATAAGGTAGGAGAAAATTAAATATGACAGTAAGCTAGCCAGTAATATAAAGGAAGATTGTAAGTTTCTTTAGATATACAAAGGGTCAAAGAGAGGCAAAGGTGGACATTGGACCACTGAAATTTATGCTGGAGAGATAGTAGTGGGGAACAGGGATATGGTTGAGAAACTGAATAATTACCTTGTGTCAGTGTTCACAAAGGAAGACATGAGTAATTTCCCAAAACATCAAGACAATGTGGGGCAGAGCTGATTATGGTAGCCATCACCAGAGAATGTGCTCGAAAAACTGAATGGCCGGAAGGTGGATAAATCACTTGGATCAGATGGACTATACCCCAGAGTTCTAAGAGAGATAGCTGAAGAGGCTGTCGAGGTGTTAGTGGCAATCTTTTAAGAATCATTAGGATCAGGGAGGATCCCAGAGGACTGGAAAGTTCCTAATGTTTAAGAAGGATGTAAGGCAAAAAATGAAAAAATACAGACTGATTAGCCTAACCTCAGTTCTGGGTAAGATCCTGGAATCCATTGTGAAAGATGAGACTTCTGAATACTTGAAAGTGTATGATAAAATAGAACAAAGTCAGCGTGGTTTCATCAAGTGGAGATCATGCTTGACAAATGTGCTAGAATTCTTTGATGAAGTAACAAGCAGATGAGACCAAGTAGAGCTAATGGATGTTATCTACCTGGACTTCTGTGCTGCACAGAAGGCTACTGGGTAAGATAAGGGCCCATGGTGTTAGAGGCAAGGTGCTTGCATGGATAGAACCTTGGCTGTCTGGCAGGAAGCAGAGAGTGGGGATAAAAGGATGGCAACTGGTGACAAGTTGTGTTCTGCAAGGCTCAGTGTTGGGACCATAAGTTTTCACTTTATATATTAACAATCTCGATGAAGGAACTGAGGGCATTCTGGCTAAGTTTGCAGATGATACAAAGGTACAGTTAAAAATCACACAATACCAGGTTATAGACTAGCTACCCGATGAAGGAGCAGTGCTCCGAAAGCTTGTACTTCCAAATAAACCTGTTGGACTATAACCTGGTGTTGTGTGATTTTTAACTTTTTCCACCTCAGTCCAACATCGGCACCTCCACATGGATACAAAGATAGGTAGAGGGACAATTAGCACTGAGGCGGTGAGGAGGCTGCTGAAAGATTTGGACAGGTTAAGGGAGTTGGCAAAGAAGTAGCAAATGAAGCAAAACATGGGAAAGTGTGATACACTTTGATAGGAAGAATAGAGGCATGGACTATTTTCTAAATGGGGAGAAATGGAGGTTGCACATTCTCCCCGTGTCTGCGTGGATTTCCTCCGGGTGCTCCAGTTTCCTCCCACAATCCAAAAATGTGCAGGTTAGGTGAACTGGCCATGCTAAATTGCCTGTAGTGTTAGGTGAAGGGGTAAATGTAGGGGAATGGGTTTGGGTGGGTGGCAGGTCAGTGTGGACTTGTTGGGCCGAAGGGCCTGTTTCCACACTGTAAGTAATCTAAACCTTAGAAATCTGAAGTGCAAAGAGACTTGGGAGTTCTAGTCCAGGATTCTCTCAAAGTAAACTTGCAAGCTGAGTCAGTACTTAGGAAGGCAAATGCAATAATGTCATTTACGTTGAGAAGACTTAAATATAAATGCAGGGATGTAGTTCTGAGCCTCCATAATGCTCTGGTCAGGTCACATTTGAAGTAGTGTGCACAGTTTTAGGCCCAATATCTCAAAGGATGTACTGGCCCTGGAGTGGTTTCAGAGGAGGTTCACAAGAATGGTCCCAGGAGTGAACAGCTTAACGTATGAGGAATGTTTGAAGATTCTAGATTAGATTAGATTCTCTACAGTGTGGAAACAGGCCCTTCAGCCCAAGCCAACCCTCCAAAGAGTAACCCACCCAGACCCATTTCCCTCTGACTAATGCACCTACCACTATGGGCAATTTAGCTTGGCCAATTCACTTGACCTGCACATCTTTGGACTGTTGGAGGAAACCGGAGCAAACCCATGCAGACACGGGGAGAATGTGCAAACTCCACACAGACAGTTGCCCAAGGCTGGAATTGAACCTGGGACCCTTGTCCTGTGAGGCAGCAGTGCTAACCACTGAGCCACCATGCCGCCCTGGGTCTATATTCGATGGAGTTTAGAAGGATGACAGGGATCTAATTGAAACTTATCGAATACCGAATGGCCTGGACAGTGTGGATTTTGGGAAGATGTTTCCATTGGTAGAAGAGACTAGGACCCGAGGGCACAGCCTTAAAGTCAAGTGAAGACCTTTTAGACAGAGACAAAGAAAAACTTCTTCAGCCAGAGAGTGGTGAACCTATGGAATTCACTGCCACAGAAGGTTGTGGAAGCCAGATCATTGAGTGTATTTAAGACTGAGATAGATAGGTTCTTGATTGTCAAGGGGTTCAAGGGTTACAGAGAGAAGGCGGGGAATGGGATGAGAAACTTATGAGCCATGACTGAATGGCAGAACAGACTTAATGGGCTGAATAGCCTAACTTCTGCTCCTATGTCTCATGTTCTTATGATACCAACCACCTTCCTCACTACATTGTCTACCTGCAACTCCACTTTCACGGAACAATGAACCGGCACTCCAAGGTCTTTTTGTTCAGAAACACTCCCCAGGACCCTACCATTAAGTGTATAAGTCCAGCCCCGATTTGCTTTACCAAAATGCAGCACCTCACATTTATCTAAACTCCATCTGCCGCTTGTCAGCCCATCGGTCCATCTGAAAGGCTCCATTGTACTCTGAGGTAACCTTTCTCGCTTTCCACTACACCACCAATGTCATCTGTCAACTTACTAACCATACCTCCCATATTCATATCCAAATTATTTATATAAATCATGAAAAACCATGGACCCAGCATCAATCCTTGTGGCAAACTGCTGGTTACAGGCCTTCAGTCCAAAAAGTAATTCTGCACCACCACCCTCTGTCTCCTACCTTGGACCTAGTTTTGTATGTAAATGGCTAGTATTCCCTGTAATCAAATGATCTAACATTGTTAATCAATCTGCCATGCGGAACCTTGTCAAAAGCCTTACTGCAGTCCATATAGACCACGTCCACTGCTCTGTCTGCATCAATACTCCTTGTCACTTCTTCAAAAAAAACTCCATCAAGTTACCGAGACATGATTTCCCAAACACAAAGCCATATTGACTATCCCTAATCAGTTCTTGCCTTTCCGAATACATGTAAATCCTGCCCCTCAGGATTCCCTCCAACAATCTGCCCGCCACTGACGTCAGGCTCACTGGTCTATAGTTCCTTGTCTTTTCCTTACCACCTTTCTTAAATAATGGAACCATGTTAGCCAACCTTCCAGTTTTCCGGCACCTCACCCACAGCTATCAATGATACAATATCTCAGAAAGGGGCCCAGCTATCTCTTCCCTAGCTTCCCACAAAGTTCTGGAGTACACCTAATCAGGTCCTGGGGAATTTATCATATTTTGGTGTTTTAAGACATCCCCCACCTCCTCCTATGTAACATGGACATTTTTCAAGATTTTGCTATTTATTTCCCACATTCTCAAGTTTCCATATCCTTTTTCACAATAAACACTTGTTTCTAGTCTAATATGACTCTTCTTCAGAACTTTATTCTTTGTAACTTTGTCAGAACTTGTTTTTCCTACTTATCATTTGCAAATTTGATTACAGTACAGTTGGTCCTTTCATCCAAGTGATTAAAGAGATTATAAATAGTTGAAGGTTCAACACTGATCTCTGTGGTATTCCACTTGTACAGTTTCCCAAAGTATAAGTGATCCACATCTCGATTCTGTTTCCTGCTTGTTTTCCAGTCCTCGAATTGTATTCATATATCATCCTCAACACCATAAGTTTTTACTTGTTTTGTAATTTTTGTGTGGCATCTTGTTCAAATGTTTAGGAAATCTGAATATGATACTTTAATGTCTGTTACATCCTCAAAGAACTCTCATAAATTTGTCAAACATGATTCCTTTTTCAAAACTATGTTGACTTTGCCTGATTAAATTATAATTTTCTAAATGTTATTGCCTTTTTTAAAAATGAATTTCAGCAGTTTTCCAATGACAGACATTGTGCAAGCTGGCTTACAGTTTCCAGATTTCCATCTCCCTCTTGTCTTTAACACAACTATTCTATTCCAATCTGCTGGGACCTTTCCAAGATCTAATAAGGAATTTTGGATTACCGCCAATACTCTGCTATCTACAATCTATTATCTTTACGGCCATGTCATATAGAATTGTAGGCTTCAGGTCAACAGATCCTGAGAATTTGATCTATTAATATTACCATTACCTTTTCTTTAAGGATGGCAATTGTTCAAAAATTTTTATGTCCCATTGTCTCTTGATTTTCAGCTATTTTTGCGATGCTTTTTCTCAGATGCAAAATACTTAATCAAAGCTTGTTTCCCATTCTTAATTTTCCAATTTCACCTTCCACACCAATTCTGACTTCAGCTGTTCATTTTATTTTTACATACTTATAGAAGCTTTTCCTACTTGATTTGATATTTCCTTCTCGTTTACTCTCGTACGCCGATTGCTTCCTGTTTTTGTCATGTTGTGCTGGTTTCTAACATATTCCCAATGTTTTGCCTACCATTAATGTTAATAGCATTGTATGTCTTTTCTTTTAATTTGATACCCTCCTCGCTCCTACACACACACACACACACACACACACACCTTCCTAAATTGGTCATGGCTGTTGCATTCTTCTGGTAAAGTCTTTCTGTGTGTTGAACCATGATTAAATTCAGACCTGTGTGGAATAAAGTAAGGTTTTCAACCTGACTGCATTTTCAGGTCTTCAACAACCCTTTCACCACAAAGCCTTGGCAGCAAATGATTTAAGAGAATCTGTCAGAATTTTTAAGCTGAATTAGAAATGAGATAGCATCCCATGAAAATGATTGTGGAACTCTGCAAATATATGAGCCTTCCATAAATCTATGATAAAATACAAGAAGCTCTTTTTTTTCTCTCCAGTATATATATTTGTGGAGATATGGTCAAGATAACAGTTGTCATTACTGAATAAATGAATATTTTTTCCACCAAGGGAACCCTTTGGCAGCATTGAGGAGTTAGAAACTGTATGCCGAACATTCCAGTCCTTGAATAATGTGGGTGATGATGACGCAGTTGGGAAAATATGGCAAATTGGGAATCTAATTTCGAGCAATTTTGAGAAAGAAATATGACAGTGGAACCAAGTTTTGAATGATGAGAAGACAGTGCCACTAATGAGAGACAAGAGGCTTATTTACATTAATTTGCATGCCAAGAGTAACTGATCTCACCTCATTGATATGCAATTTCTCATTCTCCCACACACCAAAATGAAACTAGATGGCAACAATTCCCAATTTGAAAATCTGAATGAGTACCTAGTGGATGCATATTGAAACTTGCTCTGCCAATTCTTTATGTTGGACAGCAGTCCTCTATAAAATCAGGTCACCTTCTACAGCCAGCAATTGATCACATCCCTGTTTATTGAAGTTGACATTGGCCACATACCAGCTCCACCATGTCACCATGACACACCCCTGACCCATTTAGGGATAGTTCTATACTTCAGTGCTATACTTGGGTCCGCTAGCATCTTTAATTGTAATGCTGCAGCCAAGACACTTTGTACAATGAGACAAGCACTCATCTCTTGGATTGGACCTGGGTTCATCTCGAGGCTCCTTGCATGCTGCCTTAGTGCACACTCATTTTGTGTCTACTTAGCATCACCACTTTGCCTTGCCATTCTGTGCTTTGTCATCTCATGCAGAGCTTAAAGGCTCACTGTGCTTCTGTCTTGCCTTGCTGATGCACACAGACTCAAAGCCACACAGCTTGTTATGGTTATCAGCAGTGGCTAGAAACAAGGGGGAACATTTTGTGATGTAACATTGAGCTGTGACATTGTTACATCAACACTGTATGCTAATTATGTGACAAACACACTGCATGTGGTTAAATCAAATTGTCATATCCAAAAGTCTAAGGGGAGTCGTAGTCAGGTAGGTCGAGGGGGACAGCCTTCAGTCAGGACAGACAATATGTCAAGGGCAGTATACTTTCAGTCCAGGCACTTGGACACAGTTAGTTGGCTGCTTCATTTCCGGGTGGACTACAATCAGTCTTGCAGGTTTAATTCAACTGGTCTGGGAATTCCCAGTAAATGACCCCAGGAGTTGTATACAAATCAGTTAGGGGCTTTGAATAAAAGCAAAATACTGTGGATACTAGAAATCTGAGAGAAACATCGAGAATGCTGGAGAAATTTAGCAAGACTGGCTGTATTTGTAGAGAGAGAAACAGAGTTAACATTTTGAGCCAGGTATGACCCTTCTTCAGAAAGGTGCAGGAGCTGCTCACGTCACACCTCAGTGCATAAAGTGTCTTATATGCAATGCTGTTTTTTTTTTTGGCTTCCCTGAAAGCCACAGTCACTTGCCTTCCATGGAATGCTGTGCAGTTGGCAGTGGCACTGTACTCTGTCCAAAGGTGGAAGTCAGAACACCATACTTTCCAGCATTTCTGCAATGCAATATCTTCTTTCACTGGGGTGACTCAGGGTCATAGGACGGTCTCTTTGCATTATGTTTCTATGCAGGTCGTAGAGTCATAGTGATGTACAGCATGGAAACAGATTTCGGTTCAACTCGTCCATGATGTTCCACCAGTTAGCCTAACCTCTCCAAGTCCCATGTGTCACCACTTGGCCCATATCCCTCTAAACCCTTCCTATTCATATACCCATCCAGATGCCTTTTAAATGTTGTAATTGTACCAACCTCCACCACTTCCTCTGGCAGCTCATTCCATACACGCATCACCCTCTTCATGAAAAAGTTGCCCCGTAGGTCCCTTTTAAATCTTGCCCCTCCCACCCATAAATGTGTGCCATCTAGTTCTGGACTCCCCCATTTGAGGGAAAAGACCTTGTCTATTTACCCTATCTATGCCCCTATAAACCTTGAAAAGGTCACCCCTCAGCTTCCATGTTTGCGGTTGTATCTGCACAGACAGAAGATACCGCTTAATCCTTAAAATCTCTGCTCTAAACAACTGAAAGACGCATTGAGTCTACGGGATGGACAATTGGTATTCTTGAGCGCTGCAGCATTGTACCAAGTAAGAAAATGAGGAAGTTCTTAAAAGATAACAGCACCTTCAGCAACCTGCAAAATAACAATGTCATCCAAAGCAATGCAGACAGGGAGTTGCATGAAGTCACCTTTCCCTGATGAAAAGTGTTTTGCTACTACTGAGGCCAACATCCCTCACATGATCCCAACTGCAAGTGCACCTTAATACTTTGATCTTTTTCTGCAGTTTATGCTGTTTAATTAAAGGTAAGGTCAGACATGTTTCGAGCATTGTGGGTGCTGAAGAAGACTAGCCTCTCTAGATTGATTTTTGTAGTTGCAGCTAAAATGACATTCACTCACATAGCTGATGTTGAAAAGTGAACATATATTTACAAATACAATGATGTATTTACAATAAAATGCCACTCATCCCACCTATGTACCCTTGTCAGGATGCCTTCTTCCTTTCCCTCCCACTACATCGGAATGCATTCCTGGTGTCCACAGTCATGATAGAGGAAGCCTGCCCTGTAAAGTTTGCTAACCTTCGAGTTTTGTGTGGGTGACCTCGGGGCCTTTGTGGCCAGAAGGCCCAGACATCACCTTTATACATTATTTTTATACAAATTATCACCCAATACCTTCTTGAATGCTTCAATTGAACCTGCCTCCACCACACCTCCAGGTAATACATTTTATTCCTTCTAAACTTGCTGTTTTTCTCATGTCCCCCTTACGTCTTTTGCAAGTCACTTTAAATCTGTGCCACCTTATTCTTGTTCCTTTTACATATGGAAAGATCTATCCACTCCTTATCCACTCTATCTAGTTTCTCATGATTTTGAAACCCTCTATTAGATCTGCTCTTAGCCTTCTTCTCTCCAAGGCAAGCAGTCCTAACTTCTTTAATCTATCCTCATAATTGAAGTTTCTCATCCCTGCAATGGTTCTTGTACTGTGCTTCTGCACTCTCCCCAGTGCAGTCACATCCTTCCTATAATGTAGTGGCCAGGACTGTACACAATATTTGAGCTGAGGCTGATCAAGAATTCTATACAAGTTCAATATCATGTCCTTGTACTTGTATTCTATGTCCATATTAATAAGGCTGAGGTGACTGTCATCATCTGTGCATATATGCACAAAGGACTTTCTGCTCCTCCACCCAGTTTAGAATTGTATCCCTTTGTTTGTAGTCTTTCGGTGTGCTTCCTACCAATACATATTACCTTATACTTTGCTGCATTGAAACTCATCTGCCATCATCTGCCCATGCCATCAACCTGTCTGTCCTCCTCATTGTTTACAATTCTTCCAAGTTTGAAGTCATCTGCAAACCATAATCTAGACCATTAATAAATGTATGAGGGGGAGATCCAAGATGGCGGCGACCTAAGAAGATCGCACTGCAGCACTCCATATCGCAGCACAAGTGGGACGAACCTTCAACCCGCCCAAACTGGACCATCGTGATATCTTAGGACCCTGGAAAGATCATGGAGTCCCAAGAAACTTCTAAAAGTTAACTTACCTGGGGTTCCTGCTGTCCAGAGATGCCGAAAAAGGGAGGAGGAGCATCTGAGGCTGGGTCTACAGCTCAGCCTGCAGGATCCTCGAAGTCAATTACTTTCCAGGCCCTGGTGAATGAACTCACAAAATCTTGCGAGATGCTGGGGAAACAGATTGAAGAAGAGCTGGCTCCAATCTCTCTTATGCTGCAGAAGCATAAGCAGCAGCTGGGAGACCTGGAGAAGAGGATGGATGAGGTGGAGCACAGGATCACAGTAGCCGAAGCTGATGCCAGTTCACCCAAGGATAGGATCCAAGTCCTGGAGTTGCAGGTCCATAATTTGCGTGACCAAATGGATGATCTTGAGAACAGGGGCAGGAGAAAAAACATTTGGATCATCAGTCTGCCTGAGAGTAAGGAAGGTGAGCAGCCTGCAGAATTTGTTGAGGATTGGCTGCCGAAATTCCTTGGTTTGAAGGCTGGCATGAAAGGATTGAAGGTAGAGAGGGCTCACCGGGTCAAAGCATGGAGATTGGGTCTGGGTCAACGTCCTTGTCCTCTCCTGGTGTGGTTCCATCATTCTAGGATAAGGAGACTTCCAGAGTCCAGGGGAAGGATCCGAAGTCCCTAATTTACAAGGGCTCTAAGATCATGTTCTTTCAGGACTTCTCAGTGGCGGTGATCCAGAAATGAAACTCTTACAACTGTGTCAAGAGAAGACTGAGGGAGTTTGGGATTCAGTACTCCATGAGGTATCCAACAGTGCCTCGGTTCACCTTAGATGGATCCATACATCTCTTTGACACATCAGAGAAGACAAGAGGATAAATTAACCTAATTTGAACAATTTCAGTATATTGGAATTTATTTTTCTGTATTTTTTCTGTTGATAATAATTTGGTTTAAACTATGTTTGGCAGCAATTGAGATGTACATTTTTAATTTCTAAGTTAGGATATACGAAAGGATGGGTGTGGTATTTTTCCTTTTTTTAAAAAAATGTTTTTTCATTCATATTGGTATTCTATGATGTGTTTACTCGTTTCTGCTCGTGTTTGTGCTCTAGCTGGGAGAAGTGAAGGTGGCTGGGATAGTTAGATGCCTATTTATGGGCAGTTTGGGATGGGTAGTTGCCCCCTCTGGGCAGGGGGTGAGTTCCCCTATTCAGAGCTGTTGGCGCTTTATATGTTTTGGTTTTTGGTTTACATTTTTAATTTTTAGTAGTTTTGTAGGTTTGTTAAATGTAGTGGTTTTGGTTTATGTAGCTTTTATATTTGCTGGATCATGTGACACTAAGGCTCAGCGATTTGTGGTTTGAGTTCCTCCTCTCTGGAATTTAAATGTTATTGCAGATGGTTATGGCTAATGACTTGATTAAATTGTGTACCTGGAATATCAAGGGAAGTCACTCACCAATTAAGAGGAACAAGGTACTCTTGAGTCTTAGAAAGAAGAAGGTGGATATTGCTTTGTTACGGGAAGCACACTTGGATGACAAGGACCAACTGAAATTACAGCAGAATGGCTTTGACCGAGTTTATTTTTCATCATTTAATACTAGAAGTAGGGGACTGGCTATATTGGTTAGGAAGAATCTCCCATTTAAGTTGTTAGAGTGTGTTAAAGACACCCCCTAGAGGTTTGTAATTTTTAAAGCCTTGATAAATGGGGAAGAATATGATGTTTTAAATGTTTATTGCCCTCCAGCTCATCCCTTTAAATTTTTGATGGATGCTTTTTCTAAGTTGATAAGTCTCGAGTCCTGGCACCTCATTATAGGGGGAGATTTTAACTGTCTCATGGATCCCACAGTAGACAGGTTGCCCAAAGGTCCCTCAATACCCTCTGTGCAAACTAAACAGTTAGTGAGTCTGTGTGGGGAGTTAGGATTGGTGGACATCTGGAGGCATCTCTACCCTACGGGGAGGGATTTTATGTTTTCTTCCAATCTGCAAAGATATCACACCAGGATTGATATTTTTCTTCTGACCCTTGTAGCAACCCTGGATTTGGTGGCATCTTGTACAATTGGTAATATTACCATTTCTGATCATGCTCCAGTGTACCTTATGGTTAAGATTAAGGATGTTACAGTGGGTTCAAGGCACTGGAAAATGAATCCCTTTATCCTCAAGGATAATAAGTTTGTGGAGTATTTCTCTAGGGAATTTCGGGCATTCCCAGACATCAACATAGGCTCGGTTGATAGCTCATTCGTTCTCTGGGAAACTGCCAAAGCCAATGCTAGGGGTTAGTTATTTCCTATTCCACTAGTAGGAAGCGGCAGAAGGGTGTGCAGCAACGTCGTCTTGAAGCACGGTTGAAGCCAGCCGAGAAGGCTTCCTTTGACAGACCCTCATTGGTCAAGCTACAGAGGATTACGGGGCTGCGATCTGCATTAAATTCTGTGCTCACGCAGATGGCAAAGAAGGAGCTGGCTTTTGCAAAGCAAAAGTTATATGAGCACGGTAATAAGCCAGGCAAATACTTATCGCATCTTGCTCGGAAAAGAAGTGCCTCACAAGCCATTACGGCGATTTGGGAAGGGTCTGGGAACCTAACATGTGATTCTAAAAAGATTCATGTGGCATTCCAGAGGTTTTACACTAGGTAATACTAATCCAAGGATTGTGAGGAGGGGCAGGCCAAAATGGAATTTTTTTTAAGGATCTGAAGCTCTCGGGCTTGACTCTCAAACAAGAGTCCTTTCCCAATGCCCCCTTATCAGAGCAAGAAGTGCAGGAAGCTGTGAGGCAGCTCCAGAGTGGAAAGGCGCCCGGTCCTGATGGACTTCCCAGTGAATTCTCTAAGGAATTTATAAGTATACTGTCAGGCCTGATGCTCAACATATTTAATGATTCATACAGTCATGATTGTCTCCCACCATCCCTGAGAGAGGCCAATATTTCATATTCTTAAAAAAAGGAAGGACCTGGAAGATTGTGCTTCATTACAGGTCCGATTCACTATTAAATGTGGACTTTAAAATCCTCTCTAAGACTCTCGCGTTAAGGCTGGAGACTTACCTTCTATTATTAAAGAGGATCAGACGGGCTTCATAAGGGGTTGCGGATCCTCCAATAATGTTAGGAGCTGCTTAGTGTACTTCAAGCATGTCAACAACAGTCAATACAGGATTTGATGATTTCTCTAGATGCAGAGAAGGCATTTGACTGAGTTGAGTGGCCATACGTTTTCTATACTCTGGAGCGGTTTGGTTTGGGCGAAGTCTTTATAAAATGGGTAAAGGTTCTCTACAATGGCCCTCTTGCTGCAGTATTCACCAACAGGATACGATCAAGCAATTTTAATATTTTTAGGAGCAGCCGGCAGAGCTTTCCCCTTTCACCACTGCTTTTTACGTTGGTGATTGAACCATTTGTGGGGATCCCAATATATCAGCTCCAGAAGTGGAGTCAAAATTACATAAGATTTCGTTGTATGCAGACGATGTCCTAATTTTTTTGACAGATCCAGCAGTTTCAGTGCCTCACCTGATACAATGCATTTGCACGTTTGGCACTTTTTTGGGGTACAAGATTAATTTTGCGAAATCAGAGGCTATGCCTATGGGTGGTCTTACGAAGGAGCTAGGTCTTGAGGGCGACTATAGACTCCCATTAAATGGTCACAGTGGGATTTTGTGTATTTGGACATATTCAGTTCTGGATCAGCTGTTCAAAGCCAATTTTATTCAATTATTTGATAAAATTAAACAAGACTGTCAAAGATGGGAGGCACTTCCGGTCTCGTAGTTGGTTCGGATAGCGCTAATTAAGATGAATATTCTCCCCGTTTGCTATACCCTATACGGATGCTCCCCCTGATTTTCAATAAGCAAATATTCAGGAGGCTGAACAGCTAGTTCAGCTCCTTTATCTGCCATCGTAAGCAGACCCTCATTAAAATAGCTAAACTGAACTACCTCACAGATTGGGGGAGAAGACCTTCCAAACATTAAAAATTACTAACTAAGCTCGCTTTTGTCCACATGAATGATTGACTTGTGGAGATCCTCTTTCAATATGGCGAGATATTGAAGCCTCCCAGCAAGGCGCCCCTTTCCAGTGTTGTAACAGGTGCAATGGAGAGGATTTGGGGTGTAAGAATGGAGAAGGACCCTATATCTCTCATTCCCAATGTATTCCTTGTAGGCACGCATAAGAAAAAACTTTGCAATATTCTCACGTTCTGTGCAAGAAAGAATATCTTGCTATGTTGGATATCCGAAAAACCCCTGGGCCTGTCAGATTGGCGGAAGATTATTATGGAGCATATTCCCTTGGATTTTCTCACAAGTATGGTACACCACAAAACTGAGAATTTTTGTAAGACGTGGCAGCCTTTTTTGGAATATCTGGACACAGATTAATCTGCCAAACCAACAAGGGCTTTTACATAGCCGTAACGATTGTGTTTTACAAGTCCAATATCCAGAGAGGAGGAACTGTGAACATATGAGCATTTTGTTTGGCTGGGCTGAGTTATTACTATTTATTAGTTTGTTGTTGGTTTTTATTTATTTATTAAGTTAAATAGCCAGTTTTTTTTAAATTCTTCACTTTTCTGTATGTTTATACATTTATCCATGAGGGTGGGTTGGGGTTTTTTTAACTTGTGTTTTTTTTTTGTATTGTTTTGTACTTGTTGTAATACTAAAAAATCTATCTTTTTAATAAAAATATATTTAATAAATAAATAAATAAATAAATGTACGAGGAAAAGTTATGGTTCCAATACCAAACCCTTAGAGACCTACAACAAATCTTCCTCAGTATGAAAAATATCCATTGACTATTATTCTTTGTCTCCTATCACTCAGCAAATTTTGTAGCCACAGGAATCCCTGAAAGTCTTGGCATTGTTAAATACTTCTACAACTGGCAAGTGCACAGTTGTACACCACTGAGATAAAGTGCACAGCTAATGAGGCAAACTGTAGAGAATAGTGTGAGAAAACTCTCTAGTCCTCATGGAGAAAAACCCTCCAGCACATCAAAATTAACAATTCATTATTTTTTGATAAAATTCAATCAATGTAGCCAGTGGTAGAATTTAACCTTATAAGTAATCCCCTTAACATCTGTAAAGTGGCCAAAGGCGAGTTGACTAATAAATTCTAAAAAAGCACAATATTTTTACTGAAATCATGTTTTTATTAAATTTTAGAGAAAGAAATCTTATAGAGATCAAAAAATACAGAGTCTTTTCTAATATTTAATATAACTTGTGAATCAACATACTGACAAATCTGAAAAGGAGATATTCTACAGAGCATAGTAAGGGCCCTGGACATGGAAGAAAAGTTATGCAAACATTATTGATACAGAACTATATGTTGATGAATTTGCTACGTGTATCATAAGTAATAGTCCTTCTAATATTTCAATTTTGTTACTTTGTAAATATCTTAATTAGAACAAGCAGAGAATAGAATTACACAATCTAATGTATTGTTAAAGAATTACAGTGTAATTTCAATCCATTGTTTTTTACATCTGTTTACTAATTTTAATCAAAATTAGAGGAAGTGCAACACATTTTTCCATTTTACATCCATATCCACTTTTTATTAAAGTTAGTTACAGTACATAACTATCCCCCAACTCAATAATTAATAACCTGTAATTGTTACTTACCATTGTGTATTTTTCTGAATGTGTGGTTTTTCAGTTTTTTTCCTGATGCTTTTTCCATTTAATAATGAAGTGATAAAAATGATTTGCTATGTTTAAGACAATAAAACCAGGATATGGAGGAGCCAGTGTTGGACTGGGATGGACAACATTAAAAATCACACAACACCAGGTTATAGTCCACCTGGTTTATATAAGTGCACATTATTCCAACATATGCACTGCTCCTTCATCAGAAAGCTAGTGCTTCCGAATAAACCTGTTGGACTATAACCTGGTGTTGTGTCATTTTTAACCAAGACAATATAGATGAATGGCTTCACTGTTTGTTCACATACAAGCAAATGGACAAATGTAATGGCATAGTGTATATTAGTTTATTTAAACACTAGATATTTTGAAATTAGCAAAATGTTGTCTACATGTGGAAGAAGCAACATTGCATGTCACAATAAGTGAAAGCACATCTATCCATATTAAAAATGTTGTCAAGCTAACAAATTCAGGAAGAAAAAGAACAGTTAAAAGTAAATCTCTCATACCTATCAGAATTTCGTCATGCATGATTGAACTAATGCTTTTAGAATGTTAGTTGTAAGTAGCCTGAATCATACCCAATTCATTCATCTCCATTAGTTTACATCATGTATGAGGAATGATGTTTGAAATCCATGTTCAAAATCACCTGTGATAATAGGAGTCCAAGAAAAAAATTAGATTATGTTATAAATATTAAATAGAGCAGCATTTCTCTACATGAGTTCGCAGCAAACAGTTTTAAAAAAGGAAATTATGATCCAAAATGGTGAAGGTAACTGAATAAGAATAGGAAATGCACATTTTTCTGTATTAGTAGGGTAAAACACGCGAACACTGAACTTTGTTTCAAGGTTGTCAGAAAGAAGGCATGTTGTAAAAATAAACATTTCAGATAAGGTGTGATCCCGACCTGGTCTTAAAAGAAGTGACTAGCAAAAATTGATTCACTCACATCCTACAGAAACAGTGTCAGAAGTTTAGGGTTGTAAAGTAGATAAGACAATACCAATGTTAAATGGAGAACTAACTCATCAAAATTACAGACTAGTAATTATGAATTATGTTTCAGAAAGTATCATGAAAGAAGGAATGAGATATCTAGATAGATATGGAATGGCACGATAAACTGGATTATGGTAAAGACAAGTTGATATTTTTGAGAAAGTTATCTCGTTCATGTGTTGCCTATAGATTTTATAATGCTTATGATGCCGTATTATGCAAGTGATAAGCTGACGATAGGAAGACATGAAATGAAGGAAAGATTTCATGGTGGGTATGGTCATTATCAGGGGAATGATTTACAATTCTAATTTATACCAATGATATAAAGCATTGGACGCAGTGTAGTGGAACAATAAAAATAATACCAACAATAATATCTATGTTAAGAGATGTGAGGAGAAGTTAAGAAGTCCGCGATTGTTTACTGAGGATATCAGAAGATTGAAGAGAGCTATTCAGTATCTAAGTTTCTTAGAGTGAAAACATAAATTGAAACCCAATTGCCATCTATGATAGAAATAGGATATGGCCTGAACAATGGTTTAGATTTTACCACGATATGTACAGGTAGTGAACATGTGGAATGGATTTGCCAGGGAGACAGGTAGTGTGGAAATATAAAGGTTGAACTGGATATTTGGGAATGTCAGCTTTTAAGCATCATTAATCTAAGGGTACAGTCAGATAAACTGCCAAGTTTTGTTTTTTTTTCCCAGTCTCTGCATTGCTATAGCTTTTCTTCTTAAATATCCTAAGAGCTATTTCTCAAATATTTTTCAGTTATCTTCTGTGATTTTAGTGTCTTAAGAATTTTTTTGCATTATAAAGATATGTTTAATACAAATCTTTGTGATAAAACAACATTTTACACTAAATATTTACTTCACCTTTTTGTAACAATCACTTCTAAGTTAGTCAATGTTTGTGAAAGAAATACAATTTTCAGGTAAGGCATCTTCTAGATTTTCAGCTTCATCTTCTAGATAGGCACAACTTCACCCTTGAGGGTAGTTGAGGTTTGGTGATTGGATTGTATTTCAAAGAAAGCAAATTCTTTGAATAGAATATTATAGGTAAGCCCAAAAAGTTAAAATCTTCATTTTTCTCAGTTGAAGAATGCTAGCTTTTGATTAGATATAAGATAGAATATTATTTTTACTATCAGGATTGGTTCATCAATGTGGAATTTTGCCTTATAAGCAAGCCTTTTAAGACATGTCATTAGTGAAATTAACAGCCCTCATAACTAATGGAAGGGTTGGACTTTTGAACTAATATTAAGCCCTATAACATGAAGAACTAGAGTTCTTCCCTACTTTCTGCACTTTTTTGGAAACAAATTAAAGTTAAGTAGTGAAGTTTTCACCATGGCATCACATATATATGTGCAGTCAAAGCAAAGTTCTTCTTAGATAAATTTCAAAACAGAATGGAGGTGCCAGAAAACAGAACTTCTTAACATGCAAGGCACACTCTTCTGTACAACTATATTGTTGCTAACAGCTTTAAATAAGAATGCTGACTTAAGTCCACATACACCTAAATTTATATTGTTTGAAAAGAATCAGCAAGATAGTTTGTTCATCTTCCTCTATCTATACCATTTGAAATTATGTTTTAACTTATACATTTCATGATCAGTGAGAATTGGTGTTTCAGGTATACAATTCCAATACAAAATACTGAGCTAATCGTGCTGCCTTGTCAGAATTAATTTTGCATCCACGCAGAACACGTCATACAACTGTACCTTTTAATGCTAACAGTACAAAGACAAATTTAAAAGTTACAATTTAAAAATATACTTTAGATACAGTTAAATTATACATTTCACCAAAAGGTTTCAAATGTCTAATGAACAAATTTTTCTGAAAACTAAGATCAGTGTGCATTATAAGTGACAAATGAACACCATGAGATATTATTGATTAGCAACAATTAACATTGATTCAGTTAGCATATTAAATACAACAGGCATTATCTCTAAGAAGCCACACTTATTCAATAAGTAAGGGTTTCCCAATTTCATTAAGCTGGGAAGGACTGCTATTTACTGAAATCTGCTTAGCCTGTTGTTCAAAGTCAATCATAACGATTAATTTTGTATAAACTAAAGCTATACTAAAATCTGAGATATTCCAAGACAAACAGCTGCAATATTTTATTAAGATTATCAATTGATGTTGGATCCAGATTGTTCTCATTGTCCTCCATGCTGTGCCACACTTGAGGGAAAGGTGTAGGTATGATGTGCAAAATGGGAACCCCTATGGAATATAAAACAATGTAGAATTACTTTATGTTTCAATGTTTAGTAGCTTTCAATATCACAATCAAAAGTGGTCCAGAATATTTGGCCACTATAAGGCTTTAAGAATCTGTTACATGATCAAGAATGTAAAATTTTTGAGAAGCTTTATTCACACACTACTCATTTTATGATGTCTCACAAATATGGATAGAAGATCAATTGCATCATGCCATTCCCAAGCCTTTGAGTAAACCATTTGCTCAGCCTGCCTTCAGCATCATCAGAGGGTGGCTTTCAAGCAGAAATCTGAGAAACTCACAGGTAATGAGTTCAGGTGTTTTAATACCATGATTCAGGCCACAAATGAAACTACTGATAGCGCAGAAATCCTGTACTGCAGACCAAGAGATCATGGGAGCAATGTATCAGATGGCCAGTTTTAATGGTCACAACTAATTCAGAAATAAAAGAAAAAAATGCATTTATATAGTGCATTTCACAACTAGTGGACAACTCAAAGTTTTTTATAATAATGAAGCACTATCTTTTAAAGTCGCTTTGCAAGATAGGAAATTAGCAACCAATATTTACAAAGCAAACTATTATAAATAGCTAAGTGATAGTCATAGATTCATATGCCCAGTCAATTTGTTTTGTGTGATGTTGATTGAGAATTGACAAAGATACCAGGTATAACCCTTCTGCTCTTCTTCAAAATAATGCCATCGGTTCTCTTCCATCTACCCAGCATGAAATTGAACCTCATTTAATAATTTATACAAAAGTATGTCAGCCTTGATCTTTATACTTAAGTTCTAAAGTGGAATAAGAACCAAGAACTCAGTGAATCTGAGCCGAAGCTGTCACTATACCAATTGATTAATAGAAGATAAAAAACAAGTTTTAAGATTCTTGCTGCTCTCTTACATAATAGTAATCCTTTAATTAGCTGTCAGTTGTTTTTGTGAAAGGTCAAATTGCCTGCCTTTGGGGTCTATCAATAATTGGAGAAAGAATTGTGGTCAGAGCTTGCTGGAGTGGTTTGGTTACATCAGAATCATGGATTAGGAACTTATTTGTTCATTTTATGTCATGTTTAATTGGAATTATATATGTCAATAAAGTTATAGACAAACATTTGAAAAGGAGGGGTCTTGGGCTTCTCACACTTGGAGAAACACAGCAACCGAAGACATTTTCCACCAAAGATTTTGCTTGATTCAGTTCTGAGCAAGCAGATTGGTATATCATTCTAAAAGAATGCCATTTGATTAGCTGCCAAGCTGGAGATAGATCATGCAAGTTACTGTCACACAGCAGCCTTATCTAGCAACAAATGCCTGTAGGAAAAACAAACTCCAGATGGTAAGATGCTTAAAATAAAAATATTATATTCACAATTGTAATGTTCATAATAAATTCACAGTCAATTGAAGATATTGGAGATGGGTCAGAGTGACACTCATCAAAACGACTTCATTATTCTGAAATACTAGGTTTCCCTTTTCTCTCCAAGGTTAATAACTGATAGAAAGGAAATTGATTTTTATCCTCACCACAGTTGCAAAGGTCAACCCGAGGCAAGTAAACATGATTATTTTGCAGTAAAGCAACTGAGATGGGGACAGTAACAAATGTTCAAAGCTTCTGATGTTGATTATCATATTGTGTGACTAAAACAAATTTTAGCTTTTGTGGAGTTCAAGTTTGAAAAAAAGTCACGCACACTTCTGTGGAAAATACTCAGCCATGAAACCCATTTAAAAGTGTTATATCTCCTCGAGTATTCAGCTGCTGTAAAAACAAATGCTATTCACCCACCACATGAAAGATGTACTTTAATAAGATATTAAAACTGTCAATCAAAATTTGAACTCGGCTCCCCTGCCAAGATAAAAGGATTTGGAGGTTTTGAAACTTGGCCCAGGCTTCAAAATCGACTCATCAGTAAGAACAACCTTTAGAAAATCTCATAATTAAGTCTATTGAAACTGCAGGAACAGATGCTTAAGTTTTTTATTGTCTCGGCTAGACCAATTGCTCTGTCAATTAATGCATTCTAGCAGTTAGAGTCTTATTTTAAGTCTGAATGATGACTAACGCAGTTTTTTAGTTTTAAAGAGAAGGGATTTAAATAACAATATCATGACACTCAAACAGATTTCATATAGCCTTCACATATATGCCTCCTTCCTATATGTCTTGTTCATAATAATTTCATAATTCCAATACTGAAGAAGGGCTACCGAATCAAAACATTAACTCTGCTTTTTCTCCATAAATGCCGCTAACATGCTGAGTTTGTCCAACAATTTCTGTTTTTGATTCAGATCTTCAGCATCCACAGTTCTTTGCTATACTTTAATTCATTCACTAATGACCTTTAGGGAATAAAGACTGTTCGCTTCATCTAGTTAGGCCTATATTTTTACTCCAGACCCATGATAAATTGTTGTCTCTTAACTAGGAAATGGCCTCATGATCCAATCAGCTGAAGGACAATTTGGAATGTGGAGTAAATATTGGCCTTGCTTGTGGCACCTGGATGTTTTTAAACATCCTTATGCAAGAGATTCAATTTCTATTAGATATCAGGCTGTGAGTAAACTTTGTTTCACTGCTTTGTCTTTACTTAAAATGAGCTAACCATTCCAGTAAAAAATTTGTTGCAAATCGTACATGGATCACTTTTAGCATGTTGTTAAAGGACAAGAAATGATGAATAGACATTATTTATAAACAGGCTGCAATTAATGGATGTAAATCATAAAATATATGTTAGAAAAATAATTCAATTTCTACAATTAAGTGAAGTAGTGTAAGACAATCCAAAATTATAGAACCTTACAGAAAGTGGCAAGTTGCCCCATCAGCTTGTGATGGCTTTCATAAAGAGTTAATCAATTATTTCTATTCTGCTATTCTATAAATACAGCCACAGAGTACAAAAACAAAGAAGCAATGCTAAATATAAATCAATCTATGACATTGTTACATAACAGGAGAAAAACTGTCGCATGCTACAATATACCTCTTTGCAAAAATGGTTTATGGTCATCCTCAATATGCCCAGTTCGCATTCTGGTCCAGAAATATTTCACCTCATTGGGATGATTGTTCAGTAAACCCAGTCGATGCAGACGACGTTCTATTAGACAACAACAAGCGAGTTCAGATGAAAGGTCATTGACCTGGAAAGTTTTTTATTATAGAGTCATAGAGTCATGCAACCTGGAAGTAGACCCTTTGGTCCATCCAGCACATGCTAACCATAATCCCCAACCAAACTAGTCCCACCTGCCTGTGCTTGGCCCATATCTCTCCAAATATTTCTTATCCATACACTTATCCAAAAGTCTTCCAAAGGTTGAAACTGTACCCAAATCCAACACTTCCTCTGCAAGTTCATTCCACACACGAACTATTCGCTGTGTAAAAAAAAATTGCCTTTCATCTTTTTTAAATCTTTCTCCTCTCACCCTAAAAATATGGCCCCTAGTCTTGAAATTCCCCACCCTAGGGAAAAGGCACCTGCCATTCACCTTCTTTATACCACTAATGATTTTATAAACCTCTTTAATGTCGCCTCTGAATCTCCTATGCTCCAGTGAAAAACGTTCCAGGCGATCTAGGCTCTCTATATAACTCAAACCCTCTATTCCTGCCAATATCCTGGTAATCTTTACTGAACCCTCTCCAGCTTAATAATATCCTTCTGACAACAGAGAGACCAGATCTGGACACAGTACTCCAGAAGAGGCCTCACCAATGTCCTGTACAACCTCAACGTAATGTCTCAACTCCTACAGTTTATCTATATATATGTTTCTTGTGAAAGTTGATTGTGAATTGAATCAGGATAAAGCATTGAGATTTCTGTACTGTATCCTTGGTAGTTTTCACTAATACACTAAGGAGGCAGGCAAAACCCCATTTGAAATTTCAATGGCCAGCCATTTGTGCTTTGGAAAATTACGTAATGAATTCCTGAGGACAAATAATTTATTTAAGTGATTTAATAAGTATATGTTTTACACATTAATTTGTTCCAATCTGGGATGAGCTGCCCAGGTTTTTGGAAGCTGATTCATTTGATATTTATGTGGCACTTTTAACCTTGTTAAAAAGTCCTGAGATACTTCATTTGAATATTATCAAACAAAATTTGGCACTATACTACATGAGGTATACTACATGGTCAAAGACTTGTTAGTTTTTAAAACAGACACTTTAAAGAAAAGTAGAGGAGTTCAGGAAGAGAATTTCAGAGGATAGCTGAAAGCATTTGTGACTGAAAGCATAGATGCTAAAGATGGACGTGATTAAAATCAAAGATGATTAAGAGGTGTGAATCAGGAGAGTGCAGGTATTTGAGGTTTGTAAGGTTGGAGGAAGTGACAAAGATGAAAAGGAAAGTGGTCAAAGAGTGGATTTGAAAACTACATTCAACACTTTAAAAGTAAGCAGAAATTAGAGAGGGTCAGTCAGCAGAAGGATGGATCAGTAAGTCTGATTTCATATGCATTAGGGGCATGGAAGATAGAGTTTTGGATGAGCTCAAGTTTATACATTGATAAGAGATTCAGAAGATGATGAATTTGGAGTGAGATTGATTGGGAAATTGTATTTAGGAATACATACAAGTCAGAAGGAAAAAAAAACACAAAGCAAAATGCATGGTGAATAAAATTTGCAACAAATAATAATAAACAAATTTATAGTAAATCTATATCACTAATATTTCTATTAGTGTTTGTTACCTATTAGCTGTAGTCTTCTATGCCATCGAGCTGTATTTGGAAAATAACTAGGAAATCTTGGATCTGGTGCACCAATTAAATCCAATAACAAAAATAAGTCCTAAGAATAATAAGGTAATTGTCAAATTAAAATTAGAAAATCAATAGGTTTGTTAATTATCTCAATTTCCAATGATTACCAAATATATTTTACAGAATTAAAAATGACCCCATCAGGTCTAAATTCCATCACTAAAATGTTTAGGGGGTGATGAATTGCTTTAACTTCAGATTAATATCCTCTCTAAAATGCACTTGCATTATTATAGAACATAGAACATAAATCTTCGCACAAACCTTGAATAGAACATTACAGTGCAGTACAGGCCCTTCGGCCTTCGATGTCATACCAATCTGAAGCCCATCTAACCTACACTATTCTGGAAGCATGTTCTAAAAAAAACTGAACTCAGTTAATTAGAATAGTAAGAGTCTCCATTTTTCTCATAGTAAGGAAAAGGTAGCAGAATGACAATCCATACTCAATGTTGTTCATTATTGAAAGATAAACGTTGGATCTAGTAACCATTATATTTATTTTAGTTTCTGCGCCTTCTGAGTGGGATCATGTATTGAACAGAATTGAACTTTTGTGTGTTGCCCTAACAATCAGTGAATACATTTAAAATATATTTTGTATTGCTGTCTTCAATAGCAAAGTTAAAAATCACACAATACCTGGTTATAGTCCCCAGCTTTGACAAAAGGTCAGTTAGACTCGAAATGTCAGCTCTTTTCTCTCCTTACAGATGCTGCCAGACCTGCTCAGATTTTACAGCATTTTCTCTTTTGGTTTCAGATTCCAGCATCTGCAGTAATTTGCTTTCAACCAGGTTATAGTCCAACAGGTTTAATTGGAAGCACTAGCTTTCGGTGCACCGCTCCTTCATCAGGTGGTGCAATGGATAGGGTAAATAGGCAAAATCTTTTCCCTGGGGTCGGGGAGTCCAGAACTAGAGGGCATAGGTTAGGGTGAGAGGGGAAAGATATAAAAGAGACCTACGGGGCAACTTTTTCACACAGAGGGTGGTATGTGTATGGATGGGTATATGAATAGGAAGGGTTTGGAGGGATATGGGTCGGGTGCTGGCAGGTGGGACTAGATTGGGTTGGGATATCTGGTCGACATGGACAGGTTGTACCGAAAGGTCTGTTTCCATGCTGTACATCTCTGTGACTCTGTGATTCTATGATGAAGGAGCGGCACTCCGAAAGCTAGTGTTTCCGATTAAACCTGTTGGACTACAACCTGGTGTTGTGTGATTTTTAACTTTGTACACCCCAGTCCAACACCAGCATCTCCACTTCAATAGCAAATGTCAACATTCTACATATGGGCGGAAGTTTCTACCCAAATGTGGGAAGCAGGAATGGGGACTGTTTGGACCCAAAATAACACCCAGGATAAAACAGCCAAGCTTTGCAATTTTCAGAGGTGTCCCTCAAGTTGGTATGGAAGACATCAAATAAAAGGTGCAGGCGGGCTTTCAATGCTGAAGGGCTCTTTTGAAGCCTTCTACCTGGAGGCAAGCAGCAGGGTGCATGAGGGTTAGGTAACTGAGAGGGAACTTCAGAATCAAAGTGCCCTCTTGCCAACGTTTGAAATATTTTCACTAGAAAATGTTACTGTAGCTAGGCCAGCACTATGTGGGAGAGTGGAGGATGTTTTCTCTATTGTGCACCCTATTTGCTGTTCTTACATCAGGCAGCTAGGAAAAACCTCTAGGCTTGCCTCCGGAGCTGCTGCCGTCTGAACTGAACTATGACTTCAGACTGTTGAAGTATCCCTTAGTGTCAGGAAACTGCGAACTGCCAATAGGCCTGTTTTAGCTGTGGTTAACAAGATTTCACATTGCCATTAACCAATAGGAAAAAAAAGGGGTTTGTTGAATATTTAGGAATTGAATTTTTGTCTGTGTTTGGGAAAACCTGGACCATCTATTGATGACAATCATTTCTTGTATTTTTTTTTCCTGATTTGCATGTAGTCAGTACTTACAATTCCATGCAGCTGATTGGTATCAGTGGCACCAGGTGGATGTGCCTCCCTCTCCATTTTCTGCGCTAAATGTCGTGAACCATATAGTGAATCAATATCAGACCAATATTGAAATGCTTCTTCTCCATCAAAAAATATTAACTGCAGGGTAAGATCTGGTCTGTCACTAATATCCTAAATGAGGGAGAAATAATTTACACGTAAGTACATGTTGATTTTAGACCATAAGACATAGGACCAGGAATTAGGCCACTTGGTCCATCGAGTCTGCTGCATCATTCAATCTGAGAAGTTTCTCAACTCAATTCTTCCATTTTCTCCCTCTAACTTTTGATCCCCTTGACAATCAAGAACCTATCTATCTCTATCTTAAATATGCTCAATAACCTGGCCTCCACAGCCTTCTGTGGCAATGAATACCATTAATTCACCACTCTCTGGCTGAAGAAGTTTCTCCTTATCTCCATTCTAAAGGGTCTTCCCTTTTCTCTAAAGCTGTGCCCTCGGGTCCTTGTCTCTCCTGCTAGTGGAAACATCTTCCCAATATCCACTCTGTCCAGGTCATTCATCATTCTGTAAGTTTCAATTAGATTCCCTATCATGCTTCTAAATTCCATTGAGTATAGATCCGGAGTCCTCAAAAGTCCTCATATGTTAAGCCTTTCATTCTTAGGATCATTCTCATGAACCTACTCTGTACCCGCTTTATGGCCAGTCCATCCGCCCTGAGGTATGGGACCCAAAGTTGCTCACAATACTCTAAATGTGGTCTGATCATAGCCTTAGAAAGCTTCAGAAGTACATCTCTGTTTTTATATTCTAGTCCTTTCGAAATAATGGCAACATTATATTTGCCTTCCTAAATATCGACACAACCTATAAGTTTATCTGAAGAGAATCCTGGACTAGGACTCCCATTTAGAAAATAGTCCATGCCTCTATTCTTCCTACCAAAGTGCATGACCTCACAATTTCCCACATTGTATTCCATCTGCCACTTTTTTACCCAGTCTCCTAATCTGTTTAAATTTTTCTGCAGCCTACCCACCTCCTCAATACTACCTGTCTATCTATCTTTGTATCATCTGCAGGCTTAGCCTAAATGCCCTCTGTTTCTTCATCTAGATCATTAACATATAAAATGAAAAGTTTTGGCTCCAACACTGACCCTTGTGGAATACCACTAGTCACCAGCTGCCAGCCTGAGAAGCATCCTTTTATCCCACACTCTTTGCTTCTGTCAGACAGCCAATCTTCTATCCATGCTAACATCTGGCCTCCAACACCATGGGCCCTTATCTTACCCAGCAGTCTCCTGTGCGGCACCTTGCCAAAGGCTTCTGGAAGTCCAAGTAGATTACATCCACTGGCTCTCCTTAGCCTAACCTGCTCATTACATTATCAAAGAATTCTAAACAGATTTGTCAGGCATGACCTCCCCTTGATGAAACCATGCTGACTATACCTTATTTTACCATTCATTTCCAAATATACAGAAATCTCATCCTTCACAATGGACTCCAAAATCATACCAATGACCGAGGTTAGGCTAATCAGCTTGTAATTTGCTGTCTTTTGCCTTACTCCCTTTTTAAACAGGGGAGTGAAAATCAAAGTTCTATTATTGGAGTAGAATAACTAGCTAGATAAGCTGCTTTAGTACTATTGGTTACTGTTATTGGCACTAGTGGGAGGAATCCCTTCAAATAGCATATGGGAATTTCTACCTCTTTTTGAGCAGACAGAGGTGGCCATGATTTAACATTTCATCTGAAAGATTGTATGTCCTACAAAGCAGCATTGAAACATCAGCCAAAATTATATTGCTTGAGTTCCTAAAATGGGCAAACCCTACAAAGTCTGAGCTGGGGATCATAGAGGATGGGGATCAGCACAAATGGCAGGGGTTTGTTTTCAATGGATCCCCCTTTATGGTGCTGCATCTCTTAATCAGGCACTATGCCTTCGAATGACTGACAATGTTCCATCTCTGCTTTATTGATAGGAACATGAGAACAGGAATAAGCCATACAGCCCCTCAAGACTGTTCCAACAAAACTGAGATTATGGCTGATCTGTGGTCTAACTCCATACATTTTCCTTTGATCCATATCCCCTTATACCTTTACTTAACAAATATTTATCTCAGATATAAAACTAACAACTGATCCTGCATCCACTGCCACCTGAAGATGTAAGTTCAAAACAGCCCCCACCCTTTATGTATGGGGGTGTCTTCTTACATCTCTCCTGAATGGTCTGACTCTAATTCTCAGACTGTTTCCTAGTTCTAGAATCCCTAACCAGTAGAAATAGTTTATCTTTATCTATTCAGTCTTTTCCTAATAATTTCTTGAAAACTTCAGTCAGATCACTCCTTAACCTTCTAAATTCCAGAGAAAACAGACCTAATGTATATAATCTTCCCCCATATTGGAGATAGTAGCAGAGTAGTACCGCAGTGCACCAGGCTCCTGCTCATGCGCAGTTTGTTTACTCCGTCCACTCTTACTTTTATTTCTTTCAAATTTTTTCCTGTTCTTTCAGTACTTATTTTTCTTAGATTACTCTACTTACCATATGTGTGGTGCAAATCTGTGGTAAAAGGGGTCCCCAACATCAATGGCAGTCATCTCAAGTGGCAGTGAGAGCAGGAGCAGGCAGCCTGACACTGAGAGGTGGTGGAAATGAGAACAGGCAGCATCAGGGGTTGGCGACAAGAGTGAGAACAGGCAGCCCTAGGGACCAGCGATGAGAGGGGGAGCAGGCAGTCTGAGGCGGCCAGTGACGAAAGTGAGAAAGGCAGCCCAAGGCAGTGGAGGCAAGGTCAAGCCCTTGTGATGAGTGCAAAGCCAGCATGGCCAGGCCCTTACTGACTGTGATGTTGAACTATTACCTTGCTTTGAAATTTTTCTACATTTCAGTAATAAGGACTGTAATGTTTAACTTCTTAATTTGCTTTTTTTATTCATCTGCTTTGTACCAAGAATCTGTGTCTTGGCACATTTGTTCCTAACATGGTGCCATAAGTGGCAGCTTGTAAACTTTTTGCTGTACTCATGTGAGTGAATATACGTGACAATAAAAGCTGATTCTCATTTTAATTCATAACAATCCCTGAAGTCCAAGTATCACTCTTGTAAACCTATGCTGTAGAAGATCACTAATATAAAGGCTAATATATCCTTCTTAATGTGTGGTGTCCAGATCTGCGCATACTACAGGTCATTCTGCTATAACGTGACTGTTGTGTTCCTCTGTAACCTTGCACTATAGAAAATCGCACTATGGAAAACCACGATTGAAAATTGCGCTGTAGAGGATTACTAATAGAAAATCACTATACCCATTCAGTAGAAAGTTTGCATTATCCAATCAACGTCCACAATTTGTCAAATGCGTTATAGCCATTATACACTGATGAAACTCGCGTTGTAGCAAAATGACCTGTACTCCAAGTGGGGTCTAACAGGGTTTCATATAACTGCAGCATAACTTCTGTATCCTTGTACTCCAATGCTCTAGATATAAAAGCCAGAGTTCCATTAGCTTTCTTGATGATTTTCTGCACCTTTTGTGACAGTTTAAAGATCTGATGTTCTAAATCTCTTTGGACATCAACTGTATTTAACTTCATCCATCTTGAAAGTACCCTGATCTGTCCTTTTTTGGTCCAAAGTGGATAATCTTACATTTGCTTGTATTGAACTCTGCCTGCCATAGTTTTGCGTATTCACCTAGACGATCAATATCCCTTCGTAATTTTATGCCATCTGCACTGTCTACAATATTGCCTAACTTTGTGCCATCAAAAATTTTGATTATATGACTTTCAAGCCACCAAGCCGTTAATAAATAATATGAAAATTAAGGCCTTACTATAGATCGTTGTTGAACACTACTGGTCACATCCTGCCAATTTGAGAACCTACCAATTATTCCTACTTTCTGTTGTCTGCCACTCTCCCAATTTCCTTGCAATGTCACTTATTTGCCCTGAATTCTATGGGCTTTTACCTTACTCAATAATCTCTTACATGGCTCTTCATCAAATACCTTCTGGAAGTCCATATAAACAACATTCATAGACATTCTCCTGTTCACTCTCTTAGTCACCTCTTCAAAACATTCAGTGAGGCTTGTCAGGCATGACCAACCTGTCATGAATCCCCTTGACCATGACCCCACCTCCCACCAAACCATCATCTCCCAGACCATCCATAACCTCATCTCCTCAGGGGATCTCCCATCCACCGCATCCAACCTCATAGTCCCACAACCCCGCACCGCCCGTTTCTACCTCCTACCCAAAATCCACAAACCTGACTGCCCCGGCCGACCTATTGCATCAGCCTGCTCCTGCCCCACCGAACTCATCTCTGCATACCTCAACACGGTCCTGTCCCCCTTAGTCCAAGAACTCCCCACCTACGTTCGGGACACCACCCACGCCCTCTACCTCCTCCATGATTTTCGCTTCCCCGGTCCCCAACACCTTATCTTCACCATGGACATCCAGTCCCTGTACACCTCCATCCCCCATCACGAAGGACTCAAAGCCCTCCGCTTCTTCCTTTCCCACCATTCCAACCAGTACCCTTCCACTGACACTCTCCTTCGACTGACTGAACTGGTCCTCACCCTGAACAACTTCTCTTTCCAATCCTCCCACTTCCTCCAAACCAAAGGAGTAGCCATGGGCACCTGCATGGGCCCCAGCTATGCCTGCCTCTTCGTAGGATATGTGGAACAGTCCATTTCTGCAGCTACACTGGCACCAACCCTCACCTTTTCTTCCGCTGTATAGATTATTGTATCGGCGCTGCCTCGTGCTCCCACGAGGAGGTTGAACAGTTCATCCACTTTACCAACACCTTCCACCCCGACCTCAAATTTACCTGGACCGTCTCAGACTCCTCCCTCCCCTTCCTAGACCTTTCCATTTCTATCTCGGGTGACCGAATCAACACGTACATTTACTATAAACCGACCGACTCCCACAGCTACCTCGACTACACCTCCTCCCAACCTGCCCCCTGTAAAAACGCCATCCCATATTCCTAATTCCTTCGTCTCCGCCGCATCTGCTCCCAGGAGGACCAGTTCCAATACCATACAACCCAGATGGCCTCCTTCTTCAAAAACCGCAATTTCCCCCCAGACGTGATCAACGATGCCCTCCACTGCATCTCCTCCACTTCCCGCTCCTCCGCCCTGGAGCCCCACCCCTCCAACCGCCACCAGGACAGAACCCCACTGGTCCTCACCTACCACCCCACCAACCTCCATATACAGCGTATCATCCACTGTCATTTCTGCCACCTCCAAACGGACTCCACCACCAGGGATATATTTCCCTCCCCTCCCCTATCAGCGTTCCGAAAAGACCACTCCCTCCGTGACTCCCTCGTCAGGTCCACACCCCCCACCAACCCAACCTCCATTCCCGGCACCTTCCCCTGCAACTCAAGAAATGCAAAACTTGTGCCCACACCTCCCCCCTTACTTCCCTCCAAGGCCCAAGGGATCCTTCCATATCTGCCACAAATTCACCTGCCCCTCCACACACATCATTTATTGCATCCACTACACCCGATGTGGCCTCCTCTATATTGGGGAGACAGGCCGCCTACTTGCGGAACGTTTCAGAGAACACCTCTGAGACACCCGGACCAACCAACCCAACCACCCTGTGGCTCAACACTTCAACTCCCCCTCCCACTCCACCAAGGACATGCAGGTCCTTGGACTCCTCCATCGCCAGACCATAGCAACACGACGGTTGGAGGAAGAGCACCTCATCTTCCGACTAGGAACCCTCTAACCACAAGGGATGAACTCAGATTTCTCCAGTTTCCTCATTTCCCCTCCCAACCTTGTCTCAGTCAAATTCCTCGAACTCAGCACCACCTTCCTAACCTGCAATCTTCTTCCTGACCTCTCCACCCCCGCCCCACTCCGGCCTATCACCCTCACCTTCCACCTATCGCATTTCCAATGCCCGCCCCCCAAGTCCCTCCTCCCTACCTTTTATCTTAGCCTGCTGGACACACTTTCCTCATTCCTGAAGAAGGGCTCATGCCCAAAACGTCGATTCTCCTGCTCCTTGGATGCTGCCTGACCTGCTGTGCTTTTCCAGCAACACATTTTCAGCTCTGTCATGAATCCATATCAACTTTCCCTGATTAACGAAAATTTCCAAGGTACAGGTCGTTCTGGCATTACACAACAGTTATGTTCCTCGCACTATAGAAAATTGCGCGATGGAAAACCACTATGAAAATGGCACTGTAGAAGATCGCTATATCCATTCAGTAGAAAGTTTGTGTTATCCAACCAAATTCGTCAATTGTGTTCTAGCCATTTTGCACTGATGAAACTCGCATTATAGTAGACTGACCTGTATTCAGCTACCCCCATCCTTGATTATAGACTCCTGCTAAATTGATCTGTAAGTCCTGGTTTTCCTCTTTCGCCCTTATTAAAAAGCAGAGTGACATGTACAATTTTCAAATCCAGAAGGACGACTCCTGTATGTAGGGAAGCTGAAAGATTATAGTTAGGGCATCTACAATGTTCTTTCCTATTTCCTTTAATACTCTTGGATGGAAAGTGTCAGGTCTTGGGGATCTGTTACTTCCTCGTTAATTTCCTCATTACTGATATTTTACTTATGTTAATCTTTTTCAGTCCTTGTTCTCAATCTACTATTAATTTCCTCCGGACTTCTATCCTCCTTTTCTACTGTAAATGTTATGGCAAAGTAATTATTCAATATGCCTGCTGTTCCCCTGTAATCATGAACATTACCCCCACTTTCAATCTTTAATGGATCAGTGTTGCTCCTGACTATCCACTTTCCCTTTATATAACTACAAAATGTATTTTAATTTATTTTAATGCCCCCAGCAAGTTTCTTTTCATAATCCATTTTAGTAGCTTACATAAGATGCTTTGTGGCCTTTTTGGCCTTTATATTTTTCCCATTCAGCAGGATCGGTGCTGTTTTTCACATTTTTTTTAAGCTTTCTTTTAGTTTATGCTGTCACTCAGTTGTCCATGGCTATTTTTTCTGTGAAATAGAGCTTTTCTCTCTCAGGCATATAAACTGGTTTTGTATGGTGTTAAATATTTCTGTAAACATCCTGTACTGTTCCTCAGTTGTTTTATCCATTAGCAAATCTTCCAAGTTCACTGTGGACAATCTGTTTCGTCTTGTTCCAGTTGGCTTTACCTAAATCTAAAACTCTAGTAGTTGATTCAAACACTTCATTTTCAAAAGTTGCATTAAATTCAATCATGTTATGATTTTGATAAATGTTCATGCACAAACTCGTTATTCATCACTAAATCCAATGTTGCTTGTCTTCTTGTTGTACCCAGGGCATATATCCTGGACACTTGCCTAATTCTTGCACTTATACAATTTAGAACTTCAGAGGAGCTACTAGGTGGTCTGTATACAATACCTACTAAAGTCTTCATTTCTTCACTGTTCCTCAGTTCCAACTATATGGTTTTCACTGAATGTTTTGTCAACATTATATCCTCCTTCACCATTGAAGCAATTTTGTTTTTAATCAATAAGGCAACTCCATCACCTCTACCATTTTCCCTGTCTGTTCTGGAAACATCATAACACAGTATATTTAGTTCCCAGTCCTGATCATACTGCAGTCATGCCTCAGTAATGGCTACTATATTACATTCTTCAATTTGAATTTATGTCTAATGTCCAATTGATAGACTTGATTGAAGCTGGGCTGGCAAGGACATCAAAAGCCTGCCTGCCATTGACTTAATTGGGCAAGTGTCAAGGTCTCTTCCAGGTAGTTAAATGTTTCACCCCACCAACTCGCCAAGGGGAAGGCATAAGTTACTATACAACTATTGATGAAGTGAAGCCTGAAATGTTACCATATTAATCATCCATCATATGAACATCTACAACCAGAAACTTTGTTAAAATATAGAAAAAAGTTCATGTTTATTTGAATGGGACAAAATGATAATTTTCTTAAAATGGGAAACCACAATATTCGGAGTTGAAAAATGTGGTGCTGGAAAAACACAGCAGGCCAGGCAGCATCCGAGGAGCAGGAGAATCGACGTTTCGGACATAAGTCCTTCTTCAGGAATGAGGCTGGTGTGCCAAGCGGGCTGAGATAAATTTGAGGGGGGAGGGGCGCTGGGAATACGATAAGTGGAAGGAGGTGTGGGTGAGGGCGATAGGCCGGAGAGGGGGTGGGGGCGGAGAGGTTGGGAAGAAGATTGCAGGTCAAGAGGACGGTGCTGAATCCGAGGGTTGGGACTGAGATAAGGTGGGGGGAGGGGAAATGAGGAAGCTGGAGAAATCTACATTCATCCCGTGTGGTTGGAGGATTCCTAGGCGGAAGATGAGGTGCTCTTCCTCCAGGCGTCGTGTGGCCAGGGTCTGGCGATGGAGGAGGCCAAGAACCTGCATGTCATTGGCGGAGTGGGACAGGGAGTTAAAGTGTTCAGCCACGGGGCGGTTGGGTTGGTTGGTGCCGGTGTCTCTGAAACGTTCCGCAAGTACGCGGCCTGTCTCCCCAATGTAGAGGAGACCACATCGGATGCAGCGGATAAAGTAAATGATGTGTGTGGAGGTGCAGGTGAATTTGTGACGGATATAGAAGGATCCATTGGGCCTTGGAGGGAGGTGAGGGGGGAGGTGTGGGCGCAAGTTTTGTACTTCTTGCGGTTGCAGGGGAAGGTGCCGGGAGTGGAGGTTGGGTTGATGGGGGGTGTGGACCTGACGAGGGAGTCGCGGAGGAAGTGGTCTCTCCTGAATGTTGATAGGAGTGGAGAGGGAAATATATCCCTGGTGGTGGGGCCTGTCTGGAGGTGGCGGAAATGACGGAGGATGATACGATGTATCTGGAGGTTGGTGGGGTGGAAGGTGAGGACCAGTGGGGTTCTGTCCTGGTGGCGATTGAAGGGGCAGGGTTCAAGGGCAGAGGTGCGGGAAGTGGAGGAGATGCGGTGGAGAGTGTCGTCAACTACATTGGAGGGGAAATTGCGGTCTTTGAAGAAGGAGGCCATTTGAGTTGTTCAGGAGTGGAATTGGTCCTCCTGGGAGCAGATGCGGCGGAAGCGGGGGAATTGGGAATATGAGATGGCATTTTTACAGGGGGCAGGGTGGGAGTTGGTCGGTTTGTAGTAAATGTCTGTGATTGAGTCAGTCGCCCGAGATAGAAATGGAGAGGTCTAGGAAAGGGAGGGAGGAGTCTGAGATGGTCCAGGTAAATTTGAGGTCAGGGTGGAAAGTGTTAGTAAAGTGGATGAACTGTTCAACCTCCTCGTGGGAGCACAAGGTAGCACTAATAAAATCATTGATGTAGTGGAGGAAAAGGTGTGGGGTGGTGCCAGTGTAGCTGTGGAAGATGGACTGTTCCACATATCCGACGAAGAGGCAGGCATAGCTGGGGCCTATGCAGGTGCCCATGGCTACTCCTTTGGTTTGGAGGAAGTGGGAGGATTGGAAGGAGAAGTTGTTAAGAGTGAGGACCAGTTCAGTCAGCCGAAGGAGGTTGTCAGTGGAAGGGTACTGGTTGGGTCATCAGGAGTGGAAGAAGCGAAGGGCTTGAAGGCCTTCGTGATGGGGGATGGAAGTGTATAGGGACTGGATGTCCATCGTGAAGATAAGGCGTTGGGGGCCCGGGAAGCGAAAATCAAGGAGGAGGTGGAGGGCGTGGGTGGTGTCCCGAATGTAGGTGGGGAGTTCTTGAACTAAGGGGGACAGGACCATGTCGAGGTATGCAGAGATGAGTTCGGTGGGGCAGGAACAGGCTGAGACAATGGGTCAGCCGGGGCAGTCGGGTTTGTGGATTTTGGGTAGGAGGTAGAAAAGGGCAGTGCGGGATTGTGGGACTATGAAATTGGAGGCAGTGGATGGGAGATCTCCTGAGGTGATGAGGTTATGGATGGTCTGGGAGATGATGGTTTGGTGGTGTGAGGTGGGGTCATGGTCAAGGGGGCAGTAGGAGGAGGTGTCTGCGAGTTGGCGTCTAGCTTCACCGGTGTAAATATGGGTGACCCAAACTACCACTGCGCCTCACTTGTCTGCTGGTTTGATGGTGAGGTTGAGGTTGGAGCGGAGGGAGTGGAGGGCTGCGTGTTGTGAGGGTGAGAGGTTGGAGTGGGTGAGAGGGGTGGACAGGTTGAGGCGGTCAATGACGCAGCGGCAGTTGGATTATGAAGAGATCGAGGGTGGGTAAGAGGCCAGCACAGGATGAAACCACAATATTCATTATTGTTTAGGTTGACATTTAACAATCTGTTTCACTTGGCTTGATTCAAATGTAGGATAGATAAATTAAGTGAGAATTTTGAGTGATTCTTTCCAGACTAATAGTTTACAATGTCTTTACAATGGTGTATCATATATCAAGGAGTACCTTCATCTCAAGTAGAAGATTGTCCAGTGCACGAGCCAGTTCCAATAGCATGGCACATGGTACAGCTGCATCAGTGGCGCCCACATACACTCTGCTATACCACCACTCATTGTAGTATTTTGAATCATAGTGACAAGCCAGCACCAGCCTCCGCTTAGCTGAGGGGTTCAGGGTACTGATGATATTTGAAAATGTGACTGTTCCATAGGGTATTGAGTCCTGGAAATTGTCCTCTTCAATTATCCATCCAGCCTGAAGTTCACCTAACCGACTTATGATATGCTGTGGAGAAAAATAATTTTAACAAAAATTAACAAAGCTAAAAACATAAATGGTTAAAAGGTATTTTCACTTGGAGTATCTATTTTGCTTTCTTAATAAAGGCATGAAGTAGGATGTTGTATGTTCAGTGTAAATGTGATTAAATGGACTGATCCATTTAATCAGATAGGAGTTCTTGTATTCCTCTCTATCAAAGTGCCAATCTAATGCAGAGATTGATAATAACAACAAAATTGAAAGGGGGTTTTTAAGTGATCCCCATTTTCATGCAACTTTTGGCTGCTGCTTGCAATGGTTAAGGAGAATGTCAATAGTCATCACTTCAATTCATAGACTGGAAGACAGTTTTGTTTTAAATGCATTTTTTTAAAAAATGAGCATTGTCAGATGGTAGTGTGCTACTTCCTTGAACTGCTCCCGTCCACTTACTGCAGGTATAACCCACAGTGAGGAAGGGAGTTCCATTGACAGTAAAGAAACACTAACATAATTGAAATCAGAATGATGTTTGGCTTGGAAGGGACTTTGCAGGTGGTGGTACTCATATGCATTTGTTGCTGTTGCAATTCAATTGTTGCTGTTTCACATCTAGGTGGTAGATTACAGGCTTGGAAGATGCTGTTGAAAGAGAATTGGGGAGTTGCAATAGTGCATCATGTACATGGTACACATTGCTGTTGCTACACTTCAGTGATGGATGGAACAATTAAGTTAGTGGATGGGATGCCAATCAAATGGGCTCTTTTATCCTGGATGACGTTGAGCTTACTGAATGACATTGGTGCCACACTCATCCAGGCAAATGGAAAGTAGTTTTACATTCTTGACTTGTATCTTGTAGATGTGATAACCTTTGGGAAGCCACAAGGTGAATTACTATCACAGAATTCCCAGTCACCAATCTGTCCTGTTGCCAGAATGTATAGGCTGGCCCAGTGAAGTTTCTGGTCAATGGTAAGTGCCAGGACATTTGTTCATGATTTGTTCATGGCAATGCCATTGAATGACATGGGGAAATGGTGAGATTTTGTTGTATTGGAGATAGTCATTGCCTGGCATTTATATGGCATGTATATATGACTTGTTACTTTTCATTCAATGCTTGAATATTGTCTTGACCTTGTTGCATATGAACCTAGACTTCCGTATCGGAGAAGTAGCAAATGGTGCAATCGTCGATAAACATTCCCACTTCTAAACTTATGCTGGAGGGAAGGTCATTGATGAAGGAACTGAAGATGGCTGAGTCCAGGAAACTATCCAGGAACTCTTGCAGCTTTTGGGGTTAAAGTGGTTCATCTCCAACAATCACAGTCATTTTTTTTGCTAGCTTTGATTCCATGAATCCACAATGAATTTAAGTCTTTTTTACAGCTGATGGATATACTTTTAATTGTCATATGTCCAAATAATTTTAATAGCACTTCAGGTCATGTAATACCATCTCTTCTCTCTTGCATCTCATTAGCTGTATTACAAGATATAATGTTGAGAACATTGCTTCCATCACTACAGTATTGCATGCCAATTGGGTTTCAGAGTCAGATCGAATAATAATGTTCAACTGCAGTCTGATTAAGGTATCAAGTTTCTAAACCAGGGGAACACCAGGGCAACAGCAGAGAAAAGCACTTTTCTCTAAACTGTTATAGTTAACATGCCCTTAAACTCTGTTGAATATTTTGCTATCAGATTGAAATCATATTATATTTACATATTCAAATTGGCCCTTTATATTGTCCAAATAAATGTACAGAAATAATTTCACCACGTTCAGATGTTGACCAAATAGCAGACTTAAAGTTCACTCATACATCTCAGATTATGGTCAGACTCTGGCCTTGTCTATAGCAGGACCAATGTGTGAGTGCTGTGGAACAAGAGAAACATTAAGCTGGATTTTATGGCCTCTATCAGGTATGATTTTGATTATGTAAAATAGAAGAGATGGCAAGCCTGCCATTTTCCAGCACAGCCCCCTGCCATAATATGGTTAGAGGATGAAATTGACAACTTGCCTATAAATTTTAAGTAATTCATCGGTAATTTGGCCTGTTACCAAGACAATTGACCAATATTTTATACATTCAAAGCCATGAAATTTGTTGTGGAAAGACGATCAGTGTGAGGAACTGACGACTGAAATTTTTTTTTGTAATAGTAGGAAGGAAGAGGCGAGTAGCATTTCCAGGCTTCCCTTTGCATATTGGGGGACCTTGTTCCCAAAAGTTTACTTCCCCTTTGTTGATAATCCACCTGCTAGCTCTAACATTTCTTTGATTTTTGGAAGCTGACCAATGGGAGAGTGTTGAGTGGTATGCTCCACAGTAAAATTCAACCCATAGGAACAGGAGAAAGCCATTCAGCTGTTTGATCTACTCTACCATGCAAGGTGACAGTAGCTGATTTTAGATTTAGTTCTGTTTTCTCTCTTTAGACCTATTCCTTTGGCACCCTTACTGAGAAAACATCTCAATCCTGAAACCTCCAACTGATACAATATCTGGAAATTTTTGAGTGGATGGGTTTCAGATTCAGACTACTGTTTTTCTGTGCTTTCTGCTTTCCTCCTAATGGCCTGGCTTTAAGTATATGATTAACCTCTATTTCTTGATTACCCAACCATAGGAAATAGTTAACCTTTTAAACAGTTCAAATCAGATCATCTTTCAATTGTCTAAACTCAATGAAATACAAGCAAACATGATGCAAGGAGAATTAAGTTTTCAAAGCAGATAAAACATTAATGACACTCACCTGGCGCACAGCCACGTTTCCAATAGATCCGGGATATCTCTCTCGAAGCATTGGTCTCAGATCATTGTACCACATCATAGAAAGGTTGGTCAGTGATGTAACATTCCGGGTATCAGCCGCAGTCAGGTACTTGGGCTTATGGAGCAGCTAATGATTTAAAGTCAATGAGAGAATGAGAACATTAAAAATATGTGCCATCCTCTTGGGTTTTCAGCCTTTAGCGGGCATCTTAGAACTAATAGCATTCAAAAACATTTTTAAAATTACCAAGAGGAAGTTGAGTGTGTGGAGATCCTGTGGCTTTAAGAGTTTATTTTGTCCATTTTTTAAAAAAAAAGGAGAGACAGATTGAGGACAGGTGATAAGTAATCTGTGAGAAGATAAACAACATGTGAAGCCTTGGGTATTTTTTTTTAAAAGATGGAGCAATAGAAGCAACCTGAATGTTACCACCCACAGAAGCAGGGATGTTTAGTTTAGCTTTCAGCAGGGTTGGAAGGCAGTGAATCTTGCCTGGCTGCTACATTCTCTGAGTTTTCTCTCAGAATTGACTTTTGATGTTCTTTCCTACTGAATTGGAAAACAGCATGTAAGACAATCTGTTTTCTGAATTTCCCTTTTGTCAAGGGCATATTAATAGGATGTGACTATATTGGAACAGTTACTGGTCAGTAGTAAAATAATTTATTATTCTGTTAAGTCCTCTGATGGAGTTATGTTATTCTAAGTTCCTCTTTCTTTTGCTGTATTTTAACTGTAGTGTTTGACTAAATTGTGTTTTGCTTAACGTCGAGTAGTTTGACCAATCGAATTGCATCTGGAACACAGCACCTCACATTTGCCTTTAATATAAGAAAACAATAGGGTGTAGGCTGCCTTCTTAATATATTTTTGAGGGTCTGGTCTGGTCCATAACAAGTAGAGATGGACCTGAAAATTAGTTCCCTTAAACTAACCGCTAAACAGCAAGATCTAATAAAATGATCTATATAATGCGCAAGTACAATACTGCAAAAGATGTACTCTGCATACTACAACAGCAAGCCAACCTGATAATTGCTTAGGCAAAATTAAAATGATCATTTCCTATATCATAAAGAACAGCAATATTAGCAAAGGAGAACAAATCTAATGCTTAGCTTTCATCTATTCTTAAATTATCATGAAGTGTATTTCATTCTAACTTCCTCTATAAGAACGGATTATTTTATGGCCTTTTAACAACACCCTAATATTGGAGGCTGTATTGTAAAGTAAAGTCAGCTAAACATTTGGAAAATCACTTAAAAAGATGTTATTTAATTGTATCTCTAGAACCAGCAGTGTCATTCATGACATAATGTAAATTTGTGTCAACAACCACAGGCAGACTGAGAATACAGCCCCTTCATCATGTGTCGGCATGTGAATTACAGTTTCACATTGTTGGCTTTTGAGGAGTTTACGAAGACTTGGAAAGAATTTGCAACCCAAAAGTTAAAGTAGTCATCATAAAATAAAACCAACTGTGTGCAACTGGTTTGGGAAGTTCACTGTGTAAATAGTTCTGATTCTAAAGACCCAGCATTTACAAAACAGCTTCAAGCAGACAGGTGCTACAATGTGAAGGGAATTAACTCAATCATAGCATTGTTCATAGCATCATCATTGGTTAGAGCAAGCACCAGAAGAACAATGTTGGTGGAAATAAATCCAGCAGGGTAGAATGACCGATACTGATATCCATCCAAAACGTATGATTCACACTGAGATGCAATAAGACTTTTTTGTTTCAGATTGTGAGTGTCTGCATACATAGGGTAGAATGTTATTGAGGCATTACATAATGGAGACAATCTCCTTAGGAAGCCATGAAGGGACTAATTACCCTTTTTGTACTATTACTAAGCTGTTGCTATTACTGCAATTTTATTGGGTTTTGTTGTTGAAGATTCAAAAAGTACGTTTTTTTTTTCTCTTTTTCCTCTCTATATATTCTGTCTTTCTTACTCCAGTCTCTATTTTCCTCTTTTTTGAGTGTACCTGATTTTACAATGTATTCACCCATGATAACTTATGGTTTCTGCTCTGTCCATGTTGTCAATTTCAGTCTTTCAATCTGATTGGCCAAAATGATAAACAAATGCTTTTCCTATTCATTCTGTTTCCAGATGTTGTTTCACACACAGTTCTTGGAAAGGAAAAATTTTATAAAAATACATACAAAGGACAGGTTTAATGAATGGCAGATCGATCTCCTGTAACTTATGGACTAACATTCTCTCCATTCAAACTAAGACATGGCAATTGTGAGGCTTCAAATATGTAGAAACATTTTTAACACAGCAAAAACTGGGTGGAATTAGCAAATAGGCTACCCTTACAACCTAAGAATATAACAAAATATGGAACTTCCTAAGAATGATCATATTTTTGGAAATTAACCAGAACTCGGGGCAAACATGCAAAAAAAAGCTGAATTGCCTTTGATAAGAACTCATGTTACATCACTAATTTTGTTATTTGAATTCTGACATTTGTTATGAATTTTACCAAAACAACTCTAACACTTCAGTTACTCAAATGCATATATTTGTAAACCCATAAAATTTGTCTCAGTCGTTTTTTGTTTCTGCTTCTATTTTACCAGAATTTAGGCAACTTTATTTTACCACAGGCAGAAAGGAATATTGTTAATATTTAACAGCTGTGATTAAGATTAAGCTGTAATAAAATTACATTCAGATCGTCATGCTATCAATTTTGGATAAGTCAACAACAACGCAAAACCTTCCCAATAATATTCATAGACTCAATGCTGCAAAAAGGCTGAGACAAATTTGAATCAAGAATTAAGATTTTATTTTGTAGGCCTAGAGAAGTAGGAGTACTTATCCAAATCACTGGAGGAAAACATAGTCCTCCCCTGCAAAGGCCTTATGTTTTCTTCTCCTCACTACTTCCCTTGTTCTGTGCACTTCCATTTCTGGCTGTTACAGCTTCATAACACTGTCCTACTCTTGTCTTACCAGGTTATGATCCGCTAACGGTTCAAGTGGGAGTAGTAGGATTAAAATGCCCAGATCTTTTTCATCTGTCCCAGTCCTGCGGTTGCAGTCACAGACAAAGTTAAAATTGAGGTTTTTATACTAGCTTCAATAATAAATGCAATGCTGGGTTGTTGACAGAAAAAAAACGTTCTGTACAAATGGATTTTATTCAAAGTTTCTCCCTTCCTTTCCCAAAATATGGTGGATGATTATCTTCATGATGTTATGTCTTGTGACCTACTAATGACAGGCCCCAGAGGTATTGAAGCCCACCTCAAAATTCCTCTGCTTTTCTCCATTTTAAAATGTGAAACTACAAGCATTCTCCACATTTGCGCACAATAGCCCTCAGACCACAGTCTCAAAACTTACCTTTTCTTCTGTCCATGGTACCTTATATTGTTCTTGCCCATAGGTTTGGCAGAAGATTGTTGTCACATGAAATAAAAATGCAATACGAGAATAGATGAAGCTGTTGCTACGAGCCATCTCTAGCTGTTGTTAACAAGCACACACTTTTGCTTGCTTGCTTGCTTGCTTGCTTGCTTGCTCTCTCTCTCTCTCTCTCTCTCTCTCTCGACACAGACTAATGTGGAATCTTGTGAGTCTAATCAGAGCTCACAGAGCACTTAAAAGCCTTTCCTTTTTTACGTCATTCCAGACTTCTTTTGATTGGCAAATGAGCAATAGGTAAGACATGATCTTCATCAAGATGTACTTTGATCATTGGCTTATCTGACTTGGATTTTTTTTAAAAGCTGTAACCAATCAAAATTGAGCATAAAGAAATTTTGGATATTTCAAGCTTTTTCTGCTTCTACTGGGTAAACAATTGTCTCCGAAAAATCTGGAAAGATTTTCTTTAAATGACAGTACAATAAAATCAAGTAATAAATATTAACATTTAAGGTTTCTGCATTATAAAGGTCACAAAAATTATACAAGAATTATTGTGGTCTAAACAACAATAACAATAATTTTAAAAATATATCAAGCACCTTTTTCTGTAAGAAAATATCCCAAGGAACATAATGAACAAAGCATGCTACTGAACCACTTAAGAAATATCAGATCAGATGACTGTAGGTTTGATCACTGAAGTATATTTTAAGGAGGAAAGCAAAGGAGAGAAGTGAAGATGTATAAGGAGGGAATTCTAGAGCATCGAGATAAATGCGTGACCACAATGGTGAAGTGATTACAATTGAGGATATTCAAGAGAGCACAATTAGTTAAGCATAGATATCTTGGTTGATTTTGGGACAAGAAAGGATGACAGAAATTGAGAGGGGTGAGCCCAGGAGGGAATTGTAAACAAGGATGAGAAATTTGGAATCCAGGCATTGTTGGATGTGAAGTAGGTCAGTGACTATTAGGGTGATAGATGAAGGGGACTTGTGTGATGAGCAGCAGAGTTTTGCGTTGTACAAATTTATAGAGGGAAGTTGAGAGATTAGCCATCAGCATTCGCTATCTAGACCTTGAGGCTCCATGTTTATGATTCATTCCAGGAATTATGCACCATTGTACAAGATAGACATGGCAGATATTGCAGCATTGATGCTGTTGCCACCTGATGAAGAAAATGAGTTTCAGCTGAGATGCTCTGGACACAAGAGGCTACAGTTCGGTACATGCCACCAGTATCTGAGGCAGAGTCAGAGGAACCGGACCTGGTGTGAAAATGCCTCAGGAGAAGCTACAAGAAAAAGAATGGGCCTACATCCAGGAAATAGAAGGGGAAGGATATAGTGATTGGAACAAGTTCAGCCAGTTACATCTCATTGAGTATGAGTTCCCTGATTGGAGCTATTAATCTGGTCCAATCAAAGATTCCTGGCTGACAGATATAAACAGGAGTGTTAAGAAAAAAAAAATTAAAAAAAATAAAATAAACAGGAGTGTTGTCACTGGCCACTCAGGTGTTTCCTTTCTTCCTGGTGGTAGAAATTGAATAAAGGTTTGTGCACTTTGTGTCTTTCACTGTGTCTCACACCTGCACACACACACCATGGGTGCTGGGGAAAAAATAAGCACTACCGCAGTTAGGCGGTAGTATGGGGGAAAAAACAATGAGGAAAAAAAACTTTAAAAAAAGAAAAAAAAAGAAAAAAATAAACAGGAGTGTTGTCACTGGCCACTCAGGTGTTTCCTTTCTTTCTGGTGGTGGAAATTGAATAAAGAATCTTTATTCGTACACCTTGTGTGTCTCACTGTCTCACACCTGCACACACACAACATGGATGCTGGGGAAAGAATAAGCACTACCGCAGTTAGGCAGTAGTTTGGGGGTTAATATTAAAAAAAAAGGAGGGTGAGAGGTTCTGTTCACTCTGAGAGCTGTCTCTGAGGGAGCTGGGGAAAAAAAAAAGAGTGTCAGAGGTTCTGTTCAAAAAAAAGTAAACAGGAGTGTCAGGGATTTTGCTCACTGTAGGGGCCAGCTCTGTGCTAGCTGGGTCAGTATCTTGTACAATGCATGTGTAAATAAAAGATGACTTGCAGACAGGATATCTTCATGGACATTTTTTCAGAACAATGTTCCAGAGGTAGAAATAGGCAGTCTTAGTGATGGTGTGAATACAGAATGGAAAGCACACCTTCATGTCAAATTCACTCCTGTTTATTTTTTTTATTTTTTTTATTTTTTAAAAGTTTTTTTTCTCATTGTTTTTTTCCCCCATACTACCGCCTAACTGCGGTAGTGCTTATTTTTTCCCCAGCACCCATGGTGTGTGTGTGCAGGTGTGAGACACAGTGAAAGACACAAAGTGCACGAATCTTTATTCAATTTCCACCACTAGGAAGAAAGGAAGCACCTGAGTGGCCAGTGACAACACTCCTGTTTATTTTTTCTTTTTTTCTTTTTTTTTCTCTTTTTTTTGTGTGTGTGCAGGTGTAAAACACAGTGAAGGACACAAAGTGCACGAATCTTTATTCAATTTCCACCACTAGGAAGAAAGGAAGCACCTGAGTGGCCAGTGACAACACTCCTGTTTATTTTTTCTTTTTTTCTTTTTTTTTCTCTTTTTTTTGTGTGTGTGCAGGTGTAAAACACAGTGAAGGACACAAAGTGCACGAATCTTTATTCAATTTCCACCACTAGGAAGAAAGGAAGCACCTGAGTGGCCAGTGACAACACTCCTGTTTATATCTGTCAGGCCAGGAATCTTTGATTGGACCAGATTAATAGCTCCAATCAGGGAACTCATACTCAATGAGATGTAACTGGCTGAACTTGTTCCAATCACTGAGGTTTCAAACAGCCCAGTTTAGTCTCAGACAGTTGGCAGGATAGAGTAATTAGCTTGAAATGAAATTTAGACCAGGGATAAAAAAAAAGTTAGATTAAGTCCAACCATTGTTTAATTGAACAAAATTTTCTGTTCAGTGGTATTGGTTAGCAGGTAAACACTGTGATAATTTAGCAATTGTGGATAAATTGAAAGAGATGGTGGTAAGGTAATATTGGTTGTTATCAGGATACATGTGAAAACCAATGTGCGCCTTTTAGATGTTGTTACTAAGGGGTAGCATATAGATGAGAATTAGAAAGAAATCAATAATAGAATTTTGAGTGATATCAGAGGTAACACTGCATGAGCTTGAAGAGAATTCAATGCATGTTATACTCAGACGTTGATCAGATACATGAGTATAGAACAAGGTTGGAATGGTTTCTGTTAGCTAAAAGTTAGCAGAAAAACATGCAAGGAGGATAAATAATCATTGCTCCTATTTAAAAATGAATACCCCTCCAATTTTCGAACCTCAACTCATCTCATCAAAATGCTTAGTCCCTCAGAGAGTGACTGATTTGTGGCTAATGTTTATATGTTATCCTGGATAATAAGTGCCAGCAGCCTGTGGAAAAAACAAATCCGCAGATTCTGTCATCATCTGATGCCTGTATGTGCATTGCTAGTAGATATCACTATTCTCTAAATAATATTCCTAGCACATAAAGGATCAGATCTATACTCCAATGTTGAAAGTACGATCAGTTAGCCATCAGGATGCCCTGTGCCCAGACACTGAAGTTCTTTGAGTTTGATCCTAGCTATAATCCTGGAACCTGACCAAATGGAACCTCCCAGCACAGCTATTACTATCGTTTGTGAGGGCAGTCAGGGAACCATGAATGCATAGGTCAATAGGCTGGAAATATTCCTGAGGATGATGTGAGCAAAAAAGCTAATCTAATTCCTCAGTAATCCAACCAGACCATTTGTTGGGCCTACATATATCCTTATGGGAGTAGTTACACATCATTCTGTGTATACCAGCTCTTGACTGAGCAGATGCATGGATTCCCAATTAAATATTTCCTAAAACACAGAAAACGTCTTCAAAACAACCAGTCCCTATCAGAGTTAAGGGAGAACCTTGACAGAATTTCAGGGTTAAAACCCACACCTAATAATATTAAGTTTCAAATCAGCACTCTTACATTGAAGAGTTTTTTTGGGTGCATGGGTGCATGAATGTTCCAAAGAATGCTGGACTTATATTTAATATTCTGTTGGGCATGCTTCTAATTTAAGCCAAGATTTTTTATGGCAGAGACAAGGTGTTGAATTAGTCCATCAAATAGCAAAGTTGCAAAGCAACAGACTTGATAACATTTTTGATAATCTTGTTTCTTTTCATCCATGTTGCCCCATCGCAGGGTGTTTCATGTACTCTGAAAATACAGTAAGATTAACCTCCTCCAGGACTGCTATCATTGTGCTGCATTATGTTGACACTTTGTTGTTAAATTTCAATATAGTGTGAAGTTTAAAAAGCACAATTATAAAGGAAAGATTAACAATTTGTTTTGTATTTATTTGCCTGTGCACAGTGTAATGATATGAAATGTATTATCAACGCATTTACATGCAATGTTTCAATGTCTACATTTTTAAAATAAATTCATTGTTGGAATGTGACAAGGCCAGATTTAATGCTCATCACTAAATCCCCAGAGAAGTGGGTAATGAACCTTCCTCTTGAACATTGAGATGAAGAATTGAGTGGCTATGCAGTACACTTCAGAGTGATGTTAAGAATCAACCACATTGATGTGCAACTGAAGTTTTAGAGACCATTCTGAGCAAGGATAGCAGGTTTCCTTCCCTGTAGCCTAGTAAGAGATTACTTGGAATTTTATTAGAATCCAACAGCTTTATAGTTAATTTACTATATGACCTATTTATTTTCAGATTTAAAAAACATGAATTTAATAAAGTTGCTGTCTCTTTAAGAAATGCTGCTCTCTTCGACATTTCCCTGATCCTTACAATGTTTACAGTAAATTATTTTTTCAGATGTTATGAAATGGAAACCATATGTGCATTGTGAAAACTACATAAAAGCCATTTTGTCTTCCAATAACATTTCTCATGCTTTGTTTGACTGGCCAATTTTGAAGTGCTTAAAATTACTCACAGTTATTTTTCTTATGAGGGTAGGTTTTGTGAATTTGTGCTTACAAGAAACTGAGCTTGCTGTTAGGGCATGTTAGGCGTTTGGATGGGCAGCTGAATTAATTACTTAATAATATTCATATTTTTACCTTAGCAGACTAAGTAGTGTAAACAATGTGTCATGGAAGTTGGTTGGGTGCAGGAAGTGGCAGTGATGGCAGGGCAGTCTGTGTGGTTGGTGGAGAAGGCGGCTTCTGCAGTTGGCATCAATCAACTGCTGCAATGCAGTAGGCCCAAATTGGTATTCGTGGCAGATTGACAGAAGTGGTGGTTGCATTGGTGGTGGCATAGTAGGTGTGGTGTGGTGCTCCTGGGGATGCAGAGATGGTGGCAGTGATGGTGGTGGGGTGGGACTCCTGGAATGGACTATGATGTGGTGCATTGGTGGGTCTGGAGATCATTGCGGAGACCCCAATTCCAACCCTCCCCCCACCCCCCTTCCAATGTTGAGCAGAGCACTAGAATGGATGAAGAACTCTGTTTTTAGTTATATTTTCGTTAACTCTTAATTTCTTCTGTAACTCAAAATGGCGCCAGAGCATGACAACATTTTATACTTTTCACTGTATTTATTTGTTAAATACAAATGACAATAAACCATTCATAAGTCAGGAGTGTAATGGGATACTCTCCACTCGCCTGAATGACTGCAGCCCCAACAACACTCAAGAGGTTTGACGCCATCCAGACAAAGCAGCCTGCTGATTAGCACTGCATCCACAAGCATTCACACCCTCCACCAATGATGCTCAGAAGCAATAGTGTGTCCTATCTACAAGGTGCCCTGCAGAAATTCACCAAAGATCCTCAGACAGGACCTTCCAAACCCACAACCACTTCTATGTAGAAGGAAAGGGCAGCAAATATATGGGAACACCACCATATTCAACTTCCCCTTCAAGCCACTCACTATCTTGACTTGGGAATATATTGCCATTCCTTCATTGTTGCTGGGTCAAAATCCTGGAATTCCCGCCCTAATGGCATTGTGGATCAATCCACAGCAGGTGATCTGCAGCGGTACAAGACAGCAGCTCACCACCAACCTTCTCAAAGGGCAACTAAGGACGGACAATAAATGCTGGCCAGGCAGCGATGCCCACATCCCACAAAAGTGAATAAATAGAAAAAAAATCAATTCAATACAAGTCCACAGTACCCTGAAAGTGGCAACACAAATGTATAAAATGACCAAGAAGGCATCTGGCAAGCTTGTCTTCATCAGTTGGGTTATGGAGTATAAAAATTAGCACGTCATGTTGTAGCTGTATAGAAGTTTAATTTGAATCACATTTGGAATACAGTGTACTGTTCTGGTTGTCATACTACTAAAAGGATGTGGAGGCTTTCGAGAGGTTTCAGAAATTGTTTACCAGGGGTCTGCCCAACTGTTGAGGATGAGGGGCTGCCACAACTACTGAGGACCTGGGGCACCTATAACTGCCGCGGGCTGAGGTCATCTCCAATGTCCAAAGACCAGAGGCCTTCCAACTGACAAGGACCAGGAACAATGTTGAAGCTGCCGAGGACCAGGACCCTGCTGAAATTGCCAAGAATCAGGGCGTGTCAAAATTGCTGACGACTGAGGGCCAGCCAAAACCACCGAGGACCCAGAGCCGTCCAACTGAAACTGCCTGATCTCAGCAACAGAAAGAAGAAAAGATAAATTTGATATAAAAGGTGAAATTCAGAAATAATTGCAATAATAAGAAATAACAAAAAAAGGATGCAGCTGGTCAGCTGAAAGGGAATGGAACGGGTCAAGAGCTGCCATCTTATATATGCAAGCATGGATTGAGGATTGGTTTGTATATAAAACACAGACAGTTGGAATAAATGCCCCATTCTCAAGTTAGCAGGTTCTGCAAGGTTCAGTACTTGTGCTCTAGATATTCACAATTTATATCAATGATTTGGATGTGAGGGCAAATTATAATCTTTCCAAGTTTACAGATAATAGAAGACTTGGTTGGAATATAATTTGTGAGGCAAATACAAAGAGTCTTCAAGGGGTTGCTGACTGAGTGAGCAGAGCATGGCAAATGCAATGTAATGTAGATTAGATTAGATTACTTACAGTGTGGAAACAGGCCCTTCGGGCCAACAAGTCCACACCGCCCCGCCGAAGCACAACCCAGCCATTCCCCTACATCTACCCCTTTACATAACACTACGGGCAATTTAGCATGGCCAATTCACCTGATCTGCACATCTTTGGAGTGTGGGAGGAAACCTGAGCACCCGGAGGAAACCCACGCAGACACGGGGAGAATATGCAAACTCCACACAGAGAGTCGCCTGAGGTGGGAATTGAACCCGGGTCTCTGGCGCTGTGAGGCAGCAGTGCTAACCACTGTGCCACCGTGCCACATAAACAAGTGTGAGGTTATTCACTTTAGTAGGAGGAACAAAGAGTCTTAAATGGTTAAACATTTGAAAAGGACTTAGATATCCTTGTTCATGGGTCACTAGAAGCTAGTACACAGATGTAGCAAACAAGTATGTATGCCTTTATTGCAAGAGGATTTGAGTACAGCAGCAAAGAAGTCTTGCTTCAACTGTATGGCACCCTGGTGAAGCCATAGCTGGGTGTTCAGTTCTGGTCCCCTTGTCTAGGAAGGATACATTTGCCAAAGAGGGAGTGCAGAGAAGGTTCAGCAAACTGTTTCCTAGGCTAGTGGGATTGCCTTGGGAGAGAGCTTGAAGAAACTGGACCAGTATTCTTTACAATTTAGAAAAACGAAAGGTGATCTCATACGACATACAAAATTCTTAAAGGGACAAACACAGAGTAGATATAGAAAGAATGTTTCCCTTGGCTATGGGACCTGGGACCAGGGGTCACTGTATCAGAATAAAAGCTATTTTCTACTGAGCTGAGGAAGAAATTCTTCACTCAGGGGATGGTGAATCTTTGAAACTTTCTACCTCAGAGGGTGGTGCCAGCCCTTTCGTTAAATAAGTTCAAATCAGATTAATAGATTCTGAAGTGGTAATGTCATCGAGGATATGGGAATAGTGTAGGAATATGGCATGGAAGTAGATGATCAGCCATGATGTGGAATGGCAGAACAACCTCAAGGGGCTCAGTGGCCTACTCCTGCTCTTATGTATCTATTGTCTTCTCACCTTGCTGTTAATACTGAATACCAGGGCTTAAAGAGCTGGACAAAGCACTTAACTAATATCTACTAATTGTTCTGCTAGACCTGGGTGCCCCAGGTGGCCACCACCCTTTCCATGGTGCTTGCATTTGGGACCCCAAATCTTGAAGAACTCTTCCATCCTCTATTACAGTCAACAGAATGTTTCTGGCACACCTGCCTGACATTCATTTGAATCTCTGCACATTGATCAAGTCATTTATGGATGCGAATAGAGTCATGTCTTCACTTTTGGGCTGAGTAGGTGCCTGGTCTCTGGCAGTCATCTGTACCAGACTTTTCTTCCTCAACCAGCTGTGGAGGAATGTTAATGATGTGCTCTCCAAATCGTGTTCCTGCATCTAATATATATAGAATAGCCATAAAAGTGAAAGCCTCTTCAGTGCTAAAGGATGCAGGTGAAAACCTTGACAGTGAATCCTCTGAGGGTTCAGAGTTGGAGGTGTAGCTGAGAGTCTCAGACTGTAGCCTTTTCCTTTTGGAGGTGCCACTAGTGCCTGCATAAGAGAAGAGATAGAATTAATTGAAGAACATGGCAAAAAACATTTGCAGAAAAACAATGAATTAGCGCAATTGTAAAAGGGGAGGAGCATAGCATAACGGAGCTTATTGGGTTGGTTGCCATTTGGTTCGTCCTCATCAGCATATAAATGGACTGGGTTAGTTTCACTGTCTTTTCCTCACAAGGACTGAGGAGTTAATGTCCTGCACCCGATCCCTAACATGTAACTGGGACCTCTTAGCCTGCTTGTGAGCCAGTGTTTTCTTGCAATGAGAAAAAGAAAGGGATTGACCATGATGGCAGTGGATGCAAGAGCATTTAGTGAACATGCCAGAGCAGGAGCAGTGGTGATGTGTCCCTAGTGAGTGAGTAGGAACAGCAGAGGACAGAGAGGGTAAGCAATTGTAGAGGAGGAGGTGAATGCAGGCTCTTGAATAGATCTAATGCTAAGGGTTACAGTCCATCAGCCTTTGTGGTGTGTATGCAGTGGCAGGGTTAGATTAAGGGCTGATTGGAGGTGGCGGAGAGTAGATGGTGGCACTTGCCTTAGTGGGGCACACAAGATCATTGACCTTCTTCCTATATTGTTAGCTGTCCGTTTTGATAAATATTGATTTGATCAATACATCGTATCAGTTATATGACACTCTGATCTTTTACTATATATTCTGTATCCTGTGATCTTGCCCCATTAGCTACCTGATGAAGGAGCAGCACTCCAAAAGCTTGTACTTCCAAATACACCTTTTAGACTATAACCTGGTGTTGTGTGATTCTTAACTTTATTGGGGAAGTATATACAGCATCCTTACTAGGTCTGGCCTACATAGGATTCCTGATCCATAGCAATATGTTTGACCGTTAACTGCTGTCAGAAATGGCTAGCCAGCTCCTCAGGAAAATCGACGTTTCGGGCAAAAGCCCTTTATCAGGAATCATTCTGATGAAGGGCTTTTGCCCGAATCATCAATTTTCCTGCTCCTCGAATGCTGCCTGACCTGCTGTGCTTTTCCAGCACCACTCTAATCTAGACCCTGATCTCCAGCATCTGTAGTCCTCACTTTCACCTAGCCAGCTACTCAGTTATAAGCCAACTAGGGGCGGGCAAATGCTGGCCCAGCCAGTGACACCCACATCCAATGAACTTTGTTTTTAAAATGTGCTGTCGAAAGGAGTTGCTGTAATGTATTTCGTAGATGGTATTCAACGTTGTCACTGTGTGTCAGTGATAGATAGATGGTAATCAAGTGATTTGCTTTGTCCTGGATAATGCCAAGTTACTTAAGTGTTGTTGGAGCTGATAAAATGTTAATTTGAGTTCAGATAATTTTGATTACTCTCGTCATTTTAGGTCAGTGTCCTTTTCTTTTTAATACCATTTTAGTCCAGGCATTAAATTAAGTTGATGAAACTTGAAATTCAATTGTCCATTTTTTATCGCTAGCTAACTTGGGTTTATACTTCGTGAATAATCTTTGGGAGTCAGGAGGTGAATTACTTGCTGTAGAATTCCAACCTCTGACCTGTTCTTGTGATCACAGTATTTACACAATGAATGCAGTTCAGTTTCTGGTCAATGGTAACACTCAGGATATTAATAGTCGGGTATTCAGATGCTCCTCACCAAACCCCTTTCCACACCTGGCACCTCATCCTGCTGCCGCAAGAGGTGCAAAACCTGCACCACACCTCCTCCCTCACCTCCATCCAAAGCCCCAAAGGATCATTCCAAATCCGGCAGAGATTTACTTGCTTAACCTCAAGCCTCATTTACTGCATCCATTGCTCTCAATGTGGTCTCCTCTACATCGGTGAGACTGAGCACAAACTCACGGAATGGTTCAGGGAACATCTCTGGTCTGTATGGGCCAAACAACCCTAATTCCGATGGCCATTTCAACTCCTCCTCCACCGATGACATGTCCATCTGGGCCTCCTCCACTGCCTCAACAAGGCGACCCCCAAACTGGAGAAAGAACACCTCATCTTCTGTCTCGGGAACCGACAACCACCCAGCCTTTAGGTTGAATTCACCAGCTTCCAAATCTCCCCATTCCCTCACCCCATCTATGATCCAATCCTCCGACTCGTCACCACCGTCTTGACCTGTACATCTGTACACCCATGTGGGCGGCACAGTGGCACAGTGGTTAGCACTGCTGCCTCACAGTGCCAGAGACCCGGGTTCAATTCCCGCCTCAGGCGACTGACTGTGTGGAGTTTGCACATTCTCCCCGTGTCTGTGTGGGTTTCCTCCGGGTGCTCAGGTTTCCTCCCACACTCCAAAGATGTGCAGGTCAGGTGAATTGGCCATGCTAAATTATTAATACAAGAAGCTTCAATCTGCAATTTGAGAGGGAGTGGGTACAATCTGAAGTGACAATATTTCAGTTGAATAAAGGGAAATATGGAGCTATGAGGGAGCAACTGGCCAAAGTTCAATGGTTCAATACCTTAACAGGGAAGACCGTGGAGGAACAATGGCGGATATTTCTGTGTATAATGCAGAAGTTGCAGGATCAGTTCATTCCTAAAAGGAAGAAAGATCCCAGGAGGAGACATGGGCGGCCGTGGCTGACAAGGGAAGTAAAGAAACATATAAGGTTAAAAGAGAAAAAGTATAACTTAGCGAAGATAAGTGGGAAGCTTTTAAAGGAGGACTGGGAAGCTTTTAAAGAACAACAGAGGATTAGTAAGAAGGAAATACGCAGAGAAAAAATGAGGTACGAAGGTAAACTGGCCAAGAATATAAAGGAGGATAGTAAAAGCTTTTTTAGGTATGTCCAAGGCAAAAAAATGGTTAGGACAAAAATTGGGCCCTTGAAGACAGAAACAGGGAAATATATTACTGGGAACAAAGAAATGGCAGAGGAATTAAATGGGTACTTCAGATCTGTGTTCACTGGGGAAGACACAAGCAATCTCCCTGAGGTAACAGTGGCTGAAGGACCTGAACTTAAGGGAATTTCTATTTGCCAGGATTTGGTGTTGGAGAGACTGTTAGGTCTGAAGGTTGATAAGTCTCCGGGACCTGATGGCCTGCATCCCAGGGTACTGAAGGAGGTGACTCGGGAAATCGTGGATGCGCTGGTGATTATTTTCCAGCGTTCAATAGAATCGGGGTCGGTTCCTGAGGATTGGAGGGTGGCTAATGTTGTGCCACTTTTTAAGAAGGGTGGGCAGGAGAAAGCAGGAAATTATAGACCAGTTAGTCTGACGTCAGTGGTGGGAAAGATGCTGGAGTCTATTATAAAGGATGAAATTACGGCACATCTGGATAATAGTAACAGGATAGGACAGAGTCAGCATGGATTTATGAAGGGGAAATCATGCTTGACTAATCTTCTTGAATTTTTTGAGGATGTAACTCGGAAGATGGACGAGGGAGATCCAGTGGATGTAGTGTACCTGGACTTTCAGAAAGCTTTTGATAAAGTCCCACACAAGAGGTTAGTGAGTAAAATTAGGGCGCACGGGATTGGGGGCAAAGTACTAGATTGGATAGAGAATTGGTTGGCTAATAGGAAACAAAGGGTAGTGATTAACGGCTCCATTTCGGAATGGCAGGCAGTGACCAGTGGGGTACCGCAGGGATCCGTGCTGGGACCGCAGCTTTTTACAATATATGTAAATGATATAGAAGATGGTATCAGCAATAACATTAGCAAATTTGCTGATGACACAAAGCTAGGTGGAAGGGTGAAATGTGATGAGGATGTTAGGAGATTACAGGGTGACCTGGACAAGTTAGGTGAGTGGGCAGATGCGTGGCAGATGCAGTTTAATGTGGATAAATGTCTGGTTATCCACTTTGGTGGCAAGAACAGGAAGGCAGATTACTATCTCAATGGTATCAAATTAGGTAAAGGGGCTGTTCAGAGAGATCTGGGTGTTCTTGTCCACCAGTCAATGAAGGCAAGCATGCAGGTACAGCAGGTCATGAAGAAGGCTAATAGCATGCTGGCCTTCATAACAAGAGGAATTGAGTATAGAAGCAAAGAGGTGCTTCTGCAGCTGTACAGGGCCCTGGTGAGACCACACCTGGAGTACTGTGTACAATTCTGGTCTCCAAATTTGAGGAAAGACATTCTGGCTATTGAGGGAGTGCAGTGTAGGTTCACGAGGTCAATTCCTGGAATGGCAGGATTGCTTTACACGGAAAGACTGAAGCGACTGGGCTTGTATACCCTTGAGTTTAGAAGACTGAGAGGGGATCTGATTGAAACGTATAGGATTATGAAAGGACTGGACACTCTGGCAGGAGGGAACATATTTCCGTTGATGGGGGAGTGCCGAACCAGAGGACACAACTTAAAAATACGGGGTAGACCATTTAGGACAGAGATGAGGAGAAACTACTTCACCCAGAGAGTGGTGGCTGTGTGGAATGCTCTGCCCCAGAGGGCAGTGGAGGCCCAGTCTCTGGATTCATTTAAGAAAGAATTGGATAGAGCTCTTAAAGATAGTGGAGTCAAGGGGTATGGAGATAAGGCTGGAACAGGATACTGATTAGGAATGATCAGCCATGATCATATTGAATGGCGGTGCAGGCTCGAAGGGCAGAATGGCCTACTCCTGCATCTATTGTCTATTGTCTATTGTGTATTGTCTATTAAATTGCCCGTAGTGTTAGGTAAGGGGTAGATGTAGGGGTATGGGTGGGTTGCGCTTCGGCGGGGCGGTGTGGACTTGTTGGGCCGAAGGGCCTGTTTCCACACTGTAAGTAATGTGGGCGGCACGGTGGCACAGTGGTTAGCACTGCTGCCTCACAGCGCCAGACACCCGGGTTCAATTCCCGACTCAGGCGACTGACTGTGTGGACTTTGCACATTCTCCCCGTGTCTGCGTGGGTTTCCTCCGGGTGCTCCGGTTTCCTCCCACAGTCCAAAGATGTGCAAGTCAGCTGAATTGGCCATGCTAAATTGCCCGTAGTGTTAGGTAAAAAGGGGTACATGTAGGGGTATGGGTGGGTTGCGTTTTGGCGGGTCGGTGTGGACTTGTTGGGCCGAAGGGCCTGTTTCCACACTGTAAGTAATCTAATCTTCCTACCCACATATCCGCTCCACCCTTCCCACCGATCTATCACAATCTTCTCCTTCCTCCATCCATCTGTCACCATCCCATCTGCCTGCCCTCAGCCCCAGACACAACAGACCCTATTTATTTCTCAGTCCCCTTCCCGCTCCCCAGTCCTGATGAAAGATCCTGACCGAAACATCTGTTGCTCAGATGCTGCCTGACCTGCTGTGTTTTTTCCAGTGCCATACTTTATTGACAATGATAATGCAAATGAATGTTAAGGGAAAATGGGAGACAAAAATAGAAATTGCTGGAAAAGCTGAGCAGGTCTGGCAGCATCTATGGAAAGAAATCAGAGTTAATGTTTCAGGTCGGGTCACATTTTCTCAGAACTAGTAGTAACCAGGAGAATGTCAGTTTATATGCAGAAGATAGGGCGGAGGGAGGAGGTAAGGAGTGATTGGTAGGTGGGGATGCAGCCCAAAGAAAGAGAAGAACAGTTGGACAGACAAAGGAGTGAATAATGATCTGGCCAGGAGGGTGAATACCTATTAATGAGGACTGTTACAGGCTAACAATGGATTGTGTATAATATGTAACAATAAGGCCTGGTGTGTTGGTATTGGAGTAAGGACATGGGAGAGTTGAAGCCCTATTGAACTCAATATTGAGTCAGGAAGGCTACACGGACCCAAGTGGAAAATGAGATGCTGTTCTTCTAAATTGTGCTGAGCTTTGCTGGAGCACTGAGGCCAATCTGAGACAGAGATGTTGGTCTGGGAACAGGGTAGTGGGTTGAAGTGGCAGGCAAATGAAGTTCAGGGTATTTTTTGTGAACATAATGCAAATGTTGTGTGAAGTGGTCACCAAGGCTCCACTTCAATTCCCCAATGTTAAGGAGACCACATTGTGAGCAGCAAACACAGTAAACTAGATTGAATGAAGTGCTTGGAAGGTGTGTTTGGGTTCTTGGATACTGAGGAGGGAAGAAGTAAACAGGTGTTGCCATGAGGCTGTGGGGGGTGTTGGGAGTGAAGAAGACTAGACAAGGGTGTCCTGGAGGGAACAGCAAATTTAAGGGGAAATGGTTAGATTTTCTCCTGTTGGAGATAACAATTGCTTGGCACTTTTCTGATTCAAATGTTACTTGCCATTTATCATCCCAAGCTTTAATGTAGTCTGGGTCTTACTGCATATGAACACAGACTGTTCAGTCTCCAAATAAAAGCATGGATGAGGGTTTCAACGGCAATTGAAGTAAAGCAGCCATAGAGTTAGCTAAAACAAAAACAGAAAGTGCTGGAGATAATAATGGTGACTGGCCTGCTGAGTTTCTCTAGCACTTCTATTTTGTTTCATATTTCTAACATCCATAGTTCTTTGCTTTATCTTTGTTTTGTTATAGAACCAATAGGTGTTACAGAGGTGAAAATAGGAAGTTCTGGAGATGGCACAGATTTATGATCAGAAGCTTGTGTTGATGTCAAGTATCACACCAAATGTATGAGTAGACCATTTAAGCCCAGGCTATTTGCTTGGGCAGTAGGACCCATTTCAGTTTTGAATATTACATTAGAGGAAATTTCTGTTCATCGAGTGATGGGTTTTGGACAAGAAGTCTGTAAATTTAGAGACAATCTGCAGCAAAAATGCATTGCAGGGGTCAAGGGTGATGGTGAATAGGTAGAACTGTGTGTCACTAGTATGCATGTGGAAACCAGATGTGTTATTGATTATATCACTAAATACTGTATTCACTATTGAATATCGGGAAGAGGAGCCATTATCTGTGATTCTTTGGTTATGATTAAATTGATAAAAATGGTAAGGAAGTTAACATTTACCGAAAATGTTAATTTTTTGAGAGTTTTATGGATGGTTTATCTCCATGAACCCTAGCCGGTTATCTCACACAATTCTCTGCAGCTCACCTCTTTATATCGTATGTACTCATGTATAGGTGGGGTTTTGAAGACTTTTTTGGACTGAAATTAGGGAGTCGACTCAGACACGATGTATCATTTTCAAGGGGATGAAATTCATGCTTGGCATAGACAAACAAGAGCCAGATCTCTATATACGACACTCTCCTTGCACTGTCATGTGCTCAACATTGACAGTAGTATTTGCCACTGCTGGGAACTCCTGAGATTGCTAGCATCATTGTAATATTTAAAGGTCTTGCAAGAGGCCAAACGCTTTCAGCCAGGAGCTAACCATCACAGTTCCACATAATAGGATGTCAACAAAGAAGATATACTTCTGAGGGCACAGATGTGGCATAAGTGACACTCCATTGCAAATATGAGCTTGCATTCGCAAGTGTATTGCTTCTTTACATCAGTACTTCTCATCAAATTTTATTGTAAATGCAGTTGCAAGAATCAAGCTGCAATAGGCTGTCCATCCTTGTTGTCATGTCATCTTAGCACCCTGTCCAATTCCCTAACACCCAACATAGCATCACATCTTCTCATTGTTGAACATGGGAGCAGCACATGCTAGAAACCCTTCAGACAGTTGAAAATGTCGGGCTGAATCTTACCAGAATTTGACAATGTGTACATTTCATAGAGTTTCATGACGGGTTTCTCTCCTTGAATCCTAATGAGTTTTCTCACGATGGCAAACTTGTCCCATTAACTGTGTACCACACCACAATGGTGCCTGCTCATCCAATGCTCAAATCTTGCCATCGGCAAGATTATCACACTGCAAGATTATCCCAGCTCCCTCCTGCCAGCACCATATTCAAAAGACTTGTGTGCATCTGGTCAAGTACTGTCAAGCAAGAGTTGCCCTGCATGGTTTGAAACATTTGCCCCAGACATGCCGAAAGAGAAATTGGTGTGCAGCTTTGCAGACAGGACCTGTAGGTCCTAGTGGAAGAGTTGGTGCAGTGGAGGGCATTGCTGTTTCCCCAGGACTGTTGGAGGAGGCTACAACACTAAATCCTGTCTGTCTAGTCCAAGAGTGTCACCTGGTTCAGTGCAGTCTTTACCATCCTGTGAAATGACACCGGTCTAGGAAGAAGTTAAATTGAATTCATCTCCACCAGGGATGTGCAACAATCTTCTTTGTGCTACCTCACATTCACTGTACCTCTGCTATTGCACCGACATCCCATCAAGTTCATGCTCTATTACTGTCACTGACACATGCAACGTGTTTTCTTACTTGCTCTCACCCACCCAATCCTCTCAAATATATGAACTGTGCAACCCCGACTCACTTACTCAGGACACCTTGTCACCTATTCCCCATGTGCACCATTTCTATCAGCTGTGCCATGCACTTTCATCTCACTTAGTCCCTCCCTTTCCCGCATTCCAGAATAAAATGGCCAAAATAGGACAGAAAGAGACAAGGCAATTGATGGGGTGCCTGACATTTGGTTCCTCATCCTCTACAGAACAGGATTCTGATTATGGGAGAAAGTGAGGACTGATTATGACTGCCTTGAGCAGCCGACTTGCTGTGCCAAGTCCTGGACTGATATCCTAGGTACACCAGTCATTGAAAATAAGTATGCAGGTGCATCAAGCAGTTAGGAAAGGGAATGGTGTATTGGCATAATAATAAAAACAAAGAACAATCTGAAACAAAAACAGAGCATTTCAGAGACTCAGCACGTCTGGCAGCAACTTTAGAGAGAAAAACAGAGTTAATGTTTCAAACGCAGTGGCCATTCATCAGAAATGGTTTGTTGGCCTTCCTTGCCACCAGCTTTGATTACAGGAGGAAGGAAAGTTATAAAAAGCTATACAGGACTTTAGTGAGATCACACTTGAAATATTGTATGCAGTTTTGGTTGCCTTTCATAGCAAAAGATATACTTCCCATAGAGGGAGTTCAGTGGGGTCAGGGTCAAGGTCGCAGCATACGTGGTTGGCCACTTTGGATAGAGATAAGGAACAATTTCTTTACTAAGAGATTCTATTAATCTGTGAAATTCTCTACCACAGAAGGCTGTGAGGTGAAGTCACTGAACTTATTTAACAAAATAAAGATGGATGTTAAGAGTTAAAGGTCTCAAGGGACACAGGACAATAAAGGGAGTTTGGTGTTGAGATAGAGAATCAACCTTGATCATGTTGAATTGCACAAAGGGCTTGATGGGCTGAATAGCTTATTTTTTTCTATTTTCTATATTTCTATGTTTCTCCTCCATGTAGGAGACTAGTAAACTACTTAGAAACTAGGCAATAGTAGGCAGTAAAGAGATGTTAATGCATGCAAGTAGACCTCTTGTTGCTCACAGCTTGATTCTCATCTCGCTATACAAAACTTGGTTGTAAAATTGGACTTAAGTTTCTGGACTTGCCATATTTCCCCAACGACCTTGCTATTTCTCATGCCTTTAAGGTGCAGGGAAAATTCTGTCCAAAATGCTGATCTGGAAGATACTGTATATCATCCAAACTAGATGTCAGGCAAGTAGTTTGGTAACAAAGATATATTGTAGTGATTGAGCACAATGGTTGAGATGCAGACATGGATGTCATCAATCTACATATGTAATCTGAACACATATCTTCTGAAGATGCACCCCATCAACTGTCTTGTTTCTTTCTTAGGTAGTTTGTGAAGGAAGGGAACAAGGAGCTATGCAATCTGTGAACAAATTAGTTAGAATTCTAGTTCATAGGAAAAGCTGTAAACTTTGTAATGATGTCACAATGTTGTGCATTGTTCATACTGATAGCTTTCGGGTCACTTTGTGCTACCAAATAATATTAAGACAGAAGACTCCAATTACAATAGATAGCATTCAGAATACCTATCAAAACTAAGAAAATCATTGTAATGTATTACAAACTGTTCATATTAAAAAGAAACATGCACAGTAGACAAATAACTGTACAGTTACAATTGCTATCTTTTGTTTTTAGTTGAGAAAACAAATGTTTTAACTGATGCATTTCTATTTTCATTTTGTGAAATGTGTTGAAAAGAGAAAAGGACTTTCATTAAACAGGACCTAATGTATTCTCAAGGAATTCCAACACACTTCATAGTCAATTATTATTTATTTGTTGGTAAGTAGCTAAAAGTGTACAGTTTTGGATTCCTTACCCACGGAAGGACATTGTTGCTTTGGAGGTCATTTCGAAAAGGTTCACTATACTGCCCCCCAGAATGGAAGTGTTGGCCAATGATGGGAGGTTGATTTTATTTATTTACTTATTCACAAGATGTGGCCAATACTAGCTAGGCCAACATTTATTGCACATGCTTCCTTGCCTGTAAGAAGTGGTGGTGAATTTCCTTCTTGAATTGCTGCAATTCATAGGGATAGGTAGTTACACAAGAAGCATATTACGAGATATTGATCCAGTCACAATGAACAATTGGTGATATAACACAGTCAGGATGGTGTGTTTCTTGGAAAGAAACTTGCAGGTGGTGACACTCCAATGATGAGTTGTTTTTCTTGGCTGGAGAGTTTGGAACAAGGGGAAGTGTCTCAGGTTCAATCGAGGGGGTCAATCAGTCAAAACTGAGGTAAGGATGATTTCCTAGAAACGTAAAGAAGAAAATAATCAGAAATTCTGCTATGTGAATCCTTGAAATAACCCCAATGGGCTACCAATGTTCTATGATTCAGCATAATCAAGAATAAGATAGATTTTTAGACTCTTGGGGATCAAACAGATGATTGAGTTGAAATCAAAGATGGAGCATGATCTTTGGAACAGGCTTGGGGGACAACATGGTCTTCTCCTGCTCCCATTTTATAAGTAAATTCTGTAACAGCCATTCCTTCACTTCTGTTTCTTCCCTTCCACGAAAAATGATTAACCTGAGAATTGCAAATTATTAAAAATGTTTTATGTGAAGGTGGTGATGCAGAGTACAAAAATGTCCCAGATGTTCAAATTACTGCTCCTGGTGTTCAGACATTCATATGTAAAGAGGGCATTTCATGAATATGTGTTGTTGCTGTATAAATAGTCCACATTATGTTTTACTGTGTTAATCAGTTAGTGCCTTATGTACTAAGTAATAAACTTTATTTTATTTTTCATTTAAAAGTATACCTTATTTTCAATTATCCTCATTTAGAGAGCTAAGCGTTTGTTGAATTTTAGACAGTGTAGGTTTATGATAAGAATACAGTTCAGAATAAATTAAAATGGAATTGAAGATCATAACTTACAATGCTGAAGTTATTAATTAATAGAAGATCGTACATCTTTCATGTTACCAGTCAGATGCTGCAAAACACTTTATGAATCTCTGCAACCTGATCTACATTTTGAACAATAATCAAAATATTTAATATGCAGTTATACTGAAAACAGGGTTTCTTTTCAATCAGCAAAATATAATGGTATTCAAATGATTTGCCAGTCACATTGTTCTTCAACATCTTCATCATACAAAACATCAATTATAGACCTGCAACACCCCAATCCCACCCAAAATCAGGAGGTAAAAGTGGGATGCTCCAGTGGCTTACATAATATTAAAAGAAAAGAATCAACACACACAATGCAGCAGTATAACTCTCATCATCCTGCTCTTTATAGCCTTGTTTTAAAAATAACATATGGAGAAGACAACCTAAAACTTTACTAGACACATTGAAAAGGAAGGTTAGAAACAGAAATGACATGATCTTGATGTTTTCACAACATTCACACGCAAATGTCAATTCTTGATTCTCCACAGATATTGCCTAACAAGTACCTACTGCCTTTTCTACTTTTATTTTGCTTTTTACCTTCTTATGATCAATACTGCTCTATTTTCTGTAACCAGTTTAATTAATTACTTTTATCAAGCAAAGTAAAAATTATAGACTTTTATTCCAATGTTCTGTCCACATGACAGTTCCTTATTATTTTTGTGAAATAAAGCTGGAACTCCTTTTTTTTTCCCTATAAGCAAGTAAAACAGCAGGCTAACGGGACAAACTTGAGATTGGGGACTGATCAGCCAGAATAGTGTTATTTTTTTAAAAGTTTCCTGAAATATATTTTTATTTTATGTTTTTCATTCCTTATATTTTTGGAGCAGGTGGCGACATTGTTATAATATCACTGGACTCATAATCCAGTAGCCCAGGCGAGTGTTCTGGGGATATCCTTGGAATTCCTCCATGACAGATGGTGATATTTGAATTCAATAAAAACCTGGAATAAGTAGCTAGCCTAATTGTGACCATAAAACCACTGTTGATAAACATAAAAATTCACGTGGTTCATTAATAATTTTTAGGGAAGGAAATCTGTCATCCTTACCTGGTCATACGTGTGATCCAGATCTTCAAAAACATGATTGATCCTTATCTGCTGTCTGAGGAACTTGGAATATTCCGGCAATGCTGGATTATTAGTAATATGCTGGCCTACTTGTCAGTTCCAAAACTTGAATATTGTTCCAGGTCTTGCTGCATTTGGACACTGACTGCTCAGTATCTGAGGAATGAGGAAAGGAATTGTGACAATGTTCCATATGGTAGACTGGTTAACAAGGTTAGATCACATGGAATACAGGGAGAACTATCCATTTGGATGAAAAAATTGGCTCAACGGTAAGTGACAGAGGATAGTGGTGGAGGGTTGCTTTTTGGACTGGCGGCCTATGACTAGTGGCATGCTGCAAGGATCGGTCTAACTTTTTGATGTTTATATAAATGATTTGCAAATCACTATGGTTAGTAGGTTTCAGATGACACCAAAATAAGTGGTGTAGTGGAGAGCCAAGGTTACCTCAGAGTACAATGGGACCTTGATCAGTTGGAAATGGGCTGAGGCGTAGCAGATGGAGTTTAATTTACATAAATGTGGTGCATTGCATTTTGGTCAGGCAAATCAGGGCGGGGCTTATACATTTAATGGTAAGGTCCTGAGGAGTGTTGCTGAACAAAGAGACCTTGGGGTACAAGTTCATAGTTCTTTGAATGTGGAGTCGCAGGCAGACAGAGTAGTGAGGAAGGTGTTTGGTATGCTTTGGCTGATCTTTAAATCCTCATCTCCCCTTACTTACCTTTTCCCTATAGCCCTTGATTCCCTTCCTGATGAAAAATCTATCTACACCAACCTAAACAGCCTGCAGTGATAAAGAATTCCTCAGATTTACAACCCGATGAGAGAAGAAGTTCGTCCTTGGTCTTAAATTTATAACCTCTTATTCTGAGATCCAGAACCTTGTGTATTTCAGTAAGGTTGTATCACATTCTTTCATATTTCATGCCTAATCTACTTGACCTCTCCTCCTAAAGCAGCCCCTCCATACCTATTATCAGACTAGTTAATCTTCCCTGATTATCTGGTCGCATGGATGAGTTGGACTGACAGGTCTACTTCTGTGCTGTATATTTCTATGACTCTATAACTGTCTTTTATGATGTCTTCAATTGCTAGGACACCTTAACCTCACATTTCCCTACATTACATTCCATCTGCCAAGTTTTTGTTTATGATTTGGAGATGCCGGTGTTGGACTGGGGTGTACAAAGTTAAAAATCACACAACACCAGGTTATAGTCCAACAGGTTTAATTGGAAGCATACTAACTTTCGGACCACCGCTCCTCCATCTGGTGATTGTCACCTGATGAAGGATCGGTGCACCGAAAGCTAGTGTGCTTCCAATTAAACCTGTTGGACTATAACCTGGTGTTGTGTGATTTTTAAGGTTTTGTTTACTTAATTGAACTTGTCTATATCCCTCTGCTGACTCTTTGTTTAATCCTCACCACATGTCTTTCCTCTTATTTTTGTGTCATCATTACACTTGGCTATAGTACATTCACTTTCTTCATCCAAATTATTAGTATATATTGTAAATAATAGTGTCCGCAGCATTAATACCTGTGGTTCACCATGAGTTACAGGTTGCCATCCTGAAAATCCCTTCCCCCAATCCAACTTTCTGTCTATTAGTTAGCCAAACCTTTAATATACTGCTCCAATACCATGGACTCTGATGTTATTGAATAGTCTCTTGTGTAATCACGTGTCTTCTGCATTTTAAAAAAATGTCCAAATTGAAAAATAATTTTTAGCGCCCATTCCTCCAGGATTGCTTTCCTGATCCACAATTTTTAAAAAATCATATTCTGTTGTATTCTTAGAAATGTCTACTTGTGATGCATCTGAGCTTCAGGTTACAAAATGATAGATGCTTATCAACCTGCTGAACTTCTCCAGCATTTTCTGTTTTTATTTCAGATTTTCAGCATTTGCAGTATTTTGTTTTTAAAAAGCCAGTTCACTTATTTCAACACTCAAAATTTGAGGTATCTATTGAATTGAAATAGTAGGCAGCATATATTTATTTCACATTAGACCATTGATGAACTCTGTGAAAGTGAGGACCACAGACACTGGAGATTAGAGTCGAGAATGTGGTGCTGGAAAAGCACAGCAGGTCAGGCAGCATCCGAGGAGCAGAATTTCTGATGAAGGGCTTTTGCCCGAAACGTTCAATCTCCTGCTTTGCTGCCTGACCTGCTGTGCTTTTGCAGCACCAAACTGATACTGTACTCGCCAAGAGAAGAACTGTGAGGTCCATATACATTTTTGCATGTAAATTTTTCATTAGGAACCATGGGTGATTGACTGAATGTTGTTAATAGATGAAAAAGGTATGATGGGTGATTTTGTGATGGGTGAAACAAAAAAGGGCACTTTGGATATAGTAAAAGAACATGGGGATTCCATAGTAATAAGAAAAAGTGGGGCAGTGCACAATTGAAGTAGCTTAAGAGCAGATCTGGCAGCATCTCAGGAACAGGACAATCAACGTTTCAGGCAAAAGCCCTTCAACAGGAATCGGCTCAGTTGAGTGAATTGAGGTCCCTGGTTCTATTCGAATTTGCGAGTCCTGTGTACAATAGTACCATCTCTGTCTCTGGGTTAGAAGTCTTGGGTTCAAGTCCCACCCACTCCAAGTGTGTCGTAACCTGCCTGAACAGATTGATCAAGAAGATTCATAAATGTAATTTTTTAAAAATATTAAAATCTCTTGTGAGGCGGTGCTAGTGTCCCTGCCTCTGAGCCGAAGACCCAGGGGTTTGTCGTGACACGTCTGAACGGATTAAAATAAGCAGAAAGAATTCCAAATATTTGAGCCTTTGATGCCGAACAGCTTTGAAATCAGTGATCAAAAATAAGAACAAAGTGGGGAATTCAAGAAAATTAGAGAGAAAAATCCTTCTGTAAGGACATATTGGAGAATGTCGGCCATATTGCTAAGAAACTGCAGCGGTGGTGACCTGCATAAGTTAAGAGGCAGAGTTGACGACCATCTTAGTAAAGGAAGGGCGAAAGGAGGCAGCATTGACGACCATCTTAGTATAGGAAGGGCGAAAGGAGGCAGCGTTGACGACCATCTTAGTAAAGGAAGGGCGAAAGGAGGCAGCATTGACGACCATCTTAGTATAGGAAGGGCGAAAGGAGGCAGCGTTGACGACCATCTTTGTAAAGGAAGGGCGAAAGTAGGCAGCGTTGACGACCATCTTAGTATAGGAAGGGCACGGCCATGTTAAGTACACGCAGCTTTCCGTGTGTTACACTGTTTCTGGTCCTCCGGCTGAATTCAACATTGAAGCCGGAGTGCACGTGGAGAAGCACGATTTAAGGAACTGTTTTTCAGCTTGAACATGGAAGTGGAGAGGCTGAGGGATGAAATGTTTAAGAAGGAGGAGAAGGAGAAGGAGCAGGAGGTGGAAAGGCTGAGAGATGAATTATTCAAGAAGGAGCAGGAAGTGCAAAGGTTAAAGGCAGTGGTTGTCAACTTACAACAGGTACACGAAGAGAGTCCCCACCCTCAGATCAACTGTCTTTCTGAAGAACTGCTTTTATGTCAGCTTAACTATCAATGTCTCTAGTTCTCGAGAAGAGTAAATGCAGTCTAATAGTTTTAGTACAGACTGGTAAAGATTGTATTGCTGTTACTTCACCATCCTCCCCAGACTAGGTGAATTGAGAAATCAAAAACTGAAATTGAATCGCTCCTTTAGATAAGGCTGCTTAATAAGAATTGGGTACCAAGCTAACAGATGGAGTTAAGATACAGCTTAGCTATGATCTTGCAGTTATGCCTCTGCTACTGTATCCCTTTCACTATTATAAACAAAACTCTTTTGCTGTACTCCAACACATAGGAAAGTCCAACTGTGAATGTTTGCCTGCTGTGAAGACTCACAGAGTATCCTGGTTGAGCCCAAACTTGGGAGATGGCAAAACATTAAAAATGTCTAATCAACAGTGCCTTTGCAAGATTCTCCAAACCTCATGGTCCAATAACAGTGTCCTCCTGAAAGCAACTTGAGGCACTGCTCATTCAAAGCAAGGTCTTTTGGTTGGGACATATCCTTCATATTGTTGACACCAGAAGTGACATATTGAACCTCTGCAGTAGATTAGATATATGTACACCCACAGTGCTGTTATGGAGGGAATTCTAAGGTATTGACTTGTCCATAGTGAAAGAAAAGTGGTCAAAATCCAAGTTTAGCTTAGGAATAGCTTGGAGGTTGTGGTATCCAATGCACTTGCCCTTCTAGATGGCAGTGGCCATGGTTAGAAGGTGCTGTCGAAGGAGCATTGCAGAATTTCTGCAGTGCATCATTTATATGATACACACTATTTCTATAATATTATCAGTTGTGGTGCCAATCATGTGATGCCAATATGCTCTGTTGCCCTGGATGGTGCCGAGCTTCAGCGATAATCTAGGAAATTATCGGCGGGTGAACTTGATGTCTGTGATGGAGAACCTCTTGGAAGAGATACTAAGGCACAAGATATATGCGCATTTGGATGATAATGGACTAGTTAGTGACAGACAGCATGGTTTTGTACAAGAAAGGCCATGTGTCTCCAAACTGATTGCATTTTTTGAAGAGGTGACAAAAGTAATTGATGAAAGAAGAACTGTGGATGTAGTTTATATGGACTTTAGTAAGGCATTTGATAAAGTCTCACATGGCAGTTTGGTACAAAAGTTAAAATCACATGGGATTTGGGAAGGGCTGGCTAGATGGATACAAACTGACTTGGTCATAGAAGACAGGTGGCTGTGAAAGGGTATTTTTCAGAATGGAAATGGGTAACCAGTGGTGTCCCACAGGGGTTGGTCTTGGATCCTCTGTTTGTAGTGTGTGTGTGTGTGTGTGTGTGTGTGTGTGTGTGTGTGTGTGTATGTATATGATCTGGAGGAAAATGTGGTCTGATCAGTAAGTTTGCAGATGACACGAAGATTGGAGGAGTTGTTGATAGTACTAACGATTGTGAAAGGATACAACAGGATATAGATTAGTGACTTGGGCACAGAAATGGCAGATGAAGTTTAATACAGACAAATGCGGGGTGATCATTTGAGATCAAATTTAGGTTTGAATTATACTGTAAATGACAGAACCCTGAGAAACATTATCATACAGACAGATCTGAGCATGCCGGTCCACAGTTCCCTAAAAGTGGCAACACAGGTGGCCAAGGTGGTTAAGAAGGTATATGGCGTACTTGCCTTCATCAGCCAAGGCATGGAGCACAAGAATTGGCAAACCATAATGCGGCTACATAAAACCCTTGTTAGGCCTCATTTTGAGTATTGTGTAGAGTTTTGGTCACTACATTACCAGAAGGACATGGAATCTTTGGAGAGAATACAGAGAAGGTTCACCAGGATGTTGCCTGATCTTGAGGGCACTACCTCTGAGGAAAGGTGAAAAAGACTAGGATTGTTTTCACTGGAAAGACTGGCTGAAAGGAAACCCGACAGAGATCTACAAAATTATGAGAGGCATCGATAGGGTGGATAGTCAGAGGCTTTTTCCCAGGGTTGAAGTTTCAATTACAAGGGGGCACAAGTTCAAGGTGAGGAGAAGGAAGATTTAAGGGAGATATGCAAGGGAAGTTTTTCACGCAGAGTGGTGGGAGCGTGGAATGCCCTGCCATAAAAGATGATGGAAGCAGACGTTTAAGAGGCATCTGGATGGTAACATGAATAGGGAGGGAATAGAGAGATACAGACCAAATAAGGGCAGAATGTTTGTCTTTTAGTTTAGTGAGGGCAAGATGGTTGGCACAGGCTTGAAGGGCCAAAGGGCCCTGTACCTGTGCTGTACTTCACTTTTGTTCTTGTTGTTGTTTGTAGGTGTGCTCAAACAGGCAATGTAAAGAGTATCACCTGTGCCTTGTAGGTAGAGAACAGTGAAGAAGGTTGTCTGGAAATGCAGTGAGATCTTGATCACCTGGCCAGTGAACGAATGGCAGATGACGTTTAATTGGGATAAATGCAAAGCGTTGCATTTTGGTAAAGCAAACCAGGGTAGGACATACACAGTCAATAGCAGGGCCCTGGGAAGTGTTATAGAACAGGGAAATCTAAAGGTACAGGTTCATAGCTCCTTGAAAATGGAGTCACAAGAAGACGGGACAGTAAAGAAGGCTTTTGGCATGTGAGCTTTCATTGGTCAGAGCATTGAGCACAGGAGGTGGGACATCTTGTTGCAGCTGTACAAGGCATTGTTGAGGCCACATTTGGAGTACGATGTGCAGTTTTGATTGCCCTACTAAGGATATTATTAAACTAGAAAGAGGGCAGACAAGATTTACTCGGAGCTTAACTGGACTGGAAGGTTTTAGTTATAAGGAGAGGTTGGATAGGCTGGGACTTTGTTCTCTGGAGCATAGGAATCTGAAGGGTGACCTTTATAGAGGTATATAGAATCATGAGAGGCATATATAAGATAGATAGATAGAAGACAGTTTTCCTCATGGTAGGGGAATTTAAAACTAGAATGCATAGGTTTAAGCTGAGAGCTACAAAAGGGTCCAGAGAGGCAGACGTTTCACACACAGGGTGATGAGAGTCTGAATGGGTTGCTGGAGGTAGAGGTGGAAGCAAGTACAAATTTTGTCATTAAAGAAACATTTCGACAGGTGCATGGATAGGATTGGTATGAAGGGATATGGACCATAAGACCATAAGACATAGGAGTGGAAGTAAGGCCATTCGGCCCATTGAGTCCACTCCGCCATTCAATCATGGCCGCTGGGCACTTCAACTCCACTTACCCGCATTCTCCTCGTAGCCCTTAGTTCCCCAAGACAACAAGAATCTATCAATCTCTGCCTTGAAGACATTTAGCGTCCCGGCCTCCACTGCACTCTGCGGCAATGAATTCCACAGGCCCACCACTCTCTGGCTGAAGAAATGTCTCCGCATTTCTGTTCTGAATTTACCCCCTCTAATTCTAAGGCTGTGTCCACGGGTCCTAGTCTCCTCACCTAACGGAAACAATTTCCTAGCATCCACCCTTTCCAAGCCATGTATTATCTTGTACGTCTCTATTAAGTCTCCCCTTAATCTTCTAAACTCCAATGAATACAATCCCAAGATCCTCAGCCGTTCCTCATATGTTAGACCTACCATTCCAGGGACCAAATGGGACTAGTTTGAATTGTGAAAAATGGATGACCTGGGCGTGTTAGAGCTTGTTTTCATGCTGTAGACCTCTGACAACGACAGGTTTTGAGAAGTAAGGAAATGAGTTACTTTAGATTAGATTCTTTATCGTGTGGAAACAGGCCCTTCGGCCTAACCAGTCCACAACGACTCTCCGAAGAGTAACCCAGATCCCTCTGACTAATGCATCTAACACTATGGCCAATTTAGCACGGCCAATATACCTGGCCTGCGGGAGGAAACCAGAGCACCCGGAGGGAATCCACGCAGACAGGTGGAGAATGTGCAAACTCCACATAGACAATCGCTGGAGGCTGGAATTAAACCTGGGACTCTGGTGCTGTGAGGCAGTAGTGCTAACCACTGAGCCACTGTGCCTTGCTGCAGGAATCCTAGCCTCTGACTTTTCTTTTGTCACCATTGTATTAACAGTGTTTCCAGTTCAGTTTCTGGCTAATGTTGTCAGTGGGGTTTCAGCAATGGTAATATCATTGAATGTCAAGGGGCGATTGTTTGATTCTCACTTGTTAGAGTTGATCATTGCCTTGCGCTTACGTGGTATGAATATGACTTGCAACCTTTCAGCCTGAACCTGGATGTTTCTAGGCCTTGCTACATTTGGAGACATGTACTATTTCAACATCTCATGAGCCATGAATGCATCTGAACATTCTGCAATCATTTATGAACATCCCACTTCTGACCCCATGATGAACAGAGGGTAATTGATGAAAGCTGCACATTAGTACAAACTGTAAAACTGAACAGTCAGATATGTCAAGTAGATGATCTGCCTTGACCTACTCCTGAGATCCACAGCATCACAAATACAGTTTTCAAATGATTTGGCTTTACTCACATGATATCCAAAAATGGCAAAAGACTATTGGCCCTGTCAGCATTCGATTAACAGTGTTGAAGAAAGAGTTGTGCTTCCGAACTAGCTGTGACCCTAGCCAAATTGTTTCAGTACAATTTCAATATTGCCCAGTATTTGTATGCTGTCAATAGTCATCTCCAAGGGAGAACCTAACCATCACCTCTTGATATTCAGTGGTATTGTCATCACTCCATCCTACATTTTCAGCATCCTGAGGGTTAATATTGTCCAGAAACCAAACAAAATTTGACCAGGTACATACATACTGTGGTGACCAGAATGGGTCAGAACGTAGGAATTCTGCAGCAAGTAACTCCTTCTATCTAAAGGGTCTGGATCATCTACAAAACATGAGGAGATTGAAATAGTATCCCTTTGTCTGGATGGGTGCAGTTCCAACAACACTCAAAGACGCTTGATACCATCCAATACGAAGTAGTTGACTTGATTGCAGCCAATTATGACCTTGAAAATCCACTCCCTTTACGACTGACCCACTGTGACAGCAGAGTGTATATACAGCGTGCATTACAGCAACTCAGCAAAGCTCCAATGACAGCAACTTTTGAAACCCTCAATCTCTACCACCTAGAATGACAAGGCAGAAGATACTTAGCAACACTACTACCTGCAAGTACAGTTTCCAAGTGACAAATCATCCTGACTTGGAAATGTATCATATTTCTTCAATATTGCTAGGTCAAAATCCTTGCGTGCCCTTTCTGACAACATTGTGGGTGTTCCTTCTCCTACAGACTTGCAGCAGTTAAGGAACGTAACTTAGCCATGGCTGGTAAAGAAGGCAATACATGCTGGCCCAGTCAGTGACTCCTATAATCCCTTGGTTGAACATTGTTTTTAATGTATTGTATGTGGACCTCCAAAAGGCATTTGATTAGATGCTGCTCAATAGGACTGGTGTGCATATCTAGAGTTTGGTGATTGAAATGAACTATAATAATATGGTTAACTGAAAGTAGTGGATGTTAGACATTTTCTAGACTTGAGACTCTCCATTAGTTGGTGTACAGATGTCTGCTAATATTAATATCTAGATTTTGGTGTACTGTGCACAATTCTAGAATTTGTGGATTAGATCACTTGAAAGTATTTTGAACCATGAGGAGGATAATGTGGAACTTCAAAATGTCATAAACAGATGGGTGGAATGGAAGTTCAAGTGACAAATTTAATATAGAAGTGATCAGAATTTGGTCAGAAGAAAAAGCAGAGGTCTTGTAAAACAAAGACTACATTTCTAAAGTGGGTGCAGAGGCAGAGGCATCTGGATGTATTCGTTCATAAATGATTGGCAAGAGAGCAGGATGAGAGTACAGTTAATAAATTGTACAGCATCCAGGGCACTTTTAGTAAGGGCATAGAGAATGAAAGTAAGGATGTTATGTTAAACCTAAATAGAACATTGCTCCAGCCTCAGCTGGAATATTATGTCCCCGCCTGGTTGCCACACTTTAGGAAGGATGTGAAGATGTTAGAGAGAGTGCAGCAGCAGTTCAAAAGTGGTTTCAGGGATGAAGAATTTGAGTTAGGTGAAGTAATTAGAGATGTTGGGTCTGTTTTTTTTTTCTTCCTTTTTGGAGAAGTTTGAGAGGAGCTTTAATAGGTGTATTCAGAATCCTGAAGGTCTGCTCTGAATATGTAGGGGAAAACTATTCCTGTTAATGGAAGGTTTCAGAATAAGAGGGCATGGATTTTAAGGTAATTGTCAAAAGCAGTGATGAAATGACAAAAAACTCTCATGCTGCAAATAGTTAGGATCATGAATGCACAGCCTAAGAGTATTTTGGAAGCAAGTTCAAATGGGTCATTCAAGAGAATTGAAGTACTATCTGAAAAAGAATGTGCAGGAGGATGTTGCCAGGGTTGGTGGGTTTGAAGTAAAGGAAGAGGCTGAGTAGACTGGAGTTATTTTCTCTGGAGCATTGGAGACTGAGGGGGTGACCCAACAGAGGTTCATAAAAACCATGAGGGGCATGGATATGATGAATAGACAAGGTCAGAGTAGTGTTGCAAAAGCACAGCAGGTCAGGCAGCATCCAAGGGGCAGGAAAATCAACGTTTCGGGCAAAAGCCCTTCATCAGGAGTGGTGATGAAGGGCTTTTGTCTGAAACATCGATTTTTTTTTCCCAACTCCTCAGATGCTGCCTAACCTGCTGTGCTTTTCCAGCACCACTCTAATCTTGACTCTGATCTCCAGCATCTGCAGTACCCACCTCCATTTGAATAGATAAGGTCTTTTCCCAGGACTAGTTTTGCAGTCCAAAACTAGAGCGCATAGGTTTGAGGAGAGGGGAAAGATTTTAGATTTGGATTAGATATTCTACAGTGTGGAAACCGGCCACACTAACCCTCTGAAAAATAACCCACCCAGACCCATTCTCCTACATTTACCCCTGACTAATGCACCTAACACTATGGACAATTTAGCATGATCATTTTGCCCGACCAGCACATCTTTAGATTGTGGTAGGAAACCGGAGCACCGGAGGGAACCCACGCAGACACAAGAATGTGCAAACTCCACACAGTCACCTGAGGTGGGAATCAAACCTGGGTCCCTGGTGCTGTGAGAGCAGTGCTAACCACTGAGCCGCTGTGCTGCCCTTTTGAAAGGGACCCAAGGGACAACCTTTTCATGCAGACAATGATGCGTGTATGGAATGAGCTGCGAGAGGATGTGGTGAAGCCTCGTACAATTAGGACATTTTAAAAGGTATCTGGATTGGTAAGTGAATAGGAAAGGTTTAGAGGAATATGGGCCAGATACTGGCTAATGGGATTAATTTAGGATATCTGGTGAGCATTGGCAAGTTGTTTCTGTGGTGTACATCTCTATGACTACAGGAAGAAGTATGGGGAGTGGCATTAGTTGCAATACTTTTTTTTGGTAATACAGCATAGGCCAAATGTTCCCCTAGCTATCCTGTGATTCTGTGACATCTTTTTATGTAAAAATATTGGCAATACACAGCAGACCAAGCATCTTTAGCAGAGCGAGGAACAGAGTCAACATTTTAGGTCCATGCCTATTCATCAGATCACACCTTTCTTATCCTCCCAGTTCGATAAATGTCTTTCTTTTTCAGGATTCTCATTCTGGAAATACGTTTTCATTACTGAAACAAGTAACAGGGATGCCTCCATTGGAAGAAAAATCTCTCTCTAATGAAGAGATCCTGAGATACAGCAGACAGCTCATCATCCCAGAGTTTGGAGTCAAAGGTAATATTTAAAATAATTAGAATGAATATAGTTCATAAAATTTTAGACTTAACAATTCTAGTATTGGACAAGTAATATCAGTGGTGGAGTTCAAGTAGAAAATTTGAATTCAATATATAATTATATTAGGTTACCTACAGTGTGGAGACAGGCCCTTCGGCCCAACAAGTCTACACCGATCCTTCCAAGAGAAACCCAACCCCACCCCTATAATCCACCTAACACTACGGGCAGTTTAGCATGGCCAATTCACCTAACCTGCACATCTTTGGACTGTGGGAGGAAACCGGCGCACCCGCAGGAAACCCACGCAGACACAGGGGGAATGTGCAAACTCCACACAGACAGTTGCCAGAGGTGGGAACCCAGGTCTCTGGCGCTGTGAGGCAGCAGTGCTAACCACTGAGTCATCTTGCCACCCCAAATCTAGCATTTTGTGAGCTATTGAGTAAATTTGAATTCTGCTTGGGGGTTTTAAAGCTGCTGAAACAACAGGGGAGACACCGAGGTGGTTCCCCCCTCTCTCTTATCAAAAGACTATATTTATCTGATGCTGTTATTATTAAAAGCAAATTAGTTTTCTTGGTTGACAGTTATGTTTTCAAAAGAAAGTGCATCTCTGAAAAGCAGATTTTAAATTTTTTTTTAATATTGGGCGGTGTAACAAAATCCTGCTGAAAGTCTTTATTGTGAAAACAGATGTCACTTTTTAACCATTTTCAAGCATGCTTAAAATACTTTTTTTCAGAAAGGGTTGGTGAATTTGAATTTCTTTGTTTACAGGGCTGATGTTGTATTGATATTTTGAGAGAAAAAGAGATTGTGAATAAAAGTGGTATGATTTAGATAACTGCTTTTACTCACTTTTCGTGGAAAACAGAAGTGTGACGTGCAGTTACAGAAATATTTCTGAGTCATAGAGATGTATAGCACAGAAACAGACCCTTTAGTCCAACTCATCCATGCCAACCAGATATCTTAAACTAATCTAGTACCATTTGCCAGCACTTGGCTCATATCTCTTTGAACCCTTCCTGTTCATATATCCATCGAGATGCTTTTTAAATGTTCTAATTGTCCCAGCCTCTACCACTTCCTCTGGTAGTTCATTGCATACATGCACCACCCTCTACGTGAAAAATGGCCCCTTGGATCCCTTTTAAATCTTTCCCCTCGCATATTAAACCTATGTTCTTTGATTCTGGACTTTCTCATCCCTGGGAAAATACCTTGTCTGTTTACCCTATCCATGCCTCTCATGACTTTATAAAGTTCTGTAAGGTCTCCCCATAGTCTTCAATGCTCCAGAGAAAACAGCCCCAGCCTATTCAGCCTCTCCCTATAGCTCAACCGTCCAACCCTGGCAACATCCTTGTAATTATTTTCTGAACCCAGACATAGTGATTGGATTAAGCAGTGGCTATTATGCTTGTATCCTTACTGCCACATTGCTGATATGAGAGAAGTTGGACTAAGCTGGCTCTAAATTATTCTAATAATAATCGCAAATGTTTTATGACTTTTTATAATTCTTCACTACTTGAATTCCACATATAGTAATGACTAATTTATTTCCACATATGGAATACTGAACACAATATATAATCCCAATTAATGATTGTTCCATTGCTTTGACAGATGAGTGTTCAGCAAATAAAGACAAGTTTGCAGTTTAGGTTAATGTAATCTTGTGTGACATTACCGAAATCGCTTATTGCAAATGCTACATATGAAGTGCTTGTTCTAAAGTGATCTAACTGTTCTCTTAAATGTTGAAACAGCTTGAGAACAGAGAGTTTTCCATTTGTGTTTATCAAGGGTTACATCCCCCATGATTTAGCTTGGAAAACTCTAGCAAACTGAGGCTATATCTAATTTTGAGATGTCCTATGGTCTGATTTCCATGTGTAGCTGGCTTAGAGTACGATTGTTTTTTGTTATGTGAAAATTCTTCATGCAAATCTAAACCACATGATTGATCCAACAGAGCTGAACTCTGACCAACATTATTGCCAGCCAGGCAGCAGTTTGCAAAAATCTCAGAGCTGGATACTTTGTCCTACTACCTGATATTGTAAATAGATCTGGGACAGTGAGGGTGGAATGCTTCTAATTGTTCTTTTATATGATACTGTTCACATTGGTATCTATTATACATTTTAATTATAATCGAGTTTTAAATCTCCCATTTGTTTTTAGCCAGTCACATACAAATGTTAGAATAGATTGGGAATTACGATTGCACTCTGTAGTGGAAGAGCTTAGCTTCATACAATAATTCATTGCCAAGATTAGAAACTGAGAAAACATGTCTTGATGTGCTACTCCGTGCAAAAAGAAAAATTGGAAATGATTTAACCTTGGAACTTACATTTGGGGAAAAAACATTGTAACCTAACACAGAAACAAAATTAGATTTTCTCCATTATTCCTCCCAGTGACCTGTAAGCATTTCAAACTTAACATTTTAAAAGACAAATCCTATATCTATGTCCTCATTATAAAAAGGCAGAAATTGAGAGACATTCAGCACATTGAGACAAGGAAGCCATGAACCCATCAATATTGAAAACACTAGTCAAAGCACCATTTACACTTGTTACAAATATTTTGAGTAAAAATGTGGACTTTTATAGTTTAACTTTCTGTTGCACAATGTTATCTTGGAAATCGATAAACAAGGTGGTTGTTCTAACTAGTCCATATTGTGTTTTATTTCATCTTCTTTTTTAATCATCTGCCTACTCATAAATTTTGATATGGTCTGTTTCAGACAGCAATACTAGAAGTATATCCCATATCTTCTGGATCCTTGGTGTTTAAAATATAATTATAAGCAAATTAAATGTGACATGTGCCCTAATATTGGATTCAACAAATAAAATCTATTGGCGTCATGTTTTCATGCTTTTAGGTCAGCTGAATCTGTCTAAGAAGGCTGTTCTGATTGTTGGATGTGGCGGTCTAGGCTGCCCTGCAGCTCAGTACTTGGCTGCTGCAGGCATTGGTAAGTTTAGTCTAGGTCTTTAATTTTGACTTTATTTTTCTTGAATAGATTTTGCACAAGAAGCTTGAGAGAGACTTTATGGAGGTTATTATAGATCAACGAAACAATAAAACTTGTATGTCTGTGAACAAGTGTTGCTTCTGTGAATTGTACTAATTCTCAGGGAAAAATGATTTACTGTATGGAGTACGGGACATGCTATCTCCCAGAGATCTATCCTTTATCTGCAGATTTTCACCACATATATTAATGACTTAATTAAAGGAATAGAGATTTGTAATCCAAATTTGCAGGTAACACTAATTTGGAAGGTAAAATGGTTTGTGTGAATGGGAGGAGCAATATAGAGTCATAGAGATGTACAACATGGAAACAGATCCTTCGGGATCAGATATCCCACCCCAACCTAGTCCCACCTGCCAGCACCCGGCCCATATCCCTCCAAACCCTTCCTATTCATGTACCCATACAAATGCCTCTTAAATGTTGCAATTGTAATAACCTCCACCACTTCCTCTGGCGGCTCATTCCATACACGCTCTTGTGTGAAAAAGTTGTCCCGTAGGTCTCTTTTATATCTTTTCCCCTCTCACGCTAAACCTATGCCCTCTAGTTCTGGACTCCCTGACCCCAGGGAAAAGACTTTACCTATTTATCCTATCCATGCCCCTCATAATTTTGTAAACCTCTATCAGGTCACCCCTCAGCCTCCGACACCCCAGGGAAAATAGCCCCAGCTTGTTCAGCCTCCTTATAGCTCAAATCCTCCAACCCTGGCAACATCCTTGTAAATCGTTTCTGAACTCTTTCAAGTTTCACAACATCTTTCCAATAGGAAGGAGACTAGAATTGCATGCAATATTCCAACAGTGGCCTAACCAATGTCCTGTACAGCCGCAACATGACCTCTCAACTCCTGTACTCAGTTCTCTGACCATTATAGGAAAGCATACCAAACACCTTCTTCACTGTCCCATCTACCCGCGACTCCACTTTCAAGGAGCTATGAACCTGCATATAAAAGAACATAAGGAAACTGAGTGAGTAAATCTATTGCTGATAACTTCATTTTTCACTAGAATGAATTCTATCTGAAATGACAAAATAGACTATCTTGTGGTGAGGCAAAGGGATTTAGGATTCTATGGACACAATGACTGAAAGCTACTGCACAAGTATAAAATGTAATCATAAATGCTGTTGAAATGTTGCCCTTTTTATTCTCAAGAGGACTGGAATTCAAAAGTGAGGAAATGATGTTTCGGTTACACAGGGTCTTAGCTGGAACCCATCGGGAGCAATGCATTCAATTTCAGTGACTCCACTTCAGAAAAGATTGCTTGGCCTTAGAAAGGGTACATCCCTGATGCATGTGAATGTTATTGTGGCTTAAAATGGTAAATTATGAAGTAGGAGAATCAAATTTAGTTTAAACAGTTAAGAGGTCATCTCAATGCGGCATTAAATTGATTAAAATATTCATTATAGTAGGTGCAGCAGAATTAGAGCTAGGACGTTCAGGAATTAAATCCAGAAGCAGTTTTCACAGAATGCGGAGTGGGAATTTGATATTTTGTCTTTCCTGAGCAAGTTGTAGGCATTAGAATGATTAACATTTTCAAAACTGATTGTAAAGAATTTTTGTTAGGCATGTGTACCTAATGTGCATGTATGGATGTTGTACAGATAAGCCATGATCTAATTGAAAGGTGGATCAAGTTTGAGGGGCTGATTAGTCTACTCCTATTCCTATCTTCCATCCCTAAATTTATAATTTGACAGCAATATTAATTCCCTCCCCCCTACCTTTTTATCTCAGCCCGCTTGGCACACCAGCCTTATTCTTGAAGAAGGGCTAATGCCCAAAACATCGATTCTCCTGCTCCACGGATTCTGCCTGGCCTGCTGTGTTTTTCCAGCACCACACTTTTCAACAACATTAATGTGTCCATTTCTGATGGCGCCCTTGTTTATCCATGGAAAAGTACTTGGATCATTAATGATGATTTTATGCCCCATTTACTTTCCAGAGCTGCTTCAAAGAGAAGCAATTCCTTAGTAGTTTGGAACCCCGTTTCCTATGAACTGGAGAGAAACATCAGGATTCATAACATTTTGAAGATACTGTCGGTTAGTTCTGATTGTTACCTTGGCAGTGCCCTCGTTAAACCATGAAATATTGTGGGGCACCAGCAATTTGAAAATGACACCACTAGCTTTGTGTCAATTTCTTTCTCTTTTGTACATTGGATCTGCGAAAAGTAAAATCTGTTGGGTAATGTATTTAAATGTAACTGAGCGATGGGGCGAGGATATTACAATGTGCAAATGTCAATTTAGGTCGATTAGGACTCCTTGATTATGATGATGTGGAGCTTACTAACCTACAGAGACAGATTCTCCATACAGAAGATAAGTTAGGCGTGCCAAAGGCATTGTCTGCAGCAATCAGAATAAGTCAGTAAGTATATTTGTTTATGTCTCTTACTTTCTTTGATCACTCTAAATTTAAAAAAAAGGTTTTCTTTGTGGGTACAGCTTCCATTGTTGACAGATTTCAACAGCATACCTGTAACATTTATTACTCATCAGTTTTCTCCCTTTACTAAACCATTTTAAGGTATTGTTTCCTTGATGGAATATGGGTTGCACAGTTGTAGGTCACCTTCTGGAAGCTCACCAAATCAACTATTGTTCATGTAAGTTATGCTGTGCCTTGTACATGTTACAGATTTTGTTCCTCTGAGATGGTTGCATATCCAGAAAAAGTGTAAATGTGTTGAAGCAGTTTTTTTTTCCTTCTCTTTCTTACACCTATGATCTTGTGATAGTCATACAGCGTGGAAACAGACTGTTCAAATAAACTCGTCAGCGCCAACCAGACATCCCAATCTGACGTAGTCCCATTTGCCAGCATTTGGTACATATCCCTTTTAATCTCTAACCTCTTCCTATTCAAATACCAATCCAGATGCTTTTTAAATGTTTTAATTATACCCACCTCCTCCTCCTCTGGCAACTTGTTCCATAATGCATCGCCTCCATAAAAATTAACCCCTCAAGTCCTTCTTTAAATCTTTCCCACCTTACCGCAAACTTATGTCCTCTAGTTTAGATTAGATTACTTGCAGTGTGGAAACAGGCCCTTCGGCCCAACAAGTCCACACCGACCCGCCAAAGCCCCACCCACCCATACCCCTACATTTACCCCTTACCTAACACTACGGGCAATTTAGCATGGCCAATTCACCTGACCTGCACATCTTTTGGACTGTGGGAGGAAACCGGAGCACCCGGAGGAAACCCACGCAGACACTGGGAGAACGTGCAAACTCCACACAGTCAGTCGCCTGAGGCAGGAATTGAACCCACTGTGCCACCATGCTGCCCACTAGTCTTGGACTATCCCACCCTAGGAAAAAGAACTTGGCTACTCGTTTTATCCATGCTCCTCATGATTTTGATAAACCTCGTAGGTCACCCCTCAGCTTCCGCTCTAGGGATAAAAGCCCCAGCATATTCTGCCTCTCCTTTTAATTCAAACCTTGTAGTTTCGGCACAACGTTCTTGTAAATCTTTTCTGCACCCTCTCAAGTTTAACAGCATCTTCGCTGTAGAAGGGCAACCAGAATCATATACAGTATTCTAAAAGTGGCTTCTTCAAAGTCCTGTACAGCTGCAACATGATATCCCAATTTCTATATTCAGTGCACTGACCAATGGAGGCAAGTGTGCCAGACGCTGTCTTCACCACCCTGTCTACCTGCAGCTTCACTTTCAAGGAACTATGAACCTGCACCCCTAGATCTTTTTGTTTGGCAACACCCCTGAGGCCCTATCATTAAGTGTATAAAGCCTGCTCTAATTTGCACTACCAAAATGCAGCCCCTCACATTTTTGTACCTTAAACTCCATCTGCTACTCCTCGGTTATAGAGTCACAGATGTACAGCACGGAAACAGACCCTTTGGTCCGACTCGTCCATGCTGACCAGATATCCCTTGCTACAGTTTACTGTAGTCCTGATTGAGATCAGCTAATTCAACACAAATTACAAATGGAATCTAAGATCTTGTGTATTTTTTTTGGCTAAGCTGCTAGCTAAATTTATCCTCACCTGGAGGGGAGATGAAATAGTTATGTAACAAATACTTATTGACTGAGTTTGAAAAAAGGAAAAACTTGCATTTGTTTGGCACTTCTTACGTCCTTGGGCATTATCAAATGTTTTGCAGCTAACAAGTTACTTTCTTGAAGTGCAACGCCCTGCTATGTAGCCAAATGTAGCAGTCAGTTTATGCAGTGTTAAAGTTAAATTAGTCATTCCGTCATTGACACTTAGAAAGCTACAAATGCCTACTCGGTTAGCTGTAAAAGATCCCATGATCCTATTCAGTGAAGCTGTTCCTGGTATTCTGGCCAACATTTGTCCTTCAAACAAATTACCTAGTTATATTTAATTGCTGTTTGTGAGAACTTGCTGTATGGAAACGAGCAAATGCGTTTCCCACATTCCAACATTTTGGTGAGAATATTTCTAAAGTACTGCATTAGCTGAGAAGTGTTTTGACACGTCCTGAGGTAGTTTGGAGTACCACAAGAGACGTGTCATTGTGAAGGCTATTAAGATGGTTTGCTAGGTATCAGAGAGATTTAACATTCACTTATTTACATTAGTCCCTGCATCCTCTGGGATTATGGTGACTTGACCTTGCATTACACTACAGACAATACAATATTCCTAAAATGTTAAAAAGGAACCAAAAGCTCCAGAAGCTAGAAATCTGAAACAAAGCCAATTGCTGGAGAATCTCAACAGTTCTGTTAGCATCTGTGGAGGGAAACTGAGCCAATGTTTCGGGTCTGTTGACCCTTCATCAGAATTATATTACAACATGGGGTTGAACCCCTCTGTTAATTAAACCAAACACCCAGAAAAGCTCGCCTCGCCTTGTAATCTGTTAAAGTATGAGTGACAGAAAACTCTCAATTTCCACTATTTAAAGAAAATAACATCAATTTATTTTTAACTCTAAAAGTGAACATTAAACAACAACTATTCACAACTCTAAGCCCCTCTTTCTCTTAACTGCTTAATACCTGCCTTCAACTCTACAACAATATGCTGTTCCAATAAGACACTTTTAGTAAAATTACATCAACCTAATTTCAAAAACCACACAGTTGCTGTGTGGAGGGGAGCGAATCTACTTGAAACATAAAACGCTGAGTGGTCTGGATAGAGTAGGTGTTGAGAAGATGTTTACATTGGTAAGGGAGACTAGGACCCAAGGGCATAGCCTCAGAGTAAATGGCAGATCTTTTAGAACATACATAAGGAGAAACTTCAGCTGGAGAGTGGTGAATGTATTGAATTCATTGCCCCAGAAGGCTGTGGAGGCCAGGTCATTGAGTATAATTAAGACTGAGATAGATAGGTTTTTGAGTATCAAGAGTTTCAGGGAGAATGGGGTTGAGAAACTTATAAGCCATGATTGAATGGCAGAGCAGATTTGATGGGCTGAGTGGCCTAATTTCTGCTCTTATTTCTTATGGTCTGATGAGCTGATATTGGGGACCAGAATTCGGCGAAAATGGGTTGGCTGTGCTGAGAGCAGTCCATGTGATGTCAAGCCCTGGAGTGTGGGTGTGGCTGCAGCTAAAGGACATATGATGTTCAGGCCCTAAAATTTAACTTGATATTCAGTCTGAAGGCTGCAGGGTCCTCAAGCAGAAAGTGCGATGTATTTTTCTCACCTTGTGCTGAGCCTCATTGGAACACTGCAGCAGGCCTTAATGTTCTTTAAAATGTGCCATTGATCCTGGACAATATGTACTTGTAAAGCTTTGAAAGCTGTCTGATTGTTGCAAACAATTCTAGAATTGTTCAACCACAAGTCAATGGGGAAAGAGCAGAGAAGTGGGATTGATTCAATAACTGTCAAAAAGTCATCACAATAGTGATAAACCAAATAGCTTTTTTTCTGTGCTGTATGGTTATAGTTTCCCTATTGATCAATAATTTATCTCCTAATTACATTAGCATAAATGCTAAGAATCTAGTCTTAACAAGCTTGGGTTCATTAACTGTTCATTCAGAGCATGTTTTATCTGGACTGTTAGAGAAACAAAACCTTATTTCAAGATTATTTTACAAATTATGAAAGGTTAATGTTGTTACAACTTCAGAATGAACAACTGCTTAAAAATGTAATTAGAATACATTAAAACTTCTGTGTGCTACAAGTCCAATAGATTAATAGTAATTAACATGGTATAAATTGTGCATTAATTTTAAGGCATCATCTTTTCAAGACATCTTTTTGCTGACTAGGTTAGTAAGTTTGTATAAATTATTTCCAAGTAGAATATCATGATGAGATACATAATTTAGCTTTTTTGTCCAGTTTGGGTGCTGATTTAGAACTCTACATTCTCCTTTCAAATGACTAGTTGTTGGATTAGGGTTCCATAGTTATTAGCCACCCTCTAGTGCTGTGCACAGGTGGCCATTATTTGTATGTAAATCTTGCTGGTGAATGCTTGATTGACGTCTTTTTGAGCACTATCTTGTCCTGTTTTAATGCAGTTAAGATATTCCGTTGGATGTCCTCCTGATAAGCGTGTGACTACTTCTTTCCTTTTAACTTGATCAAATTACCCAATATTTCAATTTATGCATTGCCAACTTGCCCATTATTATTAAAGTTTTAATTGGAACTGTTCATTCCCTTCTTTATGATGTTGCAGTTTCAGGTAGCAGATGCTCATTTTGTTTTTTTGGGCTGTTTTGGGCCAACTCTGCCTTAAACCTGTTGCATTTTCTAATCTCCCTGAATTTTCATGTTAGGTATATTGCAGCCATTAATGTATAGTCAGCTTTTAATTATTTGCATGAAGTAAAGGTCCCTCTAGAGTAACCCTGTAATATGCATTAAAGTGCAATGTACAACTTCCAACTCCTTTGCTTTTCTTACATTGACCATGTACATCATAGAGTCATAGGGATGTACAGCACGGAAATAAACCCTTCGGTCCAACGTGTCTATGGATATTCCATCCCAATCTAGTTCCACCTGCCAGCACCCGGCCCATATCCCTCCAAACCCTTTCTCTTCATATACCCACCCAGATACCTATTAAATGTTGCAATTGTACTAGCCTCCATCACTTCCTCTGGCAACTCATTCCATACACATACCACTCTCTCTGTGATAAAGTTGCCCCTTGGGTCTCTTTTATATTTTTTCCCCTCTCACCCTAAACCTATGCCCTCTAGTTCTGGACTCTCCCACCCCAGGGAAGAGACTTTGTATATTTATCCTATCCATGCCCTTCATAATTTTGTAAGCTTCTTTCAGGTCACATCCTTGAAAGGATTGACTGTTTTATGCCAACTAACGTTAAATCATTTAAAGTTTCCTGTGTTTAACCTATGCAGAATGTGAAACTACTAAAACAGATTTCCCTTTGGACCGTTAGTCAACTGATAAAGGAGAGTTGCATTCCATCAGTTTGAACCATATTCAAAACTACAAGAGGTAAAAGGATTACGCAGTAGACATCACAGTTCTTCAAACATGTTTTTCAGTTTTTATTGGCCTTCCACTTGCAGAATATGATGCGCTCTGTTGCTCTGTATAGGGCATTGCAAGAGTTTTAAAAATAATTCTGTCCCTTCTGATGACCTGGAGAAGCAACAGTCTTTCATGGGTTTCTCACTGGCCAGTAAGATCAATTGTGCATGTTAACTTGTACCATTTTACCCATAACCACCTTGTCATCTTACTTCATTGACAGATGTGCAGGCATTTAACCATTTAGAAGGGTATCAGACAAACAAGAGTATTTTTTTAAATCAACGTATTAATTTTGAATTATTATTTCTTGTCCACAGGCTAAATTCAAATGTTGAATGCATACCATATCATTTTCAGTTGAGCTACAAGAACGCAAGGCAACTTATTCAACAATATCCTTTTTTTTATGATGGTTTTTGTGATGAGGATTAAAGTATTTTTGATTATTTAGATTATTCTTAACTAATTTCTTCAAATATGACATTGTAGTGGATTGCTCTGACAATGTCCCGACACGGTTTCTTGTCAATGACGCTTGTGTTCTGAATGGGAAGCCACTGGTATCAGCTAGTGCTCTAAGGATGGAGGGGCAGGTAAAGAAATAATAACAAATACTTAAAACTTTTATTTCACAGATGTTTACATTTAAAGTGTTATTGATCTAGATTGAACAGGAGACAAATGGGTGGCCATGTTGTAATGTTTTGTACACTGTAGACTAGTAATCTAGAGATCCCAGGTTCATGTTCTTTCTCATGTATCAGCTTGAGTAAAATCGGTCAACAAAGGAATTTGAGTTTCATTTGAGGAAATCTTTTCCTACTTCACTGACGTCAAATACAAACCTTTTAAGTAGCTTGCATGATAGATACTCGGATTTCTAAAATGGACAGGTTCAAGTCCCACCATGGCATCTGGAAACTGAAATATAGTACTAGTCTCTGTAATGGCTAAATTGCAATCCATCAGATTTATCAATGTCCTTCAGGCAATGAAGTCTTCCATCTTTACCCACTGTGGTACGTATGTGATGCCAGACCCATTCAATGTGATTGAAATGACTCATTGCATTATAGGATAAACATTTGAATAATTTGAAATTTCTTTACAGTTTTGAATCTTAAGAATTCCCTACCCACAAATGTAATGGAGCCTCAATCATTAATATATTAAAGGCTATTGGACAGATTTTTACTGATTCAAAGATCAGACAATATGGGGAATGAATGAGAAAGTCGAATAGAGGCAGCCATTATTCCAATGAATTATGGAATGGGCTTGAAGGGCTGATTATCTTCTACTCCTACTTGTCTTGTTCTTATACAAAACTGCTAAAGTATATTGGTCTCTATTTTTTTGAGAGAAACTGAGATGAAGGATTAATTAGATAATTACATGTCACACTGAAAGGAGTAAGAGGAAAGATGAGGTAAATTAGAATGTAGTTGGGAAATAGTTGGCTTTGTGGTTAAACCATAGAATTCCAACAGTGCAGAAAGTGGCCAATAGGCCCATGAAATCTGCACTGACCCTCCAAATTGCGCACCCACCACCCACCCATAACCTTGATTTTTTTTAAAAATTCTGGCCAATCCACCTAACCTACATATCCCTGGACACTACATAGCAATCTTTAGCATGGCCAATCCACCTAACCTGCTCATCTTTGGACTGTGCGAGAAATTGGAGCACCCAGAGGAAACCAATGCAGAAACTGGGAGAACATGCAAACTCCACATAGATAGTTGCCCAAAGCTGGGATCAAATCCAGTTGCCTGGTGCTGTGGGGCAGCAATGCTAACCACACTGCAATTGTGCTGCCATTAAAGTACTCATCATAATTGTTGTTTGTTTTTGACACTGAGGTGGTAACCTTTTTTATTTTGTTAACTTTTCAGCTCACAGTATATAACTACAACGGTGGCCCTTGTTATAGATGCCTCTATCCAAAGCCACCTCCAGCTGAGACTGTAACTAATTGTTCTGATGGTGGAGTCTTGGGAATAGGTAAGACCATTAGAAGTAGACCATTTGGCCATATTAGCTTGGTCTGACATTCAATAGGATCGTGGCAGATCCAACATTTCTCACGTTCACTTCCCTGCCCTTTCCCCATAAACCTCTATTTCCCTACTGATCAAGAATTTATTTATCTTTCTCAACCTTAAATATACACAAAGATTCAACACCTGCAGCTCTCTCTGGCAAGACTCTTTAACCCTCTTGAAGAAATTCCTCCTTATTTCAATTTTAAGTTGACATCCCTTTATTTTTAGACTATGCTCTCCAGTTCTAGGCTGTCCCATGAGGGAAAACATCCTCTCAGTAAACTGTTTGTTTGTATCTCTGTAGCTTGGAGATAGTGAGGATTGCAGATGCTGGAGAAGTCAGAGTTGATCAAGTGTGGTGCTGGAAAAAAGCACAGCAATCCGGCAGCATCTAAGGAGCAAGGAAGTCCACCTTTCGGGTTTAACCTTTTCAATCATGTGACTGCTGATATCGCTGATCACATGACCACTCCCATCCACCCCCACTCCCAACTCCAGATCAACACTTGGCCCCAGCCCCAAGCTGCTGGGTATTCTCCACCCCTCCTTTCCCCCCCCCCCCCCCCCCCCCCCACCGACCTCCCCCTTACTGAAGATACCCTCATTACACTGTGTCCCCACATCAACGAATTTCATATGCGTCACGATGTTGAACTTTTCTTCCATTGCTTCCGCCTGTGTCTCCTTTCTCGATCGTGATTCACATCCACCTTCCGAAGATGTCTTCTCCCACCTCCAACAAATTTCATCTTCTTGAACACCCTGTGCTGGCCTCTTACTCCCCTTGACCTCTACATCTTCAACTGCTGTCACAACATTAACTGCCACAATCCCTCCACTCACTTCAGCTTCCCATCCTCACAACGTGCAGCCCTCCACTCCCTCCGCTCCAACCCCAACCTCCCCATCAAACCTACTGAGAAGTGAAGTGCGGTGATTGTATGGGGCACCAACCTATACGTCGCTGAGGCCAGTTGCCAACTCACTGACACTACATCCTACCACACTTTAACCGTGACCCCCACTTCTCAATAGACAATAGGTGCAGGAGTCGGCCATTCTGCCCTTCGAGCCTGCACCACCATTCATTATGATCATGGCTGATCATCCTCCATCAGTATCCTGTTCCTGCCTTATCTCCATAACCCTTGATTCCACTATCCTTGATAGGTCTATCCAACTCTTTCTTAAATGAATCCAGAGACTGGGCCTCCACTGTCTTCTGGGGCAGAGCATTCCACATACCCACCTCTCTCTGGGTGAAGAAGTTTCTCCTCATCTCTGTCCTAAATAGCCTACCCCTTATTTTTAAGCTGTGTCCTCTGGTTCAGGACTCCCCCCATCAGCGGAAACATGTTTCCTGCTGCCAGAGTGTCCAATCCTTTAATAATCTTATACATCTCAATCAGATCCCCTCTCAGTCTTCTAAACTCAAGGGTATACAAGCCCAGTCGCTCCAACCTTTCAACATAAGATAGTCCCGCCATTCCAGGAATTGACCTCGTGAACCTACGCTGCACTCCCTCAATAGCCAGAATGTCTTTCCTCAAATTTGGAGACCAGAACTACACACACTGTTCCAGGTGTGGTCTCACCAGGGCCCTGTACAGCTGCAGAAGAACCTCTTTGCTTCTATACTCAATCCCTCTTGTTATGAAGGCCAGCATGCTATTAGCTTTCTTCACTATCTTCTGTACCTGTATGCTTACCTTCATTGACTAGTGTACAAGAACACCCAGATCTCTTTGTACTGCCCCTTTACCTAAATTGACTCAATTTAGGTAGTAATCTGCCTTCCTGTTCTTGCCACCAAAGTGGATAACCATACATTTATCCACATTAAACTGCATCTGTCATGCATCTGTCCACTCGCCTAACCTGTCCAAGTCACCCTGTAATCTCCTAACATCCTCCTCACGTTTCACCCTGCCACCAAGCTTTGTATCATCAGCAAATTTGCTAATGTTACTATTAATACCATCTTCTATATCATTAATATATATTGTAAAAAGCTGAGGTCCCAGCACTGATTCCTGCAGTACCCCACTGGTCACTGCCTACCATTCCGAAAGGGAGCCGTTTATCACTACTCTTTGTTTCCTGTCAGCCAACCAATTTTCAATCCAAGCCCCCAATACCATGCGCCCTAATTTTGCTCACTAACCTCCTATGTGGGGCTTTACCAAAAGCTTTCTGAAAGTCCAGGTACACTACATCCACTGGATCTCCTTTGCCCATCTTCAGAGTTACATCCTCAAAAAAATTCCAGAAGATTAGTCAAGCATGATTTCCCCTTCATAAATCTGTGCTAACTCTGACTTATCCTGTTACTGCTATCCAGATGTGTCGTAATTTCATCCTTTATAATTGACTCCAGCATCTTTCCCACCACTGGGGTCAGACTAACTGGTCTATAATTTCCTGCTTGCTCTCTCGCTCCTTTCTCTCATCACCAAACCATTATCTTCAAGACCATCCGCAAAATCATCACCTCAGGTGATCTCCCATCCTCAGCCTCCAATCTCCTATTTTCCCAATCCCACACATGTCTTACCCAAAATCCACAAATCTGATTCCCCTGGTCAACCAATTGTCTGCGCCTGCTCACATCCTGCTGAACTCTTCTCAACTTATCTCTACTCTGTCCAGTCTCCTTTCATCCAGGAACTCCCCACATACATTTGGACACCACCTACGCCCTTCACTTCTTCCATGACTTGGTGCCTTACACCTCATTTTTATGAAGAACAGCCAGTCCCTCTAAGCCCATATCCCCCATGAAAAAGGCCTCAAAGCCCTCTGTTTCTTCCTCTCCTGCCGACCCACCCAGTCCCCCTCCAATGGTGAATGGCTTAGAAAGAACTTGCAAACAGTGTCATTCCCCTGTATCAGCTGCATTTGTCCTGCTAGGCAGTGGTGGTTGTAGGTTTGGAACATGCTGTTTAAGTAGGCTTGGTGAATAGCAGCAGTGCATCCTGATTGACGAAACTGGTCCTCGTCCTTCTTTCAATCCTCCTGCTTTCCACAACCAGACGAGTGGCTGTGGGTACTTGCATGGGTCCCAGTTATGCTTGCCTCTTTGTTGGATACATGGAGCAGTTCCTCTTCCACAGCTACACTTGCACTATCCTCCACTTTTTTTTTCCTCTGCTACATCGATGACTGTATCGGCGCTACCTCATGCTCCCACGAGGAGCTTGAACAGTTCATCCACAACACCAACACTTCCACCCTGACATCAAATTCACCAGGATCATCCCCGACGCCTCCCTCCCCTTCCTGAACCCCTCCATCTCTGGCGACTGACTTAACAATTGACATTTACTTCAAACCCACCGACTGTCACAGCTGCCTTGACTACACCCCCCGCCTCATCCTGTAAAAACACAATCCCTAGCTCCCAATTCCTCCGCCTCCACTCTATCTGCTCCCAGGGTGAGCACTTCCACTCCAGGACATTCCAGATGTCCGCCTACTTCCAGGATCATAACCTCCTCTCCCATGTTATTAACAGTGCCCTCAATCACACATCCTCCATTTTTCGCACCTCTGCCCTCGAACCCCATCCCCCAACTGCAACAAGGATAGAATCCCCCTGGTCCTCTCATTCCACCACTAATCTCCAAATTTAGCGTATCATCCTCTGCCATTTTTGCCACCTACAGTCCGATCTCACCACTAAAAATATATTTGCCTCCCGAGCCCTACCTGCATTCCATGGGGACTGCTCCCTCTGTGACTCCTTCATTTGGTACACACTCTCCACCATTCCCCTCTCTACACCTGGTTCCTGCTGCCATAAGAGGCAAGACTTGCACCCACACCTTACGCCCCCCCCCCCACTCAACTCTGTCTAAGGCTCTAAAGGATCATTCCAAATTTGTTAAATCAGTTCTGATGAATGGTCAAACCTGAAATGTCGACTTTCTTGCTCTTCAGATGATGCCTCACCTACTATGCTTTCTCTAGTGCCACACTTTATCGACTGTACCTCTGTCACAACCTGACTTTCTACTGACTTTTTTTTTGTCATTTGCAGATTTGATGACAGTATATTCGCTTCCTTTCTCCAAATTATTAATGCATATTGTAAGCAGTTGTCGTTCTAGCACTGAACTATGCAGGACCCCACTAGCCAAGGGTCACCAATCTGAAAAAGAACCTCCTTGTCCCCACTCATTGTTGCCTGTCCATAAGCCAGTTCTCTATTGTACTGATAGCTAGTGACTTTAACAGTGTAAGTTAATTGTTCTGTACTCTGGATGAGAAAAAGTGATCATCCTACTTCATACTTGATTACCCTTGTAAGCTGAACACTTTGTGTTGTATCCATTTGGGAGGGAAATAAAACACAATCTGTAGGTAGTTAATGAAATCTTTGTGTCCAACTGTTCTCTGACCCTTCAAAAGCAATAAGTGTCAGGAAGCAATCTTAGCTGTATTTTGTTGTACTTTTGGAAAACCACAAGATTACATTATCCAACCTTCATGAAGGTTTTCAAGGAACCAGTCTTCACCAATGATTGGCCACTCTATGAAAAAAAATCATTCATCTAACCACGCTTAATTTTAAATGGCTGATACCTGTTTCTAAGCAATAACCAATACTGTGGCTATAGGAGAGGGTCAGTGCTAAGAATCCTACAGCAAGTTACTTGTCTCCTGACTCTCAAAAGCCTGTCCACCGTCTACAAGGCACAAGTAAGGAATTTGTCGGAATACTCCCCATTTGCCTGGATGAGCACAACTCCAACAGCACTCAAGAAGCTTGATATCACCCAAGACAAGCAACCTTGACAGACTAGATGATTGGCACAGCAACCACACCTTTTCACTACCAACACAGTAGTATGCGCTATCTACAGGATGCACTACTGCTATTCACCAAGCCTACTTAAACAGCACGTTCCAAACCTACAACCACTACTGTCTAGCAGGGCAAAGGCAGTTGATACAAGGGAATGACACTGCTTGCAAGTTCTTTCTAAGCCATTCACCATCGTGACTTGGAAGTATAATGTCATTCCTTTTGTTTTTCTGGATCATAACCCGAGATCTCCCTAACAACATTGTGAATGTACCTATACCAAATGACTGTAGCAATTAAAGATTGCAGCTCACCTCACCACTTCAACAATATTTAGGGATGGGCAATAAACGCTGGTTCAGCCAGGGAGGTCCGCACCCCCCAGTCAAGTTTATTAAAAACAATGCAATTTATCCACTTCCTTATAATTGATGCCCTTAATTTACAAAATTGAATCACATCCTCGCTACATTTTTGCATCTTCAGCACTGCCAAAACTATCTCTGTAGCTAAGTTGAGACCATTCTTGTCTATCTCTAGATCAAACACTCTTTAAGTAAAAGGGAGACCAAAGGCTATACTGTATTCAGATAATATCTGACCTATGTTTTGTATGAATAACATTATAAAAATCATAGTTTTGTTTAGCAGGGCACTAAAATACAGAATCTTGTTCTCTGGCACTCGATGGAGATTGAACCTTTATGGAGTGCTTAAAGGCTATGGTCAAGTTTCTTTTCTGCTACCTTTCAATCACCCCCAAATATGCTACATACTGCACTGGAACTCTGTCAAACGATGTGTATAACAGTCTGTTGGGGTTCCTTTTTTATTTAGTAAACCTTAATGCTTGAGATTCGACATTGACTCAAACTGCTGGCAATCATTGAAATCAAGTTTTGCTAAATTACAGTAGTTGAGTTTATAAGTTATAACTGACAGTTATAATCTGGATGTTCTCATGTTCTCATGATAATAGTCTTCTCATGTTGCATGGCTTCCTGTCATTTTGTTTTCATGTTGTGTTCTCTTTGGGGCCTATTTTTCATTTTGCATCACAATTTATGAATTAATATTGGTTTATACGCATTGTGATATCTGTTTTCATTGCAAATCAGCACCCCCATACTGCCTTCATCTCAACACACTGTCTGTTTGTTCTGTCTGTGGTCAAGGGGTCTTGCATCCCTCAAGAACCCTCTGGTCTTGACTCATTCTGACTGTAAGAATTTGCTGGAGTGGACAGACACAGGAGTTTAGCAGAAAAGGTGAGACGTGAACAGTGGTGAATGTTTAGGAGGGGGTGGTAGGTAATTAATAAGGCAAGTTTGGTAAGATGCATAAGTGAACTTGCTAAATCTCTCAGTGACAAACCCTCTGTAATTCTTATATCAACAATTACGCTAATATAATTTCAGCAGTTAGTCAAGTCAAGAGGAAGACCCTTTGATCAGGGTTCCAGCATAGCAAATCCAGAGCATCCTCCAATGGCATTCCAGTGGTTTGGACATGGTCATTTGACCACTTGGAGCATTAGGAATTAGGATCTTCTGACAGGTGAGCAGCTGCACAAAGGGCAGCACACCATCCTTCTTGACAAGGATCGGTGCTGGGTCCACTACTTTTTGTTGTTTATATAAATGATTTGGATGTGAACAATGGAGGTATAGTTAATAAATTTGCAGATGACACCAAAATTGGAGGTGTTGTGGACAACGAAGAAGGTTACCTCAGATTACAATGGGATCTTGATCAAATGGGACAGTGGGCTGAGGAGTGGCAGATAGAGTTTAATTCAGATAAATGTGAGGTGCTGCATTTTGAGAAAGCAAAACGTAGCAGGACTTATATACTTAATGGTATGGCCCTAGGGAGTTGCTGAACAAAGAGACCTTGGAGTGCAGGTTCATAGCTCCTTGAAAGTGTAGTCACAGGTAGTTAGGATAGTGAAGAAGGCTTTTGGTATGCTTTCCTTCATTGGTCAGAGTATTGAGTACAGGTGTTGGGAGATCATGTAGCAGTTGTACAGGACATTGGTTCAGCCACTTTTGGAATATTTCATGCAATACTGGTCTCCTTCCTTTTGGAAGATGTTGTGAAACTTGAAAGGGTTCACAAAAGATTTTCAAGGATGTAGCCAGGTTTGGAGGATTTGACTATAGGGAGAGGCTGAATAGGCTGGGGCTGTTTTCCCTGGAGCGTCAAAGGCTGAGGGGTGACCATACAGAGGTTTATAAAATGATGAGGGGCATGGATAGGATAAACAGACAAAGTCTTTTCCTTGGGGTGGAAGAGTCCAGGGCTAGAGGGCATAGGTTTAGGGTGAGAGGGGAAAGATATAAAAGAGACCTAAGGGGCAATTTTTTCACGTAGACAGTGGTGCGTGAATGGAATGAGCTGCCAGAGGAAGTGGTGGAAGCTAGTAGAATTGCAACATTTAAAAGGCATCTGGATGGGTATATGAATAGGAAGGGTTTAGAGGGATATGGCCCAATGCTGGCAAATGAGACTCGATTAGTTTGGGATATCTGGTCAGCATGTTTCTGTGCTATACATCTCTATGATTTTTTTCTATTTTTGGCTAGTTTTCTTCACAGACTAAGTGAGAAGCAGGTGTTAAAGGAGATGGAAGTATTGGAACAGGTGAGGAAGCAGTGCAGAGGGCATGCTGTATTAGATTAGATTCCCCTACAGTGTGGAAATGGGCCCTTCGGCCCAACAAATCCACACCGACCCTCCGAAGAGTAACCCACCTAGACCCATTTCCCTCTGACTAGTGCAGATAACACAATGGGCAATTTAGCATGGCCAGTTCACCTGACCTGCACACCCTTGGACTGTGGGAGGAAACCGGAGCACCCAGAATAAACCCACGCAGGCACAGGGAAAATGTGCAAACTCCACACAGACTGTCGCCCGAGGCTGGAATCAAACCTGGGACCCTGGCACTGTGAGGCAGTAGTGCTAACCACTGAGCCACTGTGCTGCCCCATATGAATAGGGTTATTGGTTAATTTTGATAGTGCATGATGGAAGATGTTGCATGTGATAGACAATTGTAGAGCTTAAACCTTGTGAGGTGCGTACAGTATTAGAGGTAGTGAGTTTAAGGTATCTAGGAGTTGATGGTGGCACTTATACTGGCTTCTTCCAGATGGCTGAGATTGTTTTAACCCTGCTTGCAATCTTGGACCAGCATGGCATGGTCTGGCAATTTGGCTTCCACTGCCAGTCTGGGGAAGAGGCCATTCCATTCAGCACCACATCATCCAGCCGGACCTCCAGGACACTGTCTAGAAGTGGGTCCCCCATTTCCAATGTCTAAAGCAATGTCAGCAACCATGTAGGCAGCTCCAATCTGTTAGTGCTTTTTCAGATACATTACAGGGTTTTAGCAATGGTGTGGGCACAAGGGGTGTTGGTGATGTCTTGGACATTCACCAAGTGATAAGTCAGTTTAGGAACGATGTGATAAAATGGGGTGGAAATTGGACATGAGGGATGTAGCAGTGTGGCAGATAATTAATGAGGCGAGCTTGATGAAATAAGGCGAGAGAACTCGCTAGGCCTCCTGGCAACAAACCTTCCAGGAATTTGATGCAGTTCAGACTTGACCAAAACATTTTACAATATTCAGTCCAGAGAATTGTGGATAAAAGAATTTAAGAATTGGAACCTGTAACTCATGGAGAACCACTTTTAATCAGGGGAATTGAAGGTAATGGGGGTCGGGTAGCAAAGTGGACTTGAGGAATATCAAATCAGCCTTGATCTTATGACTGTTGGAAGAATATGCAAAACTTTTCATCCCTGTTTATTCAAGCATCCTGGACTACAATCCGTCTGAAATGGATGACTTATCCACCTGAAGCATTACCAGCCTCCCTACTATATCTTGTATGTCAATTTAATCTCATTCATCACCTGGGCCTTCTATTTTGTCAGCATCCAAAGCTTTGTCATCACCTGCTTCCTTCATAAACCATGTGAGGAATTTCATAGTTGACAGTCTTTAGTGCTTACTGTAGCATTGGCAAGAGATTCATGTTTCTTCTTTTGGGGAAAGCTCCAATTATTTGCCAGTCTGACAACTGACGAACAATTGCCAGGCCTTTCGTGGGAATATGATCCAAACAGCAGGGAGGCAGCGACTGCTGAGAGAAATATGCCCCCGATAGGCCGAGAATCGCGGAGCGGCCCAGGGCAGAAGTAGGTGGTGTTGGTAGAGGTTGCAGAGGAGTGGATCTTTGCAGCAAGGGCAGAGGCTGGCTTTCCATGGCATCAACATTGATGTATGGTCCCTCAATACGGCATTGTATTTTAAAATTATTTGTTCATGGAAGGTGGGCATTACTAACTCAGCATTTACTGCCTATTGCTGGTTGGTCGAGAGAAGTTGATAGTAAGCTGCCTCTTGAATTGCTGTGGTTTTTGGATTGATGGGAAGGGAGATTTCTAGTGACAGTCTAGGAATTACAAGATGGTTAATATAGTATGAGGCATGGGGGAGAACTTGCAGGTGGTAGTGTTTCCATGTGTCTGCTGGCCTGTCCTTCTAGGTTGTAGAGCTTTGGGTTTGGAAGGTACTGTGGAGGAGCCGAGGTGTGTTACTGCAGTGCATAGTTTCGATGTAACAAGACTTCTGCCATTCCGTATCAATGGTGAAGGGAATGAATATTGAAGGTTGGGATGGGGTGCAAATCAAGTGGGCTCCTTTATTCTGGATGTTATTAGCTTTTTGAATGTTGTTGGAGTTGCATTAACTAGGCAAATGGAAAGCTTCCATCCCATTTCTGACTTGTGCCTTGTAGAGAGACCAGCATTTGGGATACAGGAGGGGAATTATTTGCTACAGAATTCCTCGTCTCTGATCTGCCCTTGTAGTCGCAGTAATTCTATGGCTAGTCCAATTCAGATTATGGTCAATGGTAATCCACAGGATTTGGGGAGTGGATAATTGAGCAATGGTAAGGCCATTGAATGTAAAAGGATAATGGTTAGATTCTCTGTTGAAGTCAATCATTGCCTGACAATTGTAGGATGTTATTTTCCACTGGTCAGCCTGAACCTGCATGTTATCCAGATCTTGCTAAATAAGGACAAAGATGGCTTTAGAATTGTAAGTCTTGAATGGTACCAAATGTGAAATTCAGTGATGCTTACCACTTCTCATCTTAAAATTGGAGAATTAACATTTATAAAGCAAGTATGTCTTTTTGAATGAGGGACCTGCTTACGTGAGACCTCAAGCAATCTATATAGATTGTTTGCCATGCTCCATGTGTGGTGACAGGCCCGCTCACCACTTGATTGCTAGCGATGACAGGATGACACTCTTAAGTGTAAGGTAATTGCCCACGTAAAGGGTCGGTTAATGGCGGAATGGGAAGTCCTTTGTTGTCAGAAAAACATTTTAAAGCAGCAGATTTCAATAAAATCTCAAACTTCAGCTTGATTTGTAAAAATGTGTCAAAGATTGATCTGGTCACAAATGTTTCCCCTTTAAACTTATATGTTGCAGCTTATTTTACTTTTGCACAATCATTTTAATATGATTTATATTCTCTGTGTATTTTTCCTCCTAACTTAAAATTATAATTCTTGTATCAGTTTGGCTGATCACTTTGTCTGTGGTATTCCATAAATATTTTGTGGAAGATGTCAAATTGCAAGTTATGGTGGTAAAGTGGGAGTCGATTTTTGATTTTTTTTTGCCCACTAAAACTTTCTGGTTAACTTTTCCTGAGATCTGTCATTTCTTTGCTGCTGATCAATTAGGACTCCCATTATGGTGGGAATTTTTAAATTGGTTTTGAATGGAGTGATAGAAAAGCTTTCATTGAAGCTCTTAAAATGCTGTTCTTGGATTAGGGAAATGAAAGTATAATTATTCTAAGATCTAAGCATACATGAAATTTATTGTAGAAACATTATTGGTCGTGACTTCAGAAATAAATCTTGAACTGCACTATTATGTGGCTTTTTAAATTAGTTATCACTCAAATCAGTTGTGTTCAAGATGCCAAAACTGTACACAGGTTGTTCTACTATAATGCATGTTTTGTTAACACAAGTTTGCTGTAATACAATTGATAAATTGCAGGCACTATTTCTACAGCTTGAACTTTTAAAATGTGTGTTGGTGATTACAGTGCCAACAGTTTCAGCGCAGTTTCCAGAGTGTGATTTTTCTTTAGCGTGGAGTTGCACAAGAACACAACCATTGTGTTATAGAAGAACTACCTGTAAATGGAGAAAAAACATTTTTGATTTGGTATTTACGCGATAAAGTCACTTGTTTCCTTTGATTTATGATGTGGTTTTTTAAAAAACGTGGTTGTATTATCAAGTGCTCTGCATCGTCATTGGGTCAAAAGAAATATTTGTCTTGAAAATTATTTGAAGAATGCTTTGTTGGCATTGTTACAAAGCATGTTTTCCAGTTGGAACATTTAACAGAACAACTTGTGCTTTGTGAGCTGTTTCCTAAGTTGAGAGGTGGTAACTTAGTGTCTGATTTTGTACCTTGAAGCTGTTATATCATGCCTTGAAGCTGTTATATTTCTGTTCATTTTTGTGGGGTGTGGCTGATACTAGCTGGCCAGCATTTATCGCCTGTCTCTCATTGCCCTTGAGAAGGTGGGGGTGAGCTGCCTTCTTGAAATGCTGCAGTCCACCTGCTATGAGTTGACCCACAATGCCATAAAGGAGGGAATTCCAGGATTTTAACCCAGTGACAGTCAAGGAACGGCAATATATTTTCAAGTCAGGGCGGTGAATGGCTTGGAGGGGAACTTGCAGGTGTGCCCATGTACTTCCTGCCCTGGTTTTTCTAGATGGAAATGGTTGTGAGTTTGGAAAGTGCCACGTGAGGATCTTCATTAAATTTCTGCAGTGCATCTTGTATCAGTACACAGTGCTGCTACTGAGGGTCAGTGATGGAGGGAGTGAATGTTTGTGGATGCTAATCAAGCGTGCTGCTTTGGTCTGGATGGTATCAAGCTTCTTGAATGTTAATGGAACTGCACCCATCCAGGCAAGTGGGGAGTATTCTATCTCAATCCTGACTTATGCCTGAACAGATGGTGGAGAGACTTTGGGAGGTAGGAAGTGAATTACTTAGAGCAGTATTCCTCATCGCTGACCAGTTTTTCGAGCCACTGTGACAGTGCGGCGAGTCCAAATGGGTGTCTGGTCAATGGTAACCCTTAGAATGTTGATTGTGGGGGATTCAATGATGATAACACCATTGAATGTCAAGTTGCAGTATTTGGATTGTCTCTTATTGGTGATGGTTGTTGCCTGCCATTTGTGTGGTATGAATGTTACTTACTCTTTGTCAATCCAAGCAAGGATATTGACTAGGTCTTGTTGCATTTTGAACATGGACTGCTTCAATATCATGAAGGAGGAGTTGAAAATGGTGCTGACCATTGTGTAATCATCAGCGAACATCCCCTTATGATGTAGGGAAAGTCATTGAAGCAGCTGAAGATGAGTGGGCATCGGATACTTCCCTGAAGAATTCCTGCAGAGATGTCCTGGAGCTGAGATGACTGACTTCCAACCACTGTGACCATCTTCCTGCCTTTGTATCGGGTATGACTCTAATCAGGGGAGAGACTAGTTTTGCTGGGGCTTCTTGATGCCACCCTCTGTCAAATGCAGTAAAGGGCTGTCAACTCTCACCACACCTTTGGAATTCAGCTCTTTTGTCCATGTTTGAACCAAGGCTGTAATGAGATCAAGAACTGAGTGGCCCTGGTGGAACTCAAACTGGGTGTCACTGAGCAGGTTGTTGTTCAACAATTGCTGCTTGATAGTACTGTTGATGACACCTTTCATCACTTTCCCAATGATCGAGAGTAGAGTGATGGGTCGGTTATTGACGGGGTTTAAATTGTCCTGCTTTTAATGTACAGGACATACCTGGGCAACTTTCCACAATGTTGCATAGATGCCATAACGGTACTGGAACAGTCTGGCTAGGGGTGTGGCAAGTTCTGGAGCATAAATCTTCAGTATTATTGCCAGGATGTTGTCAGGGTCCATAGTCTTTGCAGTATCCAACTGTTTCTTGATATCACATGGAGTGCATCGCATTCACTGCAGACTGGTATCTGTAATGCTGGAGACCAATGAAGAAGGTAGAGATGGATCATCCATTCAGTACATCTGGCTGAAGATTGCTGTGACCTTTTGCACTGATTGAGGGTGGGGATATTTGTGGAGCCGTCTTCTCCAGTGAGTTGTTTAATTGTCTACCATCATTCTTGACTGTAGTCATGATTTGGAGATGCCGGTGTTGGACTGGGTGATGTGTGTTGTGTGATTTATTAAACATCATTCTTGACTGGATGTGATGGGACTGCAGAGCTTAGATCTGATCCGTTGGTTGTGGGATCACTTAGGTCTGCCTATCACTTGCTGCTGATGTTGCTTGGCATGCAATGGTCCTGTTTGATAGATTCACTAATTTGACATCTCATTTTCGGGTATGCCTGGTGCTGCTCCTACCCCTGCCATGCCCTCATGTACTCTCCATTGAAGTACGTTTGATCCTCTGGCTGTTGAGTGGGGAATATGCCAAACAATGAAGTTGCAGATTGTGCTGGAGTACAATTCTGCTGCTGTTGATGGCCCACATTACCCCCTGGATGCCCAGTCTTGAATTGCTAGATCTACTCAAGGCCTGTCTTATTTAACACGATGATAATGCCACACAATACGCTGGAGGTTATTCTCAGTGTGAAGGTGGGGCATCGTTGGTGTGCAGTGGTCACTCTTGCCGATACTATCACGGAGCCGGCAGATTTGTAAGGATGCAGTCAAATATGATTTTCCCTCTTGTTGATACTTTCACTACCTACTGTAGACCCAGTCCAGCAGCTATGTCCTTTAGGACCCAACCAGTTCGATCATTGTTGCCGAGCCATTTTTCATAGTGGGCATTGAAATCCCCCAGCCAAAGTACGTTTTTGTGCCCTTGTCATCCTCTGCTTATTTCAAGTGTTGTTCAGCATGGAATATTGATTCATCAGCTGAGGGAGGACAGTACATAGTAACCAATAGAACATTTCCTTGTCCGTGTTTAACCTGAAGCCATGAGACTTGGGGTTCAGAATCAATGTTGAGGAGTCCCAGGGCAACTCCCTCCTGACTGTATGCCACTGTGCCACCACCTCTGCTGGATCTGCACTGCTGGTGGGACAGGATGTGTCTAGAGAGGGTAATGGTAGTGTCTGGGTCATAGTCATACTCACAGATTCATATCTCTTGGACACGTCAGGCTGTTGCTTAACTTGCCTATGAGGCAGCTGTCCCAGTTTTGGCATTAGTCCCTAGCTGTTAGTGCGGAGGATTTTGCCACGAAGGCAGGGCTGTTTGTACCATTGTCTTTTCCATTGCCTAGGTCGATGTTAGATGATCCATCTGGTGTCATTTCTTTGAGCCTTTTGTAGTGATTGATACAATTGAATAGCTTGCTTGGTTATTTCAGAGGACAGTTTGCAGTTGGAGCATTTATAGCTTTTTTGATTTTATACCATCATGCCTTGAGGCTATTATATTTGCTCAACCTTGCTTTATGCTTTATTCTATTTTAGATATTTTCTGATCAACCTTTTCAGAGGCAGTATTACAAACCCCTTGAATCCAGATCTCCTCCTGATTCTGAGAAAGGGGCACATCCATTGCACCACTATTTTTTTTATACTTGCCAGATCTGGTTATTGCCAGGAGGATTATGATACAGTGCATAGACATACTGTTTAGTGACACACTGGGGAGTGGGCCAGTGGTGTTATGAAGAGCCTAATGCTCTTGTCACTCACATGATATACTTCACATGTTTTAAGCAGATTTCCATTATGAATTTATTGAACAGTTCTGTGATTTTTCATGAATTGCCCAAAAAGTACCTTTTTCTTATACTTCAGGTAGTGTTATTTCTATCTCTTGTCACCTCTGTCTCTGAAGCCAAACTATTGTGATCCTGTTAGGGGCCATTAGCAAAGTGAAACCTGAAGGACCAGTGAAATCATGCCACAAGATTTCATGTTTTCAAACAAAAGCACAAACTTTATTATATTTAGAATGAATTAAACAAGGAATTGCTTTGGAATTAAGCAACTTAGGCATATTAAGCAATTTGCTGAACACTGTTAGTGTATCACTGAGAAAAGAGATGTGCTGTTGAAGCTTTTCACCTTGCACTAATTAGGACTGTTAACTTTGAAGCTTTTATTTACATTTAAACCAGGTAAGCCAAATCCATTTTTAAAATTATTCATTCATAGGATGCGGGTATCACTGGCAGGCCTGCATTTATTGTCCATCCCTAATTATTGTTGAAAATGAGGCAATGCCTTTATAAATGACTGTAGTAATTGCATTTAGATGATGTGATGTTAGGAAGGTAGTTGCAGGATTTTGCTAGCTATGTTTGAAACACAATGCTCACTTAACAAAAAAAAAATTCAGGTAACAGTGTCAACCTAACAATATATTTTTCATATTGTAGTGCCTGGGATTCTGGGATGTATTCAGGCGCTGGAGGTGCTGAAGATTGCGTCAGGGATAGGATGTATCTTTTTAATTCCTTACCACTGTAAGGTAATAAAATGTTCCTGTGAAATGCACTAGTGCATTGAGGTACCCATTGATAAAAGTGCAGTTGCTGAAAGAAAACTTTTTAATAATGTTCACAGATTACAAGTGGTACCAGTAAATTCTGAAAAGCTAACGATCTGAGTTATACAACCAAGGCCAGTAATAACGAAAGGGTGATGCAATACGATACTGCCCCCTTGTGGCATTAGGCAATTATTGGTTGTATCACCCAAGAAACTTCTCACCATAAAACCATTGCACAATATTTGAAAACAAAGTGAGGCCTTAACATTTTTCATTCCACATCTAACTTCCAATTTCCTGATTTTCTCCATCTTTTTTTTCCTAAATTGCTGGCTTGATTTCTAAAACAAAAAAAATCAAAAATTAATGATCTGTAAAGAATCCCTACAGTGTGGAAACAGACCCTTCGCCTCAAAAGGTCCACACAGACCCTCCGAAGAGTAACCCACCCAGACCCATTCCCCTACCCTACTACTCTGTTTTATCTCTAACCTCCACATCCCTGAACACAATTGGCAATTTAGGATGACCAATTTACCTAATCTGCACATCTTTGGACTGTGGGAGGAAACCAGAGCACCCACAGAGGAAACCCACGCAGACACTGAAAGAACGTGCAATCTCCACACAGATCGTCACCCGAGGCTGGAATCGAGCCCAGGTCCCTAGTGCTCCAAGACAGCATGTTATATTTTTGCCAAGAACAATATGCTGTAGATGCTAGAAATCTTTTTTTAAAACCAGAAAATGCTTAAAAATACTGTTGGCAGCATTTGCAAACAGTAAAACAAATTGGGTTTGAGATTAACAATCTTGCATGTTGGACTTGTACAATTTTGTTCCCAATTTCATTGTATGTTGTTTCCGCCTTGAATGTGGGACGTTTAAAATGACAGGAAAGTAAAATACTTTGACCAGGAGCAACTTTTCTCCAGCCTCCTCAATCTGATGGTAATTGATCAGGTTAGCAATGATACTGTTCCTCTGCTGTCTCACCCAGTTGGATACTGTTCGTGTATGAAGACTTAATTGGGACTGACAGATTATTTGAAATGATAAAAGGATTGGATTATATGAGATGAAATGATTCAAAGTATGCTTTAACATTTATTCAGTGTTACTATTAGCACTTGTGATGTTTGATGAAATCATTGCAGATATTTGTTGAAGTAACAGGATGACCCTTTCCTTTGATATGTACCAGTAATAATAGTAATATCAAGTGATGGTTCCTTTTTTTTACTTTATTGTTTCAGCTAAATTCAGATAGTTTATATTTTATTTTTCTCCTCTACTTTCTGGTGGACATGAACCATTCCCTGACCATAATGTTGTACTGCAATTGTGGGCTGAATGTCTATTCTACAGCAAAATAAAATTTGCTAATTCAATGCTTTACATAATCCCTATTCACATGCGATTTGATGATCAAAACCAAGCCAAGTGATTCCCTAACAGGTAAAAAGTGATCTTCTATCGGTTAATCTGTATGAAATTGAGCAGTTTTCTTTTTTTAAACTGTCTGTGGGGATGCATTTTATCAGCTCCCAGCTGTATACAAAGCTGGAATCTTACACTGGGAATAAATTAACCTGTTTCCTGTGACGGAAGTATGCTCTCCTAGCTTGGTCCTTAACGATAACCTGTTCAGCATCTTACAGCCAACAGATGTTAATATTTGATGCACTGGAAGCTCGATTTCGCACAATTAAGCTTCGGTCCAAGCAGCCAACATGTGCGGTGTGTGGTGAGAATCCAACGGTGAAAGATCTGATTGACTATGAAAAATTCTGTGGCTCAGCAGCAACAGATCAGGTTAGAAACTTCTATTGTCTGAAAATAAAAAACATTAAAGAGGTCCAAAGGTGAAAGAGAACACTATATTGACATTGTAACTGCTCCATACTTCTGAATGATATAAACTCATCGTTATTTTCACTTTAAAGTTTGCATTTGCTGTCACATTTGTGAATATTCTTTCATAATAATTTAATCTCTTGCCTCTATTTAGTTTACATTTCTGTTATTCCATTCATTTGGGTGCTCTAGCACTGTTTTCCAATTATGATTGAAAGAAGGTAAACTTGTTGGTAGATCCTTGGCACTGCTCTTCTGTAGCAGCGTGGGTTTGCAAGAGGGAGGAAACAGGTGTGGGAAAATATAATTTTGCTTTTTGAGAGGTTGACATGTCAGAAGGCTATTCAACTATTTGCTTTATATTATCCATTAAATCATGGTTGATCTTGGTGGCTTCAAATCCATTTACACGCCATAAACCTTGATATTTTCCCTTATCAAAGAGCTATTGAGTGTAGTCTTCAATTTTAAATTGACTCTGCTTCCACACCTTTTGAAAGAAGTAGTTCCAGATTTTAATTATCTGTATTATTTTCTGATTTTACTTCTGGCTGGCTTGATTTATTTGTAATTGTTGTGGGTAAATCTTCACAAACCTCCTTTTAATTTGGCTACTTGCTACTTCTTAATAAGTCTCTCAGACAATCAAATACTGAACCAATTATTTAAACATGTAGCGACCAAAATAAGACCCCTTGAGTAAGCAAGTTAAGCATCACAAGTGAACTTGGCTTTGTCTGACTAAGTAGTGGAATTTAGCAATGATTCCACCAACTGCCTGTCACTGGAAGTGTACAGGTTTCGATTCTTGTGCAATGCTGTTCTTTGAAGTTCTGCGACTGAATTATTCAGGCATTGAATTCTTGTACAAGTTATTGTCCTTTTAAGTATGTAGTGTGATATTATTGTTTACTCTTTTTTTTGGATTCTTTGATCCACAATATTTTAAGTCTGCAGTTACCATTTTATCAGAAATATAGAATCCTTACAGTGGGGAAGCAGGCCATTTGGCCCATCGAGTCAACACCAACCCTCCAAACAGCATTCCACTCAAACCCAGCCCCTTAATCTATCCCTGTAACCCCACATTTATCATGGCTAATCCATCTAGCTTGCACATGTTTGGACAGTGGGAGGAAACCCACACAGACAAGTCATCCAAGGTTGCAATCAAACCTGGTTTGCCGGTGATGTAAGGCAGCAGTGCTAAGCACTGAGCCACCATGCCAGCCCTTTTGTTCCTTGATAAATTTGGCTAACTGTCTGTTTGAACGCTTTAAGTTATTTTGCTGGGCAATCACTTATCCTTTTGGCATAAACAGATGTTATCAAGGAAATGTCAAAAGGTTTTGTTCATGTAGCTTCAACTCCTCCCAAACATGGCTAAATGCTTTCAATTCCTGTATACGTTTGCCCTTGTCTTTAAAAGTATATTCAAGACAGTTGTTATTCTTCTCTCTGTGTGTAACAGTTATCTTTTGATTCTTTCAATCAATGAACAGTTATTAAAGTTCTGAAGTTTATAATATCACATAATTATTCTCCCCTGTTCTGGATTCTCTTAGTTTTTTTTCAACTCCAGTGATTCCCTTTTTAATATTTGATTACTTGATAACATAGTCATACAGTTATAGAGTTGTACTGCATGGAAACCGACCCTTCTGTCCAACTTGTCCAAACTGATCAGATATCCTAAACTAATCTAGTTCCATTTTCCAGCACTTGGTCTGTATCCCTGTAAACCTTTCCTATTCATGTATCCATGGTCACATTGTTAGTCTGGTACAAGGTTAATTTGCCCTTGAGTTTATTTTAGAGAGGGGCTAATTTGGCTTGGCTCCATTGTATCTGAAGTTTGAATGGTTCATTGGGGCCTCGTTGTTTACCCTAACAGACAGTGCTTCTGGCCAAAAGCTTGAACGGTCTTTTGAAAAACTGATATAGTCGAGGTGGTGTGGCCAGCTCTATTGTTGTGCATTTCAATTCCATTCAGGAGTGAGTTGAGTAAGAGTGTCAGGGGAAACAGGAAGCCTTCTCTCAATGATTTCCAAGTGTAAGTTGCCTGTGCCATTGTTTACTGTTTGTGATAAGGGCTGTGTGTATTGGGACTATTGCAAGTATTTTTGGAACAACATCATTAAGTTCGGTTTGGGTAGGATAAATTATCAGGTATTCTGTTTTCTGTTCTTTATGTTTCATACCATAACTTTGTAAATAAATTGTTTGTTTAAAACTTGGCAGACGATCCAGCTAATTTACTCCAGCAATATCCATTATACACCTAGCTAAACAAATAGCAAAGTTACAGTCTGAACTACCAGCTTAAAAATAGTTTTGAGGGGTCTGGCCTCATCCATAACAGATTAAGGGACGTTTGTGGGATTCAAACAGCAAGTGGTAGGTGTTAGTGTCTTTTACTTTGGGTGTTGATTTGGTTGGATTAAACAGCGCTCGAATAGCAATGGCTCTTTCAGTGACCGAGTAGTTTCTGGAGGTGGAGGAAGTGACCTTGGAGATTTTACAAAAGGCAAATAAGACCAAGCTGCGGGGTTGAAGCTACCTCGTAATGGGAGGAAAGAGGAGATGATTTCAGCAGTAGCTCAGTACTTAGATTTGCTTGGAACACCATCCGGGTCTGCAGAGATGGCAAGAATTCAATTGCAAATGAAGCAGCTTGAGTTAGAGGCAAGAGGGAAGGAAAGGGTGACAGAAATGAAACAGTTTGAGTTAGAATTAAAATCTGAAGAAAACGAACAAAGGGTTTAGGAGAAAAGAAAGAAAAAGAGAGAGAGTTTGAACTTCAGAAACTAACACTTATAAAAGGAATCAGCTTAAAAGATAAAGGGTGAAGGTACGTTTATTGTGGAAGAGCAGAGAGTTAAGACGGCAAGGTTAGCAGTTGAAGTGGCTGATGACTATGAGTTGGTCTATAAACCATGATTTGGCTTCCTGAATCAATTTAAATCCATGAGAGATAGAAGCCCTCCATTTCTTCCTTTCACACCATCCCAACCAGTACCCTTCCACTGACACCCTCATCTGCCTTGCTGAATTGGTCCTCACCCTTGACTTCTCCTTCCAATCCTCCCACTTCCTCCAGAGCAAAGGAGTAGCCATGGGCCCCAGCTATGTCTGCCTCTCTGTTGGATGCAGCTATGCCGTCCCTCACCTTTTTCTCCACAACATCGATGACTGTATTGGCACTATCTTGTGCTCCCACGAGGAGGTAGAACCACAGACTGAATCCGAATGTAGTTGTACATGTTTGCATGTTTATAGTTAGTGAATGTATATGTGTTTAAAGTACTAACCGATTTCTTTTTTAGGATTTTGAAAAAGAAGCTATCTTTAGATATTGATGGGTTTTTTTTAAGGAAGAAGGTGTCACATTGCTGGTCTGGTACAAGGTTACTTTGCCCTTGAGTTTTTTTTCAGAGAGGGGGTAATTTGGCTTGGCTCCATTGTGTCTGAAGTTTTAGTGGTTCATTGGGGCCTTGTTGTTTACCCTAACAGACAGTACTTCAAAAGACCTTTCAGGCTTTTGGCCTGAAAAACCGATATAGTCAAGGTGGCGTGGCCTGCTGTTTAGTTGTGCAGTTCAATTCAGTTCAGGAGTGAGTTGAGTAAGAGTCACAGGGGAAACAGGAAGACTTCTCACTGTCCTTCTTTCCTTATGATTCTGAACAGTAAGTTGTCTGTGCCATGACCCTTACATTAAAATGTTGCCCCTTAGATCCCTCTTAAATCTTGCCCCTCTCACCCTAAACCTATGCCCTTGAGTTCTGGACTCCCCATACCAGGGAATGGACCTTGTCTATTTACCTTATCTATACCCCTCATGATTTTATAAACCTCTATAAGGTCACCTCTCAGACTCCGCTTCAGGGAAAACAGCCCCAGCCTATTCAGCTTCTCCCTTTAGCTCAAACCTTCCAACCCTGGTAACATCCTTGTAAGTCTCTTCTAAACCTTTTTCAGGTTTCACAATATCCTTCCAGTGGAGGCAGACCAGAATTGCACACAGTATTCTAAAAGTGGCCTAACCAATGTCCTGTACAGCTGCAACATAATGTCTCAACTCCTATATTCAATGCTCTGACCAGTAAAGGAAAGCATATCAAGCCGCCTTCACCATCCTATCTACCTGCGACTCCCTTTCAAAGAACTATGAACCTGCACTCCAAGGTCTTTTTGTTCAGCAACACTCCAGATTTTTTTTAAACTCTCAAGCAAATAGAAACCAAGGTTGTGCCATCTGACCTCAATTCAACCCATTAATTCTAACAAAACAATAATTTGTAGTGCCATGGTAGTGCCTCTACCTCTGGACCCATCTCTTCTATAAGATGTCTAAGTAGGTTGATTTAAAAATGTCTACAATTAAATCGTTGGTTCTTACTGTTGAATTAAAATACCATTGAGTCAAAGGTCAAAATTCTATTAGCATTTTTGATTACATTTTGTAATATGTTTAACTAATTTGTATACAAGAGGACCTAAATCCTTTTGTTCCTCAATGGCTCCCAGTCTTGCCCCATGAAGAAGCATTCTTTTTTTACTTGGGATCCAAAACAGATAAGCTGTTTCCCACTTTTGAGCATCTATCACGTTTGCTCATTAATTCATTCTTTGATCCTTTTAATTTTCCTGCATTAACTTTGTATCATTTGAGAATTTAATTATATAACAATCCTTTAAACAAAAAAAGATAAAGAACTGGAAATCAAAAACAAAATCAGAAACTTCTTGGAAAAACTCTATTTTTTTTCTCCACAGATGGTGCCAAATCTGCTGAGTTAATGTTTTGGGTCACTGGACTTGAAACATTAACTCTGTTTTTGCTCCACAGATGCTGCAAGACCTGCTGAGTTTTTCTGGCAAATTCTGATTTTGTAACTATTCCTTAATGTCTTTAATATATGTCATAAAATGCTGAGGTTCCATTGCAGATCTGTGGGGAATAATACTTCCTTTAAACAATTGGAAGATTTCCTCCCTCCCTGTCTTCCAATTTTTTGCCAACTCGATAGCTCCAATTTAGTGCACTTTCATGTTTGGTAATCTTCTTCTGTGCAGAATCTTAACTGATGTCTTTTGAAAGTGTAATTGAGAATAGCCATCGATACTGGGTGGAATTCTCACATGGAGAATTGAGATTGTAAAATCAATTTAGCATTGTGTTGCAAACTTTTGATAGATGCAGCAGTACATTATGCTGCCACAAATATTCACCCTGACTAATATGAGAGGAAGAGGAGTCTTCTGTTTGGTGTTTGTAATTAATTCATACTTGATTTTATATGAATGGTTTAAAATTTTACTAATAATAATGAACAGAAGAAATCATCCACTGCTGTCCAGGTGACCTGATAAAATGCACATAGAACTTTTTAATTAAAAAAGTACTCTGTTAGAAATGTGTTCCTGTGCTTACTAAAAAAATTAATAATATTTTCAGAAATGGTAGCTGGCTACATTGTGGGCAAGTCACTCATTGATGAATCAGAACGTGAGGGAGACTCAAACACATTCCTCTAATAGGTAGAGATAAAATCTGCAAACTGATACATTACTGTTATTCTTATCATTGTTGTTCATATGCATTGCATTATTTCTATCCCTTGGTATCCATCAATTTGACTTGTACTGAGCCCAAGCCACAAAGTCAATCTTCTGTTTTTTTTAATGTTAGGAGCACTGGATTAAATGGACAGGGACAAGAAAGTGATACATGTTTAGAGATGGAGAACGTGGCTTGATGTGCACTTTCTATTAGTGTTTACTAAAGAAGAGGTGCTGATGAAGTATTAGCGGAAGTGGAGATGGGAGAGCTGTGAGTGAGGTGTAAATTGATAAACAGGATGCACAGGAAGTGTTGGCTGTACTTGCAGTGGGTAAATTGCTGAGCAAATGGCTTGCAGTTGAGGTTGCAAACAGAAATGCAAGTGGGGATAATAATGAAAAGACTTGCCATAGTCTTCCAAACTTCTCGAGATACAGGAGAAGTGCCAGAGGATTGAAAAGTGACAAATGTGACACTCCTGTTTAACAATGAAGGTAAGGATGTTTCTCATAACTATAGTCAGTAAGTTTAATATTAGTAGTGGATAAAGTTTGAAAAACAATTGTCAGGGAAAAGAACAACAGACTGATTGATAGATTTGAATTAATGAAAGCGATCCAGCACTGATCTGTAACAGGCAGATTATGTTTTGTGAATCTGTTTTCAATTTTTCATTGAAGAGATAGCGAAAAGGAAGACAATTGATGATGTTAGCATGGAAATAAAGGGTTGGACAGAGTATGACAAAAGGTTGGTTCAGTGTTAGCTTGGTTTAAAAATGACCTGTATAAATGAGTTGGGTTGTGGGATACAGAGAAATTTCAATATTTGCATTCAACAATCTCTAAGATGTATAAATGGTAAGGATGGTGCCAACTGACTCTCATTCGATATAGACTAGGAAAATGGGCAGACAAGTGAGAAACTGGAATTTAATAGAGGAATCTGAACTGATGAATTTTTGCAATAAATGTAGATAGTATGCACTTAGAAACACAATTTTTTTAAAAAAGCCAAATTATTTTCTTGTGCCATGAAGACTGATTCTATATTGTTGCTTAAAAGGAAGGAATATCCTAAGGAATGCTGGATAACTTTAGATATAGTATTCTTAAAATTCCTTATGAACACTTGATCACAAGCTTTTTTACAGTGTTTTTCTGGATAAACTTTATTAGCAGCCAAAAAGCTAGTTGAAAGATGTTTGCAGGTACTAGGTAAAGGAATTATGTGGGACTAGAAGATCTAGTGAAATCAGTGCCGTAAGTATAAGCACTGGGGCCCTTATTGTTTCACATCAACGGACTTGATTCAGAAACTCAACACAAATTAGTCGGATTTGCATGTGTAACTAAATTGATATGGTCAGAGTAGCGTAGCGAGTGTGTTGCTGGAAAAGCGCAGCAGGTCAGGCAGCATCCAAGGAGCAGGAGAATTGACGTTTTGGGCATGAGCCCTTCTTCAGGAATGAGGAAATTTACAAATGGTATTTAATGAATCATTGTGGATATTGGGAGAAGCTTGAGTTTTATTTCAAGTTAAATCACAAGCAGAACAATGGAATGCAGATTCTTAGAGATAAAAGAAATGTTCAGGTCGATTGTCATCAAATATATCTGCACGTTTTTAAAATTAGATGTTCAATGATCTACCTAGCAAGACAATGTGATAGACTGTCCATTTGGAGTTTACACATTCTCCTCATGTCTGCGTGGGTTTTCTTTGGGTGCTCCAGTTTCCTCCCACAATCCAAAGATGTGCAGGTTAGGTGAATTGGCCATGCTAAATTGCCCATTGTGTTCCGGGATGTTTAGGTTAGGTGCATTAGTCAGAGGTAAATGTCGAGTAAAGAGTTTGAGTGGGATACTTTTTTGGAGGGTTGATGTGGACTTGTTGGGCCGAAGGGCCTGTTTTCATGCTGTAGGGATTCTATGAAGAATTCACTGGAAATATTCAAAACTTCTAAACACACAAAATGTACTTCAAACATTGTCATGATCACGTGCCATTCACCCAGCCTTTTCTGAAAGTTGTGTTTTACCAGTACTAGCTAGAATAAATGCATCTGCCAGCTTTGCATTTCCTTGTCTTCATACAAATCCATTATGTTGTATTCCAGTAAATAAGGACTTTCAATCATATTCATTTAGTACTATATCCACCAGGTGGCCATGGTGGACACCGGCTAATGGAGTTGTCAGCAGTTCAGCTGATACTTTCACGTCTCTGTAGAGTCCTGTATGTTCATCCGAGAATGCTCTTTTTTTTCTGTATAGTTATAATTTCTTGAAATCTCTAAAAAAAAAATTGAATTGGTTTGGAGGTGTGTAATTGTTGGCAATTAGTTTTATTCATTCATGGGATCAGGCTGTCGCTGGCTGGACCAGCATTTAACCATCTGCTATGGTGGAATTTGAACCTAGGTCCCCAAAATATTACCTGGGTCTCTGTCTAGCGATTAACGCGGCTAGGCTATCACATTCCGACTTGTGGAGAGTTTTTTAAAACAGATGATAGCACGTTCTTGTACAATTTAAATTATGTCTCCTAAGTAGAAGAGGTGGTGTAACAAAAATGCCTGTCCTATGATTCCTTTATCCTATTCGAATCTGCAGTAAACTATTAATGTGTATGTTATCTGTAAAAAAGCTCTATATCCTGTTGGTTATTCTAACTCATGATCTCTCCCATTTCCTATACTTTCCAATTTTAGTGTAGGACACTTCATTTGTTAACTGGAGAACAAAGAATAACTGTCCAGGTAAGATAAGCAATTTTAACTTCCATATCAAGTATTTTCTACTTCATTGTATATGAGTTTATCAGTAGAAGTATTGTACCTGTATTTGTCAATGAAAACATGTTGATATACTACATTGTATATGCCTGATAATAAAACAAAGTTTGTGTTGATTTACGGAGGCAAGTTTTCATGTTGCAACTTATTTTGAAGTTCGTAAACTGACATCACCCACAGGAACCTATTAAATTGTTCACAAAGTCTGGCTATTAACAATTATTTTTTTCTAATCAATCACTTCAGGAATATAAACAGCTTTTGGATCAAGGTGTTCCTCATATTCTGGTAGATGTTCGTCCTCAGGTGGAAGTTGATATTTGCAAACTACCTCATTCCATTTGTATCCTTTAAATTTGTTTTGATGATCCTTTGAATTCTGGTAGGCTCAATGCTGGAATAAAATTAACAAGTGAAGAAGCTAAATAGCCCTCAAATTTCCTTTCATGTTTACATTAAAATTTCAAAATTATGACCTCAAACATTACTACTTGGGTGTTTTTGCAGATTGGTGTTCAAAAGTACAACAGAATAAACATTGTTTTTTTTAATTAACCCATGTACTGATAGTGAAAAAGATTGGTTTTCGTGCTAATCAGACAAATCATATCTTACGTTAGCACATTAGGGTAATAAATAGGATGCAGCATATAGTGTTATAGCTTGAGGAGGTGCAGAGAAAATCACCTCAGACACTGAAAGGGCACATCCTCAACCACTGTGTAAAAGGTTGTGAATTGGTCTGTACACAACCTTGTATCATCAACACAAACCTGAAAGAAAACAATAAGTATCTGTGATCCAGATTTGTGGCAGAACTGTGCTTCTGACCATTTTTATTCATCCTCTCTACCCATAATGTTTGTGTTTGGTCTTGTCTTTTTGTGTGTCTAATTGTCTGTGTATTGGACAGAAGAAGGGCTTATGCCCGAAACGTCGATTCTCCTGCTCCTTGGATGCTGCCTGACCTACTGTGCTTTTCCAGCAACACATTTTTCAGCACTGATCTCCAGCATCTGCAGTCCTCACTTTCTCCTAAAGTTTAAACTATACAATTATAGATTGGCAAATCAACTTGTCCACTTATTTCCATTGATTAAAAATAATCTGATTACAATGAGTAGTTATTTTGCTATTAATAGAAAAAAATCCTGGTTTATACATTCTGTTAACCTGAATTAAACAGTTACATAGAATTGGGCGGTTTGATGGTTTAATCCATTTGTTACATTTGTGATGCCTTTGGGAATAGTGGACTTGATTTCCAACAAACTACCCCTGTGAGTTATGACAGTAATTGCTTTAAAGGTAACCATTGTAGCTGTAAACTATGTTTTTTTTATTATTTGTTTTCAAATGCAAAGAGCACAGTACAATTGTTTCCTATACATGATGCCAGATTTTCCATTGGCTAAATTAGAGGAGAAGAATACTGAATACATGAAGCTTTTACAGAATCGCATCATCACAAGTAGAAAGGAGGCAGTAGATGAAACAGTTGCTTTCCCAGGTACAGTTCTTCCTGCATATAAAGTATACTTTATTATGTACTGGGCCTTACAAGTACAAACAATTGTGGGATTTATCTATTTAAAAGCTGAGAGCTTAACATGAAGGAGCTTTTGCAGAAACACTTGCAGTTCATTTGTCCTTGAGCTGTGTTTTCCCGTGTCTGCAATTCAGATATCCAAATTCCAATTATGATAGGGAAGTAAAATCACCAGAATATATAAAGTTTTCTTTGTTAGTAATGTCTAAATCTGCCATTGCACATAACAGGCAATCTTTCTTCTAAATTTGAAGGAAAGTTGGACAGAAACTTCAGTTAGTTATAACTAGACAGCAAATTCAGCACCAAGGCAATTACACTTATATTTTCTAATATAAGTACAGTTGAGGCATTAAAATCTAAATATTTTTGGTGTAGTGTACACTGTATTATGTGTACAAACACTTATTAGGTTTTACATTTCCGCTTTTCCTTCAGAATTCTTTCCTGTGCTTTTAAATTCCAGAGTCACTGAATTGTTATGGTGCTGGAGGAGGCCAGTTGGCCTATTATGTTTCAGCTGTCTGATCATTTTGACTTGGTGCCAACCTCTTGCCTTTCGCCCACAACTGTCTGTTGTTTCTATTTAAATAGTTATCATCCAATGCCGCCTTGAATGTCTCAATTAAACCTGCCTCCACCACACTTACTCTCACCAGGAGAGCATTCCAAATCCACACCATTTGGTGTGTGAATGGGTTTTTTTTTCACCTCACGTTTGCTTCTTTTGCAAAACACTTAAAAATGCGACCTGTTTTTACAAACCAGAACAGTTTCTCCCTATTTATGCTATCCAGACCTTCTTGATTTTTAAAACCTATATTGAATCCCCCTTCTCTAAGGAAAATAATCCCAATTTCTCCCTCTAACTGAAATTGATTATCCTTGGAAACATTCTTGCAAGCCTTTTACTGCACTGTCTCAAATGCATTCACATCTGTTCTAAAGCGTGGTGCAGAGAACTATACACAGTACTCTAGCTGAGATCTAACCACTATTGAATATTGGTTCAGAATAGCGTTCCTGCTCTTGCACTCTGAAGCTTATGTATAATATACTGTATGTTGTATTAAAAGCTCTGTTTACCTGTTCTACCACCTTTAACGATATATATACGCAGGTCTCTTTGCTGGTCTACCATCTTTAGAACAGTACAATTTATTCTGTACCGTCTTTTTTTTTGTATTGAAGTGTGTCACCTCACGACAAACCTTCCTCCAACTTGAAAAGTACCTATTAACCATTACTGTTCTTCCTATCACTCTTCCAACTTTATATCCATGTTGCTAGTATCCCTTTTATTCTGTGATCCATCACTTTCTTACAAGTCTGTTGTGTGGTACTGTGTTGAGCACCTTTTGAAAGTCCGTGCACATGTCAGCAGCCTTGCCCCCATCAAGCTCTGCTATTTCTTTTAAAGAAAAAAAATTCTAAGTTATTTAGACAGGATTTTCCCTTAACAAATCTGTGCTGCCTCTTCTGAATTAACTCATTTTTCCACATGACAATTCATTCTATCCTGAATAAATGTTTCTAGATATTTCCTACCACCAAAGTTAAACTGACTGGTCTGTAATTGCTGGGCCTATCTTTACAAGTCTTTTTGAATGAGGGCACACTTTGTAATTCCCAGACCTCTCACCACTCCCAAATCAAGGAAAAATTGAAAGGTTATTGCCAGTGCTTCTGCAGTTTTCACTGTCTCCCTTCCTTCAGTTTCCTTGGATGCATCTCATCTAGTCCAAGTACCTTACCAACTTTGATTTCAGACAGCTGACCTGAAACCTTAACCTCATCAATTTAAAACCTTTCCAGTGATTGGGTTTCCTTCTCTGACACGTGGCTTAGGCATAGGGAAAGGCAGTTAGAAAATATTAATTTAACACCTTTTTCAGTGCTACTTGTCTTCATATTTATTTCCCCTTTTTTGTCCTGAATCCATACTGCTCCTCCTGAATTGCCAACTCCTCCTAATCCTTGCGTATTTTCACTAACATTGCCAGTCTTTTTTCTGAACACCTGAACCAGGAATATTTAACACCCAGGCATGTTCTGCCTTGAGCCAGGTCTCCTTAATCACCACGGCATCATAATACCACTAGTCAATCTGGACCTGTCGTCTTAACTATATCCATTTGTTTATCTACAGCAAACTTTGTTTAACCAGCCCTTTAGGAACTGCCACTCTCAATAAACTGTGAAAAATTATTGCCAAGTTTATTATTCTGTCCAATTATTATAGTTTAAAAAATTTATTTACCTCAGTGTAAACCTACTTGTTCAATTGAATGGCCACATGAAATATCAATGCAGAGTGACAGCAACATTACAGTACTTGCTGTTGTTTCAATTTCGAGTCAATTTCTCCTCAAATACTACAATTTACTGTGATGTCCGAGTAGTCAGTTGAAGGTGCAAGTGAGAAGGCTCTCTGCTGGTGATGTTTATTTAAGTGATTAATGCTGTAAATAAAGTATAACAGTGATGTGTATATCTTCTGCATTACGTTTCTTTTACATAGTGTGTTTTTTACATTGAATATGTGGATCCCTTGATTATTTGGTATATTTGATCAACCGGCATACTGCTGGTCCCAAGGATGCCAGTTAATAAAAGTTTGTTGCATATGCACTATAGACATTGTTACTGTTTCCTTTAACTTCTCATATCAGCTCTCTGTTCTAGTGCTATCAACCTCCCAAAATGTTATGCATTCTGATATTACTTTCTAATATACTCTCCTGGTTCCTGTATCCCTGCTGAGTTAGGTTAAACCCCAAAAAAAACTACGAGCAATACACCCTGGCAAGAACTCCATCCCAGATGCAACCTGAAAGTAAAAGTCACCCTAATCCCAGGGGACCATAGACTACTGCCTCATTAGAGGGAAAACACATCTCAGGCGAGATGCAAAGTTGAGAAGGTGGGGCTTTAGCACAGCCAGTACAGTAATTGTATGTGTAATGTTGCTGTGGCTCTGCATTGCAAGCCAGCTGTCTAGCTAACTGAGTTAACTGCAATGAGAATCATAATGGTCGCCATTAGATTAAGTTGTTTTTAAATTCGAGTTATTAAAATTTGAATTCAAATTCATGCTGTGGATGAGACGTAAATCCAGTGTATTCAGAAGATCCTTAAGAAAATACGACCCTTCGTTACAGTGCACTCTACTTTTTTAATTGAAGTATTTTTTAACTCGTACTGTCTTGATCACTTCCTGCGTTTTCTGAATTTCTGATTGCAAATGTTATGTAGTATGATTAATTGAGAAAATAAAATTTAGGTTTTAGCAGAATTAAATTGTTTCTAATTTAACTAATATACTGTCAATGATTGGACTGTTTGCTGGGTTGTTATTATCTATGCACCAGTGCAACAACACTTTTTGATAAGGATTTGGTAGTAAAAGATTTTCTGACTTATAAATTTACAAATCTGTAGATTTTTTTTGGACAAAGTTTAACACAGAAACATAGGAAATAGCTGCAGGAGTAGGCCATTTGGCCCTTCAAGTCTGCACCGCTATTCAATGTGATCGTGCAATCTCAGTATCACATTCCCACTGTCTCTCTACATCCTTTGGTCCCTTTAGCCACAAGGGCTATGTCCAGATCCCTCTTGAATATATCAAATGAACTGACCCCAACAACTTCCTGTGGGAGCGAATTCCACAGGTTCACAACTCTTAAGTGAAGAAATTCTTCCTCACCTCTTCCCTAACATTGGGAACATTCTTCCCGCATCTAGACTGACCCCATTCTTCTCGATTCCAGCAAGTACAAGCCCGGTTGATCCAGTCTTTCCTTATGTCAGTCCTGCCACCTCGGGAATCAGTCTGTTGATCCTTCGCTGGAATCAGTCAATAGCAAGAATGTCCTTCCATTGTTTAGGACACCAAAACTACACCCAATAATCAAGGTGTGGCCTCAGCAAGGCCCTGTATAACTGCAGCAGGACATCCATATTCTGAGACTCAAATCCTCTCGCAATGAAGCCCAGCATACCATTAACTTTCCTCACTGTCTGCTGCACCTACATGCCAACCTTCAGTAACCGTTCCAACATAACACCCAGGTTTCGTAGCACCTCACCTTTTTCTTAAACTGCCGCCATTCAGATAATTGCTTTCCTGTTTTTGTGACCAAAGTGGATAACCTCACATTTATCCACATTATATTGCATTTGCCCATTCAGCCAGACTGTCCAAGTCATCCTTCTGCCTCTGAGAATCCTCCTCGCCACACTCACTGCCACCCAGCTTAGAGTCATCTGCACATTTGGATAAATAGCTTTCAATTCTTTCATCCAAGTCATTAATGTATATTGTGAACAGCTGGGATCCCAGCATTGAAACCTGTGGGACCCCACTCGTCACTGTCTGCTGCTCTGGAAAGGACCCATTTGCTCTAACAGTCTGCTTCTTGTCTGCAAGCTTGATTTCTGTCTGTCCTGTCTCCCAACCATTTTTCTACCCCTTCCTGTCTGCCATTTCTCTATCCATGTCAATACGTTATCTCCGATACCATGAGCATTAATCTTCCTTCCTAATCTCTTGTGTGGAACCTTGTCAAAAACCTTTTGAAAGTCCACATCCACAACATCTGCTGATTCACTCTTGTCTGCTCTTCTGGTCACATCCTCACACATTCTAGAAAATTTGTCACTTGTTAATTTTAAACAAATGTTTTAATGGAAAAGCATTAAAAGTTGACATTCATTAATCTATGTACTAAAAGCATAATCTAAATTTTAAACCACTTTGAATGATTTTAACTTATTGTGGATGTGTGCCTATTAAAATGAAGACACATGATATGCAAACCTGTCCCCTTAAGGATTGACTACATCTGACGTGGGAACATGCCTTCATTCAGAGAACGAGGAGATCTGGATCATAAATGTTTTCAGCGTACTTCACACTTCCTGACCAATCTACCACATTACTTTTTTGGTAGTAGAGAAAAAGAGCTCTAAGACATATAAATTGTTTGCCTAATCATTTAACATAAGGACCCTTGAGTATTCTTATTAATGGCATAAATTTATTCTTTTGGATTATGAAATTAACAATAGATAATTTCTATTTGTTAATAACTGAAAAATTCATGTTCCAAAAATAGTGTCTCCTCTTGCCATTAAGTTATGCTTTTTGTTTCTTTCAAAAGAAGCATAGTGTTAGCTTTTGGAGTGACTTTTTTATGACTGGTTTGAAATCTTTGGTGTGCATCTTTGCCTTCAAAATATTCAACAAGGTAGGTTCAACTGCTTCACTAGGCAGGGAATTTCAGAAATTCACAATCCTTTGGTTGAGAAAATTCTTCCTCAACTCAGTCCTAAATCTGCTCCTCCTTATTATGAGGCTATTCCTTGTTCTAGTTCCAGCCGCTCGTGGATGTAACCTCTCTGCTTCTATCTTGTATATTCCCTTCATAGTTTTATTTCTGTAAGATCACTACCCCTCCTAAAATCTTGTAAATTCCAATGAGTATAGTCCCAGCCTACTCAATCTCTTTTCATGAGCCAACTTCTCAAAGCCAAAATCGACTTAGTAAACCTCCTGTGCAGCCCCTCCGGTGCCAGTACATCCTTTCTCAAAGTTTGGGAGAAGATTTGTAGCTCGGGTGCTCGTAGCTCGGGTCATCAACGCCACACTCACAGGAATCCGATTCACTAGAGAGGAAGAAAAGGACAACCAAGTCCCATTCCTAGACATGATGGTACAGAGAACACCGAACGGAGATTTCACCACAAAGGTATACAGCTATAAAGCCACACACACAAACCAAGTCCTAAACTACGAAAGCAACCACCCCAACACACACAAAAGAAGTTGCATTAAGACACTGTTCAAAAGGGCCACAACACACTGCAGTACACCAGAACTGCAAAAAGAGGAAGAAGAACACCTATACAATGTATTCGCCAAAAACTGATACCCCCGCAATTTCATCAACAGATGCCCAAGGGAAAGACAACGGAATGAGGACATGCCACAACCTAAAGGACTAGCCACACTACTATACATCAAAAACATTTCTGAACTGACAGCCAGACTACTGCGACCACTAGGACTCATAACAGCACACAAACCAACAGCCCCTCTCAGACAACAACTCACCAGGACGAAGGACCCGATACCCAGCATGAGCAAAACCAATGTAGTGTACAAAATCCCATGCAAGGACTGCACAAAACACTACATAGGACAAACAGGAAGACAGCTAACGGTCCGCATCCATGAACACCAACTAGCCACGAAACGACATGACCAGCTATCCTTAGTAGCCACACACTCCGATGACAAACAACATGAGTTCGACTGGGACAACACTATTATTATAGGACCAGCCAGAGAGCAGCCAGGGGATTTTTAGAGGCATGGCACTCGTCCACAGATTCAATCAATAAGCACATCGACCTGGACCCAATATACCGGCCACTGCAGCGGACAGCTGGAACTGACAACCGGAAGCGGCAGAGACAAACCACTATAAATGCCAGAGGAAACATCACAGAAGCGCTTCACAGGAGGCTCCCAAGCACTGAGGATGTCACCTAGACAGGGGACGAAACGTCTGCAACACGAATTCCAGCTCGGCGAACAGAACCACAACATCCTTTCTCAAGTAAGGAAATCAAAACTGTACACAGTACTCCAGATGTGGCCTTACCAGAATCTTATACAGTTGCAGCATTACTTTTCCATTTTTAAACTCTATCTCCCTAGCAATGAAGGACAATACATCGTTTTAAGCTTCATACAAGATTTAGAAATATTTTGAGGTTTGTTTTTATAATTAGCATTTCATAAATTGAGAAATCCTTGTGTTTAAAATTTCATATCACAGGTTCGCATACCACATATGAAACTAAGTTTTTAGATCTTCTTCTGAAGTCCCTGCAAATGTTGCTGAATCCACTTCAAGAATTAAAGGAAGAGCTAGAGTATTGTATAGTGCTTTCAGTCTAAGGAAATAGCTCATGAGAGGCTTGTCTTTTATATTTTAAACAAAAACCTGTCAACTACAAGCTTCTTGAACCCAGTGCCAAATCTCAGCTTGCTTTCAGGAGAGAAAATATCATATTATACACAAGTATTGACAGGCTATGGACAAACCATCCTTCCATTTTTTGAATTCTAGCTTTGTATATTAAATTGATTTAATGCCAATTTGTAAGGCTTTGAAATGAGTGGAGTGGAGCAATGTGTTTTCAATCACAGGATGCAACTCATGTTGCTTCAATTGCCCTTTGATGGCTTAACAACTTTGCAGCAAATAAATTCTGCCAGAAACTTCAGAGCAGGTCTAAGAGGCAAACTGTGTGGTTGTGTAGAAATGTAATAGTGGAGGATGGTTGAGTCACACTACTTTTGTAGTTATAGCCAAGGTGTGCTCAAAACTCTTTTCTCCTACAATGATTTGTATGGAAAGGGCATCTGGGTAATGATGTTGATTTTTAAACGCTTTTACACAAAAGTTTAGCGGATACCTACTTCAAATGTAACATATGCATAAAGTAGGTGTAAAGCTAAAACTTGATTCATCTAAGCATCCGTGATGATGATGGAAAATGGAAGTCGTATATGTGAATATGAATCTTAAGTCTTCTCACTCTGTGGTACAAAGCTCCTCTTTCAACTAAACCACTATGCTGGAGCTTAAATCCCATTTCAGATTGCATTTTCCCTTTGTTAATTAACTTAATTATTTTGATGTATTACAAAATCAAATATTTTGCCTGAAAAATGGTAAATAAATATTTTCCCAGCAAGCTCACATTAACATTAAGTATAAAATATATTGGGATCTTGAATATTCTCATCAACTTATACACAAACTTAAAAAAAATTAATGTTCATTTTTTTACTTAAGGATTTTAAAAGAAGCTATCAAAACATTATACATTCAAACTAATCCACGCAATGTTAAAAACCAACCAAAAACAGTCTAGTAGTGGTGTTAATTAAAGCAGAACTTTTCATATCATTAGCAAATTGTTGGAAATCTGTGAAATTTAAGAACATTTTAATATTTTCTGATGTTGAGGGCTTTTGTGAAGATCTGTAAATCGGATTATGAATGAGGTAGTTGGTTAGCTTGCTGAGCTGCTGGGCTATCATGCAGCCATTTCATTGCCATTCTGGGTAACATCATCTGCGCTACTTCAATGAAGCGCTGTTGTTCTGTCCCAATGGCCTGTTCTGTTGGGGTGAGTGTCATTTCTGGGTCTTCTCTGTAGCAGTTTGTACACGGAGTCTATCTCTGTGTTTGTTGATGTCCTTTTTCAATGAAAACCAGGATTCCAAAAACACTCTCTCTCTCTCTCTCTCTCTCTCTCTCTCTCTCTCTCTGGCATGTCTCTGGTTAACTTGTTCTAGAATGATTACTTTGTCATAGTTCAGTTGATGGCGCTCTTGGTCTGTGTGTACAGTGTGTGTACCTGAATTTGATCTTCCAAAATACATCACCTCGTATTTGTCCAGAAGAAACTCCAATTGCCATTCCTCTGCCCAAATCAGCAATCTATCTACATCCTGCTGTATTCTTTGACAATCTTCCTCACAGAGGCAAAACATTTTGACACAATGCCTTTGCTCTTTCTCTGGCTATCTCCATCTCAACATCCCTTCAATATTGAAATGGCATTTTGGATCCCAAATTCGAGTTTTGGAGAAGGACCTCTCCTGATTAAGGTAAAATGTCATACACAAGGCTTTGAACATGAAATAGATTTGCTTTTCTATCACTCTATTGTTCCTCTCCAGTTACACAATTTAATAAAAACCACATTACATGCACATTAGCTTTTATGTCCTTAGCTTAAATATATTTATTGAGTTCTTGCTTGTAACTTAATAATGTGGAAGGGTTTTCTAAAGGAAAACTAGTGAAACAATAATATAAAGCAAAATCTTTGTCATGAGTTCTGTTTTTCAGGTAGTGGTATCTCCTTAAGAAAAGCAAGGTATAAGAGAAAATTAAAAAACAATAAAGTTCTAGAATTAAACTGACTTACAGAACTTTACAAAATCCAAGGGCTGTTGAGTAGTGAGGCTGTACTAAATTTTAATGAATTATTCGAGGATGTCACTGAGTGTACAGATGTAGGGAATACAATGGGAGTTCTGCCAAAATTGTCACCTTTAAGAAAACAACTATTTGTACCCCTAGCTGTTTCTATCCTGCTTTTGTATTTGATTTTATATACGCAGATAGTAGACATAATAGCAAGGAGGTGATGTTAAATTTAGCCAAGATAATGGTTTGACAACAGTTGGGAGATTGAAAAAAAATTTACATTCGCCAGATGTCTTATGGCCAATTAATTGTTGTTTTAAGTATTGTTATTAGTTTGTAGGCACACAGCAGTAAATTTGTGTGCGCAAGGTATCACAGTTAGTTCCATGGTAGATTTTGGTCATTAGTTAATGCAATTTTCTGACTCACGAACATGAATGCTTTCAAACGAAAGTTAATAATTTCATGGAATTTTACAGAACCTATTGCATGAAGGATATTAGAAATCTTATAAATGTACATGAAGTACATGTTAGAACTATGCCTGACATCAGTCATCAGGATAGTGCTGGAATGGAGTTCTTGACAGTGCACTTAGAAAATCATAGTATAATCCAATGTCTTCATGATAGTCCTACAACAGGTATTTGACAAGTTAGAGTTTTCTAACAATGTAACTATCAGGATAGAACAAGAGAATCAAGTGGATGTAGTATGTATTATATACACTTATCCAAAGTGCAATGGATGCTAGGGCATTGACTAAATTTAAGGAGAAGGTAGACGAACAGGTTTTTAATTAGTAATAGATTGAAGGGTTGTGGAGAATGGATAGGAAAGTGGAGTTGAGGGGAAGGTGAGATCAGCCATGATTGTATTAAATGATGGAGCACGGTTGAAGGGCTGAATTGCCTAGTCCTGCTCCAAGTTCTTATATTCTTGTGTTCTGATTTCCAAAAGCATTTGATAAAGTGCCACTGGAAGCATTATAAATTACAGCCAATACAGTAATTTTTAGTACATTGACCTCCAAGGTCATACGTGGCTGTGGATTTTTTTTTTTGAAACTGGACCTAAGTGCGTTGGCATGATAGTAAGCATGCGCTGAACCTTGGAGGAACTCAGCGGCCATGCAAGTTAGAGGAAACACTCAATACAACAGACAGTTACAAAGGAAATGATCATGTTGTTAGAGAATTGAAGTACAAGAATAAGAAGTCTTGCTGCAATTGTATAGTGCTTTGGTGAGATCACGTTGGAGTCCTTCTAAGGAAGGATTGCATTGGAGGCGGAACAAGTTTTCCAGATTGGTTCCTTGGATAAAAGGCTGCCCTGTTACCAGATGCTGAGTAATTTGTGTTTATACTTGCTAAAGTTTAAAGAATAAGGGATTATCTCATTGAAACATGCAAGTTTCTGAAGGTGCTTGATACTGTGCAATTGTTTCCTTTGGCTGGGAGTGAAATGACAAGTATCTTCACTCTGAGCATTGTTAATGGTTTGAATTGTCTACTGTAGAGAAATGTGGATGTTCTGTTATTAAGTATATTTAAGACTGCAATATATTTTTGGTGTATGAGAATAATGGGCTATGGGCGTATGGTCTTCTCCTGCTTCTATTTCTTAGGTTCTTATAGCAGGAATGAGAGGCTATAGTTATGAACAAGACCTTTGAAAAATATTTTAGTTTTCTTTTAGAAAGTAGAAATTAAGGATGATCTGTAGAAGTATTCAAAATGATATTGTTGGGGGGGGGGGAGAAAAAAACTGGAATAGGTCCCATGAATCTGTTCTGCCACTCAATAAGATCATAGGTGATCTGGTGTGGCTTGGACTCCACCTTCCTGCCTGCTCCCCACCTTTGATTTCATTCGTCAAGACAGATCTTTGATCTCCAATGTGAAATATTCTGAGTGGGTAACTAATGAAAGATTGCTTTCGCTAGTGAGAAGAGGTGGAAGTTAATGTAAGTGTTTTTCGCATATTAGCTTGGTAAAACATGAAATATTGTGCAGTTTTAAATGGTGTTAAATAATATGGTATGACTGCAGTGTAAGGTGAGAAACTTGGGTATTTGTGATAATGGGAGAAAGATGGGCATGGAGAAAGGAGTGAACAGAACACATCAAGACAATCTCCATTCTATTCATCTCACCCACTCTCCCTCCCAAAAGTCATCAGCATAAAAGCACATTTCCCAGCTATTTTCAATTCTTATGGAGTGCCAGTGGACTCAAAATCTTAACTTTCCATTGATAACCACAAGATTGTAAGAAATAGGAACAGGAATAGGCCATTCAGCCCTCAGAGCCTTCTTGGCTATTCAGCAGAATCATGGCTGATCCAACTTTCCTCATGCCTACTTTCCTGCTTTTTGTCTGTAACCTTCAACCTCCCCTACTAACCAATAATCTATAGATCTCAACCTTAAATATACATAAGGATTCTGCGTGCACGACTGTGTCAAGGATTTCCAAAGACATTCCATCTTGCGAGAGACGAAATTCCTCCTCCTCTCAGTCTTGTCTTAGTGCCCCTTTATTCTGAGACTATTCCTCTGGTTCTAGACTCTTCCATGAGGGAAACATCCTCTCCTCATTTACCTTTCAAGCCCATTAAGCCTCCTATATGTTTCAATGGAACTTAAAAGAATGAGAGTTTACCTCAATGAACGGAATCCCAACCTGTTTAACCTTTGCTTCTAAAACAACCCTTCCATACTGGCGATCAGGCAAGTGAATCCTCTTTGATTTGACTTATTTTTGTCACATGTACCAAGGCAAAGTTAAAAGTACTTTTTTTTTATGCTAACCAGATAAATCTTACCTTACGTAAGTACATCAGGGTAATAGAATAGAATGCAGAATAAATTATTACACTTGCTCGTGATGCCACTGTTGTGGATCGAATCTCAGACAACCGCAAGACAGAGTACAAGAAAGAGATGCACAGCTTGATGGCATGGAGTTAAAGCAACAATATCTCCCTCAGTGTCAGCAAAATGAAGGAGCTGGTTATCTACTACATGCAGTGAAGTGGAGGACGTGCCCCTGTCTGTATCATTAGTGCTGAGGTGGAGGTGGTCAAGAACTTCAAGATCCTTGGAGGAAATATCACCAACAATCTATCCTATCCATCCACGTCAACACCATGGTCAAGAAACTACACCAACCCCTCTGCTTCCTCAGAAGACTAGGGAAATTTGGCATATCCACAATGATTCTTACCAATTTTTATGGCTACATCATAGAAAAGGTGCAGAGAAAGGTCACCTAATATGAGAGGTCTGTTCATAAGTCTGATAACAGAGGGAAAGAAGTTGTTCTTGCATTTGTTGGTTTGCTTCTTTCAGACTTCTGTATCTTCTGTTCAATGGAAGAAGGTTGAGGAGCTAATCACTGGATGGGAGGGTCCTTCATTATGATCGCTGCTTTCCCAAGGCAGTAGCAAGTGTAGACAGTCAGTGGAAGGAAGGCTGGTGTTTGTGATGGACTGGGCTGTGTTTCCGTATTTTGCAATTTCTTGTGATCTTGGGCAGAGCAGTTGCCACACCAAATAAAAACCAAAAGATGTGGATACTGTAAATCAGAAACAGAAGTTGTTGGAAACATTCAGCACATCTAGTAGCATCTTTGAAGCGAAATCAAAATTAATATTTCAGGTGTGGTGACCATTCCTCAGAACTAATGGTAGCTGGAAAACTGTCAGTTTATGTGCAGAAGATAGGGTGGGGAGGAAGAGGGTGAGGAGTAAATGATAGGTAGGAATAGAGACCAAAGAGAGAGAAGAAGAGTTGGACAAAGCAGTCGATAATGATCAGGCTGGGAGGGTGGATAGCTGGTAATGGGAAGTGTTAGTGACTAACAATAGGTAGTGTGTAATGGATGACTTTGTGATAACAAGACCTGGAGTATGTGGTAAAGGGCTAGGACATGGGGGAGTTCGAGCAATAGTTGCTTTTCCAGAAACTTCTGTTTTTATATTTGCCATACCAAACTGGATGTGTTCTATGGTGTACAGTGGAAATGCGATTATCTGAACATGATGGACGGGCACTTTTTCTTTTGGATAATCGATTATTCAGAAACTTGATTAAATGGCTTTCCTCTGGGGCTCAATTTTGAAATCTGCTCCCTATTCAGAGACTGCTGCAGCAGCACAGTGCGTGAGACCCCACCACCAACACCCGCCCATTTTGTCCCTCTGTCCAGCCCCCCCACCCCCCAGCACAAAGCGTGTGAACCCCCACCCCTAACACTGCACCTTTCCCCCCCCCCAGCCCCTCTCAAGACTGCTGCTGCCGCTGCCTTTGTGAGATAAATCTCCAAATAGCGCACAGACACGCGCACACACACACTCCCACACACAACGTTTTACTGCAAATTTTTAACCGGTTCCCTCTTTGCCCTGTGCAGGACAATTTTGGAGAGATTATTCCTGGGAAGCAGGGCGGGGGGTTAGGGTACACCCCTCTGTAGAACTCTAGGGAAAGTGTGAGGAGATTGTGTGTGTGTGTGTGTGTGTGTGTGTGTGTGTGTGTGTGAGAGAGAGAGAGAGAGAAAGTGTGGGAGGTCAGTCATTTGGAGACGATGCCTGTTTAATCCCTGTAAATGAAAGACACGATCACTGCTGGAAACACGTCTTTGATGTAATGTTTCCATCGGGACCTCGAGATCTCCTTCGGATAATCCAATTTTCGGATAATTGGTATTCAGATAATCGAGTTTCCTCTGTACCTATAAAAATTGGTAAGAATCATTGTTGATATGCCAAATTTCTGATATCTTCTGAGAAAGCAGACGGGCTGGATCTCACACCATAGTACAGAGTGGTTAAAGATGTTCGCAAATTCTCCAGCCAGCTAGTCCACTCAGAACCTGAGCATGTGGCTGGGGTCTCCATCCGGGCTAGTTGCAATCTGTGGGTTCACCTCGAGGCCAATCTGACATCTGTGGAGGTGACTGGATGCAGGTACGCCCAAGGCTGTTGGGCCAGATGATATCATTTCACTGGCCTATTCAAAAAGAACATAGAATACATTGAGCTCATTGGGAAGGGATGTGTTGTTGCCAGCAATTCTATTCAACTTTGTTTTGTAGTCCATTATATTGTAGCCTTGCCACATTCGATGTGTGTTCATTTGGTTAGTCTGAGACTCTAGCTTAGTCTGGTATTGTCTCTTGGCGTCTCTGATGGCTTTGTGAAAGTCCTACAGAGAACTCTTCTCAGAACTGCCTGAATTAAGTACTATTAATTTCCTTAAAGAAGGGGACCAAAACTGATGTCAGTACTCCAAATGTTGTCTCACCAGTATCTTTTACAGTTGCAGTAAGACTTCCTTACTCTTACACTCCATCCATCTTGAAGTAAGGGCCAACATTCCGTTAGCCTTCTTAATTATCTTCTGCACCTGTGTGCTAGCTTTGTGTTTCATACAGTATAAGTGCTTCCAAGTCTGTTCTTTTGTTATCCCTTCCAAAGTGAACAATTTTTCTTTGTTCCACATTACAGTCCATTTGCCAACTTCTTGCTCACTTACGTAACCTATTAAGATCTCTGTAAACTGTTTTGTATCTCACTTGCCTTTCTACCTATTTTTGTGTCATCTGCAAATTTGACTACGTTTGCATCCTTCCTTTAAGTCATGCTGCCAAACCTGCTGAGTTTCTCAAAAACTTTGTCTTTGTTTCATGTTTTATCATCATCCTTATATCGCAGGTTATAACTCTAAACCTATATTTATTGTACCACAGAGCTAGGAGTTTGGCAATGAACATAAGTCATTTTTGCACTTCTGTGTGTAATTTGGTCAATTTTTGTATTCATTTTTTTAGCTCTCCTCCACCAAACACCATTTACTGTGTTATTCCCTAATCTAAACATTGTTATCTAAATATTTTGTAATGACCTGGCAGAGAAATAATCAAGATTAATTAAGATTGGCCTACTTTGTAGCCTTTATTTTTTAAAAAATGTTAAGTATAGGCACAGCACCTGGCACACAAACACACTTATAATACTGCCTTTAATGCAAAACAAAACTATCAGAGCTTAAGCCAAACAAAGCTGTGCCAAAATAAAATTATAAACAAACAATGATGAAAAGCTTGATGGATTTCTAGAACAGTCTTTATAGGAAAGGGAGATTGAGGGATTCAGTGAGGCAATTCCATGTTGTAGACCATAATGGCTGAAGGCACTGAGATTAATTGTGGCCCAAAGAGAGGGGAAGATGCTCAAGAGGTTGAAATCAGAACAGCAGAGAGCTATTGGTTAGGTTTTAGGATGGTTGCAGTTCCAGAGCTGAGGAGGGGGTGACATCATGTAGGGCATTAAAAATGACTATTGGAGTTAAGAGAAATCACTATAGAATGAGCAAGAAAGTGGAAAATGGAATTCAATGCCGATAAGTGTGAAATGGAATATTTTAAAAGATAAAAGTAAGAATTATACTGTAAATGAGAGAAAATTGGGTAACATGGAACAATTAGATTTATGGATTCAGGCTCGCACAGCATGAAAAAGAAACATCTTGAATGCTAAAAATCTGATCAGATACTTGGTTTTATACTAAGCGCTATAGGCCATAATGAATATGAGTTATGTATAAAACCTGAGAACAGGTGCAGGTTTTTAATCCAGCAGTCAAAAACACATTTTAGATGCTATTTGTGCTGCAATTGATAAAGATTTTATTTTTAAAAAGAGCTTGCATTCTGTTCACGTGGTGTGAACAGATCCATTATTGCAGAACCACAATAAATATTTAGACTGCTCTTTTGAGGATTAGTATTTCATTTTGTTATGTCTGGAGCTTAGTGTAGTCAGTCACCGGTGCTTCAGTACAAGTAATCTGATTGTCTCAAGTCCATGTGACCTGATAGGAGTATAATGCAATCATGTCTGAAAAACCTGAATACTTCTGTTTGGTTAGTTGTGCTGCATGGGGATAGATTGAACATTTTCCTGAAATATTGTTATGGGTAACCTGAGCACTAAATTCAATCTAAGTTAGATTTTTAACCACAGAGTTCAAAATTCATTCTCTGGACTGAGAGGTTAGAGTGAACTTGTTTTTTGATAATTAATGCCTTAGAATTAAAGGAAGAACAGAGAAAGCATTATTGCAAAATATTCTAATTTAACTACAGATTGAAAGGTACTGGAGTGCCAGAAGTTGTGCTTTAATTATAGTATAGATTGTCAAATGGAATGTGAGATTTTATTTTAGGAATTTCTGTATTAAATATAAACGTGTACTGCCTATTCACCAACCTCAGCCCTCACTAGTCATTACCTGAGGATGAATCAGACTATTTCAACCCCTGAATTCTATTTGACCCTGAGCTGGAATTCTGACTCCTATATCATCATCTATTACCAAGACTACCTATACCATCTATAATATGGCCTATCTTTGGTATTGCCTCAGCCCATTTATTGCTGAAACTCTTATCTGTGTTTCTGTTAGTTCTGAACGCTAGTATTCCGTTGCTCTTGTGGCTGACCCCTCTCATACACACCCTCTGTATATTTTGGTTAACTCGAAGCTGTGTGGCCCATACCCTAAATTGCCAAGTCATCCATCATCCCATGCACTTGTTATATGTACTGGCTACTAGTCTGACTGGGCCTCACATTTTTTAAAAAAATTGTTTACATCTCTCAAGTGAATCACACCTCTCTGTCATCTCCTTCACATCTATCACCTTCCTTGATTTTTGTGTTATTCCAATCCTGGTCTTTTTTTCATTGCTAATTTATAGGTTTCCACCAGGACAACTTTAGGCACACAGTAGGGATAAAGGGGTCTCTTTTTCAGGATGGCAGTAGTGGAGTTCTGCAGGGGTCAGTGTTAGGATCATAACTATTCATGTTTTACATTATAATGATCTTGAAGAAACTGAGAGTATTGTTAAGTTGGCAGATGATACAAAAATAGATGGAGAGATGTAGGTTTGAGGATATGGGGAGGCTGCAGAAAGACTTGGACAGGCTAGGTGAGTGGGCAAGAAAGGGACAGATGGAATGTAATTTGGGAAAGTGTGACACTATGCATTTTGGTAGGAAAAGTAGAAGTGAACTTTCTAAATGGAGAAAGGCTTTTCATATCTTAAGCACAAAAGAGCTTAGGAATCCTAGTCCGGGGTTCTCTTAAGGTTCGGGTTCACTTGGCAGCTAGAAAGGCAAGTGCAATGTTAGCATTCATTTCAAGAGGGATAGAATACAAAAGCAAATATGTACTGATGGGGCTTTGAGATGGATCTCTGGTCAGATGGCATTTGGAATATTGTGAGCAATTTTGGGCCCTGTATCTAAGGAGGGATGTGCTAGCATTTGAGGGGGTGCAGAGGACATTTACAGGTATGATCCCAGGAATCTCACATTTGTTGTATGAGGAGTGGTTGAGGACATTTGTACTTGATGAAGTTTAGAAGCATGAGGCAATCTCAATTTACAGCATACTGAGAGGCCTGGATGGAGTGGATTTGGAGAAGATGATTCCACTAGTAGGAGAGACTGGGACCTAAGGGCTCAGCTTCAAGAGTAAAGGGATGATCCTTTGCTACTGAGATGATGAGGAATTTCTTCAGCCAGAGGGTTATGAATTTGTGGAGCTCATTGCTGCAGAGGCCAAGTCATTAAATGTATGTCAGACCAAGATAGATAGGTTCTTCGTTAGTAAGGGGACCAAAGGATACTGGAAAGAAGCAAGAGAACAAGACTGAGAAACAGACCATTTATGATCGAAATGATGGAGCAGACTCAATGGGCTAAATGGCCATCTGTATCATCAGCTGATAAGCCCTCAGCCAATTCTCTCTCTTCACTTCTCTTTCCTCCTTTTTAAGATGCACCTTTTTAAAGTCTGCTTGTTCAGCCCAAGTTTATGGCAACCTTTCATAATAATGCTTTTATGCTTCTCAGCATCAAATGTTTGATAACTTTTACTGTATCGTAGATTATAAACATGCAAGTTATTGCCAAGTGTACACCGCCTCTTGCTTTTTCTTGGATAAATCAGTTTGAACTCCCATCAGCAGGGGGCACTCTTCACTTAACACTCTCGTGTATGTTGGGTAGTATTTCAGCCTCCTATGAAAATAGTAACCGAAACAGCATAGACTTACTCATAAAAAAAATCTACGTTTCAAGTTTTCACAACATATTTTCCTCAAATCATTTTGTTCAATACTGTATATTTTATCAGCGAGTTGTCACCATTTATCATCAGAAGAGAGAGCTGCTGGTCTTTTGAAAATGCTACAACATTTGTAACAAGGTGGGGGTACTATTAGCCCTAGCAACAAATTGGTCAAATGATAATCTCTAAATTTTGAGCCATTATTAATGATTTGTCTTGTAATGATAATGTTGTTCCAACAGGTGCAATGACCTAATTCCTTTCCCTTTAACTTAACAGTCTATGTTATCTGTAAACAAGGGAATGATTCCCAGAAGGCTGTTAAGATCCTGCAAGAGATACTTGACAACGAGCTCTCCACGTTATCGGTGAAGGATATCCAGGGTGGCCTAATGGCTTGGGCTTGTAAGATTGATCCAACTTTCCCACAGTATTGATTGCTGGAAACATGAGGATGAGAAGGCAATCATTTAACACAATTTAAAAAAAAATTAAAATGCATTATTTATTCAATGCACTGTTAATTGTAAATAAATGCAAATGGGAAGTTATTTTAGCATTCGGATTTATTTTGTTTGAAGTATCAATGAAGGAAAGATAATGCGTGTACTATTTTCTGTATTGGATGTATGTAAACTGGTTAATAAGGATGCAAGCAATTTGGCAACGAGAAAAAAGTGTACAGAAAATCTCACTGGTTAGGGTTGATTAATTTTACTAAGTGTCTTGTGTTACAAACCAAATGCTGTACTGTCACATGACTAATTATGGAATATTGAGAAAAAGTCAAAATTAATCCTTAAGATTTAATTGACCAATAAATCACAAATGAAGCAAATGACATATGCAGAAATTCTGACAATAGATGTTTGCTTTAATTTGCTACCACAGAAGCTTTTATATATTTTAACAATTATGACGTTGTCACAAGCATGGCAGTCTTGATACTGTGGAAGTTAATGTAGCAATTCCTGTTTTTAACAATGGACCAGATTTCTTTTAAACAATATTCATTTGTGCATATAATGAAAATGCTGCCCTTAGGTTTGCCACAAAAATATTAATTAAGATATGGATTCCATTAATGTAGATAATGACATAACATCTGTTGATATAATTTCATCTCAGATGGGTAACCTATATTTCAAATGGCCTGTTTCCACACTGCAGGGATTCAATTCAAAGATGCCAGCCAGATCAGTTAGAGTCTAGGGTGGCACGGTGACTTAGTGGTTAGCACTGCTGCCTCACAGCACCAAGGTCCCAGGTTTGATTCCAGCCTCGGGTGACTGTCTGTGTGGAGTTTGCACATTCTCCCTGTGTCTGCATGGGTTTCCTCCCACAGTCCAAAGATGTGCAGTTCAGGTGAATTGGCCATGTTAAATTGCCCATAGTGTTAGGTGGCATTAGTCAGAGGGAAATGGGTCTGGGTGGGTTACTGTTTGGAGGCTCAGTGTGGACTGGTTGGGCCAAAGGCCCTGTTTCCACACTGTAGGGAATCTAATCTAATCATAAAGATGTACAGCATGGAAACAGACCCTTTGGTCCAACTCGAACATGCCAGTCAGATATTTGCAATTAATCTAGTCTCATTTACCAGCATTTGGCCCATATCCCCTAAATCCTTTCTATTCATATACCCATCCAGATGCCTTTTAAATGTTATAATTGTACCAGCTTCCTGAACCTCTTCGCAGCTTATTTCATACACGCACCACTATGTGTGTGAAAAGGTTGCCCCTTAGGTACCTTTTTTAAATCTTTCCCTTCTCGCCTTAAACCTATTCACTCTAAATTTGAACTCTCCTCCCCGAAAGAAAGGACCATGGCTATTCACCCTATCCATGCCCCCCATAATTTTATAAACTTCCATAACGTCACCCCTCAGCCTCCAGTGCTCAAGGGGAAAATAGCCCCAAATTGAGCCTCTCCTTAAATGTTTTTTTTATGTAAGTGTATTTTTTTATAAATATGTGCATGAAGAGCGTAAAATTTTATCTTCACCAATATAATATTACCATGGCAAAATCAGTTCCTGAACATTTTTCAGCTTTGCGGTGCAGGATCGATTGTTTGGAAGACGTACTGAAAATTTCAAAATCGAAATTTGGTGCTTTCTAGGAAACTATTTCATTTTTACAGCTACTCAGGCACTCTTCATTCTGTTATTTATGACTGACACTTCTGTTAATCAATTCGGAAATAGCAATTGTTGTTGCAGTTCTTGCTTAAGATTTATTCCGTAAACATACCTCAATTAATTAAACATATGAATTTATTAGATCTGTTTATTGTAAACAATGCATCCCAACCCATATCCTCCCACACCATAGATGGCATCATCACATATATTATATATTTATATGGTAGTATTGTAATCATGTATGACCAATGCAATTTTTAAGAAGTGCTGACACCTTTAATTAATCAGACTTGGGAGTTTTGAAATTCTAAAAGTTGACATTGTGGACTTCGTGGATAGGAAAAAGTCAAGCAAAGTCTATCTTTCCAGTATCTGCCTTGATTTTGACTGTTGCTTTTAAGGGAGAATATACACCAATTCCTTAGAGTAATCACTAAGGCTGAAAATAAATCTCCGGTCTAGTGCATAACATATCCCTTATAATTTTTTTCAGGTGCTTCTTTATCTTGAGTCATTTACTTTGTACAAAGAGCTGTAATCGGACAATAATTCTGTGAACCATACAATTATTGTAAAACAAACACTCCATCATGAACAGGATATATTTATAATAAAAGGGGATTTGACATTTTTATAGTCTGTGGATTAGTTGCAGAATTGCATACAGACACTTCCCTTGCTCGGTAGTTTCCTCCTGTATTTGCACTACCCCTTGCTGTCTGACATAAATTCTATTTGTAACCAAGAAGCAATAAAGAATTAATGTTTTGACCTACAGTTAATAAAGTCTTCATATATGAGAATATTAAAAATTGAGTGCAATGTAAAATTACAGAATCAACAGATAAGTATTGATATTATTGAAGCCAGAACTTAGTTGAAGGTTTTCATTTGTTCAATTTTACTGAATCAGTATTGTGAATTAATACTTATTCAGCTGACTTATTAATACAAATCTCCCTGATCAGTAACTTTTAAAAATTTCAAATTTTAATTATTAACTGAAAGAATTATGCCACAAATTTAATGTTTTAAACACATTTTACAGCATTCGTTAAAATGAGGGAACTATTAACCTAATGTTCTGTTTTGTAAACACTAATACTTTAAGCCTAAACATCTCAATAGACCATTCTCCATTCTACTTTTATATCCACCCAAATTTCCCTATATATGTCTACGAGCATCTCTTTTAACTTCTCATGGGACCAAATGCAATTGCACCAGTTTCAAGAATTCACTTTGATTCTCCTCCATGTTCACACTATACCCCAAGATATGACAATCCAAGATGTCTTTCCAAAAGCACCTTTCTAAGAATCCTTCAACACCTCGTGATTATGGATAACCCAGATCCAGCACGAGCCTTTCTACATTCTTGCTCGGTGACTCCAAATTAGAAAAGCCATTGGTTCCTGATGGCCCTCTTCCAGACCATAGTTTCTGGCAAATTCTCTCTGCCTTCTCCAAAACTCTTCTGTACCTTGATTTCAACTTTCTGCAAGAAAACAAGAGAAAACTTCAAAACAAAACCCTCCGTGCAGTTTATTCCTTCATTAATGTATGCTTGCTACATCCTAGGTAGAGTTTTGAACTAATCCCCAGCTCCAAACATCTCATTGTTCTCAGGGTCCACATGGGTGTGCTGAGGCAGCTGTAGGTATCCTGTCTCCAAGACATTCAGAAGTAAGCCAGTGTTTAGTTTCCAATTATTCCATGGTAGGTAATTATTTCTTGAAGTTGTGATTGCATTCCTATGAATTGTGACACTTGAAATGACTGTGAATCACAGGTTCCCTTAAATATCAATGTTAAAGCTGGAGTTTCTTCACAAAAACTACATACAGTTTGAAATACACGACCATGTACATAGAACATTACAGCGCAGCACAGACCCTTCGGCCCTCGATGTTGCACCGACCTATCATTAACCTTCACTATTCCATGTAGGTCCATATGCTTGTCCAATGACTACTTAAATGCACTTAAAGTTGGTGAATCTACTACTGTTGCAGGCAAAGCATTCCATACCCTTACTACTGAGTAAAGAAACTACCTCTGACATCTGTCCTATATTGTATCACCCTTCAATTTAAAGCTATGCCCCCTTGTGCTTGCCGTCACCATACTTGGAAAAAGGCTCTCCCTGTCCACCCTATCTAATCCTCTGATGATCTTATATGTGTCTATTAAGTTACCTCTCAACCTTCTTCTCTCCAATGAAAACAGCCTCAAGTCCCTCGGTCTTTCCTCGTAAGACCTTCCCTCCATACCAGGCAACATCCTAGTAAATCTCCTCTGCACCCTTTCCAAAGCTTCCACATCCTTCTTGTAATGCAGTGACCAGAACTGTACACAATAATCCAAGTGCGGCCGCACCAGAGGTTTGTACAGCTGTAGCATAACCTCATGGTTCTGGAACTCGATCCCTCATTAATAAAAGCTAAAAAAGTGTATGCCCTCTTAACAACCCTGTCGACCTGGGTGGCAACTTTTAAGGATCTGCGTACCTGGACACCGAGATCTCTCTGCTCATCTACACTACCAAGAATCTTACCATTAGCCCAGTACTTTGCATGCCAGTTACTCCAACCAAAGTGAATCACCTCACACTTATCTGCATTAAACTCGATTTGCCACCTCGCAGCCCAGCGCTGCAGCTTATCTATGTCTCTCTGTAACCTACAACATCCTTCATCACTATCCACAACTCCACTGACCTTAGTGTTGTCTGCACATTTACTAACCCACCCTTCTATGCCCTCATCCAGGTCATTTATAAAAATGACAAACAGCAGTGGACCCAACACTGACCCTTGCATACACTACTAGTAACTGGACTCCAGGATGAATATTCTAGGAGAAAGTGAGGACTGCAGATGCTGGAGATCAGAGCTGAGAATGTGTTGCTGGAAAAGCGCAGCAGGTCAGGCAGCATCCAAGGAGCAGGAGAATCGATGTTTCGGGCATGAGCCCAATTCCTGAAGAAGGGCTTATGCCCGAAATGTCGATTCTCCTGCTCCTTGGATGCTGCCTGACCTGCTGCACTTTTCCAGCAACACATTTTCAGCTCCAGGATGAATATTTCCCATCACCCACCACCCTCTGTCTTCTTTCAGCAAGCCAATTACTGATCCAAACTGCTATATCTCCCACAATCCCATTCCTCCACATTTTGTACAATAGCCTACTGTGGGGAACCTTATCGAATGCCTTGCTGAAATCCACGTACACCACATCAACCGGTTTACTCTCATCTACCTGTTTGGTCACCTTCTCAAAGAAATTATGTGTGCAGCATAGTGCATTATTAGTTGAAATGATTGGAAAATAAAATATTGTATTATAGTCATGCAGCGTGGAAATAGAGTCAGACCAACTCGTCCATGCCAACCATGTTTCCACATGTTAATTCTTTTAAATATAATGTTTAATGTAAAAAAAATTTTTTAATGATCTTAGTACTAGATTTATTCGGCTCCATCTAGTGGCGTAAGTTGGGTCAGTGCGGGTAGCTGTAGTCCATGACAACTGATACTGATCAAAGTCTGTCACTAGGTGGAACCTATAACATCAGCAGAAGAGCTCAAGAACAGACTCTGAGGACAAAGAGTGCTGGGAGGCAAGGATGAAAAGCAGTGCTAGGTAAAAACAATGAGTGCAGATGCTGGAAACCAGATTCTGGATTAGTGGTGCTGGAAGAGCACAGCAGTTCAGGCAGCATCCGAAGAGCAGTAAAATCGACGTTTCTGGCAAAAGCCCTTCATCAGGAATAAAGGCAGAGAGCCTGAAGCGTGGAGAGATAAACTAGAGGGGGGTGGGGAGAAAGTAGCATAGAGTACAATAGCTGAGTGGGGATGAAGGTGATAGGGTGAGGGGGAGAGTGGAGTGGATAGGTGGAAAAGAAGATAGTCAGGGAGGACAAGTCATGGGGACAGTGTTGAGCTGGAAGTTTGGAACTAGGATGAGGTGGGGGAAGGGGAAATGAGGAAACTGTTGAAGTCTACATTGATGCCCTGGGGTTGAATGTTCTGAGGCGGAAGATGAGGCGTTCTTCCTCCAGGCATCTGGTGGTGAGGGAGCGGCGGTGAGGGAGGCCCAGGGCCTCCAAGTCCTCAGCAGAGTGGGAGGGGGAGATGAAATGTTGGGCCACAGGGCAGTGTGGTTGATTGGTGCGGGTGTCCTGGAGATGTTAGTGCTGTGTGGCAACAGGAAGAAGAGGGCAAGATGGAAGCGCAGCAAGAAAGGTTATTTGTGCACACAGGTCACAAAAAAAAATCTTTTGGCAAATTATGTTCTGGAATTGGTGGTGTGTAATGGATATATATTGACACTATTGAATGTTAAGGTGAAACAACATTATATTTGACATTAAGTAGGGATTTACTGTGTGACTTTAAACAAACCATGGGGCTTTCTCGGATTTCAGTTACTTCAGACTTCACAGAATCCCTACAGTGTGGAAACAGACTATATGATCCAACAAGCTGAAAATGTGTTGCTGGAAAAGCGCAGCAGGTCAGGCAGCATCCAAGGAACAGGAGAATCGACGTTTCGGGCATCAGCTCTTCTTTAGTAATGCCCAATCTCTGCACATATGATCCAACAAGTCCACACTGACTCTCCAAAGAGAATTCCACCCAAACTAACCTCCCTCCCTATCCCTGTAACCCTGCATTTCCCATGGCTAATCAACCTAATCTACACGTAGCGAGTTTGGAGAAGATTTGTAGCTCAGGTTGAGATTCTGGGTATAAGTTTGCTCGCTAAACTGGAAGGTTCGTTTTCAGATGTTTTATCACCATACTCGGTAACACCATCAGTGAGCACCTGGTAAAGCACTGGCTGAGTAACATGAGTGCCTGCCATGTACATGGTGGGAGGTGTCCCCACGTGTAATGGTGGTATCCAAGTCTTGCAGTGCCTACCGTGACAGGGTTGTATGGAGTTGTCCTGAAAGCCGGGCAGCTTGCTACGAACAATAATTTGAGGTTTGGCGGTTGTTTAAAGGCAAGCAGTGGAGGTGTGGGGAAGGTCTTGGTGAGGTGCTCATCCTCATTGATAATGTGTTGTAGGCCACAAAGAACATGGCGTAGTTTTTCAGCTCCTGGGAAGTACTGTCAACGAAGGGTACCCTGTTGGTTGCAGCACGTGTCTGTCTCCTGAGGAGGTCATTACGGTTCCTTGCTGTGGCACGTCAGAACTGGCGGTCGATGAATTGAGCATCGTACCCCATTCTTATGAGGGCATCCCTGAGTACTTCCAGGTGCCCGTCATGTTCCTCCTCATCTGAGCAGATCCGGTGTACGTGGGCTTGTCCACAGGGGATGGCTGCTTTAATATGTTTTGGGTGGAAGCTGGAGACCTGTAGCATTGTGAGGTTGTTTGTGGGTTTGCGGTAGAGTGTGGTGCTTGTGTCCAAGAATGAGACAGATAGTCGAGAGTAGTCCATGGTGAGTTTGATGGTGGGATGAAACTTGTTGATATCACTGTGTAGTTTTATCAGTGACTCTTTGTCATGGTCCAGAGGAAGAAAATGCTGTCAATGTACCTGGTGTATAAGGTTGGTTGGAGATCCTGCGTAGAGAAGAAGTCTTGTTCAAACCTGTGCATGAAGATGTTGGCATATTGGGGTGCAAATTTGGTCCCCATGGCTGAGCAGAGGCTGACAGGTAAGTTCCATACCCATAGGGAGGGCCTCAACTGGGATCTTGGGTTCATGTCACACTACAGATGACCACCATAGCACTGCACACACACACACACTCGTATGCACACACATACACACATATACTCAGACATGCACACACACCCTTACAGACACACACACTCCCACACTCACACAGGTATCCTGTCAGAGACTTAGACCACTCTACACTCATGCACACACATATACATTCTCACAGACACTCACAACTCCCCATCCCAGACACGCACACAAACACACACGCACCCCCTCGCAGACTTAAGACACTCTACACTCACTACACACACACACATACACTCTCTCACACTCACAACCCAGACAGACACACACACACAGACAGACACAAAGACCCACATGCACACATATATTTTGTGAGGTGAATTTGTACTTGTAGTTACATTGTACTTTGCTCAAAAGCTGCATGAATTCATGTAAAACTCTGTTATCTCACTTTTTAGATTAGAATCAATCTAAACCTCATGGCATAGACAGAGAACACAGGGGCTAACACCTTCAACATATTGTCTAACTAACACCAATTGTTACAGCTAACCTGAGACTGCAACTTTTAAAAAAAGGTTTTGTGATTTACACATGAAAGAAGTGAAACTATCACTGTATTTGAACAGATGAAAGACTCAACAGACAAGGTATTTTTCAATGTATAATTTCAGTTACATCACACTGTAAATTTTTGCTATAAATTCTGTGTGTTAGGATTGAGCCCTCCACAACCACCTGATGAAGGAGCGTTGCTCCGAAAGCTAGTGCTTCCAATTAAACCTGTTGGACTATAACCTGGTGTTGTGTGATTTTTAACTAAGGAAACCGGTACTACCTAAACATCTTAAATACAAACCTCCCCTTAACACCCCACTAGCCAAAAGAATAGCAGAGCAAAACGGCCACAGAATGCTTAGAGAAATGATTAACGATGCCCACAACAGACTCTGTAAATACAACCAGAGAATTTTGCGCCAAAAGACTTTACTCACTAATGCAACAGTCCATGAATGGACAGATATAGTAGAACGAGCCATTGACATTAGGTAGCGACAAACACAGAAAGTGAAAAAAAAACTAGACCAGATAAAACTCGACAAACTCACACAAAATAACAACACAGACAACCTAGAAGCATGGATAAAAAGCTTACCTGACCGACCCTTAACAGACACTGAAAAAAACCATCTTAATAAGAGTATTACAACTTCCAAAACATGGACAAGGAAGATTTCTTAGCAGCATTAGAACAACACTGAAAGACAACAAACTCGCAGAAAAAAACCAGCAAACCATCAGACAGACAGTCGCACCAACGCTATGCAGGAAAAAGGAAAAAAAACACACTCAATACACAAGAAAGGAAAGCACTAGAAGGACTCAAAAAAGATAAAAACAAAAAAGACACCTGCAAACAAAGGACAATTGATAGTCATCTTAAACTGAATAAACTGCTTGCAGATACCAATACTTAACAACAGGTGGCGATAGACCTGACCCCACAACTAGAGAAGAGAATCACAGCCCTACTCAAACAACTCCAGAAATCTAGAGAATTGAACAAGACAGACTTCCAGAAAATGACACCAGACGGATCTAACACAGCATGATTCTATGGATTACCCAAAATTTACAAACCTGGATTCCCCTTAAAACCCATAGTCTCGCGACGTGGAACTACACCAAAGATTAAACACTTAGTAGAGGACTCATGCCTCCGCATTCACTCCACCCAAGAATTCTTGAACACCATCAAAGACACCAAGATAGAAGAGGATGAAATAAAAGTTTTCTTTGATGTAACAGCCGTGTTCACATCCATCAACATCAACCTGGCCAAAGAAATGCTGACTGTACTGTTAGAAGAACCAAACACCACCAACTTCATCAGCAAAGACAACATCATCAAGCTAGTGGACCTATGCCTTACCAACAACTTCACTTGCAGAAACAAAATCTACAAACAAACCAACGGAACACTCATGGGATTTCTGATATTAGGGTTCTTAGCAGAGGCAGTAATGCAGAGACCCGAACAAACAGCTTTGTCAACCATCTAACCCAAACTTTGGGTCCACTACTTGACGACACCTTTGCCATCACTAAACAAAACAAATTAGAGGAAACTTTCAAGACTATCAATTATATCTTAGTGGCATAAAATTCACAAAAGAGGAGGAAAACGGCAACAAACTGTCACTCCTAGATGTCACAGTAGAGCAAACAACCAAAGGGGAACTTCAAACCAGCATCTACAGGAAAACAACACATAAGGACCAAAAACTGAACTACAGAAGCAATCATTCCCAACACCAACAGACGAAGCTGCATTCAAACATTATTTCAACAAACCACCACACAATGCAGCACAGTAGAACTAAGAAAGCTGAGGAAAATGACCTATATAGCATATTCAAAAATGAATGGGTACCCAATGAACGCAGTCCGCCGATTTCTCAGTAACAAACCCAAACAAGCAGACAAAACACGCCCAGAAACCCTAGCCACTCTCCCCTACATCAAAGACATCTCAGAAATGACTGCCAGACTACTCAGAGCTCTTGGCATCATGGTAGCCCACAAACCCACCAACACACTAAAACATCAGTTAATGAATGTAAAAGACCCTATACAGACAACAAGCAAAACGAACATCATTTACAAAATGCCTTGCAAGAATGTAACAAACACTACACTGGACAAACAGGCAGAAAACTAGCCACGAGCCATATGAACATCAACTAGCCACAAAAAGACATGACTCACTATCACTAGTATTCTAGTGATACAAATGAGGAAGGGCACCACTTCACTGGGACAACACATCCATCCTAGGACAAGCCAAACAGAGATGCACATGAGAATTCCTAGAAGCATGGCATTGCAACCGGAACTCTATCAACTGCGATGGACTAGGCCAGACCACTCAAAACATTCTTAAGCAGGCATCCCAGATCATAACTTTGCAATTTGTTTTGGTAAGTGTACAGTGAAAATTACCCGAATTAAGTGAGCTAAGTTGACGACTAGATTTTAAAACAGACAAACATCTATTCACAAAATTACACAATGAAACACAAAGAACAGAATAAAGAACTCCTACAGAACTCACCCTATCCAACTAGACATCAATATGCTGTTCCGAATATCCACAACAGTCCCAATAAGCAAACTCCCTTTAAAAACCAATATAAATGGAACACATGCTTACAGGTTGAAGTTGAAGGGCGGAAAGAGAGAGAGAGAGAGAGAAAGCTTCTACACAGCTCCCTGTTGAACTCCTCACCAGCTCAAAACTGAACTAAACTGCTCAGATCAGCTAGAGAGCTGACTACTCCCCTTTCATTACGTAGGTGACTTCTAAAACGTGACCACTTTGGCCTGAAGTCTCATCTGTTTACATATAAACAAAAGGCCTCACAAACTCCTTTTAATCTCTGTATAAAACCAGACTGATCGGAGCCCAGCCCGATTTATTGACCCTCTGAAAAAAAATCAAGGACAGAGTCTCCTTGAGCCAAGGAACAGCTTTTAGATAAAAAAGGGACTAGCTTTGTGACACTTCATTTTTAACCCTTCAAAACCTGATTAATAGTCGAAACACACATATACACTTTATTTATAAACATGCAAATATGCACAACCACATGCAAAATCAGACCATGGTACACCCAACACCGAATGCCCCTGTATCTCATTCGAGTCTCGATAACACATCGGCGATCAGGTTTTCGCGACCTGCCCCATGCATAATTGTCAAACTGAATGTCTGCAACAACAAGCTCCACCTAAACATTCTGGCATTTTCGTCCTTAAATATTTCCACAAATGTCAATGGGTTGTGATCAGCATATATGATTGTCTCAAATGCATTGCTGGTAATATAAACACTGAAATGTTGTAATGCCAACACCAGGCTTGAAGTCTCTTTCTCCACCATTGAATATTTCTGTTGAGGAACGTTCAATGTTGTGGAGAAAATATAGAGAATCACCAGGTGACGCAGAGAGTTCTTCAAGAAGTAGGTCTTTTATTTGCAAACAAAAAACCGTGACACTGAGACAGATTCTCGAATGCCCCCGAAACTCAGGGTCTGCGGATTTTTATATTTTTTTATTATGTTTCTGTTAGCTTATCAGTATGTCCAACTATATTAATCAAAGTACCTCACTCTCGCTACACAATAAACCAGTGATGTTAGTTCTCATTATCTCTTTAGTTGTACATTCTACTTAATGTTATTCTAATGTAATGGTTAGATATTTATTGCTAACTGTGCTACAGTGATCTTCAATTGCAGACTAACCTATCATGATAGATATTTAGCTATTCCATCCGTTACAATAGTCTCCTGTCTCAAGCTGACTCTACTAACTATTAATTAGTTATTTTAATGTCATGTCCCAAATATTTATGGTCCCAATCCTGTCATAATAACACTTAACAGAGAAACTTGCTTTATTACTTGTGTTATCTCATCTCGCCATAGTGATCTTTCAGCCTTAACCTTTCTCTGCTAATTGGTGTAACAGCATTCCACTATTCTTATCCCATCCTGCCTTCCATAGACCACAGGTTGCCAGTGGTCTTCATGCTTTAACCCTTCCCGTGCTTTCATGTTCTTTATTTTCCATATCAAATTCCTGGAAAAATACCCAATGAGTCTTTCTATCCCCTCGTCATCCTCCTGCAGGGGCACCACACCGACACCCACATCACTGGCATTGATAGTCACTCTGAAAGGCTTCATGTAATCTGGTGTGGCTAATACCGGGGCAGTGGTTAACACAGTTTTCAGGCTGCCAAATGCTCTTTCAGTGTACAGTCTGCTGTCCACTGAAACTTTTTGCCCTTTTTTTAGTAATTTGGTGAGTGGAGCAGCTACACTGCTCAAGTTTGGCTCAACTTTTTGGTAAAATCCACTCAAACTCAGAAACTGCAGTACCGTTTTTTTTTGTTGATGGTGTAGGAATTTCCCCACTTACAGAGGAACCTTGATTATCCGAGTACCGATTATTTAAAAAGCGGATTATCCAAAGGAAATCTCGAGGACCCGATAGAAACATTACATCAAAGATATGTTTTAAACAGTGATCGCGTCTTTTGTTTACAGTGATTAAGCAGGCACCATCTCCAAATGACTTACTGCCCGCCCTCTCTCTCTCTCTCCCCACACTTTCCCTGGAGTTCTACAGAAGGGTGTACCCTGAAACCCCCTTCCCCAGATAATTTCTCCATCATTGTCCTGTACAGGGCAAATGTGGAACCTGTCAAAAAATTTCAGTAAGAAGCTGTGTGTGTGTGCGCGCGTGCATGCGCTATTTGGAGACTGACCGCACAAAAGCAGCAGCAGCAGCAGCAGTCTTATTGTTGGTGTCCAGTCTGGCTGTGGCAGGGGCAGTGTTGGAAGGGGGCGGGTGGGGGGTGGTGTTGTGGGGCAGGGCGCGGTTTCGGACGGGGTTGGGGGTGGTGTTGGACGGTTGAGGGTGGTGTTGGACAGGGTTGGGGGGGTGGAGGGTGATGTTGGACAGGGACGGGGATGGTGTTGGACGGTTATGGGGTGGGGGGTGGGGTTGGACAGGATTGGGGTGGGGGGGCGGTGTTGGACGGTGTCGGGGGGGCGGAGTTGGACAGTTATGGGGCAGGGGGCGGTATTGGATGGGACTGGGGGAGGGGGAGTGGTGTTGGACGGTGTCAGAGGGCAGGGTTGCGCGGGCGGTATTGGACAGGGTTGGGAGCAGGGTCTCACGCACTCTCTGCTGCTGCTAGTCTCCTGAACGGGAGCAGATTTTAAAACCTTGGAACCCCAGAGGACAGGCATTTATTCGATTAACCGAATAATCAATTATCCAATCGAAATAGTGCCAGCCCATCTCGTTTGGATAACTGTTGTTCCCCGTACTTTTGTTTTTGCATCTTGTGGGACCATTTGTCCATGTCCAATATCATGCCCGGGAAGGTGACTTGGGTTTTGGCAAATTCACTTCTAGCTAGATTTACCACCAAGCCTGCCTTCCGAAGTCGATCAAACAAGTCCAATAAATGCTGTAAATGTTCCTTCCATGAGTCACTAAAATTCACCAGGTCATCAATGTACACCACACAATTGGGCAACCCAGGAATGACCTTATTAGTCAGTCTCTGAAATGTGGCTGGAGTGTTTTTCATGCTAAATGGCATGATTTTGAACTGATACAGTCCATTTGGCAATATCAAAATCTGAAATTGCCTTTGCTCTCTCTGACAGAGCTATTTGCCAGTAGCCTCTGAACAAGTCCAACTTAGAAACGTAAGTTGCTTGTCCCACTTTGTTGACACTGTCCTTCAACCATGGAATTGGATATGCATCAGTCTTTGTACTGGTGTTGACTTTGCGATAGTACACACATCACTGGCTTTGGGTACCATCTGGCTTTGGCACCATGACTATGGGTGAGTTCCAGTCACTGTAACTCACTTTGATTATGCCATCTTGGAGCATCCGCTCTATCTCCTTCTGAACCAGTGCCAACTTTAGAGGGTTATGCCTATGAGGGTGTTGCTTAATCAGAACACCAGCTTCTATATCTACGTAATGCACAATTAGTTCTTTCCAGTTTGTTTCTGTGTATCTCCCCATTTGATAGTAATAACTCTTTCAGGTCATTTTGATTTTCTCGTGGAAGGTAATTCAATAATTTAGTCCAATTTTTGACAACTTCCTCATTGTCCAATTTGATTTGAGGAATGTCCAATTCAGAATCCTCTGAACTTGGCTCTTCCTTCTATGCTAAAATCATGAACACACCTTCTCCTCTTGCTTTCCTTCTCTATGAAAATATGTTTTGAGTATATTCACATGACACACTCTGTGAGATTTTTTTCCTGTCTGGAGTCCTTTTCAAGTGCTTCACCTCATTTAATTTTCTCTTGCTTTGATAAGGACCACTAAACCTTGCTTTTAAAGGCCAACCTGTTACTGGAAGTAACACCAATACCTTATCCCCCATTGCAAAATTGTGAATTTATGATTTCTTATCTGCTTCCTGTTTCATTATATGCTGTGATACTTTTAAATGCTGTCTAGCCAACTCTCCAGCTCCATTTAACCTTTCTCTAAAATTTAACATATAGGCCAAATGGGTGGTCACTGAATTCTGACTTATTAGTTTCTCTTACTTCATACCCAAATATTAATTCAAATGGATTGAAGTTGGTCAATTCATTCGGTGCATCTCTGATCGCAAAAAGTACAAACAGAATTCCTTTATCCCAATCATTTGGATAATCCTGACCATAACTCTTCAACATGGTCTTTATGGTTCCGGAACTCGATCCCTCTATTAATAAAAGCTAAGACATTGTATGCCTTCTTAACAACCCTGTTAACCTGGGTGGCAACTTGCATACCTGGACACCGAGATCTCTCTGCTCATCTACACTACCAAGAATCTTACCATTAGCCCAGTACTTTGCATTCCGGTTATTCCGACCAAAGTGAATCACCTCACACCTGTCCACAGTAAACTCCATTTGCTACCTCTCAGCCCAACTCTGCAGCTTATCTATGTCTCTCTGTAACCTACAACATCCTTCGTCACTATCCACAACTTCACCGACCTTAGTGTCATCTGCAAATTTACTAACCCACCCTTCTACATCCTCATCCAGGTCGTTTATAAAAATGACAAACAGCAGTGGACCCAACACCGACCCTTGCGGTATACCACTAGTAACTGGACTCCAGGATGAACATTTCCCATCAACCACCACCCTCTGTCTTCTTTCAGCAAGCCAATTACTGATCCAAACTGCTATATCTCCCATAATCCCATTCCTCTGCATTTTGTACAATAGCCTACTGTGAGGAACCTTATCGAACGCCTTGCTGAAATTCATATACACCGCATCAACTGGGTTACTCTCATCTACCTGTTTGGTTACCTTCTCAAAGAACTCAATAGGTTTGTGAGGCAAGACCTACCCTTCACAAAATCGTGCTGACTATCCCGAATCAAACTATTCTTTTCTAGATAATTATAAATCCTATCTTGTATAACCTTTCCCAACACTTTACCAACAACTGAAGTAAGGCTCACTGGTCTATAATTACCTGGGTTGTCTCCCCTTCTTGAACAGGAGAACTACATTTGCCATCCTCCAGTCTTCTGGCACTATTCCTGTAGACAATGACAATTTAAAGATCAATGTCAAACGCTCGGCAATCTCCTCCCTGGCTTCCCAGAGGATCCGAGGATAAATCCCATCCGGCCCAGGGGTCTTAACTATTTTCACACTCTGCAGGATTTCTAATACCTCTTCCTTGTGAACCTCAATCACACCTAGTCTAGTAGACTGCATCTCAGTATTCTCCTCGACAATATTGTCGTTTTCTAGAGAGAATATTGTTGAAAAATATTCATTAAGTGCTTCCCCTATCTCCTCTGACTCCACACACAACTTCCCACTACTATCCTTGATTGGCCCTAATCTTACTCTCGCCATTGTTTTATTCCTTCAATACCTATAGAAAGCCTTAGGGTTTACCCTGATCCTATCTGCCAACTACTTCTCATGTCTCCTCCTGGTTCTTCTGAGCTCTCTCTTTAGGTCTTTCCTGGCTACCTTGTAACCCTCAAGCACCCTTACTGAGCCTTCACATCTCATCCTAACATAAGCCTTCTTCTTCCTCTTGACCTTCATAAACTACGGCTCCCACGCTCTACAGTTTCCTCCCTGCCTGACAGGTACTACATATCCAGGACACTCAGGAGCTTTTCGTTGAATAAGCTCCACATTTCTAATGTGCCCATTCCCTCCAGTTTCCTTCCCCATCCTATGCTTCCTAAATCTTGCCTCATCGCAATGAAATTGCCTTTTCCCCGGCTGTAACTCTTGCCCAGTGGTATACATCTATCCTTTTCTATCACTAAAGTAAACATAACAGAATTGTGATTGCTATCACCAAAGTGCTCACCTACTTCCAAGTCTAACACCTGGCTGGGCTCATTACCCAGTACCAAATCTAATGTGGCTTCGCCCCTTGTTGGCCTGTCTATATACTTTGTCAGGAAGCCCACCTGCACACACTGGACAAAAACTGACCCATTTATATTACTCGTACTATAGTGTTCCCAGTCAATATTTGGAAAGTTGAAGTCCCCCATGACAACTACCCTGTCTCTCTCACTCCTATCGAGAATCATCTTTGCAATCCTTTCCTCTACATCTCTGGAACTATTCGGAGGCCTATAGAAAACTCCCAACAGGGTGACATCTCATTTCCTGTTTCTAACCTCAGCCCATGCCACCTCAGTTGACGAGTCCCCAAACATCCTTTCTACAAGTGTAATACTGTCCTTGACCAACAATGCCGCACCCCCCCCCGCCTCTTTTACCATCTTCTCTGTTCTTACTGAAACATCTAAATTCTGGAGCCTGCAACAACCATTCCTGTCCCTGCTCTATCCATGTGTCCGAAATGGCCACAACATCGAAGTCCCAGGTACCAACCCATGCTGCAAGTTCACCCTCCTTATTCCGGATGCTCCTGGCATTGAAGTAGACACACTTCAAACCAACTTCTTCCTTGCTGGTGCCATCTTGTGTCCCTGAAACTTGATTTCGGACCTCCCTACTCTCAACCTTTTCTATACTCGAACTACAATTTTGGTTCCCATCCCCCTGCTGGATTAGTTTAAACCCACCAGGATATTGGTACACCTCTGATTCAGATGAAGACCATCCTGCTTATAGAGGTTCCACCTACCCCAGAAAGAGCCCCAATTATCCAAGAATCCAAAACCCTCCCTCCTGCACCATCCCTGTAGCCACGTGATCAACTCCCCTCTCTCCCTATTCCTTGCCTCACTAGCACGAGGCACGGGCAACAAACCAGAGACAACAACTCTGTTCGTCCTAGCTCTAAGCTTCCATCCTAGCTCCCTAAATTTCTGCCTTAAATCCCCATCTCTCTTCCTACCCAATGTTGTTGGTGCCTATGTGGTCCACAACTTGGGGCTGCTCCCCCTCCCCCTTAAGGATCCCAAAAACACAATCAAAAACATCACAAACCCTAGCACCTGGGAGGGAGCACACCAACCATGAGTCTCTCTCGTCCCCACAGAACCTCCTATCTGACCCCCTAACTATGGAGCCCCCAATGACTGCTGCTCTGCTCCTCTTCCCCCTTTCCTTCTGAGCAGCAGGGACAGACTCTGTGCCAGAGCCATGCGTCCCACTGCTTTCCACTTGTAAGTCGACCGCCCAACAGTATCCAAAACGGTATACTTGTTATTGAGGAGAATAGCCACAGGGGATCCCTGCACAGCCTGCCGGTTCCCTTTCCGTCCCCTGACGATAACCCATCTGTTTTTTTGTTGTACCTGATGAGTGACTACCTCCCTGTAACTCCTATCAATAACTCCCTCTGCCTCACAAATAATCCAAAGTTCATCCAGCTCCAGCTCCAGTTCCCTAACGCGGTTTTCGAGGAGCTGGAGTTGGGTGCACTTCCTGCAGATGTAGTCAGCAGGGACACTAGTGGTGACCCTTACCTCCCACATTCTGCAGGAGGAACATTCAACTGCCCTCACCTTCCCACTATTCTAAATTCACAAAGACACAGTTGAAAAAATAAGGAATAAAAAATAAACTCGTTACCTTATCAATCTGGCGCACAGAACCTTTTTTATTTGGTTAGAAGAGGAAGATGGGTGGGAGACACTACTCGAGTAGTGTATTGGGTAACGCAACCACACAAATATATGACTTCCCAGAAGTCCTTCGCTCCTCCCTTGAACCTCTCAGCAAATGGAGGCCCAACTCCCAAGGTAACTCCCTTTCAATGCGGGAAAACTCACCCTTCCCAGCAGCCCTCACTTCACCACTCCTTCTCTCCTCGCCGCTCTGGCAAAATGGAGGCCCGACTCCCGAGGTAAGTCCTTTTTAATGCAGGAAAACTCACTGCATTTATCAAACTTATCTATAACCTCCTTGGATAGTTTGGATGTGAAGTTTGATCCTTGATCTGTATGGATCTCTGTTGTTAGTCTGTAACTAGTAAAAAATTTAAGTACTTCTTCTACAACCCTTTTAGCAATGATGTTGCAACACCTCCTTTCTATATTCTGGATTAGTGGTGCTGGAAGAGCACAGCAGTTCAGGCAGCGTCCAAGTAGCTTTGAAATCGACGTTTCGGGCAAAAGCCCTTCATCAGGAATAGATGAAGGGCTTTTGCCCGAAACGTCGATTTTACTGCTCCTCGGATGCTGCCTGAACTGCTGTGCTCTTCCAGCACCACTAATCCAGAATCTGGTTTCCAGCATCTGCAGTCATTGTTTTTACCTCCTTTGTATACCCTACTGGCAAAACAATTTGATGAATCTCTTGCCCATTTCTCATCTGCTTGAATCTTTGATGGACTCCATTTCCTCATTAAGACATAATTTGTTAAGTAATAACACACAAGAATGCATTCACTTTGTTTCTTTGTAAATACCTTCTGATGTAACTATTTTAACTCATCTTTCTGCTGTAATTCAATCAGCTTAGCAGAGCTAAACTACTGGCATGTTTTCCTATTTGCTCCTTCTCTATTCTACTTACCTGCTCAAAGCAAGTTTTGGATAACAGTATGTCAGCTTTCTTATCTGTGCCTCTTGATCTCTCCTGCTTCAGCTTGTGCCTCTGTCATCTTGTGATCACACAATCAGGGAAAATTCCTGGAAAAACATTCTCCATGTCTTCAGCTGCCTGCGTCTCCACTGGATTTTCAACTAGAGTGGGCAGCACGCCTACTGGTGAATCAGCTATATAATTTGCAAGGGCAAATTGTATTCCTGGAGCTGAGAGTTTTTCCAGTACTCCTACCATAAATTCTGCATTCTTCTCTGGACTCTCTAGCCTCACTTTACATAATTGAGCACTTGTTGTCTCACCACGATTTCCTGTTACCAGTACCTTTTCTGGCAGTAGTCCCTCAGGAGTACATATCTCCTCATCCTTCAACATTACAGATGGAGAGGATTCTGTGTCCCTCAATATTGTAGCCTCCTTACCTACTACTCCTGGACTATGTGAATAAACTTTACCCTTGCATGTATATTTTTTAAGCAGATTTGGCACTTCCTCCTTAAATAACCTGTGATTATCTTGTACACCCTGAGGCAGTTGTCTAACTTCCCTTGTGCTTTTTGTTACTATTCCAACAATACTTCCAGACTTGTCTCGTTTTCCTACATCTGGCTTTCTCCTAGCCCACCAACACTGTGATTTCGTGTGGCCCATTTTATTACAATGAAAACACTGGAGCATTTTAACTTCTTTTTCCCCCTGAATGGTGTCTTTTTAAACCTGTGGTTAGCTATTCTTATGAATTTCACTGAGATCTACCTTTCCCGTTCCATGTGAGGATTTCTCTTTGCCCCAGTTTCTATCCCTCATGGACTGAAATTGATTCTGGAAATCAAACCAAATTGTATGGACCAGTTCATAATCATCAGCCACTTCAGCTGCTAATCTTGCTGTTTTAACTCTCTGCTCTTCCACAGAATTCGCACTACTTCCTCATGAGCCTACCCTCAACTTTTATCTCCAGCCTTTTAAGCTGACTTTTCAAGTAGCAGTTTTTGAAGTTCAAAAGCTCTCTCTTTTTCTTTCTCTGCTTTCTCTTTTTCTCTCTGTTCTGCTGCTCTGTCTTTTTTCCTCTCTTCTGCTTTTAATTGTAATTCAAAGTATTTCATTTCAGCTGCCCTTTCCTTATCTTACACCTTTAACTCAAGCTGCTTCATTTGTAATTGAACTCTTGCCATCTCTATAGATTCTGATAGTTTCTCCAGCAAGGTTAAATGCTGAGCTACTGCTGTAATTATCTCTCATTTCCTCACAGAAGCAGGCAGTTCCAATTCCGGCTTCTCTGCTAATTCTTGCAACTTGGCCTTATTCACGTTTTGCAAAACTTCCAAAGTCACCGCATCTACATCCAGAGACCTTTTGGTGACTGAAAGAGCCATTATTATCCCAAGCTTTGTCCACCCAACCAAACTAACACTCGAAATAATGACACTAGCACCTACCACTTGTTGTTTAAAATCCCGCAAGGGCCCCCAATCTGTTATGGACTAAGCCAGACCACTCAAAACATCCCGAAGCAGGCAGCTCAGACCATAACTTTACTATTTGTTTTGGTAAGTGTACAGTGAAAATTACCCAGATTAAGTTAGTTAGGTTGACTACTAGATTTTAAAACAGATAAAAATTGTATTCACAAAATTACACACTGAAACACAAAGAACAGAGTAAAGAGCCCCGACAGAACTCACCCTATCCAACTAGACTTCATTATGCTGTTCTGAATATCCACAACAATCCCAATAAGCAAACTCTGTTTAAAAACCAGTATAAATGGAACACATGCTTACAGGTTGAAGTTGAAGGGCAGAAAGAGAGAGAGAGAGCTTCCACACAGCTCCCTGTTGAACTTCTCACCAGCTGAAGACTGAACCAAACTGCTCAGCTCAGCTAGAGAGCTGACCACTTCCCTTTCATTATGCAGGTCACTTCTAAAACGTGACCACTTTGGCCTGAAGTCTCATCTGTTTACATGTAAACAAAAGGCCTCTCAAAATTCTTTTCATCTCTACCAAACCAGACTGATCAGAGCCCAGCCCGGTTTATTGACCCTCTGAAAAATAATCAAGGACAGACTCTCTTTGAGCCAAGGAACAGCTTTTAGATAAACAAGGGACTAGCTTTGTGACACAACAAATGCATAGACTTGAACCCCATTTACCACCCTCTGAGAAAAAGAACAGGAAATGATATCACCACTGAAAGTGACATCACCAAGCCAAGGAAACCTAAACACATAAATAGAAAGTAGGTCATAACACCAGTGCTTCACTGGAGGCTCACTGATCATGTTACCTAGTACAGTGACAAAACGTCTCAAAACGAACCTTCCAGCTCAGTGAGCAAACTTACATCCTAACCTATACATCCCTGGACATTATGGTCAATTTAGCATGGTCAATCCAGCTATCTGAAAATCATTGGACTGTGGGGGAAAACCAGAACACACAGAAGAAACCCATGCAGGGATAAGGAGTACATGCAAACTCCACACAGTTACCCAACGCTAGAACTGAACCTGGGCCTGTGAGGCAACAGTGCTAACCCCTGAGATACCATGCCACCCCAAATCTCAACCTAGCAACTCAAACCGGATGTTTTCATTTTTTGCATATCAAATTTTCAATCCTCAACCTAAAAGTTTTTCTCAAAGTGTTCTATAAGGGAGTACTTTTTTGGAAGCAAAAATCTACATAATGGAAGTTCCAGAATTTTACAATCTGAAAACTGAGTACTGCATTTTATTTGGTGCTGTGCAATTCAATGTTGCATTTTGAAGCAGGGAGGGGGTGAACGAGAGACCAAGTGGCATTTGAGATAAGGAAATACTGCATGACGCAGTCCTCTGGTCGAGCTGGAAAGTGTCCAAAGCTGCAAGTGCCGACACAGAGGGATTTGTCTGAAGTATGAAAACTGAAAACATCTATCTCTTCCCTTGCATGCTTTCTTTTCATGTGAAGGGAAGAAAGAAAATGAATATAACTTAAAAGAACGAATTCTAACAAGAAGATCCAATAAATTATCAAATGATTTACAACTATCACCCGACAAACAGAAGCATGCTGTCTATATTTGAAAAGACTGTGTGAAAGACACCACCCTTGAAATTTAGATTTGTGATCTTCAGAATTTTGTTTATCCTGTCTATATTTTTCCACCCTAATCTATCTTAGTTGTGAATATGTGTGTATCTTGGTTATTTGAAACTGTATAATTTCACATTGATTAAACTCCTTTATCTTTTATTAATGCATTCTAAAAGATCTGTTTTCATGCTGTATGACTCTAATATTACTTTTGATATTTTTCAGTTAAACCTGATGGTGTGAATTGGGCTTGTCGTGAACAGCAGTATTTCAGGGAAAATATTTTACATTTTGGGACAGGTTGCAGGAAAGTGAGTCAGGACTATCAGTGTATTATTCCCTGTTGTCATTAACAATATGAATCCTCAAATGAGTTATTCATTACAAAACTATTTTAATGTAATTCAAATAAGGCCAGCAGCAGTCTGCACTCTTCATTGTTCCCTACTTTTGTATGATAATGTCAGACAAATTTCATAGGTGATGAAATTGGGAGGGTGAATGACAAAGCTGGATACTCACGTGACTGCAAAACAGACCTCAGGCTCACAACATAAAAGATCATCTTGACATCTTAATGCATTGCAGGATAATTCGGCAGTATTTGAACTGTGCAACTGTGATTGTAAGGCAGAACTATATAAATATATAATAAATAATTGCATGCCTGCAGAGACTCAGAAAAATCACCTCAGTTGCTAAGGCCTGGTGTGCTAAACTCATAATAGGAAACCTAGTGACTGTAATTATAAAACCAACTCTGGTTGGATACATGACCAGAGGTTTTCAACGCTCACAACCCTCTACATCATAGCACTTTTACATCCCTAATATTTTTAGTAATGAAGAAAAAACGAGGTCAAAAGATAATTTTGAATGACCCCTTTTGATTCCCCCACCCCAGGATTGTTTGTTGTAATGTTCAAGAGATTAGTCTTGACTTCATGGAGGTTTGCAAACACTACTGTGGTAATTACACATGGATTTGGAAACATTATTTTGTAGCATCTGTACCCAGAGATATTCACATGCACATTTGCTGTAAGTCATGTTTGTGGCGAGTGGTAGTTGTGCTCTTATGTACATACAGCTTTTCAGGCTTTGCTGAAAATAACTAGAATATGAATTGGGAAAATTCAGTACAGTGACCAGGACATCTAAAAGACTTTTTCTATAGTATAGAGTGCAAGCAATTCAAACCAAAGGTGTTTTCTTAAAGCATAAACTATATCAAAAGCAGTATCCCTTAAAAATGCTGCAAAGTTAATCTAGTCTTCCAATGCAGATATCTAAAACCTGAAACAACCATTTTGCCAGAGCGGCGAGGAGAGAAGGAGAGGTGAAGCAAGAGCTGATGGGAAGGGTGAGTTTTCCCACATTAAAAGAGACTTACCTCGCGAGTCGGGCCTCTATTTGCCGAGAGATGCGAGGGAGGAGCGAAGGACTTCTGGGAAGTCATATATTTGTGTGGTTGCGTTACCCAATACACTACTCGGGTAGTGTCTCCCACCCATCCTACTCCTCGAACCAAAAAAAAAGGTTCTGTGCGCCAGATTGGTAAAATAACGAGTTTATTTTTAATTCCTTATTTTTTCAATCGTCTCTTTGTGAATTTAGAATAGTGGGAAGGTGAGGGCAGTTGAATGTTCCTCCTGCAGAATGTGGGAGGTAAGGGTCACCACTAGTATCCCTGCTGACTACATCCGTGGGAAGTGGACCCAACTCCAGCTCCTTGAAAACTGCGTTAGGGAACTGGAGCTAGAGCTGGATGAACTTCAGATCATTCGGGAGACAGAGGGGGTTATTGAGAGGAGTTACAGGGAGGTAACTCATCAGGTACAGGAAAAAGGCAGATGGGTTACAGTCAGGGGACAGAAAGGGAACCGGCAGGCAGTGCAGGGATACCCTGTGGCCATTCCCCTCAACAATAAGTATACCGTTTTGGATACTGTTGGGGGGGGACGACTTACAAGGGGAAAGCAGTGGGTCTGGCACAGAGTTTGTTCCTGCTGCTCAGAAGGGAAGGGGAAAGAGTATTCAATGGGGACTCCATAGTTAGGGGGTCAGATAGGAGGTTCTGTGGGGACGAGAGAGACTCATGGTTGGTGTGTTGCCTCCCAGGTGCCAGGGTTTGTGATGTCTCTGATCATGTTTTTGGGATCCTTAAGGGGGAGGGGGAGCAGCCCCAAATCGTGGCCCACAAAGGCACCAACAACATTGGGTAAGAAGAGAGATGGGGATTTAAGGCAGAAATTCAGGGAGCTAGGATGGAAGCTTAGAGCTAGGACAAATAGAGTTGTTGTCTCTGGTTTGTTGCCCATGCCACGGCTAGTGAGGCGAGGAATAGGGAGAGAGAGGAGTTGAACACCTGGCTACAGGGATGGTGCAGGAGGGAGGGTTTTGGATTCTTGGATAATTGGAGCTCTTTCTGGGGTAGGTGGGACTCTACAAGCAGGATGGTCTTCATCTAAGTCAGAGGGGTACCAATATCCTGGGGGGGAAATTTGCTGAGGCTATTGGGGTGGGTTTAAACTAATCCAGCAGGGGGATAGGAACCAAAATTGTAGTTCAAGTATAGAAAAGGTTGAGAGTAGGGAGCTCTGAAATCATGTTTCAGGGATGCAAGATGGCACCGGCAAGCAAGAAGTTGGTTTGAAGTGTGTCTACTTCATCGCCAGGAGCATCCGGAATGAGGTGGGTGAACTTGCAGCATGGGTTGGTACCTGGGACTTCAGTGTTGTGGCCATTTCGGAGACGTGGATGAGCAGGGACAGGAATAGTTGTTGCAGGTTCCAGGATTTAGATGTTTCAGTAAGAACAGAGAAGATGGTAAAAGACAGGTGGGGGGTGGGGGGGGGTGGGGGTTGGGGCGGGGGAGGTGTGGCATTGTTGGTCAAGGACAGTATTGAGGTTGCAGAAAGGATGTTTTTTGGGACTCCTCTCAATAACACCTTCTGCCTCCCGAATGATCTGAAGTTCATCCAGCTCTAGCTCCAGTTCCCAAACGCAGTTTTCAAGGAGCTGGAGTTGGGTCCACTTCCCACGGATGTAGTCAGCAGGGATACTAGTGGTGACCCTTACCTCCCACATTCTGCAGGAGGAACATTCAACTGCCCTCACCTTCCCACTATTCTAAATTCACAAAGAGACGATTGAAAAAATAAGGAATAAAAAATAAACTCGTTAGCTTACCAATCTGGCGCACAGAACCTTTTTTTTGGTTTGGGGAGTAGGATGGGTGGGAGATACTACCCGAGTAGTGTATTGGGTAACGCAACCACACAAATATATGACTTCCCAGAAGTCCTTCGCTCCTCCCTTGCATCTCTCAGCAAATAGAGGCCCGACTCGCGAGGTAAGTCTCTTTTAATGTGAGAAAACTCACCCTTCCCGTCAGCCCTCGCTTCACCTCTCCTTCTCTCCTCGCTGCTCTGTCAAAATGGTTGTTTCAGGTTTTAGATATCTGCATGGGAAGACTAGATTAACTTTGCAGCATTTTTAAAGGTCACCCGTTTCGATATAGATTATGCTTTAAGAAAACTGAGATGGTATGGGCTGAGGTTAGAAACAGGAAATGAGAGGTCACCCTGTTGAGAGTTTTCTATAGGCCTCTGAATAGGTCCAGAGATGCAGAGGAAAGGATAGCAAAGATGATTCTCGATAGGAGTGAGAGAGATAGGGTAGTTGTCATGGGGGACTTCAACTTTCCAAATATTGACTGGGAACACTATAGTACGAGTAATATAAATGGGTCAGTATTTGTCCAGTGTGTGCAGGTGGGCTTCCTGACACAGTATGTAGACAGGCCAACAAGTGGCAAAGCCACATTAGATTTGGTACTGGGTAATGAGCCCGGCCAGGTGTTAGACTTGGAAGTAGGTGAGCACTTTGGTGATAGCAATCACAATTCTGTTATGTTTACTTTAGTGATAGAAAAGGATAGGTGTATACCACTGGGCAAGAGTTACAGCCGGGGAAAAGGCAATTTCATTGCGATTAGGCAAGATTTAGGAAGCATAGGATGGGGAAGGAAACTGGAGGGAATGGGCACATTAGAAATGTGGAGCTTATTCAAGGAAAAGCTCCTGAGTGTCCTAGATAAGTATGTACCTGTCAGGCAGGGAGGAAACTGTAGAGCGTGGGAGCCGTGGTTTACGAAGTAAATGGACTCTCTGGTCAAGAGGAAGAAGAAGGCTTATGTTAGGATGAGATTTGAAGGCTCAGTAAGGGCGCTTGAGGGTTACAAGGTAGACAGGAAAGACCTAAAGAGAGAGCTCAGAAGAGCCAGGAGTAGACATGAGAAGTTGTTGATGGATAGGATCAGGGTAAACCCTGAGGCTTTCTATAGGGGTATTGAAGGAATAAAACAATGGCGAGAGTAAGATTAGGGCCAATCAAGGATAGTAGTGGGAAGTTGTGTGTGGAGTCAGAGGAGATAGGGGAAGCACTTAATGAATATTTTTTGACAGTATTCACTCTAGAAAACAACAATGTTGTCAAGGAGAATACAGGCTACTAGACTAGGTGTGATTGAGGTTCACAAGGAAGAGGTATTAGAAATCCTGCAGAGTGTGAAAATAGATAAGTCCCCTGGGCCGGATGGGATTTATCCTAGGATCCTCTGGGAAGCCAGGGAGGAGAATGCCGTGCCTTTGACATTAACCTTTAAATCGTCATTGTCTACAGGAATAGTGCCAGGAGATGGCATAGTGGTTAGCACCACTGCCTCACAGCACCAGAGACCCGGGTTCAATTCCTGCCTAGGGCAACTATCTGTGTGGAGTTTGCACGTTCTCCCCGTGTCTGCGTAGTGCTCCGGTTTCCTCCCACAGTCCAAAAAAAAAGTGCAGGTTAGGTGAATTGGCCATGCTAAATTGCCTGTAGTGTTAGGTGAAGGGGTAAATGTAGGGGAATGGGTCTGGGTGGGTTGCTCTTCGGAGGGTCGGTGTGGACTTGTTGGGCCAAAGGGCCTGTTTCCACACTGTAAGTAATCTACAGTGTTCAAGAAGGGGAGTAGAGACAACCCAGGTAATTATAGACCAGTGAGCCTTACTTCAGCTGTTGGTAAAGTGTTGGAAAAGGTTATAAGAGACAGGATTTATAATCATCTAGAAAAGAATAATTTGATTAGGGATAGCCAGCATGGTTTTATGAAGGGTATGTTGTGCCTCACAAACCTTATTGAGTTCTTTGAGAAGGTGACCAAACAGGTAGATGAGACTAAACCAGTTGATGTGGTGTATATGGATTTCAGCAAGGCATTCGATAAGGTTCCCCACAGTATGCAGAGGAATGGGATTGTAGGAGACATCGCAGTTTGGATCAGTAATTGACTTGCCAAAAGAAGACAGAAGGTGATGGTTGATGGGAAATGTTCACCCTGGAGTCCAGTTACTAGTGGTATACCGCAAGGGTCAGTGTTGGGTCCACTGCTGTTTGTCATTTTTATAAATGACCTGGATGAGGGCATAGAAGGGTGGGTTAGTAAATGTGCAGACAATACTAAGGTCGGTGGAGATGTGGATAGTGACGAAGGATGTTGTAGGTTACAGAGAGACATAGATAAGCTGCAGAGCTGGGCTGAGAGGTGGCAAATAGAATTTAATGCGGACAAGTGTGAAGTGATTCACTTTGGTTGGAATAACCGGAATGCAAAGTACTGGGCTAATGGTAAGATTCTTGATAGTGTAGATGAGCAGAGAGATCTCAGTGTCCAGGTACACAGATCCTTGAAAGTTGCCACCCAGGTTGACAGGGTTGTTAAGAAGGCATACAGTGTTTTAGATTTTATTAATAGAGGGATTGAGTTCCAGAACCATGAGGTTATGCTACAGCTGTACAAAGCTCTGGTGCGGCCGCACTTGGACTATTGTGTACAGTTCTGGTCACTGCATTACAAGAAGGATGTGGAAGCTTTGGAAAGGGTGCAGAGGAGATTTACTCGGATGTTGCCTAGTATGGAGGGAAGGTCTTATGAGGAAAGGCCGAGGGACTTGAGGCTGTTTTTGTTGGAGAGAGGAAAGTTGAGAGGTGTCTTAATAGAGACATATAAGATAATCAGAGGGTTAGGTAGGGTGGACAGGGAGAGCCTTTTGTCATGTATGGTGACGGCGAGCACAAGGGGGTATAGCTTTAAATTGAGGGGTGATAGATATAGGACAGATGTCAGAGGTAGTTTCTTTACTCAGAGAGTAGTAAGGGTATGGAATGCTTTGCCTGCAACGGTAGTAGATTCACCAACTTTAAGTGCATTTAAGTCGTCATTGGACAAGCATATGGACGTACATGGAATAATGTAAGTTAGATGGGGTTCAGATTGATATGACAGGTCGGCGCAACATCTGCGCTGTAATGTTCTATGTTCTATGTTCTATGTATATTTACTTCTCCCCATTCCTTGTCAGCATCCAATGACCAATATTATTTTGTCTGACAATAGACATGAGTCTCACCGATAGATTTCTCATTGATTTGTTGAATCATTTAGATGGATATAAGACAACAACACTGTAAACTTCCTTGGTCAACATAAGAGATATCGTCATAAGAGTCAGAATCTTACAGCTGAGAAGGTCAATCGTTTGTGCCTGCTCTTGACAAGAGTATTCCACAGTTGTTCCAAATCCAAAATATCCCCACCATAGACTCTATTGTTTTCTTTCAAGCATATGTCCAATTGTCTTCTGAAAGTTACCACAGAATCTGATTCTATCCTTTTTTTTAGGTGGTATGCTCTCTATCATAACCCTTTGTGAGAAGAAATGTAATCTCATATTCTCTGTAGATTAAAAAAAACTGCAAAAAACACCCCAATGGTTACTGATCAATTGTGGCAAATAATTTCACCCTATTTACTCCATTAACCTTACCCCATCCAAACTTAAATACCCCTTTAATCTTCCAGGTTGTAAGGAAACAATATCAACTTCTCCAAAGAACTGAAGACCCTCATCTCTAATAAATGTGATGCACTTTCTTTGTATTCACTGATCATATTTACAAAGCCAACTATCCCTTTAATTTTCTTAATTGCCTTATCAATTTGCCCTGCCACCATCAATATGCACAAAGTCCCTTTGATTTTGCACCTAATTTTAGACAGTACCGTTTGAATGATACTACCTTCATGTTTTTCACAAAGCTGTTCACTTCCAAAAACACCAATTTACATGAACATAGCACTTTATTAAAACTATATTTTTATTGAAAAATAGATTTTTGAAATATTACAACAAATACAAAACAATACTATTCAAAACAATACAATGAAAAAACACCAAAAATATGTTAAAAACCCAACCACCCTCATGTACAAATGTATAAATATGTATAGAAAAATATATATTAAAAAAAATCCAACTAACGACTTAACTAAATAAATAATAACTAACAACAAACTAATAAATAATAATAACACAGCTTAGCCAAACAAAACATTCACTCTTGAATATCGAGAGCATTAGGTTTCACATATTCATACGTTCGCAGTTCCCCCTTCTGGATATTGGACTCGTAAAGAACAATCGTTACAGCTGCATAAAAGCCATTATTAGTGTGGCAGATAAATCAGGTATTTGAAAAGGGCCGCCATGTCTTATAGAAATTCTCAGTATGCTTGTGAGAAAATCCAAGGGGATATGCTCCATAAAAGTCTTCCGCCAACCTGACATGCCCGGGAGATTTTCGGATACCTGACCTAACAAGATATTCTTTCTTGCACAGAAAGTGAGGATGTTGAAGATTTCTCTTATGCGCATATGCAGGGAGCACACTGGGCAGGCCCAGAAGAAGAGATATTGGGTCCTTCTCTACCCTTACACCCAAAATACCCTCCATTGCACTCACCACAGTGCTCCAGTATATATAAAGCCCACCACAGGACCAGAGACAATGGGTAAGAGTGCCAACCTTGCACTTGGGACATGTTGAACATACTCCTGGTTTAAATTTTGACAAACAATCTGGAGCCAAGTAGACCCTGTGGAGAATTTTCAACAGCAAAGCATGGGTCCTATTGTAAATTGATATCTTTCTTGCTTATTCCCAAATATGTTCCCATGCCTCTGAGGAGACCTCAAGGTCTAGCTCTCTCTGTCACACCCTGCAGAGTTGATCGAACTCATCTGAGATGGTGCCCACCAATTGATGATATAAAGTGTAGACTGAATGTATACTCTTAGTATTGAGCACCCTCCTCTGTCTGTCGGATTTCTAGGGATCAGTCAAAAGTGTAGCATTTTTTGAATAAAATCCCTAACTTGGAAAAAAAGAGGTTCCCGTTAGATAGCGCGTATTTCCGTGCTAACTGATCAAAGAACATCATTGTGTCTCCTTCAAATAAATTGCCCATGCAAGACACACCCCTAGCTGCCCAATGTTTGAATCCTGAATCTATCATCCCCGATTGAAAACCCAGCATACCCACTATAGGTGTAAGAGAAGATGTTTTGCCAATATTGTCTTTCCTCTGCCAAATTACTCTCCATGCTTTAACAGTATTGGTGACTATTGGATTATCGCAATATTCCCTAAATGTCCTCATTTTGTCCAAAAAAGCAAACTGGTAAGGGGGCACCCTGCCTGAGAGGGTTCAATATCTAAACATATTAAAAGAGGGTCCCATCAAGCCCAATCATTCGCGTAAGATTGAAGTGAGCTTAATTGATAGTATTTAATGTCCAGAGATCCACTCCCCCCAGTTTGTGAGGCAATTGCAGTTTAGCTAATTTAATGAGGGGCTACTTACAATGCCAAATAAAAGAGTTGAATCAGCCATTCAGTCTCCTGAACAGTTGCTTATTGAAAATCAGGGGCAGCATCTGTATAGGATATAACAAACGGGGAAGAATATTCATCTTAATAAGCGCTATCCAACCTAACCATGAGACCGGAAGCGCCTCCCATCTTTGAAGGCCTTATTTGATTTTGTTGAATAACTGAACAAAATTAGCTTTAAACAACTGTTCAAGAACTGGAGTGATGAATATGCTCAAATACACAAAATGCCCCTGTGACCACTTAAGTGGGCATTGATATTTGCCCTCAAGACCTCACAACTTCGTAAGACCACCCATAGGGATAGTCTCTGATTTTGTAAAATTAATCTTGTATCCCGAAAAGTTGCCAAATGAGCTGTTGCATTGTATCAGACGAGGCACCAAAACTGATCTGACAAAAAAATGAGGACATCCTCTGCATACAAGGAAATCTTATCTAATTTTGATCTCACTTCTGGAGCCGATATGTTAGGATCCCTCCGAATGGCTTCCATCAATGGCGAAAGGGGACAGCCCTGCCGGCTGCCCCTAAAAATGTTAAAATTGCTTGATCGTACCCCATTGGTGATGACTGCAGTGAGAAGGTCACTGTAGAGAACTTTTACCCATTTTATAAAAGCTTTGCCCAAGCCAAATCGCTCCAGACTATAAAAAAGGTATGGCCACTCAACTCGGTCAAATGCCTTCTCTGCATCTGGAGAAATCACTAATCCCTGTATTGACTGTTGTTGACATGCTTGAAATACATTAAGCATGTATTAACATTATCTGTGGCCCTTTATGAAACTTGTCTGGTCCTCTTTAGCAATAAAAGGTAACACAGTCTCCAAACTTAACACAAGAGTCTTAGAGAGGATTTTGAAGTCCACATTTAAGAGTGAAGTGGGCCTGTATGAAGCATAGTCCTGCGGGGCGAAATATTGGCCTCTCTTAGAGATGGCGGGAGACAATCATGACTGTACGAGTCATTGAACATGTTGAGCATCGGGCCTGACAATATGTTTATAAATTCCTTATAGAATTCGCTGGGAAGTCCATCAGGACTGGGCGCCTTTCCACTCTCCTGCACCTCTTGTTCTAATAAGGGGACATTGAGAAAAGACTCTTGTTCGGGGTCACACCCAGGAGTTCCAGATCCTTGAGTAAAATCTCTGGAATGTCACATTAATCTTTTTGGAATCACATGTTAGGTTCCCAGACCTTCCCTAATCGACATAATGGCTTGAGGGGCACTCCTTTTCTGTGAGATATGCTAGGTACTTGCCTGGCTTGTCACCATGCTCGTATAGCCTTTGTTTTATGAAAGTAAGCTCCTTCTTTGCTGTCTGCGTGAGCACGGAATTCAATGCAGACCGCAGCCCCGTAATCCTCTGCAGCCTGGCCAATGAGGGCCTGTCAAAGTCAGCCTTTGTGGCTGTCTTCATCTGTGCTTCTCAGAGACGTTGCTGTTTGCCCTTCTGCCACTTCCTACTGGCAGAGTAGGAAATAACAAACCTCCTGGCTTAGGCTTTGGCAGTTTCCCAAAGGACGGACGGGCTACTAACTGAGCCTGAGTTAATGTCTAGAAACTCCGAAATTCCCGAGAGAAGTACTCCACAAACTTATTATCCCTAAGGATCAAAGGGTTCATTTGCCAGTGCCTCAGGCCCCCATAAGTCCTTAATCTTAACCGACAGGTACACTGGAGTGTGATTGGAGATGGTAATATTACCAAAAGTACAAGATGCCACCAAGTCCAGGGTTGCCATGGGGGTCAGAAAAACATCAATCCTGGTGTGACATCTATGTGGATTGGAAAAAAATGTAAAATCCCTGCCTGTAGGGTGTAGACGCCTCCAGATGTCCACAGCCCTAACTCCCTACCAGATCCACTAACTATTTAGTCTGTACAGAGAGTATTGGGGGCCTTTGGACAATCTGTCTACTGTGGGATCCATGAGACACTTAAAATCTCCCCCTATAATGATATGCCGGGACTTGAGACTGATCAATTTAGAGAATGCATCAGAAAGCACCATAAATTTGAGGGAATGGGCCGGAGGGCAATAAACATTTAAAACATCATATTCTTCCTCGTTTGTCAGGGCTTTGAGAATTACAAACCTCCCGTGTGTGTCTTTAACACAGTCTAGTAACTTAAATGGGAGATTCCTCCGAACCAATAAAGCCACTCCCCTATTTCTGGTATTAAGAGATGAAAAGTAAACCCGATCAAAGCCATTCTGCTGTAGTTTCAAATGCTCCCTATCATCCAAGCGTGTCTCCTGTAACAAAGCAATATCTACCTTTTCCTTTCTAAGACTCGAAAGTACCTCAGTTGGGGAGTGACTCCCCTTGATGTTCCAGGTACACCATTTCGCCAAGTCATTAGCCATACCTTCTGTAGTAACATTTAGCTTCCAATGAGGAGGAACACGAACGACAAACCACCGAGCCTTAGTGTTGTAAGATCCATCGAACATAAAAACTACATAAACTAAAACTACTACATTTAACAAACTTACAAAGCTATCAAAGATTATATACAACAAAAACCAAAAATCAAACCAACATATAAAAAGCACTGAATAGGGGAATCCACCCCCTACCCAAAGGAGGTAACTATACATCCCATTACCAATACTGCAGCCAGGGCATTTAAATACATGAACTGGGCATAAACCACCCCTATGTAGGCATCTAGCCATCCCAACCATTTTCCCTCCTCCTGGCCGTACTGCAAACACAAGCAGAAAAGAAAGAAAATACACCATGGAATAACAATGTGAATAAAGAATTTTGGGAAAAAAAGATAAGTACCCCACCCATCCTTAACTTAGAAATTGAAAATACACATCTCAACTCCCACCAAACAAAGTTTAGACCAGATTATTACCAATTAAAAATGATAGGAAAAGAAAGCCCTGACTGGACTTCCTCTCTTTTTGAAAGAAAAATAGAGGCATACCCAAACAACACTACTATTTGTACATACTAAATTGTTCAGATTAAGTTACTTTGTCCACAAAGTCTCTTGCCTTCTCCAATGTGTCGAGGAGATATACAGATCCACCTAAGGTGATCTGAAGCACCGCTGGATACCTCAGAGAGTCCTGGATCCCAAACTTGCTCAGTCTTCTCTTGACACCAACATATGATTTTGTTTTCTGGATCACTGCTGCTGAGAAGTCCTGGAAGAACATGATTCAGAGCCCTCGTAAACTAGAGCCTTCAGATCTTTCCCCTGAATTCTGGAAGCTTCCATGATTTTCTCCTTATCTCTCTAAAGATGAAACTGCACCAAGATAGGATGAGGACATTGGTCCAGACCTGATCTCCGTGACCCAGTGAGCTCTCTCAATCTTCAAGCCTCCAAGTATAGGAATTTTGGAAACCAGCTTTCAATAAATTCCACTGGCCACTCAACTTCCTTACCCTCCGGTAGACCGATGATCCAAATATGTTTGCCCCTGTACTTGAGGTCATCCACTTGATCAAGCAACTTACAGACCTGCATCTCCAGGGCTTGAATCCTATCCTTGGAGGAAGCAGTATCAGGTTCCACCACTGCGACTCTGTGTTCTCCCTCATCTGTCCTTTTCACCAGGTCTCCCAGCTGCTGTTCATGCTTCTGCAGCATGATGGAGATCAGGGCCAGCTTCTCCTCTATCTGCTGACCGAACATCTTGTGAGATTTTGCAAGCTCCTTCACCAGGGCCTGGTAAGGAATAGAATCCAAGGATCCTGCAGGCTGGGCCGTGGGCCTGTCCTCAGACGCCCCTCCTCCCTACTTTAGCATTGCTGGATGCTGAAAACCAAGGTAAGTTGATTTTTAACAATTTCCTGGGACTCCATGATCTTCCAAGAGTCCCAGGATATCGCGGTGGTATGGGTAGGGCAGGTTAAACATTCATTCCGCTTGTGCTGTGGTGCAAAGCTCTGCTATGCGATCTTTCTAGATCGCCACCATCTTGGATACCCCAAACACAACACTCTTAACATACTAAAAGGTCCTAAGGCACATCACCAAATTCTGACACCAAGCTACACAAAATGTTGATAGCATTAAAGATAAATAGATATGTAGAGTGCTTTAGGGAGGGAATTTCAGAATTCAGCCCCTTGCCAGCTGAAGGCATGGTAGCTGAAGTCACAAAACAGGCCTGAAAGGGAGGACTGCAGATATCTTGGCAAGCTGTAGGGTTGGAGCAGATCAGATGGAGAAGGGGAAAGGGGTAAGACCATATCAGGATTTAAAATCAAGAATAACAATTTTCATGTGAGGGCATAGCTTAACCAAGAGCCAACCTGGGCCAGCAAACAGGCAGACAAGGGAATATGACTATACATGGGCAGGAGAGTTTTGGATGATTTCTAGCTAATGGGAGGAAGAACAGCCAGAGAAGTGTTGGCACAGCCAAATCGAGAGATAACAGGATGAAAATTTTATTGTAGGATGAACTTCATACTTACATACTATAAACTACTACTGCCACATGTCTGACCATTTCACCTGATGAAGGAGCGTCGCTCCGAAAGCTAGTGTGCTTCCAATTAAACCTGTTGGACTATAACCTGGTGTGTATGATTTTTAACTTTGTACACCCCAGTCCAACACCAGCATCTCCGAATCATGTTTTAACATTGTTATTGTTGGCTGGGGAAAGTGAATATTTCAAAGCTGAAGGAACAAAATCATTTCTTCTGGCTTGAGATTTTCTAGTATGGCCTGCTTTGCATCCCAGTCATTTAATATAAAACAGAAAATGATAAAAATGGTCTGCAAATCTGGCAGTATCTATGGAGAGAGAAATAGAGTTAATAAGTTGAATTTTTCCTTCTTTGAGAATAGTCAAAAGCTGTCCCAGCCCTATTCACTCCTGTAATGCACCTAGTGGCTTAGCTTTGATGAGACGTGGTTGACTGGCAGGCAATAGTATCATAGAATCATACAGTATGGATACAGACTCTTCGGTCCAACTAGTCCGTGCCGACCATGTTCTAAACTAAACTAGTCCCACATGCCTGTATCTCTCGGCCCATATCCCTCCAAACCTTTTGTATTTATGTACTTATTAAAATGTCTTTTAAATGTTTTAACTATACCTGCATCCACCACTTCCTCTGGCAGTTCATTCCACACATGAACCACGCTGTGTAAAAAGATTGTCCCTCATGCCCTTTCTAAAACATTTTCCTCTCACCTTAAAATTATGCCCTCCAGTTTTGAACTCCACCACCCTCTAGAAAACTCCCTTGTTATTCATCTTATCTATGCCCTTCATGATTTTATAAACCTCTATATCTTTGCATTTATAGTCCAATTTGGGATGACAAGCAACCAAGGGACACAGGATAATCAATTAGAGTGCTTGAAGATGTATAACGCTGTGCAGAGGAGGAGAACATAAGTTGAAACTGTGATACGGATGATGGGACTGAAAACCAAACCCCCTTGCTTAGCACTATCTGCTGGTTCTGTCTGCATTTGAAATGCATAGATTCGCACAAGTATTTTGGGGTGTATGGCCTGGCGATTGCCAACTTCGTTCTTCAAAGTAAACACTGCATATACACCATATGATGCTCAAACCCTCCCTCTGTGTCCATGTCTTGTAAATGGACAGCAGACAAAGCAGACTTCCCTGTGTGCCACCAGCAAAATTCAAATTCTTTCTACAATTAATTGCAAATTATTACCTTAATTTATCCTGATGCTGCTGGACCATCATGTCCCTGGAACCAGCTTTGGAAAATTCATGAGGCAACAGGAACATGGCAGGAATTGATCCCAAAAAGCTTTTTCTAAAAATTCTTAGGCCTTCTTGCCAAGTTTTAGGAAAATTCTGCCCAAGTAACCCATCACTTATTGGCTTTCAATTTACATGGAAATTGAAAGATTCATGGCATAAAAGGAGGCCCTTCAGCCCATCATGTCTTGCTCGCAAAACTTTTGATTTATTATAGTTACATATATTTAAATACAGTGAAAAACTTTGTTTTGCAAACAGTTCGGTCAGATCATAGCAAACAAGAACATACAGACCATAGGGTGCTTAGACAGAGCGAGGCATACAAGGTTGCAGGGTGCACAGGAGGCCCACAAAGCAAGATCAACATTAGCAAGATTAACATCGTTTGAACTTAGAGATGTCCATTCAGCAGTCTAACGGCAACAGGTAAGAAGCTGTTCTTGAACCTGCTGGTGCTTGTGTTCAAGCTTCTTTGTCTTCTGGCTGATGGAGGAGTTTGGAAGAGAGCATATTCAGGGTGGGAGGGGCCTTTGATGATGTTGGCTGCCTTTCTGCAGCAAAAAGAAGTGTAAATGGAGTCCATGGATGTGAGGTAGGCTTCCATGATGCTCTGGGCTGTGTGCACAGCTTTCTCTAGTTTTTTACAGCCCTGGGCAGAATAAACTGAGCTACCTAATCAAATTCCACCTACCACTTGTTCATCCACCGTCCTCCAAGTTGTGGCAACTCAGTAGATATCCAAATGTAGTGAGGGCTTTGACATCAATCATCCTTTCCAGACTCCACTACCCACTGAATGAAATGATGACTCAACTCCCTTTAATCTTTCTACCGTTACTTTTAATCTATGCAACTTTGTCTCTCTGTTAATGGAACTACATTCTTTATGTTAGCTCCTCACAATTTTATACACCTCTTTCAAAGCTCCGTTTAGTTTACTTTGTTCCAAAGAAATAAACCCAACCTTTATAATCTTTTCTCAGTCAAATATTCCATTCTTGGGAAAATGATCATAAATTTCTTTTGTGCTCTGTTGTGATCATATCCCTCTGATATTGCCGTAACCAAAACTGTTGGCAATTGTTTTGTTGCAGCCTAATGAGTGTTTTATGCTCTTCCAGTCTAATCTCCGTATTCTGCACCTCAGGCCTCACACCAATAAAGCATCGGTGTATACCTTGATCTCTCTCTCCTTAACCTACCATTCAGTCGACCCCTTGTGCCCTAGGACTCTGTGGCGACGGAATCTCTGAGGTAACTTACGCACTTGCATGCCGAGTTCGCTTTCAGAATCATAAGTTCACTGGAAAGGGAGGCTAGAGTCTCCCTTGAATTCAGAGGTTTGAGTCCTCAGAACCATAAGTTACTGGAAAGGGAGGTTAGAGTCCCTCTGGAATTCAGAGGTCAGAGTCCACTAATACTGAGGTTTGGGACTCCGGAGCATAGTGCATAAGATAAAAAGAAACTACTGTGTCTGTCTCAACCACCCTGCCTTAGGCCGGTTGTTAAGAAGGGAAACCCCCCCACCTGAAGGTCAGGATGCTGAGGTGAGTGTGGAGACTGAAGACATTGGATTAATATATAGAGATAAGTTGGGAAGTTGAGACTTTAAAAATGGGATAAGCGTTCCTATTACAGGTTTTAAATGCAACAGTCTTTTAGTTGCGTAAGTCTAGTCAGAATTCTTGTTGAGCTTTGTTATTTTAGCTTAAACAATAGTTTATTCATATCTGACAGTAGATGGAAAACGTTGATGATTATGACATAACGGGTCAATCAAGACCCAGGTTTGTTACAGAAATATTAAGTGATGCCTCTTTGCTGGTTTATGTTTTAGTTATCTATGTTCAGTGTGTATGGTCAAAATTCAAAGATGCTTATAATACCAGTCAAACTTGCAAGAGTTGAACCTGTTGAAAATTGTAAGGGAAAACCATGCTAAACACTTCCAGCACTTTTTAAAACCCAAGAAGTATGACGACCTGATACAACAGCATTGTCTTTATTTAGGGAATAAGGAGTGAATTGGCAGAAGATTTGTAATTACAGGGAACAGGTTTTATTAAACAGGGAGTGTGGAGGTGAAATGGTCAAGTCACTGCATTGTGTCTTGAGTGGCATGTGTCTATGAGGGAGTGGTTTGGGGTTGTCTAGTGGGCATTACTGACTGTGATGTAACATTTTGAATAAAGGAAGAACTGGTCCCTTTGTTCAGGGAGCCTTGCTTGACATGCTTCGCAAGCATTGTGAAGAACATAGAACATTACAGTGCAGTACAGGCCCTTCGGCCCTCAATGTTGCAACGACTTGTGAAACCAATCTGAAGCCCATCTAACCTACACTATTCCATTCTTGTTAATTTGCCTATCCAATAACCATTTAAATGCCCTTAAAATTGATGAGTCTACTACTGTTGCAGACAGTGCATTCCACACTCCTACTACTCTCTGAGTAAAGAAACTATCTCTGACATCTGTCCGATATCTATCACCCCACGATTTAAAGCTAAGTCCCCTCGTGCTAACCATCACTATACAAGGGAAAAGACTCTCACTGTTCAAAGCTTGTACTTGCTTAATACGTTTTGATTGTTCACAGATGTTGGCATTTTGCAGTTGCAAGAATCATAAGAAAAATAATCTAACAACCCAACCTGGCTAGATCATGACGAAGAATCTCTGCATCATCATCGCAGTTCAGCCTCCCACCCAATTTGGCACCATCCAGAAACTTTGAGATGTTACATTTTGTTCCCTCATCCAAATCATTGATATATATTGTGAAAGGCTGTGGCACCCCACTAGTTACTGCCTGTTAATTTGAAAAGGATCCATTAGTTCCTACTCTTTGTTTCCTCTCTGCCAACCAGTTTTCTATCCCTTTCAATACACTTCCCCAAATCCCATGCGCTTTAATTTTGTATAAAAGTCTCTTAAGTAGGACTTTGTCAAATGCTTTCTGAAAGTCGAAATATACCATATTGACTTGCTATCCCTGGTCAACTCTACTAGTTATATCTTTAGTGGGCGGCATGATGCTCAGTGGTTAGCACTGCTGCCTCACAGCACCAGGGTCCCAGGTTCGATTCCAATCTCGGGAGACTGTCTGTATGGAGTTTGCACATTCTTCCCGTGTCTGCGTGGGTTTCCTCTGGGTGCTCCGGTTTCCTCCCACAGTTCAAAGATGTGCAGGCCAGGTGAATTGGTTATGCTAAACTGCCGATAGTGTTAGGTGCATTTGTCAGAGGGAAATAGGTCTGGGTGGGTTACTCTTCGGAGGGTTGGTGTGGACTGGTTGGGCCGAAGGGCCTGTTTCCACACTGTAAGCAATCTAACCTTCATAGAATTCCAACAGATTTGTCAAGCATGATATCCTCTTCATAAATCCACACTGACTCTGTCTCATCATGCCACTGCTTTCTAAATGGTCCGCTATAAAGTCCTTGATAATGGATTCAAGAATTTCCCCTACTACCTATGTTAGGCTTACCAATGTTAGGAAAGAGACCATTTGAACAGTTTTTTGAACGCAAAATATGTACCACGATGCCAGAGTGGAATGATAGTAAGGCTAAAAGAAATAGTGCTATAGAGTTTTATGCAAACCACAGAAGGGAAGCCATATGGTCTGATATGATGCCAGGTGATGAAACATTGCTGAGATTGGAAATTCCCAGTTAGACAACATTAGGGAATGTTTTATCTCAAACTGTATATAGTCACAATCAAAGGAAAGAGTCTACTGAAGGAGTAAACAATGAGATATATTCTGCATTGGTTAAAAGGCATCAAGGTGACAAAGATACAGCAGCTGTTAAGCCAGGTGAAGTAACTAAGACAAAATTAACATCTAGTAGAGTCTGAGTCATACAGCATGGACACAGACTCTTGGGTCCAACTCATCCATGCTGACCAGGTTTCTCAAACTAAAGTAGTCCCGTTTGCCTGCATTTGACCCAGTGACCTCTAAACCTCTCTTCATCATGTGCTTGTCGAAACGTCTTTTAAATGTTGTAACTATACCAGCATCTGCCATCTCTTCTGGCAGTTCATTGCGTATACGAGCCACCATCTATTTGCCCAGTTAGCAAAGCCCACGTCCCCGAGTGAATTAAAAACATGAGATATAAAGCAGCAATTGAATAATGAACTGACAGTGCACTGCATACCTTTGCTATCTTCCCCCACCCTCCTCTCTGACCTATCACCTCCATCCCCACCCCCATTCACCTATTGTACTCTTTGCTACCTCCTCCCCAGCAGCCCCCCCCCCCCAATAATCTCTCAACCTTGGAGGCTTCCTGTCTTTATTCCTGATGATGGGCTTTTGCCCGAAACGTCGATTTTCCTGCTCCTCGGATGCTGCCTGACCTGCTGTGCTTTACCAGCACCACTCTGATCTAAACTTTGGTTTCTCGCATGTGCAGTCCTCATTTTTGCCTAGTACACTACATACCTCTGTTAGATAGCACACATTGAAGTAATAAGAAGTAGCCTTCATTAATGTTTTCTTAATAGAGTCATAGTGATGTTCAACATGGAAACAGACCCTTCGATCCAATTTGTCCATGCTGACCAGATATCCTAATCTAATCCAGTTCTATTTGCCAGCACTTGGCTCATATCCCTCTAAACCCTTCCTATTCAAATACCCATCCAGATAAATGCTGTAACTGTACCACCCTCCACCACTTCCTCTGGCATCTCATTCCCTCTGCGTGAAGAAATTGTCCCTTAGGTCCCTTTTTTATCTTCCCCCTCTCACCCTGAACCTATGCCCTCTAGTTCTGGACACCCTCCCCACCCCCACCCAAGAGAAAAGACCTCATCTATTTATCCTATCCATGCCTTCATGATTTTACAAACTTCTATAAGGTGACCTCTCAGTCACTGATGCTCCAGGGAAAACAGCCCCAGCCTGTTCAGCCTCTCCCTATAGTTCAAATCCTTCAACCCTGGCAACATTCTCGTAAGTCTTTTCTGAACCCTTTCAAGTTTCACAGGATAGAAAGGAGACCAGAATTGCATGCAATATTCCAAAAATGGCCTAATCAATGTCCTGCACAGTTGCAACTTCCCAACTCCTCTACTCAACGCTCTAATCCTATCTATCTGTGACTCTGCGAACTATGAACCATGAACTTGCACTCCCATGTCTCTTTGTTCAGAACACTCCCTAGGACCTTAACATTAAGTGTATAAGTCCTGCTCTGATTTGCTTTTCCAAAATGCAGCATCCCTTTGAATCTCTGACCTGGTGTGATTCTTCATCTAGATTACTACCCTATGGCTAAATTGGGAAATGACTTCAACACGCCGATGCAACGAACAGAAAACTAAAAACTCTCCAAGTAGTGAAAGCTCAGGGCTTTCTGTGTCTGTCTGTGTGGAGTTTGCACATTGTCCTCATGTCTGCATGGGTTTCCTCCGGGTGCTCCGGTTTCCTCCCACAGTCCAAAGATGTGCAGGTTAGGTGAATTGGCCATGATAAATTGCCCATAGTGTTAGGTACATTAGTCAGAGAGAAATGGGTCTGGGTGGGTTACTCTTTGGAGGGTCAGTGTGGACTGGTTGGGCTGAAGGGCATGTTTCCACAGTTAAAAATCACACAACACCAGGTTATAGTCCAATAGGTTTAATTGGAAGCACACTAGCTTTCAGAGCGACGCTCCTTCATTAAGAGAGAGTCAGGTGATGAAGGAACGCCGCTCCGAAAGCTCGTGTGCTTCCAATTAAACCTGTTGGACTATAACCTGGTGTTGTGTGATTTTTAACTTTGTACACCCCAGTCCAACACCGGCATCTCCAAATCACGTTTCCACAGTGTATGTAATCTAATCAACATCTGTGGAGAAACAGTAAAGTAGATTTAGCGGCACAGGTCGATTACTTTTTTTTCCAAAATGGACCATTAATGCAAAACTTTGTGTTAAAATATAGCATTTATTCAAAGATGTCACGATTAATGAAAGTCAAATAATGTGTTGCTGGAGAAATGTTGATTATCCGAATGACGTTGAGTATTTTGTTGGAAAATTGGATGTTCGGATAATCGAATGCTGGATAAGCCAAGCATCAGCACTTTGCGATCTTTCCGGATAACGTATACAATAACTGTGCAGCTGATCTGCTGCTCCAAATGTCTGGGGAAGTGACAGGCAGCTCGAGCCTCCTGGTCTCCATGGAAACTGGCCTTGCTGTTAAACTTGGCTCGCCAACCGCGGGCCTGTTTAATTCTACACGCGAACGATAGATGCCTGTCCCTACCGGCACCTACACCTTTGCTGCCTCTGCTATCTCTTTACTGAGGGGGTGCGAAGGGCAAATTCCAGACTCAGCCTCTCTCCACAAAAACCGTTAGAAACCGCGCCTTGGCCGTGACCGCACGGAGGGAGCGGGGTTTGTGAGCCATTGCGCATGTGCGCTGGAACTCTCTCGAGCACGTCGGGAGTTGTAGTCTATCAATCACACCACTTCCCCTTGTAGACAGAAGGAAACCGCCAGCCCGGAGAACTACGACTCCCACGATGCCATGCGACAGTTGCGCCGTCTCCCCCGCCTCCCATTTCTCTTTGGTTACGCAGTTACGGGGTGGAGGGACATGAAGTACAGATGAAGTGGACGGAACGAAGTGTTCTGAAGAAAACTTCAGCAACTGGGTGGAAAAGAGTGAGTGCATTCCGAATTAACACACACAAAAAATTGCTGATCTTAAAAGTGAATAGGTTAAACTTGTTGTTTGGGAAGAAAACTCATTCTGCATCAATCAATCAACCGTCCGTGTTGGAAAGCTGCTCATTGATGGGTAAAGTTCTGGTGTGAAGACAACAGGGTCCAATTTTCCTTCACAGCTATTGTAAATGTTGTTTGTGTTTCTAACTTAAAGAATGTCACGATTGTAAAGTGGAGGCCGGTGTTGCACATCGGTCTCAGTTAATTTTCATGGAATCGAATTCGTTTTTTTACAACCGAATCAGATATGACGCCAAAGTTTTAACCAGAGCCGTATGCTTCAGCTTTTCTGTCTTTGAATGACATGTTAGAAAGCTGCAGAGGACTCTGTGCTTGGTGAGCATCTTCAGCACATCTTTTTGCGCTTTAATTTTAAAGGGTAACGGGAGCGATTGAATTGTAAGGGGCGCTTATCTTTTCGAAACATCTAATAATCCCATATTTCAAATTGAAATGGAAGAGTTCATTATACTTTGCCCTTCCTTGGACTATGTTAAGGTGTACTCTGATTCTCGTTAGATTTGTTGTTTACAGTGGCGTGACGAGATTGACTGATATGGGAAAATCCCCGTGGAATAACGGAACATCCCATTGGTAAATAGTTGGAAGTGGGCGTTTTTGTTTACTATTTGCCCCTTTTAAAAAAAACTTTAGAGTATTGTATAATGATTATATGTTCAAGTGAAAATTGATTGCATGTTCTCTTTCGTTTCTAACATCTTACGCTTTTGACACACACTATCTCTACTTATTATATCATAAGAAAACACAGCTTGTCTCGTTCGTGTTTGGTCTCTACCCGTTTTCGCGAAAAGTTGATAAAATGTATTCCTGAATCGCGTCGCCATATCATTATGTAATTGAAGGTGAGTTTAAAAAAAACAAGTATATTCCCCAGAGGGATGCCACGTTGTCCTTGACCCAGTTATGTTACAGACACTCTAGTAAATTAAGGTTGACGACTTTTATCTTGCAAGGGTTGCTCTGTGCCCTTGACTCAGTATTCAAATTGAGGATGAATTTTATGTGTAGATCGGATTCAATTGATTGGGAACCAAAAATAACAAAAGTTACTTATCTACCTTTTGAGATCTCAGTCACTTCAGGCAAATAAATATCCCAGCAACCAATTTGCAGATGTGAGTACAGCTGTGCTTTATGGACAAACGCTTTTTTTGTCTAATCATATTGAAGCAAATTTTAAAGGGAGTGGGATTACTGTCGAGAGTTTATGGGATATCTTCATACTTTGATGTTCTTCCAAATGTTATTGTTGTTTGGACCTAATGAATTTGTTAATGACTAATGACTGTGCCTCTCTGTAAAAAAGTGTGAGAAACTCAAAAATGGTTTAAATAGTGATCTGTCCAAATGTCCACCTCCTTCTCACTGCAGTACTTCTAACATTTTCTAATTGTTTCAGTTTTCCAGAATATGAAGCTTTTGCCATGTCTAATAATGACTATTCCTGACAGTACCTCTGTGAATTAAAAAAACATTAGGATGTTAAAAATTGATATTATCTATGCAAGAAGTGCATTTTTGCATTTTCTTTATTTAAAGTCATGCACTTTCATACATAAATGAAGTTAGAAATCAAATCATCAGTGTTCATTAAAATCTGCCCCACTTCACTTGCTAAATAGGACTTCAAGTTTTATAATTATGTAACTTCACCCAGTCTGAAAAGCTCCATTCTTGCTGCCTCAAGGTGCTGGCTATGTTGCAAGATAACAAACATTTCCCAACTGAGCACTACATTGGCATTCTGGTCACTGATCTGTTTTAATCACAGCATGAAGATCAAATCAATTTTGGAAAACTGGCACAACCAATAAGTTAAAAAAAACTGTAGATGCTGGAGATATAAAACAAAAAGATAGAAATTGCTGACAAAATTCAACTGTGCATGCTGGAGATCTGAAACAAACAGAAATCACTGAAGGAACTCAGCAGATCTAGCAGCATCTGTGGGGACAAACCAAGTTAACTCGTCCAGTTGGATGTTTATGACTTAGTCATGGATAGAGTCAGAGAGATGTACAGCACGGAAACAGACCCTTTGGTCCAACTCGGCCATGCCGACCAGATTTCCTAAATTAATCTAGTCTCATTTGCCAGCACTTGGCCCATATCCCTCTAAACCTTTCCTATTCATATACTCATCCAGAAGCCTCTTTAATGTTGTAATTGTACGAACCTCCACCACTTCCTCTGCACTATTATCCTCTGCATGAAATAGTTGCCACTTAGGTTCCTTTTAAATCTTTTCCCCCTCACCTTAAACCTATGATTTCTCGTTCTAGACCCCCCTACTCCTGAGAAAATACCTTGTCTATTTACCCTATTCTTGCCTCTCATGATTTTATAAACCTCTATACGGTAACCTCTCCGAGGCTCCCAAGGAACTGTAGAGTAATTTCGATATCCATCCCGATCATCACTGCTGCGGAAGAGATAACGTGTTTGCTCAGATTTCAGGTGTGCGGTGTACAGGGGGAATATATGGCGATCAATATAAAATAGCAGCACCAGCTTGATTTTTCATTCTATGTTGCAAACGCGATTCCAAAGGAATGTTTTCCTGTTATTTCATCTTACCAACAACAAAATTAGCGTACTTAGTAACCTTTGATTCAGTTTCTGTAGAATCGTAGAAAGTATATCACCGAAAGAAGTAATTGACCACATGGTATGTGGACCAGCAAGCCTGTTAAACTGGAACTATCCAGTCTGATTTCCCTGCTTCTTACTTCGTATCACACCTAAGTAGTTCCAACTGTCTATGTAAAGGTCCAGTACGTTCACGTTAGCTCTTGTTAATATGGCATTGCCTTGGACAGTACACATCTTCAGGTGTTGTGGTAACTATTAACACCGAAGAAATATTCATGGAGGAGTATCTACTTTACAAACTTATAAATGACAAATTATTTTACGGCAAACACTATTATGCGTTCGTCGGTGGATACAAATCTGTCGAAATCCGCAAACTAAAGTGCGGATCGGGGATCACATCATCGGATGCCTGGTGAAAGTTTGATAACCTGCTGTCAGTCAGAATATGGATTAAAAGTAAAAAGTTGCAGCAGATGCAATAACCTTCACTTGCCCACTTGTAACGTTGTTACAGATCTTCAGTTGAAAGCAGCTGTTTTCATGTCATGCGTTATAGAAACTCCTGTGGCTTGGTAACTGATTATTTATTGGGCGATTGGTGTCACCAAATATTGTACATGTGTTCTGGACGATACGTGTGTCGCCGTCAACTATCGATAGCCTCGTCAGATGAATTCTAAACAGACGCAGAAAATGCTCCAAAAAAAAACCGATGTGTGCCTAACCAGTGGTAATTAATGTGAATGGAGATGAACGGATGAGAGACTTAGGACTATCCGGTCGATTTAAAACTCTTCACTGAATACACCCTACCCTCGCTCTTTATCGTTGTAATGACTCTAGCGGGAAATGGAACTTAAACAGCTTTATGTAACGGTGGAAAAGTAAGGGTCTGCAGCTGGCCTTCTGAACTGTTTTGAAGTTAATGGTTTTGCGCTTTAAGTGGGAAGCTGTTTCTTTGCTGTAACAACATTCAGAGCCAAATCTCTCTCCTTTCATCTTTCCCTCCCCCACAACCGGGTGATTGCTTATAACTTAAATGTTTGCACATCCTCTGGGCGTTGGGTTGTCGGTATTATTGTGTACGTTAGCAATAAAACATCATCTTTTCATCGAGCCCCCCCCCCTTCTCTCTTTTGCAGGGTATTTCCGGTGACGGATTGAACGTCTGGCGACGGCGGACTGAAACTACAGAACAGCGAGAGAGGGAGAGTGAGAGAAGGCGAGAGGAGGAAAGCAGAGTTGCGGGGGGAGGGAACATGAGTGGAACTTAACTAGGCTGCAGCTAAACAAACTTCTCACCAAATGTTAGCCCGCTAATCCTTGTACCCTTGTCCAAATAGACAAACCGACTGCAGTTTTGCCCCTTTTTAAAAAACATTTGTTGTTTTAGTTTTGGAACGCTGGAAGTTTCTAAATTGAAATTTATCGCCTAGAGAAGCCAGATGTCAGCCAACAGCAGCAACTCATCTCCTCCCGTGTCGCAGAAATTGTTACCGCCGGTGTTGCCGCTGCCTGCCTCCTCGCCGACCCCATCGCTGTCCCCGCCCGCTAGCGGTATACTGTCTGGCCGGCTTTCCAACGGGAGCCTCAGCGCCCCGAGTCCCACCAATTCCCGGGGATCCTTCAACGGCGTTTCCTTCCTCCTGCAGATCGGCCTCACCCGGGAACCAGTTACCATTGAGGCTCAGGATATCTCCCTCTCCGCCGTCAAAGACCTTGTTTGCTCTATTGTGGATCAAAAGGTAGAGTACTTAAGATTTTTTTTAAGGTCAATGTTGTTTATCTCTAACTAGGGAGATAGTGATTTTCTTTTTATTTGCGAGGAGATGGTTCGTATCAGCGATCTATCAAATTTGAGATGGGTCGGTGGGGTGACTATTTTTTAAAAAAAAGTTATTTACCAAAGCTTAAATTGTAGTTCTGAACCTTGCCTGAATCCTCTTGAAACAGCTACTGAATATAACGGTTCTTTTTAGACCGTTTTAACGCGAGAGAAATGATCTGTCAGGACATGGTTGTAACGTTCTTTTCGGGTAATTTCCTGATCAGTTTCAAAACAATGTGGCGTGCCCCTCCCCAGAATTTGGTAGTGCGACCTGTTGCACAAAAGGTAACTGCATTCATGGTTATAGTCAGCCACAGGAACTGAAATCATGTGGCTTAAATCTGTCGAACTGATAACACGCTACTTAGTCTGTTGTCAGATGCAAACTACTTTTTCGTACCACATTGTTAGTACTGTATGTGTGTGTTTATGACTTAGTCCTGAATGTAGCAAATTGATAAACCAATGCAAGTGGTTGTTTATTTTGCTAATACATAACTGGTCTACAATACTCATTAACTTTGCACAGGGTAAATTTTACATAATGTATATATAAAGATCATGCAAATATTTTGATGAAACCTTTAGCAATTTTAATATGGCTTTTGGGCATGAACACAAATATAGAAACAGTGTGGTGGTCTTTTACCCCTCAAGCTCTGATTCAGTGCAGACTGGCAACTACACAACAATCTCTTACACGCTAACTGTTTTGCTGGGTCAACTGCTTCAACAAGTATGCATAAAATGCTGCTTATTATTTAATTGATTTAATTTGTTACTGTATCTGTGAATACAGAGCATCCATTGTAGTATTTGTTTGATCATACAGTGGCACTGCATCATTGAGAAATTGAAAATTGTCTTATTAGAATATTAAGTTCAGAATATCAACTGCAGTAATACAAAAGCATTCGTGTCAGTCTGTTAAAAATGTTCAATTCCTTTGGAAGTATCAGTAAAATATATAATGAGATTATATCTTACACAGATTTGTCAATGAATTCTTTTTATAACCACATTTTAAAAGTATTTCAGCAAAGTCGGTTTCTGTTGTGTTTGAAAACATCAGCCATTAAATTGAGTGAGCAACAAAAACAATATAAAGCCCCTTGCATTTTGATTTTAGGAACTATGTGAGCTCAGTGAATTCTATTCAGTTCATTTAATTTTATCATCAGTGGCCTGTTCAAGTGGGGCAAACAGATTGAATTTCAATTTGTTGAATGAAAGCTTGGTTTGTTGACTCTTTTTAGTAAATTGTGGTGCACTGTGCTAATTTTTATTTAAGTCAAAGACCTTTTGTGTAGTGCCTGCATGATTTTACACCAAAAAAAATTAGCACTATACGAAAAATGGACATTTAGATCAACTGGTCTATATCGTTTCCTATCGTGTTCGTTTATATTTGGAAGCAGAGTCATTAGGGACATTTAAGCGACTGCTGGACATGCACGTGGATAGCAGTGAGTTGAGGGGTGCGTAGGTTATGTTATTATATTTTACATTAGGATTAAACCTCGGCACAACATCGTGGGCCAAAGGGCCTGTCCTGTGCTGTACTCTTCTATGTTTTATATTTCTCTTTCTTTTCTCAGTCTGTCATAGATGCATCAATACATTAAGTACAATACAATACAGTACTATACTATATTTTTAACTAGTGGGATTGGTTGCAGTTCAGTTTAACTTCCCATGCAGTTTTACTCACTGTTGATCTAAATGGATGATTTGTAAAACCTACAAGACTCTGATCTGTTGATTTCTACTTTACACAAATGATTCAAATAACAATCAATAATTCTGTCTTCCAATCGCTCAGAATTAGATTTTATGGTCACATGTACTGAAGTTGAGGGATACAAGAGTACAGTGAAAAGTGTACAGAGTTGCCATTCCCAGTGCCATCTTAGGTACAAAGATACCTAGGTACAAAATCTTAAGTACAGAGTAGAAAAAAAAGAAATAAAGTTAAAAGTTCAACATTATAGTCTTTCTTAAGTACTTAGCCATACTGGCCTTGCAATCCACACAATCTCCCTGTGCTGACTCAATCACCCTTGCACTTGACGTTGCCACAGATGCTGGGAGATCTCGGGGTACGTGTTCTTCAAGCAGCTGCCTTGGGCTGCCTGTTCTCGAAACCACTGCAGATGCTGGTGTCCTCTCGCCATCACACTGGCTCGATCTCTTCCCTACTGCACTAACCCATTCTCCACAGAAGTTAAATAGATTCAAGTATGAGAAAAAGAGCAGTGAAAGAAGAAAATAAAATAAAAGCAGTCTAGCTCCTGGCAGGATCCCACATGCTGTGCTGCTACTCTGCTGCCATCTTGGATTTACCTCTGACTTCATGTAGTAACATTGAAATGGAAAAATACCTTCTAAATCCATTAGTTTGAATCATAGAATTTCTACAGTGCGGAAAGAGTCCATTTAGTCTGCACTGACCCTCTGAAGAGCACTGCACCCAGTCCTAGTCCTCAACCCTATCCCTGTACCTGTCATGGCTAATCCACTTAGCCTGACAGCCCTGGACACTGTGGGGCAACTTAACATGGCCAGTCCACCTGAACTGACCATCTTTGAATTGTGGGAGGAAACTGGAACACCCAGCAGAAACCCTCGTGCACACTGTGTGCAAATGCCACACAGATGTGGCCAAGGCTGGAATTGAACTCAGGTTGCTGGTGCTGTGAGGCAGCAGTGCTAACCACTGAGCCACCATACCAACTGATCTTGTACTTATTTCCTTTGTTTTGGTCTACCCCATAAGTGGAAACTGTGTTTCTACATTCTGCTCTATTTAAGTTCCATTATAAGACATGTAGTACTTGCTCTTACAGCACAGTAGTAATAATCCTCCCTCTGAGCCAGGATGTCCAGGTTCCAGTCCCACCTGTTCCCAAGTGTGTCATAATATTTGATTCGTTGATTTAAAAATATCTATTTTTGCTAATTTCCAGAAAAGCGCTCCAGCTCACTTCATTTATCCTGATAGCTGGAGCCTCTCAATTTTGAAAACATTCTTTTAATTCTTGTTTGTACTTGCTCCAGTGCTCCATATGCTTTTTTTGACCAGACTTTCACAAACCATTCCCAGAGTGGTGTAATTAAGATTCTGTATAAATTTAACCTTACCTCCCTGTTTTTCTGTTCATCAAGATGTGAACTCCAATACTTTGTAAGCTTTATGCCTTTCAACTTATTGCCTCATGAACTGCCTCTGCATATAGCCAATAATAATGAAATGGCCACTTACTTTGAGCGGCACATTCCAGTTTTGTATCTGTTGCACCTAAAGCAAGGAAAGGTTGCTTGTTTTTACAATCATTGCATTTTAGAGAATCAAATGTCATATTTCACCCACATATTTGGGTGGGCTGAATTATGTTTCAGCCTGATTGGTAGTGCAAAAGTTTCCTAACATGGCTTTTCAGACATTACTCTCTTTCATATACAGCTTCCTCGAAATTAAAATATCTGTAATTTCAGAGATTGCAAAAAAAGATAGTCTTTAGCTCATACACCGACACAAAACATTGGCTGTGGAATCATTTCAGATATTATCAAGGGTTGCGTCACCAAATATAAAATGATTTGTCTTTCCCACACAATTAACAATTCTGCCACTTTTCATTCTAAATAAGGGGAGACATGCTTGCTTCAGTCTGCTACACATTTCCTGCGCCTACATACAAGTATATGTAGACAGGACTAGTTGGTGGAATAGAGTATTTCTGCATTTTTGGATTTTCATGTGTCCTCTAAGTTTCTTGTATTCTAAAATTTACACATGAAAAGTAATTCCATCTGAATTAGTAACAGGGATAGGCCATTCAGTACCTTGAGAGAGTGCAATCCATTCAAGAAGATCATGCTGATTACTCCACATTCCTGCCTGCCACGATAACATTTCATCCCCTTGCTTATCAACGCCATGAATGATTTGGAGGTGCTGGTGTTGGACTGGGATGTATAAAGTTAAAAATCATACAACACCAGGTTATAGTGCAACAGGTTTATTTGGAAGCACTAGCTTTTGGAGCACTGCTCCTTCATCAGGTGGTTGTGGATACTCCACAGCCATCTGATGAAGGAGCAGCGCTTAAAAAGCTAGTGTTTCCAGATAAACCTGTTGGACTGTAAGCTGGTGTTGTGATTCTTTTTAACTTTGCTTATCAAAAATCTATCGACCCTGGCCTTAAAAATATTCAGAGACTGCTTCCATTGCCTTTTGAAGAAGATTTTTCCAAAGATCTCAATCCTCTTTGAGGAGGAAAGCATTATTTCTTTTTAAATGGGTGACTTCTTTATTTTCAAACAACGGCCCTTAGTTCTAGATTCTCCTACAAGAGGAAACATCCTTTCTACATCCACACTGTCAAGACCCCGATATCTTCTGTATATTTCAATCAAGGCGTCTTTAGTCTTGGTCAACTCCATGGGATAAAAACCTAGCCTGTCCAACCTTTTCTTTATGAGATAACCTACCCATTCCAGGCATTTATCTAGTAAGCCATTTTGAACTGCTGATATGCATTTATATCCTCAAATAAGGAGACCAGTACTGAACACTTTCAAATGTGGTCTCACCAATATCATCAAGAGCTGAAGCATGATCGCCTACTTTTGTATTCATTTACACTTGTAATAAATAATAACATTCTACTGGTTTTCATAATTACTTGCTATACCTGCATACTAACCTTTTGCGAACTCACAGATTAAACCTGTGTCTTAGAGCTCTGGAGTGTCTCACCATTTAGATAATAAGATTTCACATTTTCCCATATAATAATGCTTTTGCTAGATCTTTGCCAACTTAGTTAACATATGTATTTCTTTTTTTTTTAGCCTCCTTGTGCCCTTTTCGATTAACAATCATTCTTTTATCTAAGTCACTTTGTATAAATTGTACAGAGTTGAGGCCCTTGCCCTGATCTCTGTGGCGTGCTCAATTACAGCTTGATAACTAGAAAATGTGACCATTCATAAATATATCTATTTTCTGTTAGCTGGCCAATCTTCCATTCATGCCAGCATGGTGTTGTGGGCAATATATTACTGGGCTAGTAATGTGGTGCTCCAAGCCAATGTTCTATGTGCATGGGTTTGAATACGACCACGGCAGATGGTGGAATTTGAATTCAGCAAAGTCCGTAATTAAATATTAGTTTGATCGTGTGATCATTGTTACTTATCAGAAAATTCCAATTGGTTTACCAGCATCTATTTTTAGGGACAGAAATCTGACCAGCGTACCTGGTCTGGCCTGCATGTGACTCCAAACCAAAAGAATTGTGTTTGACTCTTCACTATCCTCTGAAATGGCTTAGCAAGTCCACTCAATTGTATCAAAATTTGTACAAAATCTAAAGAAAAGGAATGGAAATAAATGGATCAATGCCTTCACTGTTGCAGGGTAAATTAATATCACTCCCTTCCTAACAATATTGTGGATGTCTCTACACCCTATGGACTGCAGCAATTTGAGAAGTCACTTAATGCAACATTCCTCTCAGGCAGGTAGGGATGAACAGTAAATAGCTAAACCTGCCCAAATCCCTTGAATGGACATTGCAAAAAAAAATGTTGTTGGAACTCAAAAGTATGCACATCTTTTCAGAATACTGTCATGCACTCCAGTCGTAAACCTATTCGATGTGAGTGCTGCATCATTCTTATCCTAATGACATGGTTCATTTCTCTTGCAAGTTTTTACCATAATGTTTCTTTGAAAAATATATACTGAGTATGAACGAGTTATATTTATGCACTGTTATACTGAAAAATGGATGCATTCCTGATATCAGGACTAAATCTTAACAATATCTAATTGTTAGTGAAATCTTGCTTGATAATTATGGGTGCAATTATGCAAAGTAAGTGTGTAACTTTTCATTATTTACATTTTTAAATGTTTGACATGGTTTTCCTAGCATTACACCTTTTCAGTATGTTACAGTCTGGAGATACTTTACTGTCAGCCTTCCTATTTAAGTGACTCATCTGTTTGAGAGGTTTGTCATTTGCAGCAGTTGCTTGTTGGCTCAGCTGACCTTGAATAATGCTTGTTACCCATTTTAGAATTTCAGTTTCTAGGTAAGCTGTTGAACCAATAGTGCTGCTTGTAGCTCTTTATAAGGCAACTTGTCCCAAGCCCCCAACTTTTTTCCATATTTTAAAAAAAACTTCCTCTTTAGAAGCTGTTTTTGTTTCTGTTTTCACCACTGCTTAAGTTTAAATAACCAGTGTGCAATTGACCAGGTGAGAGAAATACTGCAAAAGTTTTGGAAAGCAGTGCTGCGTTACCTGAATGTTGAGGCCGTGTGTGTCTGTGCTTCTGATCTTCTTTGGAGCCTAGGTATCTATTATTGAAGGCAGTACCTGCTAATACAAGGCACCCCTATCGACTGCACATGTATAAGCATCTGGAGTCATGTGTGCATAGACTTGCAATAACTCACAATCTGTTCACCTGGAAAAAGTGGGTATACTGTGGAATTGTTTGTCTCATTGAAGTGTGCCTTGATACCAAAAAGATTGGGAACTACTGAGGTGAAACGGCCCTTGTTCTAGGAATCTCAATATAAATGTAATGATCTTCTCTGTGTTGGGAATAGGTTTTTTTTAAATTACCAATCAGTGGATAAGCTTTTTCCCTAGTGCTCATGTCAACACCTCTCATAATTTTGAGCACCTGGATGAGTATATGAATAGAAAGGATTTGGAGGGATATGGGCTGGGTGCTGGCAGGTGGGACTAGACTGGGTTGGGATATCTGGTCGGCATAGATGAGGTGGACTGAAGGGTCTGTTTCTGCGCTGTACAACTGTATGACTCTCTAAATCTCTTTAACCTTCCAGATGCCTTA